>NC_092137.1:76894278-77519278 GCF_043159975.1 Macaca nemestrina | reverse complement strand
AGTACTTTATGTACTAGTGAGGGAGTCTAGGGTTCTCTTTCTTTCTCTTAAAAATTTTTAAAATAAATTAGATTGATGCATTTACATGTACATATTTATGGGGTACAATCTGATGTTTCAGCACACATCTATGTTGAAAATTGATTCAGTCCGGTTAGTTAACATATCTATTACCTCATGCATTTATCATTTATTTGTGATGAGAAACTTAAAAGGCTTCCTGTTAGCTGTTATGTGATAGATATTTTTTACTGTTAACCATAGTCACTCTAGTCTGCAATACAATAGAACAACAAAATGTATTCTGTTATCAAGCTGTAACTTTGTACCATTTAACAAACCTCTTCCCATCTTCTCTGTCCCATAACCTTCCAGAGTCACTGGTAACCACTATTCTCTGCTTGGTTTCAGGTCCCACTTGGGTGCTGTCTTTGATATCATTCTTCATTCCTGTCAGCTAGGAAGGTCTTTCTCCCCCACACCCTGCTCCTGATTAGTTATGCATTATGAGTTATGTATTAAAACGGATATATATATACACACACATATAACATGGTTCAAAGTTTCTATGTGTTTACAACAGAATTTGCAATCTTGATTTATCTCAACCTTTGTATTTTCTGAAAATGCTTAAAATATTTTATCATTTGTTTGATTCTATCTCTGGCGATATCTTATATGATATAAATGCAGACCAGACTGGATTAGGAAATATATGATTTACAGTTCAATCATTTCAATGTAATTAGGTATAGTTAAAAATTCTATTTTCCTTTATAATCCAGTGACTATCAGTATTTTACTTTACCTTTGGCTTATGTATAATTTAGTAAAGAAAAAATCCTTTATTTTTATAAAAATTTATCAATTATCTGTGAATATCATATAAAATCTAGAAAATAAAAATTAAATAATTTATATGCAGGCTTTTTATTCTCTTTCGCTATATTTAAAATCAAAATATACTTTGCATATTACTTTGCTGCCATGTAGCTGTTTATTTTTTTAAACTTAGCGAGTAGTTAAGAATTACCTCTGATGTGAGTTGACATAGCGTTGCATGATCACTATAAATAGATTCCTAGGAGTGCCTATTATGTCGATTTATACTAAAATTGACAGTTAATAGTGCAAGGGTCGGTACAAATCATATCTTCTTGAATTCCAGTGACAACCTTCTGATAAAGATACCGTTGTTAATTCCACTTTAAAGGGTCAGAGACAGAGTGCTTAAGCAATTGATACAAGAAAATACTACTAGAAAGTTTCAGAGTCATGAAATGAATCAGGCTCTTTGAGTCGTAAAGCCCATGCATGCCGTAACTGTGCAGAGACCCATCAACTTTCGTGGAACTAATCTCCTATTCTTTATTCATGTTCTCAAGTATAAATGTAAATTACTTGGTAAATATACCTATCATCTCAGCATACATTCTGAGAAGCTAGATTATTAGATTAAATGGCATTTTTATTGCTTTTTATTCATTTTGGAAAATTACTATCCATAAATACTAATATGTATACTTGCTTCAGCAGTTTTAGAAAGTGCCCATTTCCCTATGTCCATGCCAATACTAGTTATAATGAGTCTTTTTCTTCTTTGCCAATTGTCAGTATAAATGCTAAAGTCTATAAATCATTAAACACATAGTGATTTGCACTATTTGATTCCTTGTGAGGTGGACCACGTCTTCTGTTATTCAGCTGCATTTTATAAAATTCTTCTCTTTATTGAGGAATCAAATGCCCAGAAAGTTGGCAGGGAAAGAAAAAAACTCTGAATAGTTTGCCTCTAAGATGGACTACAGAGCGTATTTAGCTGGAGTCTATAATTGTTAGACATGGACACTAGAAAGAGAAGAAGCTAAATGGATTCACCAATGTCACAACTTCTTGGAGTGCCAGGAAAGAAATTCGAGAATCCTCAAAGCCAATTCAGAACACTTTGCACTGTCCCACAACTTCTCTTCATTTGATATTGATTGACATAGATCAGACTTTTAGTAACTGAAATTTGTGTAATTGAAAAATACTAAGAGCAGTACTCAGTTATCCTAAACACCTGTGAAATAATTCTGAAACTTCTAAAATATGTCTTATATATAATATCTTACAAGATATTTGATGTGATAAATTAGATGTCAACTGTGGACCAGTATAAGCTTTTAATAATTAAAAGCTTCTTTTTCACTAGGGACAAAAATTACACTCTTTAAATCAAGAGGATAATTATTTTTCCTGACAAGGCTTCACAGTGCTTGATTGAGATTTTCAGAGGTACATATGTGAGTTGACAGTTTGCATTTGCTATGTTTTCCCCTAGGTAAAAATCTATAAGCATTCATAACTTTTAGTGTTAATGAGAGCAGAACCTATTAGCCCTAAAAATGCCCTTTTTGCTCTAAGGAACATTTTACCTGAAAAGTGATATAAAAATATATCTCATCATGAAATAAAAACTCAGCTTTTCAAATAAGGCATGTGGCCCTTTAAGCTGAGGCATAATAAAAGAAAGCAATTCTGCATTTCTTTTCATGGCAATAACTGTATTTATCTTGGTTTTTAAAGAGGGAGAAAATGACTCACTTTATTTCTTGCATTAAATTTACATGTGTTAGTATTTCTTAGATTTTTAAACTTGGGAGCTTTGCAAAATACTCAGAGAGCTAACTTCATGGAAGATTGTGTATCTAGGAAGAAAGGCAGCTTTGCCTTTGAGTATGTGGCAAAGTATTACAGAAAACGTGGGCAGGAAAGCATTCTCCTCACATCTACAGACAACATGGTTGCAGCACACAGATGACTGTTAAGTTCACAGCACTAATCTGACACACCTCAGCATCTCTTTAGAAGGCTCAGTATAGGTTTTAATAGGGAAGAGGTCCTATGTGGGCATTAAAGGTACTAATTAGTCACCTTGGTGCAGGCTGGAAAGCAGAGGAAATCTTACAATAAATATCTGTAAAGTAGGGTGGAGATGAAGGATATGAGATCTCAGAAGGAATATGCTTTTTTTTTTTTCTTTTTAGAGTTCTATTGCACAGCATGGTGAATATAGTTAATTATAGAATATTACATTTCAAAATTAGTAAGAGAGTTGATTTCAAATGTTCTCATGCAAAAATTCTTAAGTATTTGAAATGATGGATATGTTAACTAGCTTGATTTAAATATTCCACATTGTACTTAAAATTATAACATCTCTTTATACCTCACATGTTTATATAACTGTAAATTGTCAATTTACAATAAAAAGGGTGGGATTTAAATAGAAGAAAAATGATGAATAGTTAGCAGCTATTGTGTTGTTAATTATTATTATACATGCTTCTCATGTATTCGCTCATTTTGTTCACACAGAAAACCCTTGAAGTATAATTACTATCTCTATTTAGTGAATGAATAAACTAAGATACAAAAAAGTGGCCGGGCGCGGTGGCTCACGCCTGAAATTCCAGCACTTTGGGAGGCTGAGGAGGGTGGATCATGAGGTCAGGAGATCGAGACCATCCTGGCTAACACGGTGAAATCCCATCTCTACTAAAAACACAAAACATTAACCCGGCATGGTGGTGGGCACCTGTCGTCCCACTTACTTGGGAGGCTGAGGCAGGAGAATCGCTTGAACTCAGGAGGCAGAGGTTGCAGTGAGCTGAGATCATGCCACAGCACTCCAACCTGGACAACACAATAAGACTCTATCTTGAAAAAAAAAAAAAAAAAGATACAAAAAAGTGAAGATATATGTTCAAACTCCGAAAATTCCCAAATCAAGTGTGTATCTCTGCCCTCTCTTGAGGTCAAATGGCAGGCCCCACACAATGTCCATGAGACAATGTTCACATCCTTTACAGGCCCTAATCACACAACTTTTGTGAATTCCTCTTACAATTACCAGAAGGCGTTAGGTGGTGAAGGTGGCATGAAGCCAGATCATTAATTTAAAAAGTTAAGCAGAGAAACCTGAGCTACATCTAATTTTTAATAATCTTCTTTGCATTTTTTTGTGTTGGTTAAATTTTTCATCTTCTTGCCTACATGTGTATTTCCTTGAGATACTCAATTTGGTAAAATTTCTTTAAAAGCAAGGACATTATGCTGTACATTTCTTCATGTTTAGAAACATAAGATGGATATGTACTAATAGACATGAAAATAAGAAAGTATGAAAAATATCTTTTTAAAAAATGTTCGATCTGCATTATAGTCAATGACAACAACAAAAAAACAAGATCCTTCTGGTTCCCTAAATTTACACACAATGCCTATGTCTATTCCAATCTACTTTTCTCTAAAGGATGGTTTAAAAAGTACATGAAAATGCAATCTTTGATTTTCTGTGACTGACTTACTTGATTTAGTTTGATGTTCTCTGTGTTCATGCATGCTGTCACGAACAGCAGGATTTTCCTTTTTAAGGCTGAATAATATTCCACTGTATGTTTATGCCACATTTGCTTTATCCATTCAACTGTTTGTGAACACTTGGGTTGTTTCACATCTTGGCTATTCTGAACAATGCTACAATGAACAAGAGAGTGTAGATATCTCTTTGAGAACCTGATTCCAGTATTTTTGGAAATATAATCCAAAGTGGAATCTTTAGAAAATATTGTTATTCCAATTATATGAGGCATCTATCACAGTCAAACTTATAGAATTAGTGAATACAACAGGGGTTGCCAGGCGATTGAGGTTATGGGGGAATGAGGAGTTGTTTTTCAATAAGTATAAAGTTTCAACAATGCTAGATGAATAAATTTGAGGAGTCTACTGTACAACATTGTACTTATTGTTAACAATATGGTATTGTGTACTCCACAATTTAATAGGGTAGATCTCATGTTAAATATTCTTACTACACATACACACACACACACACACACACACACACACACAGACGTAGTCTAGTCTGTTACCTTGATTGTGGTGATGATTTCACAGGTATTTGCACATGTCCAAACTTATCAAATCATACACAGTAAATATGCAGTTTTTCATATACCAATCATATCTCAATAAAAGTTTAAAAACAGTGCATGAATGTGTTTAACCTGTCAAATAAATGAAAGGTGAGAAGAGAAGAAAACAAATTTTAGATTAATGATGGAGAAATACACCAACAAATAAAGACTATGGCAAGGGAAGAAAGTATAGCAGTTGAGAAGTGGTAACGGTAGGGATAGTATGACAGTAGTTGGGCATTAAAATGTTATTTTATTTTTAATAATATAAACAATGGTACACAATGTGCAAAGTGAAAATAATATCCAACCACCTCTGCTCCTGAGCCATCCAGGCCGTTCTTTTAGCAGACAATCACTGTGCTTAGTTTTTTGCATAGTCTCCCTCAATTATTTACGGAGAATATTATATATGTGTGAATATATATTATATCTGTCTTATATATTGGTTATGTAAATGCAAAATGTATTACCAATTGATAAGAGGCATAGTTCACTAAAAATTAGATCTTAAAATGAATGAGGACTTCTGGATCATTCTCATAAATGTCGTCAGTCAATCTGTGTCTCTCTTCCTAGTTCAGCTCTCAATCTGAAATAGGCTAACAGGATAGGATAGCAGATAGAGTATTTCATTCACAGGATTATGGAATCTTCATTTTCTTTGCAAATAATTCTCCTTGTTAGAAAGAAAAAAAGAGAAAAAGAGAGAAAGGATAAAACAGTATAGAGTTTGCTTGGTGACACTGTAGTCTGGTATTTTTTGTATTCTAATTTAAGAACAGAAAAATGCAAAGTGAAAAGCAAATCATATTTATTTAATAGTCCTTTAATTATAATCTTAGTATCCTATTTTTAGCCTAATAAACTCCTATCATGACTTTTTTTTTTCAGTTTTGCACAGCCTAACCTAACAACCGACCTCTGCTTCTTTATTTAAGGTTCAAATTCTGTATCAAAGTATTTGCTCTTTTATTCTTTACTAAATAGATAACTTCCAAGAGGCAGCTAGAAACAGTATTCATGTACAAATTAATGAGGAATAAATACACATTTTCAGCCTTGCCTAGAGAAAAAAAGCATCCCAAGAGGACCACACTGATTGTCTTTATTAAGTCAGTAATGTATGTAAGTGAGCTATGTGGGCTCCTGGGCAAAACCAAGGAGAGAGATCTATCAGAGCAGGAGGGAGAGTGAGGCAGAGAATGATTGGAGTGGCCACCTGGGAGTCTGAGTTCAGTGAGGTGTGAGATGCTGACAGGTAGACACTCAGTGCTCACCAGTGAGGCACGCAGCCCCTAATGAATGTGTGTCTCCACCAAGGCACATTCAGAACTTCTCACATGCATCTTCCTTCACACCGATAATTTTCCCTGAGGAGTATAAATCTCAGAAAACCTGATATGTCAGAAACCACTCTCCTTAATAAAAACTCAAGCAGCTTTTTTAATGCCTCTTGACAAAGTGGTTTCTACATTTTTCACAGATCAGATACGTTAGCAAGTATTGTTTTAGCATCTACAATAGGACATACTTCTTGAATAAAGAAGTTCTTAACATAAAGAGACCTTGGGAGCCTCTGCTTCTTCTTTAATAGACCAAGGAATCTGTGAAATTAATGAAGCTCTAGATGAATGCTGTCCAATAGAAGTATAATGGGAGACCTAAATATGAGCCACATGTGGAATTTTATGTTTTTAGTAGCAATGACACACAAATTAAAAAAAAAAAAACTGATACAATAAAATTTAATATTTTATTTAGTTCAATATATCTAAAATATTGTATTTTAGTGTGAAATTAATAAAAAAGGTCCTTGAGATATTTTATTTTTTATATTAAATTTTAAAATCCAGTGGTGTTGTTTTGTTTTGTTTTTTAACTTGTAGGACATCTCAATTCAGCCACAGATCAAATGCGCAACAGCCATGTGCATCTAGTGGTCGCGGTATTCCCTAATATAGGCCTTGATTCTTGGCATATAAAATCATGGTGTGAATATAGGCAAAGATAATTTCACATAAAATTCTAGGGAGTTTTTTGACCCTAGATTAAGATATTTTATTTACATAATTAAGGGTTAGTTTTAGGAGGATTTTATGTGAGGAAACGAAATAGCTTTAAAGGGGCATAGAGTAAAAATTTTGCCACATTTAGGCAGCCATATGAGAACCAAAGGCAGAGAGTTTTAAGAATTTCTGCAAGGCCGGGCGCGGTGGCTCAAGCCTGTAATCCCAGCACTTTGGGAGGCCGAGATGGGCGGATCACGAGGTCAGGAGATTGAGACCATCCTGGCTAACACGGTGAAACCCCCGTCTCTACTAAAAAATACAAAAAACTAGCCGGGCGAGGTGGCGGGCGCCTGTGGTCCCAGCTACTCCGGAGGCTGAGGCAGGAGAATGGCGTGAACCCGGGAGGCAGAGCTTGCAGTGAGCCGAGATCACGCAACTGCACTCCAGCCTGGGAGACAGAGCGAGACTCCGTCTCAAAAAAAAAAAAAAAAAAAAAAAAAGAAAAAAAGAAAAAAGAATTTCTGCTGTGAGACTCTTATTCTTTACTTCCTAACTTTTGTTTCCTCATTGAATTATAAATATAGACAATCCTTGATAGGAGTTCACCAACAGCTTTTGAATTGCTGTAAGTACCCAAATAAAACTGCTTCCTGAGCCATCTGAAAACTGCTTTCTACAGTCAATTGTAAGGGCTTTTGATTCCCTTTTTTAAAATTATTTCCATTTTCAAATTTACCTTCCCCTCCTGTTCTCTGGCATAATTTTTCATTCTTTGTTTGTCTAACTCCTATGTTACAGAAGATGCAACAAGTTAAGGTTTAGCTTCAATTATAATGTTCAAATACAACAAATTACCATATATAAAAGTAATTCGGCTAATGTAGGGTTTGTGTTTGGGGCATTGCCAACTAGTTGTGTATCTAGTTATTGGGACACACACAAAAAAAAGAATGATGAAATTTGGAGAGTTTAAAGTCCCCACATTCTTAGTATAGCAGTTAAATAAAAGTCCCCAACTCAATTGAATTCTCATACCACTTCTCATTTTATCTCTATTCATTTCCCTTAAGCATTTTAAGATATGCCAAATCATTCCCCTTTTGCAAGATATCCAAGGCATTCTCAAAGTGCATTTGCCAAGCTGAAGTCAACAGCAATCCAAGGAAAAGCTAATTACCTATATTCATGAAGTAAAAGTTAGAAAGGAAGGTGGATACCATAAAGTAAGTGGCTGCAGGCCAAGAGATGAGGGTATGAGTTAGGTGCCAAAACATGTTAGCATGTAGTAAAAATGCCCAATAAACATCACTGTTATTGAGTGCTTTGATTATATAAATTAGGGGAAAATATTCCATAGTAATAAGTTTTGCAATTTTTTTCCATTATTAATAATAAATTGAATAATTTTTACATCTCCATTGCTGCATGAAATAAGCTTCATTTCAGTAAACATCCACAAACCCTCAATGCTTAAAAAATAAGACACAAAAAGGTCAAAAACATATTGTATCCATAAGGTTGATTAGTCTTTTTCATGTTATTTACATATTTGGCACAATCTCTAGTAAATGCCTCCTTAAAAATTAGGCCAATTCATATCAATGATCTTTTGATTTATATTTTTGAATTTCTCAGTTTACATTTTTGAATGTTGTCAATTACATCCAAGAGAGAGTTTTAACTGAAGCCGTCAGTGCTTGCAAATAACTTTTCTTTTAATAATGTTTGCAGCAGTGTGAGAGAGTCACTGGACAGAATTTGGAAAAAAAAATAACAAAGAGCTTCAGTGGTATTTGGGGCAGTATAGAAGAGAAAAACTTGTGTGGATTAGAATGCAAACCCAGGTTAAGGGTGTCTTGGTAATAGGACTGAAATGTGATGGCATAATGTACATGACAGATCTTTTCTAATCACATGAAAATCAACCCCTTGGAGTCCACAGAGAAACACTGTGCCATTAATTCTGCTCTGCTCTCTTGCACACTAACAGTTCCTGTCCTAATTAAATGTGCTCCTGGAACATATGTTTTATTGTCTGAGCTGAGTCATTACACTTGATACACTCATGAGTCCTGTCACCTAGGGATGGGAAATCCCTCTTGGAGGTTTATATCTGCATCAATGTCTTCTTTAAGCAAAGAGTACTTGAGTGTTGTACTGTATTAGCAATGAACTGCAGGTGTAAATATAAGAACTAGCAACATTGAAACCATTCTTTTAAGCTTTGTATGCTTAGAGATTTAGTAGAAAATAAATATACATATAGAAAAAAATTAGCTTAAGTCTACCTACCCTGATTTTATGCAGCATTCCTAATTGTCTCTGGGAAAGATGTATAATTTAAAATGAAAAATTTTATTATTTTTATAAAATCAGATATTGCTAGTTAATGATGACTACATTCATTATTAAATTAATTTGAATTGCTCTGTCAGCTAAACTAGCTCCCTCTACATTCTTTTTCTGTTTCAAATAAGGCATAACTCAAGTAATTTTTGATAAGAAAGAAGAATGAGGGGAAGAGAAGAGATCCTTAATTCTTCCCTCTGTCTGCATAAGTTGCCTCACTGTGTAAATGAAATTATTGAAGATTAATTTAACTGTTTGGAGATTTGAATTTTTTACCATCACCCTAAAATAGAATATGTCCATTAGAGTGAAATAGCAAAATATTAGTGAAACATATGTTTTATTTTCTGGAATATCTGCACTTCACCTCATATAAATCTCTGACTTTTAATAGAAATAAAAGAGAATTTGCCAACAATGAAAAAAGAAAATTTTATTTCTAGTTATCCCTGGCTTAAAATTTCAGAGCTTTTTATTGTTTGATAATTTTCAAAGAATCAGTTGAAACAAGACCTTTAATTTCTTAGATTTCTTTATGGTGCAATGTTTCAACTTGGTTTAACTTTTTAGCTGTAAAAGTTAAAACAGAATGAACCTAGTATCATATTTCTAGTGTCTATGTTCTCCACGGAACTAAAGATAAGCAAAGTAATGAATCTTGAAAAAATTTGAGAGCAGGAGTTGAAATTAAGACTGTTGGAAATACAGTGTTAGAAAAGAATTTTTGTAAATAGCCTTGTTAAAATGAGACATGAAACCTGTCATGACTATAATTCTGTTCCTGGTCTTTACACACTCAATTGTTACAGAATAATATGGAGAAGAGGACCTTATATCCCTACGAACAAAACTGTTCAATGTTACAGTGCTTAAACATTAATTCTAGAAGGTGGGTTTAAGAGAAACAAAAGAATGAATATACACTGAAAGAAGAGGTAAAATATATATCAACAAAGAGGTTCTGAATATGGATTTTAAGAGGCCAAATTTTTAACATTGTTTACCCAAACTGAAGCAGATGGAGGTCTATGGATGAAAGGTGGCATATTGAATGAGCTGTTACAGTGATGGAATTTGAAAATTTTTGATCTTAAATTTTTCTGAAAAAATAATAATCTTTGAAACACACGCTCAGAATGTATTTTTAAAAAGCTCTCTAGCTATTATTGCCTTCTCTCACTTAAGCACACATACAACTTTTAAGAGAAAAACTCCAATGACTAGAAGATTTTAATTCATTCAAATATTGTTTCTGTATTTCATTCACTGCTTTTGTTATAAAATAATCATATATATGTAGTCAAAATTATAAAGATGATGAAAAAGTAAAAGGGCTTTCCTATGTTTAATTTCTTCAATTTTTCAATTTCTTTTATGTATTTTATATACTTTTACTATTTCATCTATTTATATGTGTATATGTATATAAATTTATATACATGTGTATAAATATATATATATATCTACTATGTCTGTTATCTACTATGCTACTCTATGTCTGTTATCTACATGTCTTCCTGTTCATGTTGTCATTCTTTTATACTGAATTTAATACATTTGAACTTGCCTTTCAATTCCATAAATTGGTTTCTTATGTTTAGTGTGTTGCCCATGACTTGCATTATTTCATTTTTAAATTTCTCCAGCTGTGCTTTTATCCAAGCATACATTTCTAATTTCACCCTTTCCCCAGTTCATAAATCTAGTGTCCTCTCAAATCTTTAGAGTAATAATTTGCTAGTGGTCCTTACAACAGTTCTGTTGCATTGCAATATATTTGCTCTTGTTGTTCAGAGATGTCCTGTTTTAAAAAATTGCTGAATCTCTTTATTTGGCTAGTGTGTGTGTGTGTGTGTGTGTGTGTGTGTGTGTGTGTGTGTGTGTTTATCTTTGATCATCCTTACATATGACAGTCTATAGGCTATCATACAGCTCAGGAGCTAGGAGGAATTCTATCACATTTATGACTCCCTCTTCTAATATTTTATATTGGCATAAATAGGGAAGAGAAAAGGTTAGACATTCTGAAGTTTTATTTTTCTAGTGCCGAAGTCCTGTAGCCTCCATTTGCAGAATCGAGTTGAGCTACAAATGAAGGCAGCTGTGGCAGATAGCTTCATCTGTGGGCCAGTGTGTTTTTCGTCCACGTAATTCATAGCTGGTTATGTTTCCTTCTCTCATGAATGTCTATTCTCAGCAGAAAATGTTTTTATTTTTGACCCCACTTTTTAAAAAATTTTTGACCCCATACAGTAACCATGTTATGCCCTGAGTCAGTGTGTTAAGCACTGTGATGTGCTTCCCAGGTTTCCATTTAAGGAAAGGTCTGTATCCTTGGTCATGAAGAATGTGGTTAGCAAGCAGTGTTCAGGTATTAGTTCCTCCAGGAATTGCCTTAATTACACAGAGTGACTGTTCTCAAGGCCACAGCACTTCCCAAGAAGATCTGTATTCAATGTCTGACTGGTGTGAGATCATAAAGGCCTGACCATCTTGACTCCCTTTAGGACAACTCAGAAACAGCATTCTAGCTCCAGAGCTTCCCACTGGGTTGACTGAAATTATAATTGGGCCTTCATCACAGCTCAGCGTCTCCTGCATAATTTGCTGTCTTTCTCATCGCCTCCACAGATAATGTCCTCAAGAGACATTTCCTAATAAATATTCTAAATATTAATCTCTGTCTCTCAATCTGCTTCCAGGGAAAACCCGTCCCCCAAAAATAAGTTACATGTGGTGACCACAGTGTATTTTGTCTGTGTGTAAACTCATTAACTTTGTGAATTACAGAAGACGCATGCAGTATCAGGATTTGGCCCCACATGATTGTCCAAAGTCTACCTGCAACTGCTAGATATAATCACAGTTGGCAGCACAAATCCTCTAGTGATTGTGCCCGTTTATTTTACTACTGGGCTCTTACTTTGCATATTATGAATAATGAGTTGATTGGTGCTTCTCTCAAACTAGGCTCTTCATATGCATATCTTGCAGAAATTCTGAAATGCTTTTGGCTTGCAGATGATACAGTTTTCCTAGTATTTCACACTTTTATTGTTTGTCTCTCTCTTTTTGTTTACCATTGATTATTTTCTCTGAAATTTTGTAGAGACAAAGTAATTTATTAGCATAGGCACAGATCACAATATTGAAGCAAATTCCCTAACATATTCTTGATATCATCTTTTACCACTACCAAGAAAGAAAGTAAAATGGAGCACGGAAATTTATTAAAACAAAAATGAGCAACTATTGCAGTATTTTTTCTATATGTACTAATGATATTTGAATGTCAAATTAACATAAAATTATCTTAAAATCACCTTGATTATAAAGATCTACTACTTCAAATAAGAGAATAACTGCCCCAAATTTTCTAATTGTGTTTGCTTTACTCAAAATAATTACAATCAAAATTAAGAGCTTAGATTTAAAAGTTATCCAATCTGGATTTGAATTCTGGATCTTTTGCATACTAACTTCAAGATGTCCAACTGTAAAATGGGGATATGAATAGCCTCATATGATAATGGTAATAATTATGAGAAATAATGTATATAAGACTTTTAATCCAGTCCATAATACAGATAAGCATTTGATAAATGGCTTGTGTTGCCATTTTGTGATTATTGGGGGTGTTCTTCTTGGTGTTTCATTTTGTTTCAGTGTAAGGACAGATAATTCAAATATAGGAAGAATGCAATCCTTTGATGAAGCACAACTCCCTGAACTAAAATCTTAGATTCATACATGGCTTTGTCACAAGAGGAGTAACCTTGGGAAATTTTTTTAACATCACTGTTACTCGGGTTTCTTATCTATAAGTGCAAAGTACAAAAAAGCAAACCTGTGCACTACAATCTTTAGAGATTATGTGTTATGAGAATCAGATTGGAGGATATATTTGACACTGTCTTGAAAGCATGTTAGTATTGTAAACATATAGAGTATCATCTTTAGCATTCTAATGTGTTTTCCTGATTTTTGTAAAAGTTCTCATCATATGATTCTGAGGTCAATCATGGTCTTGTTATTACATTAATACTTATTTGTCATAAATATTTATGGGGGATAAGCATATAGAATGTGATAGTTACTAATATTTGAATTCAATAATTATTAATATACTTGGGATGTTACATTTAAAAATCATCTTATATATATCCAATCAATAGAACTATCAAGTTTTTCTTTAGTAAAGCTTTGAGATAAGTGTGTGTGTGTGTGTGTGTGTGTGTGTGTGTGTGTGGTAACAAGCAGCAACAAAAAGGTGAATGGCTCATTAGGTTTTCGATCTAGTCTAGTCCTTGGACTAAGCATCCCAGGAAACCATGGAAACAAGAACAAGAACTCAGTCACATGCTACAACAACATAGAAGATTTTCAGCCTTCTAAAAAATCTTCTGAAATATTTGTGGTGAACAAGGTGAAAAACAATTTGATGTTGCAAATGTTCTAGTACATTTAAGGGAGTTAATTCCAAAAGTTCTTCTGATCACTGAGAAAGACTTTTAGAAACCATTTTCCAGAATGTCAAGCTTGTGGCTAAACTATAAAACCTACAGCCTTTAGTGAAGAGAACACTTATTATTTGTGCTCTATCTATACTGACAAGCAATCTGTTGGTAACTAAAGATTTTTCAGTCTATTTCAGCACTGACTCTAGTGCTGCTCATAAACATGAATTCTAGTCATGAATGCAACAGACCAGAAAGAACAGAATTAAGATGAAGACTTGGGGGTTGAAGCCCTGGGCTCATATTGTCTCTCTGTTATCTACTTGTGATGTAATTTCTGTGTCTGTTTTCTTAACTGTTGATTCATGATACTTATATCCTTAGAGCTGTCATGGCATAATATAAACCATTGGGTGATATATATAGTGGTCAAAAAATAAAAGTTGATAATGACAATAACAAAATTGGAAGCCAGTAGCAAATGTCGTGGTTTTAGCAACTCATTTCAGAAAATAAAAACTTTGGAGTCCTCTACGTACATCGAATGTCTAGTTCATAGTTTGGAATGATAGAGTTAAACCTTTTAATACACTTTTTTTTTCTAAATTCTGTATTTAGGTATTAGTGTTTAATAGTAATTTGAAAACAATTTATAAAGTAATGTTTTGAATGCTGTTAATTAATTGGAGACTGTAAAAAAGAAAGTAAAAATTTATTTATTCATTTAACTTATTACATTCTTCTTACATCGAATTGCTATACATTGCCTTGTTGTTTTCACATTTGTCGTAGTTAGTTTCAGGGGTCTAGCTTTCAAATTATTTTTAAGCCTTCAAAATCAATGTTTCAAAATAAATTCAAGAACATTCGCAACATTAGACTTCCTCATAGTCAATTTTTCATTGAGAACTTTCAGAAGTTCTCCATAGCTTTCTGGTTCATGGCAGATTCATAAGAAGTTTGTAAAATGAAATGAATTAAAGAAACTAGAATGAGTCATTGTAATAAATAAATATTGCATTTACTTCCTAGATCAACTTCTATATTTTATTGTATACATAGCACTGTCACTGATAACATTGATATTTAATCCAAACATTGTTGGGAAGTTTAGGATCCAAGACGACCTTAAGTAACTCTGTAAAGAGTTTGTTCTCATTAGGGTGGAGAACTCCTCACTGATAACTCTGTACCTGTACCCTGGTTATGATGAAGACAGAAGGGGGGCTTGGGCATGGGCCAATGTGCCATTTAACAGAATGAATGTCCCTCAATGGAGGAGCTCCTCAGCTCTCTGAGAAGGGACACATGAGCCTGGCTCATGCAGAGAACCCTCTGGACTCATGTAATGCTATTCAACCTATGAGTAGTGATGTAAGCCTCACACCTTGGTCAGTTCCTGCGAATGAACTCATTCTGTGGAGCTGGCAAGAAGCTGATCTGATCCTAGGTTTTCAGAATTCTGCACTGAATGTTTTCACCCATCCCTATGTAGTTGTTGCTGTTGTCGTTTTACCTATAATTTTATTCAGAGCCAATTCATGATTTCTATTTGTAGTTCCTTTCTGATACATTTTACTGATGCCTCCGGTTTTGGGTGTTCTTGAGGATTTTATCCTTTTTCTAAATAACTAAAATTACCATTTGCTATTAGCTGATTTTGTCTGCAAATGAGCACATTCCACCTTTTCATTGGAACCTGAGCATACATGTGGCAAATAAAAGATTTATTTATGTCTTTTTAATTTACTTTGTGATTGGCTACTTAAATGATGAAAAAAGATAGCCCCCTTTTTGTTTGCACGTGAAAGACCTATAGCATTTGGCATATTATCAGGGTTCTGTTCCAGTAAGATTTCAGAATATGGTATTTTTAGTCATGATGTTTTCAAGTTTACAGAAACAATAGACAGGAATGTAAGAACTAAAATAGTAAAAAAAAAAAAAAAAAAAAAAGAAGTTTGAAAATAAAAAGAAAACTCAGTATACTTGTTAGTTATAAGAAATTAGATATAGTTAGTCATGTGAAAACTGAAGCATTAAGTCCAGTTCTTTGGTGTTCCTTAATAGAAAAACTAAATCAATAAATAGAGAAAAAGCATTTAACATATTTTTAAAATAATTTTCTCCAGAATCCTGAACTTCTTGTGGCTAATATAAAGTTAATAAAGACAATTTTCATAATGGGAAAAATGCATAAAATTGTTGGACAGTCATCAACCTCAAAACAATCACCCCAGGCTGGGCAATGTGTCTTAGTCCAAAAGCAACCTTCTAGACTACTTATGGAATATCCTTGTCATTAACAAGTCACGGCACTGGAAGACCTATGTTTTATGTAAATTTAATCCGGCCGATTTCAAAGACCTAGCACCTTTCTTTAGAATAAAAATGTGTTATTTCCATCTTTATTAAAGCCAGCTCTTGATTATAGAAATTTTTGGATTTGCACTAAGAAATATATACATGTATGTCATATATGTATTGATAAAATACAGATAAATAGATATGGATATATTTTGTTATTTATATGTAATAGAATCTTTTCAAGTGCTTTTTAATCCTTGCTAGTTTTCAATGTTAGTTACTGAGGAAGATTGTACCTACATTAATTTTTGGATTTGACAGAACTAACTTTTAAAATTTCTTATTATTTTTTCAAATAATAAGTGGTTATAATTTCTCCAGTATGCATATGGAAAACCCAGTAGAACAAATTTTTGTTCAATCACAAATTTCATTTAGTCACATACATTTATTCGAACTGATCGTGGAAACTTATGCGATTGAAGAGTCAAGGTGACATTCAATGGCATCATAGCAACACATATAGTGAGGAGGCAGCTATTTTTGTACTATTTTTTTCATGAAACTCTCAGAACCAGGCTGTATGTACATCCATGCAGAGAAGTTATTTATTTCATCCGACATCTAAATATAATTTAGCATGCCACAACTACACAGCTGATTTTTTAAGCCTGTGATATTGAAAACAAGCAAAAACACCTTCAATCATTAACCTAGCAGTGGATGAAGCCCAAATGGGATCTTATTCAATTATCTCTTATTAAAAATTAACCCACCTTAACATGAAACTGACCCTTGAAGTAACTCATTCTTATTTTTTAAAAAAGTTAATTGGACAAATTTTTGTCTTATATTTCTTGGGCAAGTGTAATCCATGATCTGCAGATATGACTAGCAGATTTAGGCATAGACAGCAAAACTGAAATAACTTTCCAGGAAAAAAAAAAGTGAATAAAAATACAATAAATTGAGAAAAATAATGAAGAGGTATATCAGTTGTGTCATGTCAGACTAAGGATTCTCAATATTTACCTCAGTTACTGCTGAGCTAGTGTGTCTCTGTCGTAGATAATTGAAAAGTTGACAACACTAGCATAGTTCCATTTCTAAACAAATAAAACTTGTCAAACGCATAATTTAAACTCAAAATGCTTCTTATGATCATTGGCTATGCTCAATAACTTGAAGTAGATTTTCTGGGAAGCTGTCACATTCACTCCAGGACTGGTTCAGTTCTGATAGATGTTTACTGGGAAATAGATTTACTTGGGCAGATATTAATATCTTTAATATATATCTATAATATATATCTATCATAGAAATGTCAAGTAGTAGTGGTTTAATGTCTATACCAACCTGCATTTTATCTATCTTCTTCCTCCTCCACTTCCCTCTCAATGTTCTACACCTACTCCTTCTTCTTCCCTTTTCCTTTCTGTCTCTTATTTTCCTTAAAACTATGCTTCTGAGCTTCTGAGTTTGTGTTGGTCTGAACGTCCCCCATAACTCATATGTTAAAAGTTAATAGCCAAATTACTAAAAGGAGGGGCCTTTAGGGCTGATTCATTGATGAAGGCTTTGCCCTTGTGAATAGGTTTCAAGCTTTTTGTAAAACACACTTCACATAGTGTTCTGCCCTTTTTGCTCCTCTGCTCTTTCACCATTTGAGGACACAACACGCGTCCCCTCTGGAGGATGTAGCATTCAAGGTACAGGACTTGAATTCCAGGAGCGGAGACTAGGTCCTCACCAAACACTGAACCTGCTAGCTTTTTGATCTTGGCTTTCCCAGCCTCCAGATCTCTGAGAAATAAAATTTTATTCTCTATAAATTACAAATTTTGATACCTGCACCACCATGCTAATTGCAGCATTTGACACAATGGCAAAAATATGGAATCAACCTAAGTGTCCATCAGTAGGTGAATGGATAAAAAAAATGTGGTATATATACACACAATGAAGTAGTATTTAATCATAAAAAAGAATAAAATTATGTCATTTGCAGCAACACAAATGGAAATAAAAGACAGTATGCTGAGTGAAATAAGTCAGGCACAGAAAGACAGATATCACATGTTCTAACTCATATGTGGGAGCTAAAAAAGTTGATTTTATGAAGGTACACAGTAGAATGATAGTTACCAGTGGCTGGAAAGAGTGTATGGGTTGAGGAAGGTATAAAGAGTTCATGGGTACAAATGTACAGTTAGATAGAATAAGTTCTAATTTTTGGTAGCAGAGCAAGATGACTAAATTAACAATAATTTAACACATATTTAAAAGTAGCTGGAAGACTAAATATTCCCAACACACAGAAATGATAAATACTTGAGGTTATGGATACCCTAAACACTCTGACTTGATCATTATACATTCTAATCATATAACAAAATATCACATGTACCCCATAAATATGTACAAGTATTATGCGTCATTAAAAATAAATTTTAAAAATTCCCAAGCTATGATATTTTGTTACAGCAGCTCAAACAGAATAAGACACAGTCCTTCAGAAATGATTTCTCCTAATTATTTACTAGTCAGATATATTCACAGGAAGTTTATTGAAAAGGGGAAGCTGTAGATCTTACCTTTAAAAACATCATTCTAAATTCTTCCCCATTGTCCTGGGCCATAATTTCCCCCATTGTGTAAAGCTCAAAGTAGCTTTATCTTTGATAAAATTAAATAATAGAGAAATTTGGGTTTGGCTTTTCCCACCTTCCTATGCAATATATTACTCTTGTAAAATAAATTGTGTTCTGATAACACACAACATGCGAACATTAGAACCACAATTTTGGTTCAGGTAAGATCCCAAACACATGTGTTTATATTACTGAGCAAAAGACAGGCTAACTCCATCAATTCTGTTTTATGAATTTAACACAACAGATTATGACAGCCAATTAGTCAGTGATGGAAACACTGGTGCTTAAAATAGTTGGAATTTCAGGAGAGCTGATATTTCTTTCTAGCTTTCACATTTAGAAGGGAAGGGCCTTTGTTTGTTTAGTCTTTCTGAGTCTCAAATGGGAATAACACTAATATCTACCCCATAAGTATCTGTTATTATTAAATGCCTATAAATCATGTACTTGCAGCTTTGTTTAGCATACATTCAGATATCAGGCTTCCTCTATTGTGTTATACATATGAAAATAAAATAATAATTAAAATAAAACTAATAATTACATATTATAGTATATGTCTAACCAACAAAACTAATAACATTAGTATGGCTATGGAAATTTCTTCAAAAATATTCCATATTGTACAAATAACTAAGTAAAGAAAATAAAGCTGTCTGCCACACCCTTAAACAATCCAAATGATGACATGGAAAACTGATAGTATTCCACCATTCTGGAGGAAAGAATATTGACTTCTGGATAACCTGAACAATTGAATACTGCCTACTTGTTAATAAAGTTGCGTTTTCATGGAGTGAATAATACATTCAATTATACTTATATTTTTGTGTGAAGTTCAATGTTTTTTCTCTAACTAACTTCCCTAGTAATAAATTTATTACAAAGCGCTGGGATGCATTAAAAATGTTATGACAAATAACTCATATTCTTTGCCCTGAGCCACTTCAAACATCGTTGTTCTTTTCCTTAGTCTTTGGATAATAAACATAGATTAAGCCTAGTATGTCACAAGACTAAAAACTGCATTAATAATTGTTTTCAGAAACAGATGAAAAGTTACTCAAGAAAAAAAAAAAAACGCTTGAAAAAAGATTAAAAAACGCTTGTTTTTGTTCGTATTTTTAGGCACATCACTCTCTCACACACACTCCTGAATATGAAGAACTAATGAGCCCTCTATTATGTTTTTCCTAATATTACAGTTATGTGCTATACTCCCAGAGTTACACCTTATATGATGGAGGGTCAGATTAAGTAATAACGAGGTAGACAAATTTGGGGAAACAGGTTGTCTTAAGGAGAATTTTTTTTTAATTTATTTATTATTATTATACTTTAAGTTGTAGCGTACATGTGCATAACGTGCAGGTTTGTTACATATGTATACTTGTGCCATGTTGGTGTGCTGCACCCATCAACTCGTCATTTACATCAGGTATAACTCCCAATGCAATCCCTCCCCCCTACCCCCTCCCCATGATAGGCCCCGGTGTGTGATGTTCCCCTTCCTGAGTCCAAGTGATCTCATTGTTCAGTTCCCACCTATGAGTGAGAACATGCGGTGTTTGGTTTTCTGTTCTTGTGATAGTTTGCTAAGAATGATGGTTTCCAGCTGCATCCATGTCCCTACAAAGGACACAAACTCATCCTTTTTGATGGCTGCATAGTATTCCATGGTGTATATGTGCCACATTTTCTTAATCCAATCTGTCACTGATGGACATTTGGGTTGATTCCAAGTCTTTGCTATTGTGAATAGTGCTGCAATAAACATACGTGTGCATGTGTCTTTATAGCAGCATAATTTATAATCCTTTGGGTATATACCCAGTAATGGGATGGCTGGGTCATATGGTACATCTAGTTCTAGATCCTTGAGGAATCGCCATACTGTTTTCCATAATGGTTGAACTAGTTTACAATCCCACCAACAGTGTAAAAGTGTTCCTATTTCTCCACATCCTCTCCAGCACCTGTTGTTTCCTGACTTTTTAATGATCGCCATTCTAACTGGTGTGAGATGGTATCTCATTGTGGTTTTGATTTGCATTTCTCTGATGGCCAGTGATGAGGAGATTTTAATAGTGAACACACCATCTGGATCTGAAACACTATGAATGAAAAGGCTTCTGAATGTTTAGTCTAGAACACTCATGATTGAAGACTTATAGATCAAAGCATCTGAGACCTGTTTCTCATTTACGTCATTCTCATTTGTAAAGTAGAGGCAAATATCTTAATGAAACTAGAAAATGGGATGCATTTACTGATATAAAAAAAATACGTGATGCTTAAAGCCACTGATGAGGATGAAATGAAGCATATTTTTAAAGTTTCTCATAACTCCCTTTTCTGAAGACAAAGTGATTAGTAGATTCAAATAACTTGTGTAAAGATCATACAGCAAGACACACTCTAATGAATATGAACCTCCAAAGTGTAATATTAGTAGAACATTTTGGAGGAAGACTCTATGATACATGATACCATAACTGTAACTGCTTAGGCTGTGGTGGTTTGAATTCTAATCTTTAACATTTCAAGAAGTTTGAAATCATTGATTACCACTCTGGTTTGCTAATAGTCACTTTCATTAGGCAATGCCTTACACCAAGGAAAAAAGCTAATGGGCCTCACTTCATAGCAGACAGTAACAATACTGATGTAGTAAGTCACTTACTTGACATATACATAAGTTTATGGTGCTACCATGTTCATATAAAGATTTGCCTGGAAGCTTTGTGTGAGAGACTCCAAAAAACAAAGGAGATTCAAAGAGAAAAATATGTATTCTTTGATTGGAAATACCTGTTTGCAAGGACATGGTGGAAAATATACCATGAATAAAAACATGAGAAACATAAATTTTAGTACAATTTTCAAGTATAAAAATGTCAGCATAGACGGAGTGCGGTAGCTCACACCTGTAATCCCAGCACTTTGGGAGACCAAGGCAGGCGGATCACCTGAGGTCAAGAGTATGAGACCAGCCTGAGCAACATGGTGAAACCCCCACTAAAAATACAAAAATTAGCCAGGTGTGGTGGTAGGCGCCTTTAATCCCAGCTACTTGGGAGGCTGAGGCAGGAGAATCACTTGAACCCGGGAGGCAGAGGTTGCAGTGAGCTGAGATCACGCCATTGCACTCCAGCCTCCAGCCTCCAGCCTCCAGCCTCCAGCCTGGGGGACAAGAGTGAGATTCCATCAAAAAAAAAAAAAAAAAAAAAGCAGCATGATTCTTCTTTCTTATTATAATGCCCAATGAAAACTTTATTTTGATGATAAGAGGAAAGATAGGGTTGGAAAGATTTTGTATAGTTTTACTAGATGGGACTTACTCTTATGATTTTTGAGGTAGCATTGCTTACTGTGTCAGAGTCTGACGGTCACAAATATATAAGCCTAGGTACATCAGTGGAAAAAGATTTAGTTTTAAATTTGATGGGACATTTCTCTATCAATCAATAATCAATCATTTACAGAATTTCAAAATTTTGGCCCTATCATTGTTATCTTATGCTTCTAAATCCAGATATCAAACTGCAGGTAAAGAAAACAGCCAAACCATATCAACTGCTTTAAAATGACATTTATTTTACACACGAACTTTTAAATTTCCATTTTTTCCCTTACGTCATCTGTATTATCCCAAAATTTAGAGCTTGAAACAACAAACATTTATTTTATTTGTTTCTGAGGCTTAAGAACATTTGTTTTGTTTTGTTTTGTTTTTTGAGACAGAGTCTCGCTCTGTCACCCAGGCTGGAGTGCAGTGGCACAATCTTGGCTCTCTGCAACCTCCACCTCGTGGGTTCAAGCAATTCTCCTGCCTCAGCCTCCTAAGTAGCTGGAATTACAGGTGCACACCACCACACCCGGCTAATTTTTGTATTTTTAGTAGAGACAGGGTTTCAACATGTTGATCAGGCTGGTCTCGAACTCCTGACCTCGTGATCTGCTCGCCTTGGCCACCCAAAGTGCTAGGATTACAGGCATGAGCCACCGTACCTGGTCGGCTTAAAAAACATTTGTTTCTGAGGCTTAAGAATCTAAGGTCTATTTAGCTACGTGATTTGAGCTGGCAAACTCTCCATCAGGGATACTACTGTCTTTGAGTACTTAACTGGGGTTGCGGAGTTGGCTCCAAGACCATGCATGTGTTTTTTGCAGGAGACTTGTTCTTGTCACACCCTGGGCCATTGATAAGATTGCCTATAATATTTGTTTCAAAGCAGTAAGTAATGACAGAGAGTGGTGAGAGAGATGGAGGGAAAGAGAGAGAGAGAAGAGAGAGAGAATTACCGAGATGGAAGCTGCAGTCATTTCTAATCTCAAATGTGACATCATCATTTTTGTAATATTCTATTGGTCATGCAGACCGATTTTGATACAGTGTGGAAGGGACCTACAGACAGTGTGAATATCAAAAGCCAAGGATCATTGAGGGCTATCTTGGAAATTAGCTATCAGATCATTTACTAGTTTATTGATTCATGTGATTTATGCAATTATATTTCAATGAGTGTTTTCAATTAATTTATTCACTGACTGTCTGTTAGGTGCATACCAGGAGCCATATGAAAATTACAAGACAGCTATGTAACAGAGTATTTAAAAGTATGTGAGAAAAGCTACGCTGGTTTGGGCTCAAAATCTCATCAAAGCACTAATGCCTGGGTGACCAGAAAAGACAAACATCTGAGAAAAACAAACATTTGAGTAAGTGACATCTAAACTGAGGAAGAATAAATAAAATAAAAATTTTAGAAATCAAAGCAAGAAACTATGACATATCACATAAGTGTTTTCAGTATATTTAGAGGATAAAAAATATTAAGCATGGGAATGGGAGGGAGAAGTATTTGTAGATAAAGGAAGCATAGAAACCTTCCCAAAGCCAGCAGAAGAATTAAAAATAAATTCCAGGACCTTTCACAAATCCTTGGCTTTGCATAATGTAATTCTCAGCTGCTCTCTGAAAAGTAGAAAAAAAAATAATGGTGGGTAAATATCTTTGAACCCAAAGGAATGCAACCCTCTCCTGGAAAAAGCCAGTGATGCACACATCTTGCAGGGATTAAATGCTGGATTTTCCTTTGATCTTCCTGAAAACTTTCATATACTTTGTTCTTCCACTTCCAGGTGTTTTTAAATCAACCCCCTAGGACTCCATTAATACCATCAAACCTTTCCAGGAATGACCTGACAAGACCCCTATGTCATTTCCCATTTCTCTTTACAACGCATATTTCACTTGTAGGATGAGAGAAATCCATATAAAGTGAGTTTAGAGAATTGATTTCCCATGAAGGGAACCTATCTTTCTTACTTAAGTAGTCTCTGTTGTAATGGAATCACCATTATACGTAGCTTTGGGATGCTGGATGCAGAACTTTTTTCCTCTCATTGCAGAGTGAAATATATCACACTAGAAGCAAAGAGAAGATACAGTAAATGATATAGAAACCTAGAACACCTTCCAAAGCTTTTCTGTATTTCTGTTTTATATCCCATAGCCTCAACATGAAATTCCTGTATATATTTCTTTATTAATTTGTCGTATTTCATGATGCTTAAATATAAATATATAACTTTCTCCAATTTTTGGTCTGTCTCTTAGAATATTATTTATAATGTATTCTTTTTTTAGACTATGTCACCAAATTTTAAATAAACAATAATCAAGGCAAGTTAGTTTTACAACATAAAGGTACAGAGTGCTTAGAAAAAAAATAAGTGAGTGGGGGTAAACAAATAAGAATTTCATAAATTAATTTGCTTGAGACTATAACTTGGTTATTTTAATCTCTTAATGCAGAAAATTCATTTATTTCACTTCTACCCTATATGTACACAATGCACATATGTACATGACCCAGAACTTATATGTATATGTATGATCAATCTAGTATATGTCTATATATACACACACACGCATATATATACACATATAGTATATATATATATATTCAACACATATATTTTACACATATGTGCACACACATTTATGTGTGTGTAATATGCAATCCTTTACTTATTACTAAATTTAGGGCTCTGTTACTAACTTCAAATGAAATTTTTATTATGTACAACAATTTTTCAAATTCAATAAATTAGGAATGATATCTAAATTTTCTAGTGGTGAGGTTAATTTTTTTTAATGTTTTGATATCTTCTCAAATCACATGCACACAATAAGGGCATAAGAGAATGCATGCACTTTGGCTTTAATTGTGGGTACAAAAAGCACAATTAGATAACAAAGACTATGCTGGGAAGCATCTTAAAAATGGTAAACTTATTAGAACAGAACAAGATGGTCCTGGTTTACTTTTATTGCCTCAGTGTAATTATCCTAATGATAAAGGAGGTTTGACTTGAGTTGAGCATTTAGGATGGGAAAAGGTAGGAGACTAATAAGAAAGCGTGGTCTATCAAATGCATGCCAGTCTTCACATGCTCCGATGACAAAAGTGAGAAAGCTGGACGTGGTAAGGACTGTACTCATGTGCACCTCTATCTGTGATGGAAATCTTTCTAGAATATCTTTTTCATCAGATGTCATATACAATTATAGAAAGTGTTTACAAAATCTTTAAACATCATCTAAGAACCAAGGACAACTATTTCACAGATGACATCCTAAATATGGAATTCTTTTGTGAAGATAGAAGCTTGTGATCCACTAAGACAGCTAGAACTCCAACAGATGTGTGTGGCCAAAAATGTTAGAAGAAAATTCTACTACAGTCTATCCATGTTGGCACTGGAAATCATTTTGGATCTTTTTCAATCAGTTTTCCATCTCAATTTAAAATAGTAATTTATTTTTATGACTTTTATGGAACTATGATTCAAAAATAGAGGAAGAAGTAACTGACACACTTACTGCTTTTTCAAAGCATGTCCTGCTTCACTAGGCTCAGAATGCTATGAAAGCTATACATCTCTGATTGCTTATTTCTGTTGCCCGAAGACATATCTGCAGTGCACGTGGGACCACAGACATGATTTTAAAAAGTCCGCACAATGTTAAGTATTGACCTGAAGAAGATGGATATCATGGACTACATCACAGCCTCAAACAACATATTCAGCGGAATATCTTGCTGCCATGCTTCATTGTCTGGAAACCATGCAATACATGTCTGTGCTGATGGCTAGAGGAATACAAAACTGAGTCAAAAATATTAGCATTCCCTTCAAGAACTGGAAATATTGAGAATGACTCCAATGTTGCCAATTTAATGAAAGGTTGACAAGAAGTTACAGAAGTAACATGAATCATGTGGTGAGATTATGTGACTTTGATACCCAGAAACATCCACCTTACCTTGTTGAAAACTTTCATCTAGCACAAAAATTGGCTCAAGGACAATAAGTTTTCTTTCAAACTTCTGAACTTGTGCTGCTCTGTGCCAAAATTTACAACCAATTTTGTCTTGAAGTTGGGGGGATGGGGGCTAAAACACTGCTTTGTCTGTGTCTTCAATGTTACAGCCTAGAGAAAGTCATGTCGTTATGATTCTGTTTTGACATTGTCCTGAGTGTATTTACCTTAGTTCCTGTTCTTGTTGCTCTGTATAAGCGCCAGGCCACCTCTACATTCTATCAGTCTCTTTGCTTCTTTCTTCATCTTTGTCCTAATGTTTTTGGATCTCTTTGTTATTTTGCCCCAGTTGCTCCAGATATACGGCTCAGAATTGAGCTTGCCCATTCCTCCTATGATTAAAAGTTTTTCCTTTTATTATTTCTATGGCTTGATTTTCCTTGATGTCAGACATCCCCAAGGCTACGACTAGAAAAATGAGTAGATCACTACTTCACTCACAAATACACATTACTGATCCTTAGCTTCTTACACTGTCTACATTAGCCCACGGTGGAAATATTTCCTTGTCTCACCAACTTCTGCATTTTTCTTATTTCCATTGTCTTGCCATCCTGGCAATGACATGTAAAGTGTGATATTTCCTTATATGCTCCCAACATCCCAGGAAGATGAGCTAGGATTTCTGTCACTTACTGTCAAGGCCAAGGATAATGGGAGAAGTCTTATGTTTGTGTAGTTACGCCTTTTGAGTTTAAATGGAATACTAGTGTATATGTCATGGAAATCATTTGTAGTGCCATCCAATATGCATTAGTATAACAAATATTAACTTCTGATGTGAAAACAAAATGTAAAAACTGTATTTTGTGTTAAGCAGAAAATGATTTCCAAAATCATACCTTTAGAAAGCAAAGAAATAAAATGATATAAATTACAAATTTTTAAAAGAGAAAAAACCTCCTTTTTATTAAAATGTCACTCAAAAAAGTGATTTTTTCCTTCTTTTTCTCTGTGTTACAAATGATAGCTAAGGACAAGATTATATACTGGTTTTAGGAACCTGTGCTATTTTAGGTCCTTAATATCACTGTTATTTGCAAAGGCATAGTCCCACAAAATAATACAGTTGAATACATAAACATGGGGGAAATATAGCAACATTGTCATTTAGTTTTGTATATAGTTCAGTTGGGGTTTCTTCTGTTTCTATTTAATTAAGACTGTAAGCCAGAAAAGAGGAAGAAATATTATTTAATTAAATGGAGTTCAATAGGAAAGTTAATATACTTTAGTGTAAAGATATAAAAAGCATGCCAAACTCGAGTTAAAAGACTGAATTATGAATTAAATTTCTCTCTCTCTCTCTCTCTCTCTCTCTCTCTCTTTCCCTGTGAGACTGAAGTTAAACATAAAGGAACATTTTTTTGCTTGTTAATTTGCTTATGCATTTTTTTTTTTTTTTGCCTCAACTGATCTATTTCCTTTCATGATTGGTTCCCACTATGGAAATTAATTTAGGCATTCAGTGTTAGAAAAAAATAAAACTTTTTTGCATATTTGAATTGATCCTAATCATTTTTCTTTGTTCTTAACACATTGAGCCATGCCAGTAATTTTTATTATAGAATCTCATCATTTTCTGACTCTTGGAGGAGATATGTATAAAACTTGACGTGTCCTAAATAAATAAAAGCCTGGAGGAAATCAGAACCTGCTGAATCACTTGCAGAGATAAAATAACACATATAGTATTTTCAAGCTTCATTATTTCTCACTCATTATAGATTGCGGATTTTCTTAGTTTTGCCTCTCCTTGAGTTTATTGTCCCCTATTTTTTGAGAGAATATTTTTATTTGCATGATGCTCTATAATTTATTTTTTAACTTGGTGAGCAGGCAGTCCCATGAGGAAAAAACATTTATGGTGAATAGCAGAGCTTTAGAATATTAACATCCAATTGCTTAATATCAGACTTTCTGAGTCACACATATGCAGATTGCAGAAATGGTGTGTGCATGCTCCAAATACATCATTTCAAATATTATATATATTTGTATGTGTACATATATATTGTGTATATGTGTGTGTGTATATATATGTTTACATCTGGTGAATTCTGCAACATGAAGGTTTTCTTGAAGTAAGATAATTAAAAAGAAAACAAAAGACAAAAATGTAAGCTCATGTAACATTAGAACTCATTGCATTTAATTTTATGCTACAAAAATATTTTTAATGTACTTGACGTTGCACTAAGGTCATAATCTGACTTTAACATAGTATTAGATTTAAACAGTACACATTGAACTCTATTTAGTAATTTTACTCAGGAAATGTTTGTGTGGTTGCCATTTATGAAACCTGATTGTTTAATATATCTAGCTGTTAGTATAAATGTTGTTAAAACAAGTTTTATAATATTTAGTCATTCATAAAGTAATACATACTGGGTAGAATAATATTTATACATAAACATATAAACATTGTTCATGTCTATATCTTCTAACACAACAATAGCAGTGACAACCTATGAAGTAATTGCTAATAATGATATTATAAATTTCTGCAAAATTACAAAATAATATTCAGAATAATTTCCAAACATTATTTAAATCAGATTTATGTTAAGTTATTACACTTGAAGACCCCACATTGCAATGGGAGGTCACCACACAGTGGTCTAAATCATTGCTCATCTTTCTCAAAAAGACAGTAACCTTAAATATCATGTCACTTGTTTTTAACAGACGGTAGAAAAGGGATTGGCTAATGTCATCTACTTAGGCAAATTGTACTATAATCAAACTTCAAATTAAGAAAGTCCAGTTAGCCATTCTGAATCCCTGGTTGTACAATAACATTTATGCTGCTTTATTTATGATAATTTATTTGCACCAAAGCCATTTCTTATTTTCTGAACTATTTCAGTTTCATATATTTCATGGCATAAAAATCATCTATGTGTGTAAATAATTCCTATCCACATTGTAAACTCAAACTTTGTGGTACTCCAGAGCAGTCAAATTTTAGATACGTGTTTTTAAATGTGAAGCATAACAATTAATATGTCTTATCCTAATACCTTCTTATTGCCTTAAAATGAGAAGTGCAACACCATTTATCCTTTGTTTGGGAAGAGGTAATTTATTGTGTTATGTTCTTGTATAAGTGCAGTTCAGATTCATGGAAAAGATGTTCATACTGATGTCGTTTTTATAACAATGAAAAGCTGATGGTAAAAATCATTAGATAAAGTTTTATCTTTAAAATCCAGATATTTACTCTCATGTAAAACAAAATTTAGGGTAATAGAGCTGTTGGAAGCATTAAATGAAATGTTGCGTTCCTAATTTGCCTTTCACATTTGTTTTTTCCCCTGCTCCCCAAAAAAACTAATTCTTTTATCTAGACCTCAGAGTTTGTTGTTAAAACTTCATTTCTTGTCTTATTAATCTCTCTCATCATTATCTTCCAAACAGTACTTCTGCACACACATAATCTGTACACAGATACGTAGATCTACTGTTTCTTTTTTCCTTTTTTTTTTTTATTGTTATACTTTAAGTTCTAGGGTACATGTGCATAACATGCAGGTTTGTTACATATGTATACTTGTGCCATGTTGGTGTGCTGCACCCATCAATTCGTCAGCACCCATCAACTCGTCATTTACAAAGAACAGAAAACCAAACACCGCATGTTCTCACTCATAGGTGGGAGCTGAACAATGAGATCACTTGGACTCGGGAAGGGGAACATCACACACCAGGGCCTATTATGGGGAGGGGGGAGGGGGGAGGGATTGCATTGGGAGTTATACCTGGTGTTTCTTTTTTCAAGATTTGCTTTAAAATCACTCCAAACACTCGAGTTTCTGCACTGAAAGACTGCAGACTGCTGTAAAAAGCCAAATTAAATTATATGTTCTCAGATTGTCAGAGAACAAGAAATGTTGGTAGGAAAAGGCTCTCCTCCACTGACACAAATACCATGCATCAGTGAAGTGAATGCAATATTTGGTTCTATCAGAGATGCCAAAGATATTCTTTCAAAGTGCAGATTTTGTTTTTCTACCAAGATAAATATCGTCCTTTATAAAAATATATGTATTTTCAGCACTGTCAAGATATTGCTCAGTGGACTTGAGTCTAAGAAAGTGAGTTTACAAAAGAAAGATGCTTCAGTCTGATTAGGAAATACGCATCAGAAGCTTGAAATTACTTTAGTGATCTAGAAAATTCGTAAAGTATTTGAAAACCTTATGTAGCTTATTTCTGAATTCTTTAAAATGACTATTATAATATTCCCCTTTATATTATTGAACTAAGCATTGGGAAGAGCTCTGCCTTAAATGGCTTCAATAACTTATTTTCTGAAATTTATTTCCTCCATCTTGAATAAAGCAAATCTTTTGAAATTCTCACCATCACCCTTCATCTCGATTTCTGCCCAAGTTCCAGACTGAATTTAACCATAGTATGTCTCCCGTTAGCAATCTATGTGATAATTTCCTAAATATTTTACAAAGTCATTTGAGAAACTTGAAGAATCATGTGGATGATACACTTTCTGCTGGTTGAATATCTACATGATTCCCCATGTATTCTCGCCCTCTGGAAACTACTGATGAGTTCTAAGCACAAGATATGTAAAATCAATGTGGACTGAAGCATCTAAAAACCATTTTCCAATCTTATAGCTCCTACCTTCCTTTTGAATGATGATTGTGAAGGCCAGAATAGTGATCCTATGTTCACAAGACAGAAATATCCTGGATCACTGAGTCACCACATGAAAGCTATCCTAGAGATCTGCCCAACCAGTGGCACAATTTCCATGAGCAAAACATAAGTATTTATTTGTTAGGGCACTGAGACTCACAGGGTTATGTGTTACCTCAGCATACATGTAGGTTATCCTTATTAATATACACTCTTTATATACAATACATCGTAGACCAATTAACACAGAACATCTACACATTTCAGTTCCAGTCAGATCTGAAGAGTAGAAATGAAACATAGAAGAGAGGGGTAAGTTACCCAGAATGGTGATATTCAAAATTCTATGTATGTAAGCCATGTTGCATTTGAAAATTCTGCTACAGAAGCAGACTTATATCATTGGCTACCTCTTTTTTAAGATTCTCTAAATGATTTTGCTATTATTTGAGTTTGTTTTTAGGAAGTAAGCTCCAAGGGGCAGAAATACCTCTTCATTGCTCCATCTTCAGTATCTGCCTTAGTATTTGTGGTAGAGTAGGCACAACAAACATGACTTGCATGAATGGTTATTTGATAGCTATGCCTAAAAGAAAAGTTTCTGGAACAGTGGTTGGGTTGAATTTTGATCTTAATTGCTCTTAGATACATTCAGTGAAGATTCTTAACACCCAGGGAAGAGATTTTTGCTCCCAAACTGTAATGTGAAGATACTTACTCAACTGGGAGAAAATTGTACCTTAACAAATTCTTAGAGAATAAACTAATAAATCAATGTCAATGAAGCAGTGTCTATGGATGACAAATTTAGAAGGAGCAGAAGGAAAAGGAAGAAAGTAGACTCAAGAAAAGAGAGGGTGGAACTTAGAGTGGGGAGCGGGGTGGTAAGCATACCACTAACAAAAGAGAGCATACATTGTATAGACAACTGGATGAGTTGGATTCATTGAAATTTTGGATTCTTCATAATATTTTTAAAAGTGATGAATCTTCAAAAATTAGCTGGATATATACAAATTAAAATAATGCTAATCTTTTCTTACATTAACACTCGCTAGGTTATGAGTACTATACCAGGTGTGTTTTGCATAGAGTAATCCCATGCCTGGCTAGCTTTGGACATCTTGGTTTACATAGGTTATCCCAGCATAATTATTAATCGTTCCTTTCACAAAGTATCCTGATTAGAAATATGGTCTACTCAGCCTTATAAGATTTTTTTCACTTGATTTTTAAATAATCTCTATGTCATTATTATTCCTATTTTTTGAAAGGTGAAAAATGGAGGCCTAAAAATTTGAATAACTTGTCCCAGGCTCTCAAATGATTAATGAATGACAAATCAAGTAACACGTTTCCATAATGCGTGTTCTTAACCTCTAAGGCTTGCTGCTTTCCTCTTCCCAGAAACATGTCTATTGCATTCAGGGATGAACATTCATTCACCTTAATAGACTCAATTTTAGTAGATTCAGCAATTATGCTTCAGCAAAGTAGTCTCAGAAATAACTTTGTGTAATTATACCTCAACACTGTTGCATGCTCCATCCATCACTGGAAGATCTTGGGCATTAATAAAAAGCAAGCATGACAGAAAGAAACTATATGTCCCTGTCAACTCTTGAATCTCAGCAAATAATAAAAAATGAATTCGTGGCTTATCAGCTGCACTGATGCTACTAATGAGTATATCATTTTCCTTCATGAGAAAAGTAGATACTTTTCTGAGTTTTGGCATTGTCTTTTTTTTTTTTTTTTCCTTGATATTATGTCAGTATTAGCAATCAATGTTTCTAAGCCCAAAGTAAAATGTATTAAAGTTTGGAAGTTTGGCTTTTTTTCCCAATGATCGTGGCATGAAATAAGCCTTACTCTCAGTAGTGATATCTCTACCAAATGTACCAACTTCTAGTAGTGACAACATTTGACAAAAATTCTGGTCTTATAGAAATAATGAGGTCAGTGTGATGAAGAGGCAGATTTCCTGAAGGCAACAAATTTACTTATTGTTATAGCATAAATTTCTAAATTTACTGTATTTGGGAAATAGTTATTTACTTGTGAAATAAGCTATATATTTCAACAGTCAGTAATTTGCTGTGCACATCCACTGTGATGCTTGAATTTTGCAGATAGAAACCAAGTTGTTCTATAATACAGGATTTCCATCTCCTCAAACAGCAGGAGGACAAATAAAGCCAATTAACTATTGAAATCTTAAAGCAGAAATAAGTTCCAGCACCTAGAGCAGGTCCAGGACCCATAAATGTTTTTAGGATGTCTGAGTAAATGAAGCCTCTTATGAGATTAAAAATAAACCATAAAGAGCTGTTTGTATTTATTTGTGTGTATACAATTGTGAATTTCCTATAAAAATTAAACCTTAAAAAATTAAATCAACTGATTTTATTTTTTTGCATGAATTTAAGTGCATAAATAAATGTTTATTTGACAATGTTATTTATTTATTTGTCATTGCTAACACAGAGGAACAAAATGTTTTTAGATTCTTGCCATGCCCATATGGAGCAGATAGTTTTTTGGGGGGAAAAAAAAAGAAAAGTAAAAAACAAGGATGGCACTTGAGTAAAGTTTAACCCAGGGGGAAAATTATCATTGGATATTAGATATAATACATAATGTATTTCTTCAATTTTCATAAGTAAAAATGGAGGTATATAGCACATATTCACAAAACATGTAAGAGATAGTATTTAAATACCTGTTCTAAGTTTTACAGAAAAAATCATGTGACTTTTTGCTATCTATTTATACTAAAATTTTACATTTCAGAAACATTTTCTCTTTTGCTTTTTGTTAATTAAAATTATAGATCTTTGAAAACATATGTTAAAACAGCCAAAAATAAATCTAATGTCCATTAACTAGTGAATGATAGATAAACCATACCAAAGAATACCATTTAGCAATTAAAAGGAACAAACTTATGAAAACATGCTGTAAAGTGGATAAATTTCATAAACATCATGCTCAGTGAAAGTTACTCAAAATATGAATTACACATTATTGATCCCATTTATATGACATGTCCAGAAAAGGCAAATCGATGAAGACAGGAAGTAGTTGGCCTGGGGCAGGGGTATGTGCGTGTGTGTGTGTGTGTGTGTGTGTGTGCATATTAACAGTTTATGTGCATGTCAGGACTGTGCTTAAAGTGATTTATAGTGATCGTTGCACAACTTGGTAAATTTACCATAACATCATTGAGTTGTAGACTTCTTTCTTGAAATGGACAAATTATATATGTAAAAACCTTGATTGCTTTTGAAAACAGAAAGGGAAGTTGTTTGAGTGTATGGAGGAGCAGAAAGAAACTGTATTTGGGATAAAATAAAAAAAAAATAAAAGAGTCCTTACAATATGGAAAAATAAAGAGTGCTGAATCTTGTCAGGCTCTGGATGACTGTTTTTAGTCACTGGATTTCTCCCTATAATGTGAACAAACATTAGCTTATCAGGTTACACACAAGCAAAAGTATATGAAGCATAGTTGATTTTGTTCCTTACGGTTAGAAAATGAGAAGTCTAAAATATTAGTTTGCTAAAAATAAACAGTAAGCTTTTATAACTAACCCTTCTTAAACTGTAATGATTTTATTACTGCAGTAACTATACATTCAATAAATCATTGGGTTCTTTATTCTTATATGTTTCTGTACATACAATGTTTAAATGTTAAATTTTAGTGGGTTCTTATGTTTCTGTTAAATATATTAGAGGATACATTTAGTGTTATAGATTGACTATACTATGTAAGTTCTTTTTGAATTCTCTTTTTTTTCCCAAACTCAAATACCATGATGTATTGCATTTAATTACACTACCTTTGGCTGTTCATTCAGAATTCAGTATATTATTTCCAAACAAGGAGAAATAATCCCTACTTAAATGAAAGGTATAAGGCTCCTAAACGTTGACATGCTACAAATCAAGCAAGGTGTGGCAAGACTCTTAAATTGAGTTATCTGAATGCAAGTGCCTAAACCCATTTTGCTCATGTCCTATATGTCTCTGCTTTCAGTTAAGGGAGCACTGGTTTTCAGGGACGACATACCTAGTCAAAACGAACACTCCCCAAGCAGACAAGGTTCAGGAAGTACAACACTGAAGAAGATCTGGATGGAAAGCTAGACTGAAGCAGATGAACTGGGGGAATAGGATAAACAGATGATTGCTACATAGAGAGCTCTAGTATGGAAAGCACAAATGTTGAATTTAGGTCTAGGTGGAAAGGAAAATCTGTCTGTCCTTCATGTTGTAAAGTATTAAGGAAGTCTATAGATATCAAAAATTTGAGGTAAGCTATAATATTTTATTTTGAAGAATTTCTCACATAATTGTCAATCTATATACTTTGTCCTACACGATTCAACAGGTGAAATTTTCCAATCATTCTAAAAAATCATCTTGACACCAAGCCCCACTTTGTTATACTTAGGACTTGTGTTTTGCTTTCTGTTTCGGGAAGTAAGGGACCCTGAACAGAGGGAACAGCTGGAGCCGAGGCAGAAGAACGTAAATTGTGAAGATTTCATGGACATTTATCAGTTCCCAAAATTATACTTGTATAATTTCTTAGGCCTGTCTTTACTGCAATCTCTGAACATAAATTGTGAAGATTTCATGAACATTTATCACTTCCCTGATCTTATAATTTCTTATGCCTGTCTTTAATCTCTTAGTCCTGTTATCTTTGTAAGCTGAGAAGGTACATCACCTCAGGACCACTATTGCACAAACTGATTGTAGAACATATGTGTTTGAACAATATGAAATCAGTGCACCCTGAAAAAGAACAGAATAACAGGGATTTTCAGGGAATGAGGGAAGATAACCATAACGTCTGACTGCCTGCAGAGTCGGGCAGAATAGAGCCATATTTTTCTTCTTGCAGGGAGCCTATAAACGGACATGCAAGTAGGAGAAATATCACGGAATTCTTTTCCCAGCAAGGAATATTAATAATTGAGACCCTGGGTAAGGAATGCATTCCTGGGGGTAGATCTACAGATGGCCGTTCTGGGAGTGTCAGTCTTATGCAGTTGAGATAAGGACTGAAATATGCCCTGGTCTCCTGCAGTACCCTCAGGCTTATTAGGATTGGGAAATTCCAGCCTGGTAAATTCTACTCAGACCGGTTGTCTGCTCTTGAACTCTGTTTCCTGTTAAGATGTTTATCAAGACAATGCATGCACAGCAGGACATAGACCCTCATCAGTAATTCTGATTTTGACTTCCCTTGTGATCTTTATTGCCCTTTGAAGCGTGTGATCTTTGTGACTTATTCCCTGTTCGTACACCCCCTCCCTTTTAAAATCCCTAATAAAAACTTGCTGACTTTGCAGCTCGGGGTCACCATCATCGTCCTACCAATATGTGATGACGCCCCTGGAGGCCTAGCTGTAAAATTTCTGTCTTTGTATTCTTTCTGTTTATTTCTCAGACTGGCCAACACTTAGGGAAAATAGAACCTACACTGAAATACTGGGGACTGGTTCCCCCAATATCTGGTGCACCAACATGGTTTTTCTTTTTCGTAAGTGAATGTGGGAACCCGATTCCCTTTAGTCAATGTGGAGAAACGTTCATCGTTTCATTCCACAGAAATGTTTGTTTGACTCACTGACAACTGGTGAATAGTCTGTGTACTGTCCAGGTTAACTATGGGTCTCACGGAGTCTAAACATCATGCTTATCTCTGCCATATTAAACTCTTGTTAAAACAAGGAGGTGTTCAGGTACCGATGGAAAACATGGTTACCCTACTCAGGGCAGAGGAAGAACACTGTCCTTGGTTTCCTGAAAAAGGAACCTTAGATGTAGAATTATGAGATCATGTTGGTGCAACATTCCGGGAACTGGTCCTTAGAGGGAATTATGTTCCTGTCACTGTGTGGGTGATTGGGCCTTAGTTTGTGCCATCCTAATGACATACTAATCCTGTGACCCTCTGCAGTTACCACAGTTTTCTGAATCTAGCAACCCTATACCTCTTCCTCAGCTTTTCTCTCCTGCACAGCCTTCATTACCTGCCCAGCCTGTCCCTTCACCTACTCCTCCCCAATATGACAATGTTGAGAATTGAATATCTAACTCTGGTGACTTTGGCTTGGCATCACCCCCTGATTATCTTCTTTCTTTTCATGAAGAGCCAGTACTTGCAGCTCCCGCGGCCCTGACTTGGACAGTCCTGGACCATAGATATGCTAATTCTTCCCTCTTCAAACCTTTGCTGCATTTGCCTATGGAGTCAGCTAATGGCTCTGGGACCAAACTACAATTTACCTATAATTCTTCAGGCCCTCCTCATTCCACTGGAGCCCCTCGCCCTCCTGTTGTTTTGATTCCTCAACCAGTCACTTTGCCATTCACTCAGACTGCTTCTTTGTACCCTTCTTCACACATGAACACCAGTATTCGCCAGTATACTTCTGCCTCTTCTACTCCCCCAATGCCCCTTTCTCGCACTCTCATACCAGTCCAACCCCCTCAACCTCAGTTTCCCTTATCTACACATGCTTTTCCTGTCACTTCTATGCTGACTCCATCTCAGGTGCCTATTCTTGAAACTTCAATGCAACGCTTGTTATGCCAAAACAAACAAACAAATGGATTAGAGGTGTGGGCTTATCTGGTCATGCTAGAACTCCCTAGTGCTCAAGGCGTACAAATGCATCACTATGTGTTGCTCGATCTTACCTTTTTAAAAGAATTCAAGGATGCTTATACTCGGTATGGTCCTACTTCTCCTTATGTTAAAATGGTATTACAAACTTTTTGTACTGAGGTCATTTTGCTTCCCTTAGACTGGGACCTTTTGGCAAAAGTTGTTTCAACCCCATCTTAGCATTTACAATTCTGTACCTGGTGGTCACAGGAGGTCCCTCTGGAGGCTCAGCTAAATCAGGCTGATGGCATTCTAATTACTCAGGCTCAGCTCAAAGGCTCCGATAATTTCTCTCATACTTATGCCCAATTAGGCTTTGATGCTCTTACCACGGAACAAGTAACAAAGGTGTGTATGAGAGCTTGGGATAAATTACATGCCCCAGGCCAAGCTCCTGTTTCTTTTACTACTGTTAAACAAGGTCACAATGAATTATACCCTGATTTTTTAGCTAAATTACAAGATGCTGTTGAAAAATCTGTCTTGGATGAGCACGCTCAAGGTATTCTCCTTCGTATGTTAGCTGTTGAGAATACAAACCAGGAGTGTAAAATGCTCATGCGTTCTGTCCAATGACAAAATTTACCTGATCACGAGGTGTTGCCTGCATAAGCTTGTGAAGACATTGGATCAGAGACCCACAAAGCTATTCTGTGGGCATGGGGCATAAAGGACAGCAATCAAACTGGCTCAACTGATCCTTTCTTTCAAGGTACTTTGGCAGGATGATCATGGTCATCTGAGTTCTCTGATTCATGTATGCTTTATTTCTATCTAGTAGAAATTACCTCAAAAAAATTTATTATACTCTATTTCTGTAAAAAAAAAAAAATCCCTCCTTGTTTAAACCTTTCATAAGTGATTCTCACCTGAAAAATCAATAAAATGTTTGGCATAGTATTGAAAACCTATTACAGATGTATTAATTGCAGAAGCAATATAAAAGATAAAAATGCTCTTACCTTCAAGAATTTCAATGCTCATGCCTAGAGATGTATTAAAATGGTCATTTTAAAGAAATAGCATAATAAGAGACTACACCTTGCACTCCACTTATAATCTCAGTAGAAACTGGTAGCTTAAATTCTTTCTTGGTCCTTCAAGAAAATAAAGAGCCAGTTTAAATTCCACTTGAAAGAAAAACATAAACAAATAGAAGTAAACAGTGGTAATCACTAAAGTTAACATTTACTAAAAGTCAGTTTTCATATGATTACATTGCAGACCTCTGGATATCTAATCACATCTTGAGGTTAGTCAGAAGACTCCTGGTTGTCATAGAAATAGCCCCAGATTTCCCAGGGTACTTTTCACCTCCTCTATTATCCATCCTCCTGCCTCACACATTTTCTAAATTACACATGTAAGATTAGAGGTTCAATGTAGAAAATCTCTCAGTACAGTAGTCCCTCCTTACATGTGCAGGCTACTTTTCACAACCTCCAGTCGATGCCTGAAACTATGGGCATTACTAAATTCTGTGTATGCTATGCACGCATTTATTTTTCTTTCTTCATTATCTCACAAATAGAAAGTTTGTTCTTACCATAGATTTTAGCAACTTCAGCATACATTTTTTTTTTCTTCTGCAGTCAAAAATGTTCACCTTTTTACTTAAAGAAAGTAATTTCCAGCTTAACTTCATCATATCAAATTGCCAGCATCACTACTCTTGCATTCTAGGGCCATTAGTAAGTAAAGTAAGGGTTACTTGAACACAAGCACTGCAATAAGACAGCTACTAAGCAATTAAGGTAGCATAGACACCATGGAGACCCTGGACACAGAAAATCTTAAGGACCAAGTAGGATGGAGTAAGACAGCACAGGAGCGAGAGAGATTTTGTCATCCTACCCAGAACAGTGTGCAATTTCAAACTAATGAACTGTTTATTTCTAGAATTTTTTATTTAATATTTTTGGACTTTGGTTGACCTGGGCAACTGAAACCTTCCTGGAAAGTGAACCTGTGATAAGAGGGAATTACTGGCAGGGTGCGATGGCTCACACTTGTAATACCAGCACTTTGGGAGGCTTAGGCAGGTGGATCACGAGGTCAGGAGATGGAGACCATCCTGGCCAACAATTGATACCCCGTTTCTACTAAAATACCAAAAAAAAAAAAAAAAGCAATTAGCCTGGCGTGGTGGCGTGTGCCTCTAGTCCCAGCTACTCAGCAGGCTGAGGCAGGGAAATCGCTTGAACCCTTGAACCCAAGAGGCACAGGTTGCAGTGAGCCGAGATCGTGCCACTGCACTCTAGCCTGGGTGACAGAGCGAGACTCCGTCTCAAAACAAAACAAGAAACAGGGAATTACTCTACTTCCTTTCATTCATGAGCTAATCTGAACAGCCACTTCTTGCTTCTCAATTCCTTGTTTAAATTTTGTATCTCCTAAATCAAAAACTGAGACCATGTTTATACCAAAAGACAGCCTTTATTTTTAATAATTTTATTCTAAGTACAAAAGCAAAAGCTTAATGTAGAAACAACTTAAAAATATTGCCAAGTACAGAAGGCAATTTCAAAGTATTCACAATTCACTGCCAGAGATAACCATCTTAATATCTTAAGGCTATGTCTTTAATAATATTTCAACAAAATTACATTCAAACTGCATATAACAGTGTGGACTGTTTTTGAAATAGCAATGTTCCTTAGACATGTATCTATGCTTTAATACAGATGTATTTTTATAATAAGATTATTAATAATTGCATACTACTTCAATATTTCATGGTATATTGCACAAGTCCTTTCTTGTTAAGGGTCAGACATATTTCTGATTTCAATATGAACAAATAAAATTTTCTTGTCAAAAAACATTTGCACATAACTTCAACAAAATTATATACAGATAAGAAATTCTTGGTGCAAAAGACAAAGTAAAAATCCATTTTTAAACTGTTAATGTATAATAACCAAATTATGTTTGCATAAATTTCAACTTCCATTAGCAATTCTTACTAATGGATTCAATTTTATTCTCCCTAAATAATATCTCACAGGAAATACTTTAGCAAGGTTCTGTTAGTAGGTTTTGATTTTTACCTGCCTGAAGATGTTATTTTATTTTATTTGGTTATGTAATGGTTTTTATACAATAGTTTTGCTGAATATAAATTCTAGGTTGCCAACTAGTTTCAGCCAGTATTTTAAATAGTCCAGCTGTCTGTTTTCAGATAAGTCATTTGTTTCCACCTATTAATATCACTCATTATTTTGATGTTCTGAAGGTTCACTCCAATGTGTTAGGTTTAGATTTCACTTTTTTCTCCTGCTTATGTCTTCCTGTGATGTCTATGTCTAAGGATTCATGCCTTTCAACAGTTTTGAGAAATGTGAAGCCATATCTTTTTGCATTTTTCTCTTCCTTGTATTCTCTTTTTTTCTTGAATTGTAATAAGATTTGTATTTTCTTTCCCTGTCTTTTATAAGTTTTTAATCTCTTCAGCTGCTTGTGCTGCACTGCGGGTAATTTATTCACATCTGTCTTTCAATTTATTAATTTGTCTTCTGTTCTTTAAGACATTTGATTATAATTTTAGTTATATTTTTCAGTTCTAAATGTTCTCTTATTTTATTTTTCCAATTGTGCTGGCTTTTTTGTGCTCTTATTATATTATACATATGCCTCTTATTATACATATGCCTTCTTCCTATCTTAATAATTTTATGCTTGTTTAGGTTATGTTTTAATCTGGTTGTCTAATTTTTTTTGAATTCTATGTTACTGTTTTTTGGACCTACTGTTTTGTATTTACAATGATCATTTTTTTCATGTGCTTTGATATTTTTTATTTTAAGTTGATGCTTGGTCCAATTATGTATTGGAATGTGTCTCACACACACACACAAAAAAGTATATATTTTGCTTTTGTGAAGTATCCTGGGATACTTTAACCTGGAACTGCTTTGTTCATTGTAGGAATGGGGATTCCAAGACCATGTGGGTTGCGTAAATTCAATCTCCAAATCAATATGACAACAGATCTAAGATTGTTAGCTCTTCAGAGAAACTTTATATTTCTACCCAGAATCTAGGAGAAGGCAAACAACTCTTTCTACTTAAATTCTCTTTTAGCCTTCCTTCTAATTTTCTAATTGAAACTTCACTTTTTCACCTCTCAACTATTTGCAAGTTTTACTGAGTTCAAGCTCATGTAACTCAAAATCTTATTCCTTAATCTTGTAGTTCCAAGACATTATTCCTAAATTTGGTAGTCATTAAAATCCAAACAATTTTGAAGTCCTTTGGCGATCATGATGACTAGAGCAAAACAAAACAAACAAAAAACTAACATGGCCAATAAAGTGTCAATGTGTCTTTGAAGTATAGTTTCACTTTCTGTTACCTTGAGGAATTCATTTCCTTTATTGTATGCATCAGCACTACACTTAATAGAATATCTGTTTTATTTATTTATTTTTTTTTAGTTTGCCAGTGATGGTACATTTTGTGGCCTTTGCAATGTCTGATCTCTTGCATTTAGTAATTCCTATTCATTTTCTTTTTCTCCCTGATTTAAATATTTTTCCAAGTCTTTCTTCCACTTGATTTCTCTGGGTTCACTTACCGCTTGTTTTTTCACAGAGTTTAATATGCAATACATTCAGTTTCCTTTATTAATTTTGAAATGTGAATACTTCCACAGCCATGAACATTGTTCTGATCAAAACTTCATCATATCTAATATTTAGTATGTAGTGTTACCATGTTGTGTTCTAAACAATTTATAATTGCAAGTTATTTTTATTCTAAACCAAGAGCTGCACAGAATAGCTTTAGATCATAAGTTATTATTTTTTCTTTTTTTCTTTTTTTTTTTGAGATGGATTTTCGCTCTTGTTGCCCAGGCTGGAGTGCAGTGGTGTGATCTTGGCTCACTGCAACCTCCGCCTCCTGGGTTCAAGCAATTCTCCTGCCTCAGCCTCCCAAGTAGCTAGGATCCTAGCTAATTTTATGTTTTTAGTAGAGATGGAGTTTCTCCATGTTGGTTAGGCTGGTCTCGAACTCCCAACCTCAAGTGATCCATCTGTCTCAGCCTCCCAAAGTGCTGGGATTACAGGCGAGAGCCACAATGCCTGGCCTAGTTATTTTTAATCTCTTGCTATTTATGTCCAGTATGGTCACAGAATAGGCTATTGCTCTCCTATATTTTGAAACACATTGTGGTTTCATTTTTTCAAGACAGAAAAAAATATATGTGTGTATATATTTCAAAAAAGGTAATCTTCTTTTTACCATATAAAAGATTCTCTGATATTCTCCCTAAATATTTAACACTCATTCATGATTTAATCAAGTGTATTTTTGTAATATATAAAAGCAATATAGTTCATTGTCTGTTTATTGTGCCAAAGCTAAGAGTTATTAAATTTGGTTTCTTTTTAATGTTGCTACATTATATGTTAATATCCACATTAATAGTCCTTAAAAGTTAGAAATTTAGTATCCAAAGACTTTTCTATTTTCTTTTCTTAACTTCCAATTGTTGCTGAAATATTATAGACACTTATATCTAGATTAACATGTTTTAAAATGTTTTACTTATCTTTCAAGATGTGATACAGTACTTCATGAATATATCACAAAAATTGATGAGAAATATATACATTATGTGACTTCTATTTCTCAAAAATATTAATTTTCTTACATATAGTTACTTTTACCAGATGGATAGATATGCAGATTTCTATTTCTGAATCTCTACATGTCTAAGAATCTTTCTCTTTCCTTGACTATCATCACTGGATTTATAATTCTAGGGAAAAAATTCATTTCCTTATAATTCTTTAGATATTCTCCACTTACCTTCTGCTATTATTATTATTATTATCATCATCATCATTATTGGCAACTTAGAACTCTAATGACAGCCTCTTGGAATTCCCTTCCTTATAGATATCTATTTTGTTATATATTTTGTTTGTGTTTTGCTAAATAAGAAAATATTTTAAGCTAGAATTTTTCTATCCTTGTAATTCTAACATATCAATTATTTTACCTGTCACTTGGGTTTCCATCTCACTACAAGTGTTTATATCTTTTTTAAACTTATAAATATTTTTTCTCTTCATTACGTTTTTTAAAATATGTGTTTCTTAATCCCAGTATTTCTATCCATCAAAGATATATCAGCCAAATGCCAACAGGAGAAAAAGTGCAGAGGTAATGCTTAAAGCAGAGAAGGTAAAATTCCTGACAACATGTGATACAAATGAAAATATGGTTTTGATTTAATTAAATAAGTGCCACAAGGACTATGTGTGAAATGCTCATCTAAATTCTGCAGATTTAACATAAACAGGACACACTGCTCTCTGCTGTCTGGGAGGTTATACGTTACTATGATGAAAAAGACAAGGAACCAATACTTACATTTCAAAGAGATTGTTTTATATAATAGTGAAGTTGTCATGAAAATCATTTAGAGTGTCATGATGAGAAAACTTGTGAAATTTGTTTAAATTAAGAGGTCAGGAAAGGCCTCTTTAAATGTGATATTTAATCTGAGATATTAATCATCAAAAGAAGGCAGCCTGCTGAGACTGGTAGAAAATCACTCTGAGAGAAATAGAAAGCTAGTGCAAAGGCCCCAGGATAGAATCAAGATGAGGAACAGGAAGAAGGTGAGTGTAGTTGGAGATGGTGAATTTCATGGAGAAAGACAGTTGTTTTAAAGTATGTCAGGAACTAATTGAGTAAGAAATTATAAATTTAAGACAAATTTTCAGTTTTTATATTTTAAAAATAATTTATTGTGTAAGATTTCAAACATATTCAAAGACAGGGTAGTACAATGAAACCTCATGTATCATTGTTTTCAAGAATTATCAAAACATAGGCAAACTTGTTTCATCTATGCTCCCATTCAATCCCTCGTTTTATTTTGTAGGAAATCACAGGTATTTTGTCATTATTTCTGTAAATATTTTAGTATATTTTCTTATATAGTATAGACTCTTTTTTAATAACCAAAATAACAGTATCATATACACAAAATAAAATTTATTTAAATCCACAAATCTCTAGATGTTGCTGTTTTCTATTCTATCATAACTTTTTAAAGGTTTGTTGTTGGTGGGTTTTTTTGTTGTTATAGTCAGCATCCAAATAATATTCACATATTGAGACTTATTGGCATATTTCTAAATATTCTCTTAGTCTAAATGGTTCCCCCTCTGCTTTTCTCCACACCATTTTCTTTCTTTTATTTTCATTTTATTAGTTAGCTCATTGAAAAATTCTCAAATGTTACTGGGGTAGGGTAGGTCAGAGTGGCTTTTCTTGAACTCGCCTGCCATTTTTTGAAATGTTTAACAATCTTGAAGTTTCAGACAATCTGGCTCCCTCCCCATCTTATCTGATTTTCCTCCTGGGTTTCTTCTATACATGTCTGAATTCCGTATTCTGCAGTTTCTGCTCAGTATGGGGCCTTGCCCTGAAGTGAACAATGAGTGGTTGAAATTTTCACTTTGGTATCCTGGCACTCACTTCTGAATTGGACTGCACTAAATAAACCCTGTTCGATTTCAGTGGGTGTCCTCAAATTTGCCCCACCAAGCGTTCCAGTGGGGGACGTCTTGACTATTTGAGGAGGTCTCTCTATTCAGGTCTGTAGGATCTTGTGCTTCCTTCTGCACAAATGCTTATCTATCTGGGTCTTTAGCACTTAGTATTTTTTCACCATCTGATTATATCTTGAAGTTTGTGGCGAGTTTTATTGAAGCTATTTTGTATGAGGGTTTGAGGCTTTTCTCTCCTGGTTGTCCTAAAGGCACATCTACAAAAATTAAAATCTGTATCACCACTGCCTTCAAATTTCTGCCTTGTATTCTTACAAAGGGAAGCCATATGGGGGTTCTGGTGGGAAAGTGGCATGAGCTAACTTACATTTTTAAAAGGTCGCTCTGACCACTGCGTGGAGAGTGGATTTATTGACAAGAGACAAAAACAGAAGCAGGGACACAGTGGCTCACGCCTGTAATCCCAGCACTTTGGGAGGCCGAGGCGGGCAGATCACGAGGTCAGGAGTTCGAGACCAACCTGACCAACAGGTGAAACCCCGTCTCTACTAAAAATACAAAAATTTACCGGGCGTGGTGGTGTACGCCTGTAATCCCAGCTACTCAGGAGGCTGAGCAGGAGAACTGCTTGAACCTGGGAGGCAGAGGTTGCAGTGAGCCGAAATTACGCCACTGCACTCCAGCCTGGGTGATAGAGCAAGACTCCATCTCAAAAAAAAAAAAAAAGAAAAAAACAAAATAAAACAAAACACAGAAGCAGGAAGGCCTGCAAGGAAGCGTTCACATCAGTTCAGGTGAGAGAAAATGACTGGACCATTGAGGCAGAGGTGGAGGAAGATACTGAAGATGATACAGACTCAAAGATAAAGGTAGGCAGGGTGGGCTGATGAATTATTGATGGGGTTGAAGAGACAAGATAAATGACTTGTAGATTTTGGCCTTGAGCAACTGAAGGAAGGTGGTGTGAACTAAAATGAGAACGTCTATAGGAGGAGAAGGTTTGAAAAATAGAAATAAAGAGTTTTGCTTTGATCTTGTTAGTAATGTCTATTAGATATTCAAGTAAAATGACAAAATAGTCAGTTGAATGATTCTGAAATTTAGGGGCAGATCAAAACTGAGATCCATCTGATTTATTATTTCTCTTTGTCTTCATTGAATTCTTTTTATTTAAATTCTAGGAGAATAGCCTTTCTTCTCGGTGAGAATGCCTTGAATTAATTGAGTTTCCTGCAGTTTGTGATCTGCCATTTACTGTACTGGCTCTACTGTATTTTTAAACAGGGCAACCTTTCCCTTTGAATCAATTTTTCCTGTCTTCAAGCATTGCTTTACAAAACTACCTACTCTTTTATTTTATGTATGCCTATGTGTATATATACATATATGTGATATATATATATACACACACACACTCTTGTATATAATACTCTCCTGAATTACATTGAGAATGTCAACTAAAAACAACATGGGATTTTAGCTTTTCTTTTTTTTTTTTTATTATAGTTTATGTTCTAGGGTACATTTGCATAACGTGCAGGTTTGTTACGTATGTATACATGTGCCATGTTGGTGTGCTGCACCCACCCATTAACTCGTCATTTACATTAGGTATATCTCCTAATGCTATCCCTCCCCCCTCCTCCCACCCCACAATAGTTGCAAATTTATATCTAAGAGGACTTTGGTGTAGTGTTCAAAGATTGGTACCCTTTTTTTATCTGCCAAATCTATTAACATGCCCAGCAAACAAGTGCTTTCTTATTCTTACAGATGTATGGCTATTTTTCACACTATGGATAATTCTTTTGAAGATTGTGTTGAGTTGTTTTAATCTTTTACGACAAAGAGATGGAAAAATCTGGATTTGTTTGCTAATTTAAATCTTCAGTTACCTGTGCAATCTCTCTTTCTCATATCTGTTGTATTTCTTGAGGCCAAAATGTTTATTTTATTTTCTGTGATAAACATATTTTTATTGGTAATTTCCTTCTCCAAATGTCATAACCTCCTTTGTTAGCAGTTTCTTATGGCAGTGCTTTCTACCTGTGAACCACGGTCTGCTGCTGCCTCTGCCCCCAAAATGAAACCTGGAATGAATGCTATGACACAATGCCTTATCTGTGAGAATTTTTGCACCGGAGTTAATATGCGAAATGAATATTGGGGCCCAACTTTTTTCAATATAATATGGGATCATATTTTCCCTTCAATCTAATGTCTATCATTTTGGTAAAATAAAACAGGATATTTAAATATGTGTGAATATTCCCCCATTTGAAACATATTTGACTCAGTTCTAGTAAGGCAGATGGGCTAAATGTTTTCAACAAAGGGAATCTATTTTCCTTAACATTGGACGTTTGAAAGAGCGGAAAAAGAACTCTGAAGTAACCTAGACGTTCATCACTGCAGGAAGCAGCAGAAGTGGGAATACGTGGAATTTACAAACCTAGAAGCAGTAAGATGGGAATCCACTAGTATAGTGCTTTAATGTGGAAGCAGAGAAACAGGGAAGCAACAAGAAAGAAGTGCTTAGACTTCTGTGGAAAAATCAAGGCCTGACTGGTACCTAGACACACATGAGGGTGCGGGATTATGGTGGAGGAACATCTCAGTGGGTGGGAGTCTGCAGTCTGGTTAGTATTCTAATTGTCAGAATGATACCACAAACCTGGGATTTGAGTACAGAAAGAAGCTGCAGGCTCCAGCCGGTTGCCCAATGTTGCTGAAACAGCACACACAGATAGTAACTGGGAAACAGGAAGAAAGTCCCTTTGTTTGTGTTGCAATATCCACTTAGTTCCTGCAATTATCTTAATGGAACAGAATGCCAATGGACTAAGCGAATGTGGGAAACGTTTTTTTGCAGACTAATGTAACAAGGATGTTCTAATGTAAAGACAGGCTTAGGAAGAACTGGGAATAGAATGGCAAAATCTTAGCAGCAACGTGATAGAGCAAATTAAAAATATTAATGTACACAAAATATTATTAAAAACAATGGTGATTAAATTGATTTTATTTCACCTTGGATCTTTACAGTTAACACACTCGGTTTCCAAATCAGTCTAGATGACTAGCTGATAACATTGTTATCTGAATCCATATGTGGAAATTTTCTTTTAAGTAAATCAGGATTCCTTTGTGCAAGTTAAAAAAATATTAAATAAAGATGGGCTTTGGACTGCAAGACAATAGGTAAATAAAGAGCATAACTAGATTTAGAAATGTTTCCTTAAATTTTTAATAGGCTAACTATGATGTTCAGGTGTTAGGTGGAGGTGGAGGAAATGCCATATTTGGATATATTGCTTGGCATAATGTATACGGAAATCTAAAAACTTTACTCCTAAGCTAACAGTATTATTCAGTTTTGGTGGTACTTGCTTAATCTTCAGTCTCCTCATTTTGTATGTATCCATTCTGTTTTTGATAAACCCAAGTTTCATATAAGAAGGACTTCTGGTATAGAGAATATAATTATTCCTCAGATTTTAAGGAGATATATATGCATGCCTTTGGTTTAAAAGCAAATGCTTTATTTACCAACCTTCTAAATTATTTTTCCCATTTATTCATGTAATATTTCCAATGTCTTCTATGCATATGAAATTGTGCAAGATCTTAAGAGGATCTAAAATATTTTTGTCTATAGTCTATAGATGATAAGATTAAAAGAATCAGAGCTACATCCTAGCACTTTAGGAGGCCGAGGTGGGCAGATCATGAGGTCAGGAGATCAAGACCATCCTGGCCAACATGGTGAAACCCTGTCTCTGCTAAAAAATACAAATATTAGTTGCATGTGGTGGCGGGTGCCTGTAGTCCCAGCCACTTGGAAGGCTGAGGCAGGAGAATCGCTTGAACCTAGGAAGCGGAGGTTACAGTCAGCCCAGATCGTGCCACTGCACTCCAGCCTGGGCAAGAGAGGGAGATTCCGTCTCAAAACATAACAAAACAAAACAAAAAAGAATCAGAGCTACTTTAATGGAAGCTTACAGCAATTCCCAAAGTTGAACATACTTCTGTATGATCGCTTAGTGATTAAAAACGTTTTTGGTGACTACCATACCATTATTATATTTAACAAAATAAAACAAAAATATTTTAATATCATCTAATATCTATTCCATATTCTCCTTTTTTCTGATTGCCTCAATGATTTTTCACAATATTTAATTTATTTTAGACCAATTTCAATATGGCTGTCCATTGCTTTCATTGTTCTACTTGTGAAGAGGCTTTTAAGACACCCCACCTTTTATTTTCAAAAGAACCCAGGTTATGTCCTGTAGAATGTGCTACGTTCTTGATTTGGCTGATTGCTTCCTTGTGGTGAAGTTTAACCCAACCTTCTATCCTTGGTTTCCTGTAAGGTAGTATTAGAGCTAAAGGTCTGATTCAACTGAGAGGCAATGCAGTCCATTGTTGAAGCAAGAACACTTCATCAGTGGTGCTGTCTATTTCCTATTCTGTTGTATGAATTTTTTACATTATTAGTTGCTGAGAACAGAGAAATAGCATGAAGTCTGGTTTCTGGAGAAGTATGTCAAGGTATTATGAGTGTTATCTGATGAAGTGCTTAATGGCATAAAATAAATTTCTCAACCCAAGTAGGCTTAAATTCCTGAAAAAAGTGGATACTCTCTCTTCTATCACAGTCAACATTATTGATGCAAATGTGACAAAATAGTGGAATGAGGCTGACAAGGAGGTTAATGTGTAAATGACGCAGAAATGACAGAAAATTTATTGCATGTTACTCAAAGGACCAAGAGGACATCAAAAGATGAGAAAAACCAATCAGTAGCTTAGAGAAAGGAAAGAACAATTTGTAGAAAAGGATGATTCTGCTATGAAAACAACTGGTATTAACAGTTTGTTTTGGACTCCAGGAAGTTATACGCCTGCACTTTCACACTCCACATTCACAAAAAAATACATAAGTGACAGTGAATAATATATTATTTTATTTTATTTAAAAAAATTATGTTCAAGAATGTTAAGTAATTTTTATTATATTCAAATACTTTGAAGATTAATATGCAATTTCCATAGCTTTCAGTTAGTAATCATTATCAATCCAAGCAATTGTTTCTTCAGCTTCTCCACATAAACAGACATTCACACATGTTGGTCTGATTGTTCTCCCTATTACTTAACATTCAGTATAAATTGTTTCTCATCCACAAAAATGATAAATAACAACATTCATGTTCTCAATATACATGTAATAAAATAAAGCATTATAAGCTTTATTGAAGTGTCCTAGATACCACTCCCAACTGCATCCCATTCTCTTTTTTCTGAGTGTAACTATTTTCTGGAATTTGCTTAAGATTATTAACATATCTTATATATGTTAATATAAAAACACACACAAATATAGTCTCCTTAAACTATGTACAGTATTGATATGCAAATTTAATATACACAAAGATAAAATCAGAATATATGCATTGTCTTGCAACTTTTGGGTCTAATAATGTTTTTGTGAGATGTATTTAGTTTGACATTTATAGGTTTAATTCATTCATTTTCAGTGCTATACAATAGACAATCATGAGAACATAGTACAGTTAATTTTTTCATTATTCTATAGAGGAATAGTATTTTGTACATGATAATACTATTTTAGATGTATTATGTATGAGAATTAATACTATTGTGAACATTCTTGTATCAAATCTCCTTGAGCAAAATTTCTATAGCTAAAAGGATAGTGTCTATACCTAGGAGTTTATGTATTACTAGATAATACCAAATTATTCCCTAAAGTGTTTTTAATGAATTTAAATTACCATCGGAATGTATAATTTTCCATGGTTCCACCTACTTGCCATCATTTGACACTTCCAGACTTTTATATTATTGCCAACTTAATAGACGTGAAATGGAGTCTCAACATGGTTTTAACATTAATTTCTCTATTAGTGGACTTAAATATTTTTCCTTTTTTATTGACTTTTGTAGTTTCCCCTTTATGAATTGTCTTTTCATATCTTTTGATAATGTCTCATTGATTTGTCTTTATTTTATTCATTTGTAGTCTTGACGTATTCTGGAAACTAATCTTTTGTGAGTCATATGTGTTACAAAGATTATATCTCTTATTCAGTGATTTGTATAGTCATTTTATTATAGAATTCTTTGAGTCACAGAAGTCTTTAAACATGATCAATTTTATCCATCTTTTTAATTAGTGGTTTGTATTTTTTATGTCTTATGGAAGCAATATTTCCTTAGCAAGAGACCCTGTGAATATGCTCTAATATTTATTCCTACCAATTTTAAAGTTGAATTTTTATATTTAGGTCTTTAAACTACAACTATAAATTTTTGTCTCTAGTAGGAGGTAGATAGATCTAATTTATTTTTTCTTATGGGGATTGTCTTTTCCCAGGAATCATCCTTGAAGAGCCCATCTTGTCCCAAAGACTCTTCAGTGTTATCTGTTACATATTAAGGCCTCATACCTGTTTATCTATTTTTATAGACTCTCAATTACCTTCTCTTGGACTATATGTCCATATTTATGTCAATACCACATGTATCATTACCACACTGGTGTAATGACGAGACAGGATAAGGTCTCCCAAGTTGATTTTTAAAGTTAACTTGACTAATTGTGGCCCCCTTCTTCCACAAAATTAAAAAAAAAAAAATTGGCATCAAGTTCTAGGTTTAGAATGAAGTTTTCTGTCTTTTGGGGATTTCTATTTATTTGCAAGTGTGAATAATAAGTTTTATTTTTATGTAAAAATGTATCTTTCTGAGTCTTCAAATTTATCATCACAATGTTGTTCATAATATTTCACAATTAAGTTTTAAATCTTTATTGGGTCTATAATTTTATCACCTTATTGTCCTTATCATTTTATTTTTTTTCTTCTCATATAATCATAAATACTTTCTCCAGAGCTTGTAGATTTTAATAATCTATTTCAACAATAACTGTTGTCTTTAATGATCCTCCCTATTGTGCCTTGTTTTCTATGTCATTAATCACTACTCCTATCTTTATTTTATTTTACATTTTTGTGTCACATTGTTCCCTTTTAATTCCTTAACTCAAATGCTTGGATAATTGGTTTTCACACTTGTTTTTCCCGACAAAAATGAACATCAGATTTTAACAATTTAGTTTTAGTACCAATTAGCTTAAATCATGAATTTGTGTGTTGCATTTATTATTATTTGAGTTTTATTTTATAATTTCCAATATGACTTCTCTTTTAATTCATGAGTAATTTGGAAACATATTTTTAACTGTCCTATTTTTTTAGTAATTTTTGTTATTTGTTTCTATTTATTATATCTTGTTCAGGGACTGTGATCTGTATAACATGAAATCGTGAAATTTGTTAAACACGATTTTATGGATTGACACAAGCTTCATTTCACTGGAATGGAAGAAGAATGTGTAATTTTCAAACAACTAAATGCAAAGTTTTGTAAATATCCCCAAGTAAGTTGTGATAGTGACATTATTCAAAATATTATCAATCTTACAATTATTTCATTAACATTACTTAAAGATCCATATTGAAATTACAAAATAATGGTGGGTGGGTCAATAACTTTTGTCTGAATTATAATTATTAATAATTTGAACATTGAGTATCATAAATAAGCACATGAAACATAAGAATTACAATATCCTCCATGTGTCATTTTTATCATTATATAAAAATTCTCTTCATATCTATTATATTTTTAACCCTGAGGTAATTTTTAATCTGATGTTACTATTGTCCTACCAGCTTGCCATTGATTAGTACTAACCTGGTATGTATTTTTCCTCTGCTTTCAAATGTTCTATAACCTTACACTTTTGTTGTGTTCATTATAAATAATATGTATATATGTTGGCATACGGATTTTTTTTTAATTTTGAACGAAGCTTGAAAAATCACAGTTCTTTAACTGAAGAGTTTCGTCCTATTACCTTAAGTTGATAGCTGATATATTTGAAAGTGTTTCTTCCATTTAATATGGACATTCTATTTCTCCTGATTTTTTAAGCTTTATTTTTGTATTTTATAATTATTATTCCTTTTGAATTGATTACAAATTTATTCATTTTTTCCCAGTAATAGAAGCTATGTTGTCCAGTATAGTATTTTTAGTTACTATTAACATGCTAATATTCATACTGATTTCACAATAACTTTATTCTCTATAATTCACTCTCAAATCAATTCAGAAAATGTACAGTATTCTAGATTGCATCACTTTTTACTTTTATATCATGTTGTAATCAGACATTATTTAACTCTCATTTTGTCTTTTATTCTCAACTTTTAATATAGACATTTTATTATTGTACTTTTGACATTTGTTTATATTTATTCATGTTTTAATTTATTTACTCACTATTCTTTTCATACATCTCAAACTTCTGAGTTTTTTTCTTTACTACTGAAAAGCCACCTTTCAGAGATCCTTTACTGAAAATTTATTAATAGTAAGCTCCTTTTGTTTGAATATATCTTTATTTTACCCTCAGAACTGTATGACACATGAACATATTTAAATTATTGTTTGAGAGTATTTTCCAAAATTTTCCACAATTTTTTATTCTGTTATTGCATTGATAAATCTGATTTTCAATTTTGCATTTCTCAATTTTTGGTCAGTATCTTTAAAAAATTAATTTATTAATTTGTAATTGAAAAATAATGATATATTTATGGGGTACAATATGATGATTTGATCTATGCATACATAGACTGTAAAAATATTCAGTTAAGCCAATTAACATATCCAACTCTTCTGCCACTTATTTCATTTTTGTCATGAGAACATTAAAAACCTCTTTTGTTAAAGCAATTTTGAAGTATAGAATACATTATTATTAACTATTAACTCTGGTCACCATGCAGTCAAATAGATTAATAAAACTTATTCCTATAGTCCAACACTTTGTACCATCTGATAAACATCTCTTTCTCCATCACTCCCTTTCTCACAGCCAGTTGCATTCATGTTGTCACAAATGACAGAATCTCTTTTTAAGACCGTATAGTGGCCAGGCACGGTGGCTTACACCTATAATTCCAGCACTTTGGGAGGCCAAGGTGGGTGCATCACCTGAGGTCAGGAGTTTGAGACCAGCCTGGCCAGAATGGCAAAACCCTGTCTCTACTAAAAAACACAAAAATTAGCCAGGCGTGGCGGCTAACTGGCCTGTAGTCCCAGTTACTCATGAGGCTGAAGCATGAGAATCATTTGAACCTGGGAGTGGGAGGTTTCAGTGAGCCAAGATCATGCCACTGCACTCCAACCTGGGTGACAGAGCAAGACTCTGTCTATTTAAAAAAAAAAAAAAAGTATATATATATATATATATATATATATATATTTGTATATGGTATTTCATATATTGGTTATTATGAATAATGTTACCGTGAACATGGGAGTGCAGATATCTCTTTGACATATTAATTTCACTTCCTTTGGATATATGCCAAAAGTGGGATTGCTGGATCATACAGTAATTTGATTTTTAGTGTTCTGAGGAGCCTCCATACCATATTCTACAATGGCAGTACTAATTTACATTCTCAACGAGAAGATACAAAGGTTTCTCCACATCCATGTCAAAACTTGCTATCATTTGTCTTTTTGAAAGTAGACATTCTAACTTTATCACGAATGAGGTGATATCTCACTGTGGTTTTAATTTGCATTTTCCTGATCATTAGTTTTCATATATCTGTTGCATATTTGTATCTCTCCTTCTGAGAAATGTCAGTTCAGATCCTTTGCTCACTTTTAAATTAAGTTATTGCTATTTAATTGTTTGAGTTCCTTACATATTTTGAATACTAGCCTCTTATCAGTTTTATGATTTGCAAATATTTCTTCCAGTCCATTGTTGTCTCTTCACTCTGTTGATTGTTTTCTTTGCTTTACAGAAGCTTTTAGGTTGATACAATCTAGTTTGTCTATTTTTGCTTTTGTTGCTTGTGCTTTTGGGGTCATATTTAAATAATTGTTGTCCAGACCAATGTCATGGAGCTTTTCCCTTGTTTTCTTCTAGCAGCTTTGCAATTTTGGGTCTTACATGTAAGTCTTGTATCCCATGTTGAGTTGATTTTTGTATATGATGTGACTGAAGTATCCAATTTCATTCTTCTGATTATGGATATCCGGTTTTTCTAACACTATTTATTAAAGAGACTAACTTTGACTACAAATACTTGGGTTTGTTTATTTCTGGACTTTCCGTCCTGTTCCCCTGGCAGATATGTCTGTATTCATGCCTGTATAATACTGTTTCTATTACAATAGCATTGTAATACATTTTAAAATCAGGGAATATTATACTCTCTGCTTTGTTATTTTTGCTCAATATCGCTTGGGCTCTGTGGGATCTTTTCTTGGTTCCATACAAATTTCAGGATTTTTTTCTATTTCTCTAAAAAAATACTTGAATTTTGATAGAAATTGCATTGAATCTGTAGATCTCTTCTGAAATTGTAGACATTTTAACAACATAAACTTTTAAAATCCATAAATGTGGGATAGCTTTCCATTTATTTATGTCTTCTTTAATTTATTCTGTTAACGTTTTATAGTTCTGATTGTACAGCTCTTTCAGCTCCTTGCTTAAATTTACTCCTATGTATTTTATATTTTGTGTTGCTATTATACATGGAATCTTTTTAAATTGCTTTTTTTGTTAGTGTTGTATACAATGCTACTGATTTTTGTATCCTGACCAAAATTATTAGTTCTCATAGTTTTCTGTGAAGTTGTTAGGGTTTTCTACCTGTTAGATTTTGTCATCAGCAAACAGAAACAATTTCACCTTCCTTTCCTATGTTCATGCCATATTGACCCCACAGTGTCTGATGCCTCAGAGGCAACCAGAAGACCTGGAGAAAAGGGAAGAAGCATATGTTGCCGGCATGAAGTTAGTAAGTTAATACTGTAGGATGACTCATTCAGCGGCAATAGGACCTAAAAGCAGTAGCCTCAACTGACTCCACAGCCTATAGTGATGGTGGTTAGAGTGGTCCAAAGACTCAAAACCAGGCTGATCTATGTGACATCCATGTATGTCCCACCTGAAAGTATATGGGGTTAACCACCTAGGCAGTAAACTTTGACAAATAGCAGAAGAAATTTCATGATCAAGATAAATTATCTTCTCTTTTCTCCGCTTTATTCAGGCAAGACCAATCATTCAACTCGACATGAAGCTGTAGCTAGCTCAATGACATATTCAGCACACTCACTTCTATTTGTTGTCCCTGCTTCCCTGCTTCATTTCCCTTTTCATTCACGGATGTATCTCTGGGGTTGCACTCACCAATAAAGGGTTAGCATATGATCTTTTGCCTCTGGAAAAAGGGAACTTTGGCAAAGACATATATTTGCATATTTGCATATTTTTACGACTTTATTTTCTAAACACGTCTATCAGTTCATTAATTCTCTCTTTTTAGTCATTTAGCACATTAAGAGCTCTTCTTAATGATGTTTTTCTTTACCATACATTTTGTTTATTTTACATATATTCTCATTCTATTTTGATAATGCTATGTACCTTTGTATCATTTTCAATTATATCTATAAACATACTACTTTTATATGCATCCAATAAATGTGATTATTTTTATCCTATGCTATGGGGTTTCAGTTCTGTTTCTTATTGTTCCTGATAATTCTCACTGATGGTGGCTTGTATTCATGTATTTGATAATTTTAAGTGGTGAGCTCAAGTTTCTCAAGATGTAATTTGCAGAATTTCTGTAAACATTGGTTGAATGTCTCTACCTCGAGTACATTTGGGCTTTCAGCCAGGTGTTCTGGGTTACTACCAACCTGGGAAATTTTAAAATGAATTTATTAACTGGCGTTTTTTCCTGGTCCACACAAAAATTATAAAATCACATTCTTAACTGCTGAGAGCAGCCTGTGATTGTAGATTTTTATGGGTGAGATTTTTTGTTTCTACCAGATTCTAGGAAAAGATAGGTAAAATCTCTTGTAGTTTTGTATTTGTCAACAGGAAAAATATTTCTAGTTCATCGATTCACTTAGGAAATAGGCCTTTCAGAATTCAGCTTGATCGTGTGTATTTGTGTATGTATGCCCACTCTCTTGATGCTGTGAGCTTGTTTCCTGTCTACAGAGCCATTATTAAAACCCAAGATGCATAACAAACAAGCCTCTTGCTTCATAAGATCAGCAACTATACACTGGTTGCTTTAGTTTTGATATGAACTTAACATTCTGATTTTCAATTCTATCTTCTTTTGTGTTTCTGATAATTGCAATACTATGCTGGGAGCTCAGCTACAAGGTTTGAAAGGTTGTAGTTTTATATTAAACCCAGAATGCCTAGGTGTGCTTTGTCAGTTGTTTTTTCAGGTTATTTAGATAACATTACTGCCAGAAACAGGAGTCTGTTTTCTGACATTGAATTGTGGTGTTAATTTACTGTGTTTGGGCTTGCAGGCTTTTACCACGCAGGTTTTACAATTATAACATATAGGCTGGGCTCAGTGGCTCACACCTGTAATCTCAGCACTTTGGGAGGCCGAGGTAGCCAGATTACCTGAGGTCAGGAGTTTGCGACCAGCCTGGCCAGTGTGGTGAAACCCCGTCTCTATTGAAAATACCAAAAAAAAAAAAAAAAAAGTCAGGCATGGTGGTGGGCCACCTGTAATCCTAGCTACTCTGGAGGCTAGGCAGGAGAAACACTTGAGTCCAGGAGGCAGAGGCTGCAGTGAGCCAAGATCGTGCCATTGCACTCCAGCCTGGGCGAAAACAGCGCAACTCCGTTTCAAAAAAAAAAAAAAATTATTATATGTAGCCTGCAATCATGAGTTCCTAAAGGAAAACACACACACACACACACACACACACAAAATGTTTAAAAAGTAAAAATAAGCAAAATTTAAGAGACAACAAATTATGTAGGTGAAAAGCATAAACTTTGGAGGCAGACAACCTAAATTTGCCTCTGGCTTCACCACGTCAGTGATGTCAGACCTGAACCAGTTGTGATCCTCCTTGACTCACTTCCCTTATTTACAAAATAAACATACCAGTTTCTACTTCCTTGGATGACTGTCATGATTAAGCGAATTAGTATAAGTGTTAGAACAGTGGCTGGCACATTAAAATGTTCTATAATTATTTTCAATTATTATTTTTTTTACAGTCCAGCATCAGTGCAATCCTGAATTACTTAACAAATATAATCAAGGCAATCTTTCATAGCATATTTTTTAAATTGAATTTAACTCATGTGCTTTCTCCCTTTCTCAAAAATGGACTGGTATTGCATTTCAGTCCATTGTGGAGTGACAATAGCATAGAGAAATTTCTTCCTTTCGGCTCCTCATTACCCACATAAGTTTTGTGAGGCTAGGAATAGTCATGCCAACAGGAAATCTTTAAAAGATTTAGGAACTGAGAATACTTAGAAATCATTTTAGCTCTATTTATTTTACATTGGCTAATCAGTTTGTGATAAAAAGCCATATTAAACCAACAGAAAATCATTAGATGATGTACACAATGCTGAAAATAGGCATAGAATATGATACCACTTTTGAAAGAGACAATGATTTGATTGTTCTGTTTAGTCGGAAACATTTTTCTTGTTAAAAATTAAAGGAATTATGTCAAGCGGAAAATGGTATTTCATACAGTATTTTCTGAAAATGAAAAAATGGCATATTGTCTATATTTTTTTCCCTAGAATACAAAGCCACACTGCTTTTTTTTTTTTTTTTTTTTTTTTTTTTTTTTGAGACGGAGTCTCACTCTGTCACCCAGGCTGGAGTGCAGTGGCGAGATCTCTGCTCACTGCACGCTCCGCCTCCCGGGTTCACGCCATTCTCCTGCCTCAGCCTCTGGAGTAGCTGGGACTACAGGCGCCCGGCTAATTTTTTTTTTTTTTTTTTTTTTTTTTTTTTTTTTTTTTTTTTTTTTGTATTTTTAGTAGAGACGGGGTTTCACTGTGTTAGCCAGGATGGTCTCTATCTCCTGACCTCGTGATCCGCCTGTCTCGGCCTCCCAAAGTGCTGGGATTACAGGCTTGAGCCACCGCGCCCAGCTACTGCTCTTCTTAATACATGATCCTGTGTTTTAAAGAGAATAGGAAACTATATAAATCTTTAATAATTTTGATTATTTTAATATAAGTTAATCTGTCCTTTATTTAGAAAGAGATAGCATCAGATTCAAAAGTATACAAATAACATCCTTAAAACAAAAACAAAACTGGGGTTTGCCAGTTGAATGTATTTTATTTCAACTCTTCAAACAATGATTCTTAAGTTATTGTTAGTGGATCACACTTGTAGGTAAGAAATGTCCAAAAATAAAACACTGACTATGAAATTATTTTAATGTATCACGCAAAAAGTTTATATGATTTATCATATATATAAAATAAAATGCGGTATTAAATAATAGTAGACTAAAATATTTCCTCATAAGTTTAGTTGTATCTAAAATTATCAAAACTAGCCCATTTAACACATAAATATATTTCTTTTCCAACAATAGAAAGGATTTATTTTAAAATTATCCTACTAAAATCAAAGTATCTTTAGTTGAAATGTGGACATCCATTGTTGCATTATAGGCATTGTAAAGTTTTTCACATAAGAAAAGTAACAGCTTTGACTTTTACAATTGATTTTTGAAATTTAAAATGTCTTATGTATATGTATATATGCGTAAAATTATCACTACCATTATTAAATATTAAACTCTGGCCTACATTCATTGTCTAGTACTTGTCCTACCACTTATAATTGTTACCACTTATAAATGTTAGTACTTCATGTGTATCTTCAACTATGCAGTGCCCTTGCGTACAGTCTGTAAATGGTTTCTTATGATAATATTATGAAGTAGTAGGTCCCATTATTATAACTATCTCATAATGACACCATCTGATACTTAGAGAGGTTAAATAACTTGAAAACATAACACATTTAGTCAATGGCAGACCAAAATCAGTCAAGCTACAGAGCTATACACTTAACCATTACATGTAGATATACAACAGGGGATGCAGACAGTTGTTAAAACATGCATAAACTATGCAACTTACCATAAATAATGTAAGGGTAAATATGGAAATACTAAGTATGATACATAGTTATGTCTGGCTATGAGAAAGAACATAACATGGTAAACATAGCTAAACAAGAAGGGTACTTGTTTCTCAAATAAAATACTGAAGGCTGCTATAAAATCTCTGTTCACGAAGTCCTCAGGATATAGACTGATTGCATCTCCTCACCCTTCAGTGCCAGCTGTGGTCTTCATCTTCAGGGCTCAAGATGGTTGCAACTAGCCTAGCCATCACATCCCATTTTACAAGTGTCAGAATCTAAGACTACTTAAAGATGAGCAAAAGACAAATTCAATTTTCTTTTAAGTAATGTTCATTGAAAGTTTCCCCAAGTTTTCTTTCTGTTCATGTGTTATTGGTGAGACCTTAGTTACACACTTAATGTTTTAAAAAATTGTGTGTCCAGGGCCTGGCGCGGTGGCTCACACCTGTAATCTCAGCACTTTGGGAGGCCGAGACAGGCAGATCACGAGGTCAGGAGATTGAGACCATCCTGGCTAACATGGTGAAACCCCGTCTCTATTAAAAATACAAAAAATTAGCCAGGCGTGGTGGCGGGTGCCTGTAGTACCAGCTACTCGGGAGGCTGAGGCAGGAGAATGGCGTGAACCCGGGAGGCAGAGCTTGCAGTGAGCTGAGATCTCAATACTGCACTCCAGCCTGGGCGACAGAGTGAGACTCCATCTCAAAAAAAAAAAAAAAAAAATTTATGTGTCCAGTTAAAAATTGAGAAGTTTTATTACTATGAAAGAAAGGAAGAATCATTACTAAGGAACAATCAACACTCTTTACCAGAGTGAGTGAAAGAAGCATTAGAATAATTGATCTTTGCTAAGTGTTCATCATGAAGTAGAAAACTACAGTATGTGAATAACTAGTATTTCCAGGACTAGCTACAGTATTTGACTATCTAATATTTTCAGGACTAGCTTTCCTTGCTATGTAGCTAGTTTGGTCATGTTTTTGGTCAGCTTACTGGTTTCCACTGTTAAAATCAATGGTTGGTGAAATATGCTGTAGATTTTTTACTGACTACAAGTTCTGACTTCAGTCTATGGCACATCTTATGTTGTTTTGGTGCCTATGTTGGCAAACCTTTCAGAATCCCTGAGAATTTGGGATATTAAAGAATCATCAGCACTCCTCAAGACCCGTACTATGGAGCTCAACCCAAAGCTTTTATTTAATGAGATCTTTTGCCCCACAGAATAGCTAATCAGAAAACTGAGGACATTAACAATATCTCTACTGCATTTGCCCTTCATGGAATTCTACCATGCTGACTTCATTTTATGGAAAATTAAAGGAATTGAAATTTTCCAAGTTTACTCATAAAAATAATAATGAACGAATCTGAATATATTTACTAAAAACACAAACATAAGAATACAGTTTTTAATATAGATCAGAAGTGTATACTGATATATTTAAAAGTTAGAAATTGATAAAACAAGAAAACCCTGAAAATATCAAATTATTGAGTAATTTTTCTTTTTGGGAGATATCTAAGGACATGAAATTATTTTAAATGCATAACTAGTTGTTCTTCTAACGTAATGAGTTATAAAAATAAATAAAAATTATTGCTTTGTTATGTATATAATGTTTAAAACAAGGCAGAGGTGTCTTTTTTTAAAAGAGCAAATGCGTGACATATCATAGAAAGAAATACTTGTAAGAAAAGAACAAGCATGTTCAAAATAGAAAGACTTTTTTTCTCTGACATTAATTTCGGAACAAATAGATAGGAGTATATTTATATTTCTCTACTTTATATTAATATTTTTAACTAGCGAGAGAAATTCAAATATGTTCACATATATGTGTTGACACACTGGCTTATCTTGACTATTTCTCAGTTTATTAAGCTAACAGCAATTTTCTGCATTGACCTATATACTATATAAGAATGGTACCTTTTAAAATAAATTCTGTAAGTAAAGGCTTTGAGTGATGTTGAAAATTTGTCTTCAACAGCAGAAGCTGTACAAATTTACCGTAAACCTTAAGTGTTCAAGTTTATTTTAAATTAAAATTTGTCTCTGTGACACAATTTATGAAAAGAACAAAACACAGCATATTGGTAGGGTATTTGAATTTTTGGGTCCCTCTCACATAGAGTTCAACATGAGACATATCATAAGTGTTCAAGAAATAAAATAAGAGTAAAAATAATGTGAATTAATACAAGCTACTGGCAAAAGCAAAAATAAGCTGTGCCTCAGAATCAAAATCCAAAAGGGCACATCAATATTCCAGAATTTTACATAAAGAATAAAGATATTAAGAAATTAGGGCAGAAAAGTAGATAAGAAAAGGTCTTCAAGAGATGAAGTATTCTTCTTGGATCTACTTATTTTCTTGAAAGATAGAAAAAGTTAAATAAGCAACTAATACAAAACAAAGGTATAACATATAGCTACTAAACTAGGTAATGCTAAATCTTTCAAATAGTATGTATGGATTGTAAGACAGTTATCTCTTTGTGATGGAATTTAGATAGAAGTTTTCATTTATTTGACTATTTAAAATAAAACCCAAAAAGCTGATGAAATGTGTCTTGGTAGATTCTCTAATGGATTTTGTGACTGTCACTACTGGAGTATTGCTTCCAGGAATGATCTGATTGGTCTAAAAGGATATTTACTTGACTCAGCAATACCCCATGGCAAGAAAGTTAACTAGTTTGTCAGTGTACAGCATTATCAGAAAATTAGGTCTAGAACAGTTTTTTAAAAGCCTATCCAGAATATGTTTCCTAACTGATAAACTACTAATGAAATAAGATTTGATAAAAATATATAGAATCCCAAACTTGACAATATACTTGCTATTTATTGGGAAGAAAGTCACCTATCTACAGAAAAATTTGTGAAAGTGATGAAAGCCTGACTTCTTCTGGAGTGAGGGGCAGACAGATATGTTTACCTCTATGTGCACATATATATGTATTAATTTCTCACACATTGATTTAAACATATATATCAGTGATTTTTATTTCTATTTTCTATTCATTAACTTTCTTCTCTATGTTCCAATTTTTAAATGATTTGTATAATGTGAACACCTTTTACATTTAATTTTGTTTTAAATGTACATTTTATGATAGAAATATATTTTAAAATGCACTTTTAAAGGTTAAACATTTTGCTCTTTTCCAACAAATTTATGTGTGTGTGTGTGTGTGTGTGTGTGTGTGTGTGTGTGTGTGTTGCTGTCAGGTATTTTTTGGTGTTGGGAATACATTAGGGAACAAAAACAATTACTGTCTTCTTAGGGCTTAGCTTCTGTAAGAGAGACAGATAAAAAGTATACATGATCAAAAAACAAACTATAGGCTATCACAGAAAACCAAAGGCAATGAGAACTGGAAAGACTAGAGAAAGGTGATCAGTTATATAAGCAGCATGGGAGGCACTGAGAAGTTTCAATTAAAGCAAGAAAATAATTGAGGGAGTTACCAAGTACATAGCTGGGTTGTGGGAATTGATCGGGAAGTGGGGATGAGGACAGAGGAAAGAGCAAGCACAAAAGCCCTGAAGCTGGAGAGTGTTTCCTGTTATGGTAGAGTGGTGAAACAGGAACAAAGTAATGGTAAATGAGAATTAACTGGGGGCTAAGCACAGAAGGCTTTATAGGCATTGTAAGTACCTTGAGGGCAAGAGATGATGATGGCCCAGAATAGGGCATTAATTGCTTTCCTAATAAAAGGTGTGAGTCTTAAGTTCTAGACAAAAAATAAAGGTGGAGCTGCCATAATTTTTTAAAGTGTTAAATAATTTGTTAAAATGAAAAAGAGAGAGGTCAAGGATGCCTTTAAAGTGTTTAGCTTGAACCACTAGAGACAGAATTTCCATTAATTTAGATATAGTGGATTCTAGAAAGGTCAATTTGGGGTAGAATTGGGGTGAAGTGTTCAGTTGTAGACAGATCAAATTTCATTTGCCTGTTAGACTATCAGGGATAGATGTCAAGAAGGTAGTAAACATTTTTCTGCATTCCAGAATAACGTAAGGATTTGCATTTCAGAGTTGTTAACTTATAATGAGACTTAAGTCAGATTTGGGATGTGCACAGTGAGAGTGTGTAGACTGAGAAAGATGATCAAGGACAGTGCTCAAAGGAAACTGACAATTAACACGAGTCTGAGGAGAAGAATAAAGGCCAAAAAAGGAGATTGAAAACAACCAAACAGTTATGTAGGGGGAAACCAGATGTACATAGAATTCTAGGGGCCAAGTGCAGAAAGAACTTCAAGGGAGTTATTAAGTTTTTCAAATGCCGCTAATAGGTCAATAAAAGAAGCAAGAAATAAACATCGAATTTAGCAATGTATGATCATTGAAGGGTTTAATGAGAGTAATTTTAAAGTCCTGTTAAGACAAAATCCAGATGAGAATAAATTCACAGAGAATGAGAACAAAAGAATTGCAGACAGTGAATATAAAACTCTTTGGAGAATTTTTGTTGGAAAAGAGCAAAACAGTTTAGTCTTTAAAGATACATTTAAAATATATTTCTATCATAAAATATATGTATATAATTAAATTTAAAATTTTTTAATTGTAGAAATCATTTAAAAACCGGAACGTACACAAAACTAAAAATAAAAAAGTAAAAGAGTAGAAATTAGAAATAAAAATCACAATAATTCTATTATTTAATAAATAGCACTTACCTAACTTTTAACTAATAATTACCAAGCGTCATAGAAACAGGAAGGTCAGGAATCAGAATGCCTTTTCAATAAAGGCAAACACAGTAAATATTTAAGATGTGTAGGTCATTCAACAGGGGTATCCAATCTTTTGGCTTCATCGGGCCAAATGGAAGAAGAATTGTCTTGGGCCACACATACAGTAACACTACACAATACACTAACACTATATACACAACTACATAACTAAACATACACAAATACACTAACACTAGCAATAGCTGATGAGCTTTTAAAAAATTGCAAAAAATCTCATGTTTTAAGAAAGTTTACAAATTTGTGTTGTGCTGCATTCAAAGCTGTCCTTGGCCACAAGCTCGTATAAGGTTTCTGTCCTAACTACTCAACTCTGCAATTGTATTATGCAAGCATCCACAGACAATGTGGATCAATAGGTACGTATGTGTTTCAATAAAACTGTATTTACAATAGTAGCCACTGGTTCATATTTGGCTTGCAAACCATGGTTTGCCAATTCTCACGCAAGACTTCATTGCATTTAAAATTTTAGCCCTTAGCTTTAACTCCATAAAAAAAGTTGAAAGGCTACATAGTCATAAAGTTCAAACCTATTACTGGCAGAAAACAGTTTCCCTTATGTCAATGTGTTTCTTTTTACTTGTAGGGTCTTTGCTATGGTCTCAGTATTTGTATCCCCCAAAATTCATATGTTAAAATCCTGACCCTCAATGTGGTGGTATTAGAAAGTAGAGCTTTGCGGGAAGTGTTAGATCATGAGGCCTGAGTCCTCATATGAATGCATTTGATTCTTTTATAAAACAGGCTCGGCCGGGCGCGGTGGCTCAAGCCTGTAATCCCAGCACTTTGGGAGGCCGAGGCGGGCGGATCACAAGGTCAGGAGATCGAGACCACAGTGAAACCCCGTCTCTACTAAAAATACAAAAAATTAGCCGGGCGCGGTGGCGGGCGCCTGTAGTCCCAGCTACTCAGGAGGCTGAGGCAGGAGAATGGCGGGAACCCGGGAGGCGGAGCTTGCAGTGAGCCGAGATCGCGCCACTGCACTCCAGCCTGGGCAACAGCGTGAGACTCCGTCTCAAAAAAAAAAAACAAAAAAAAAAAAACAAAAAAAAACAGGCTCAAGGGAGCCCCTTCTCCCCTTCTGCCATTGAGGGACAGCCACCCATGAGCCAGGGAGAGAGTCCTCACCAGAAACAGAATCTGCCGGTGTCTGGATCTTGGACTTCCCAGCTACCAGAACTGTGAGGAATACATTTATATTGTTAATCAGCTATTCAGTCTATAGTATTTTGTTACAGCATCTGGAATGAAGTAAGATGGTATTTAAAAGTATCTCCCTAATGAAAAGGCAATTTTAACAGAAGTTTGTACATATTTGCTATAGCCTTTTGCTTGTTGGACAAGGTTTGTCACTGTACTATACTATTTGTGTATCAGATGATCAGATTTTTGTCAATGAATCAAAAGGTAGCATCTCCCCAACATAATGGCAATTGTTCTATCATAAATCATGACAGCTTATCCATACAAAAGACTTTCTGACTTGCTAAGTTAATAAAATGTTGATAGAAAAATATATATAGTTTATAATGAAGAACAAGTTCAGCTCAGGCAACTTGATTACGTTTTGTCACTTTGTTAATTCCTCTGTTATCTACGAGCAGTGCACCAGAACTTGTGTGTGTGTGAGTGTGTGTGTGTGTAATAGACAAACACATATTTTTTTCAATAAAGTTCTCTTTTCTAGATTTGTTGTTGGTTTAGAAGAAACTAGGTACGAAAAGAAAATAGCAACAAGAGAAACTAACACTAAGAACAAATTCAACATTGCCAGTTCTTATTAGATTAGTTTATGGCAGATATAAGACGGCAGAATTTTCGATGAAATGTCAGATGATTTATGGAGGTATTTTTATTTAAGTTAATGGCAATGTTGCTTATTGCTTTAAAGCAAAAGGTAAAAATGCAAAATACAAAGAAATGCTTACTTGTAGACAATAGAAAAAGTAGATCAACTATGTTAGAAAGGAAGTGAAGTCTGGAGTTCACTGCCTGTAAGCAGTGAAAAACTGGGATTAGAACACCTGATGAAAACAGAAGGGAACACAAATGACTTCTTTGTGTCTCTCTTTCTTCACTTAAAGATGCAATGCTCCCTTTGTTACATGAGGCTATTAAGATTAATTATTTGACATGTGCTAAGTACCATGAATGTGTTCTATATAGCATTCTCATTAATCAAAATGCAAGCACCTTCAATATTGGTCAACTTACTGTTTTTAGAAGTTGTTGGGTATATTCTACAATTATAAAAACAGACTGAGAAGCATTTTGGGGGATTTATTTCCCCAAAACATACTCTACATTTTAGAGCTAGTTATTCCCAGTCTCCATAATTTCCCAGGAGCCATATTTACAATGCTAGATGTCTTTGTGGATCTTGGGCACTGGAATTACCTCAGCAAGTTCCCAGATCACTGAGCCATACTTGGAGAATATGAATAAGAAACATCTTCTACAGCTCCAACAAACTGGGTTTTCCACTATGCTCTACAAGCAGTTCTAATGACTTTTAAATGTCTAAAGGAGAGATGTTTATACTAAAATTTCCCAATATTTCTGACTTAATTCCAAATGTTTCCTTGAAGAACTTGAAAATATCTTTAATATGTCTGACTTGTGCTATCTATTAGGATATAATAAAACTTACCATGTTCCTAGACTGGGAATAAGCTAGTCTTACTATAGGACCAAGTTGCCCCCATCTCACATCTTCAGATTGATTATAGTTATTTAGGAAATGTATGGATAAGTGACTTACTGATATCTATGGCACAATTTACTGATGCTTCTGTTATAAGTGATAAAATGATTTGCTACATGAAAAGTTTTAATATGAAACTCATTAATCAATATAGTTATCCTTTCTTCTATTTCTATAGAATTTTTCATATGATGTGATACTCTATGTACATTCTAATACACAGGAAAATAAATTTTGCTTGTCAGACACCATCTAGGTATTAAAAAACAAATAAGCTGTTGGAGAAGGGAATGGATTGCAGTAGTTGAAGTGCTTGTTTTAGAGTTGCTGCATTTTTATTATTGTTGATGTTATTGTTTACCTCATTACTGCTAGGCAAAATATAGGGGAGAGAAAAGGATGCTTCTTAACAAAGGGATGACTGATGTACATTTTAGTACTTATAATCTGGCATAACTCTAGTAATAAGGTAGCACTCACAGTTTCTGTTTTCTCAAAGGCTACTTTTTAAATCAAATGACTTTCATTGATAATTTGGACAATGAAATGTTATCTCAAAATCACACAACTTAAAAACTACAGAATATGGAGGACATAAACATTCTACTCATTTGCATGACTTTTATTCTATCGTTTCTATTAATGTCACATTTTAGAGTCATTTAGACATACATTCAGTGACATTAACCATGCTTCATTTCAATGTAGCAAAAAGAATTAATACTATTCCCCAAAGAAACATAACAAGATATTCATGCTCATTTATTATAACTAAGCAAAAACAGTACAGTGTATCCTTCTCATTATCATGACAGTTGTTACTGTAATATCTATTTTTTATGCACTGCTTGTTTCATTCTCTGACTATATTTCAAGCATTAGGGGAGTAACAGGGGCTGAAACTGTTATCCCATTTTTTAACTTGTGAACTAAATTACATTCCATTAGGGATTCATTTGATGATGTATTCCTTAAAGTATTTAAAATATGCAAATGCATTGCAGCCTATGAAAAATATGTATTGCTACAAATTAGAGTAGTTAACTTCTCAAGTTAAACCAATCACTGAAGGAATGTTTCTATCTTTGAAGGACAGTGTAAGTTCTGCTAAGTATTGTAACTTGGTGACAAGCCATCTATGTTAGATGTGCTTTTAATTAACGTTTTCCCTAACTGCAGCATCTTTCTCTTCGAAGAATGGCTCCAAGAGAATGAAAATATCTTTTTGCTTTATGTAAATGTCAAAAGTCTCAATGATCAACATAGTCCTAGGAGAAATGGAAATAGTTTTTGGAGAGGATTCTACAACAGACTTCAGAATGAATGACCTTATCAGAAACCAGCTTAATTCTTCATACCACTTTTAAAACAAAATTGAAAATTAATTTTAAATTTTGAGTTTTATTGTCATATTTGCATAAAATTTGAGTGTATGAGAGAAAAATGTAGACCTTATTTTTATACCAAGTGTACAAAAGGGATCCTAAGTAGTAGTATTAGTATTGCTGCCACCTTAGCTATATCCTCTTCATTACTGTGAAACAAGACACAAGCTTCTATGAAATATAAACCTACATATAAAGCCAAGGTTTTATTTAGTCTGAAGAAATTTTTTAAAAAATTAACCTCTGATTTTCTTATCAAGACAAATAAACAAACTGACACAGACTCCCAATTAATTTGTGGTTAAGCCTAACATTTACAAGTTGTAGAAATAATAGTCAAATAATTAGTGCTTATTAAAAACAAAACCGTTCCTTCCAAAATCAATTTCTGTATAAGTTTTGAAAAGGTGTAACATCTACACTTGACATTGATCTGTTTCAACTTCAAAGCTACCAGGTATTAGCAGAAACAGCTCACGAATTATCTGCTCTGTAGGAAAGCATTATTGATGACAACAAAAGAAAATCTTAAATTTTGATGCAAGAATATTGATCTGGTTTCTGTGTCTCAGACAGTTTTGGTTTTAAATTAGCAACAAGTTAGGAGTCTCTATATGGTGGTAAATATGTGTCCATGGAAATACTAACAAAAACATAGAAAGAAAACTCATTATCTTGAAAAAAAGTAAAACTTAAGTCAAACCTCTGCCAGTGTAACTGGTTTTCTTTTAAACCATAACTTAAAAGCATTTTATTTGATTAATTCAAATTCTGGCACAACTTTACAGTGCCAACCGACAATTAGAAGAAAATCTATTCTTAGCTTTGTCCACTTCTTAATTTAGAAATTCCAGCTTTGCAACAATTGACCTTTTCCATGCTAATGTTTTGGGACTAATTTCTAAACAGTTCTCCTTCTCTCTGTCCAAAATCAGTATTTCTTTTTCTCCTTATAGTAGACTATAATTCACAGTGATAAAAAATGTATCCAGCCCGGTATATACACATATGTAAAAATGGGCAAGGCAAATTCAGGGTTGTGAAAACTTGGAAATTCAGTCACCAGAAATAGAGTACCATAGGCTTAATAACAGGGGTGTTAAATATTCAGCCTTCAGCTTTTTATAATTCCAAGCAGTAGGGAACACAGAAGATATGATCTTACTATTATTAATTTCCAAATGATAAAGTCAATTTCAACAGAAAAAAAAAAAAGAGTTCAAGGGATTGTGGACAATAGTGCACTTCCAAACTGCAAATTTGAAGATGAGCAGCTAGGCCCAAGAAGACAGGATGTACAAATGCAACCCCACACTCACACTGTTAGCAAAGGATGGGTAGGTTAGGCCATCTATGTGATAACAAGTGTACATGCAGACATGATAAAACAAAATCACAAAATTAAAGGAGAAGTAGATAAAGATGAACTTGGAGTCAGTTAAAACATCCATTTAAACATTTAAAATTGCATTCAAGAAAATGAAACATAAAATATCACTATGCGATACTGAAAATTTACATGAAAAGTGGACTTTTTAAAGAATGTAGAAGAAAAATATAACGATACACAATGATATGTTATTTATAAGAAGAACTGTGTAGAACTAATGAAGAGTGCTTTTCTCGTAAAGATAAATGGTAAAATTATATTTATTAAATAAAATGACCTCAGCTGAAAGAAAAGAATGACTAGCATAAAAATCAAGAAGCTTCACCATATTCCCAAAAAACAAATATTTTGCTGAAGGTCACATATTTAGCCATAGTGAATTTTTAAAATTATTGTAAAGTGAAATATTATATATTTGTATATATATATAGAGAGAGACAGAAAAAAAAAAACGTTGTCTATAAAGGAAGGGAAATCAGAGTTCTCTGCAACATGAAACTTGAAACCATCTTATATTCACATTCGCTCATCATATCCATATTTTTCAATGTATTTGAAGATTATGGAAAAAAATGAAAATTTAGAAATCAATAATAAATATTTTTTGGTTTTGAAAGACTATTACAGATTCTCTAAGATTCACCCTTAGGTTCATAATAAAAAATGCTAATGATTTGTGGATCACATTGAAAACATGTTCATAGGAGGAATTATAACATAGAAAAAAAATAATGGAAAGGAAAATGTTTATACTGGAAATACTATATAATTCCTCATCCTATGTATAATAGATAATAATATTTAATTGCCAGGTGCGGTGGCTCATGCCTGTAAATCCAGCACTTTGGGAGGCCGAGGCAGGCGGATCATGAGGTCAGGAGATTGAAATCATCCTGGCTAACACGGTGAAACCCCGTCTCTACTAAAAATGCAAAAAATTAGCCAGGTGTGGTGGCGGGCGCCTATAGTCCCAGCTACCTGGGAGACTGAGGCAGAGGAATGGCGTGAACCCGGGAGGCGAAGCTTGCAGTGAGCCGAGATCGCGCCACTGCACTCCAGCAGAGGTGATAGACCGAGACTCCATCTCAAAAAAATAAATAAATAAATAAATAAATTTAATGTATTTATCTAATTGAAATAGCATACACCAAAATGTTACACTAAGTAAGAAGAATTGGGTAGTATTCAATTTCTGGCCTATTTTACTAATTTTTTCCAATAAATATATGTGACAATTGAATTATAAAGTAATATTTTAAAATGTTAATGACATAAGAAAATACTTATAGTATCGTCAAATTCATGAATATGTAAACTATAACATACTGGGGGAAAAAAATCACTGAAATACCAACCAACATTTAATACTGTTTGCAACAAGTTTCTGTATCGGAAACATAGCAGGTGTATGAATCACCCGGCCTGTTTAAATGCAGATTCTGATTCCACTGGGACGCAGATTGATATTCTGCATGCTGGAAGATCTCCCAATTGATGGCAATGAAGCTACTGATATTAACATCACACTTTAGGAAGCAACAATCTATACAGTGTGCTTAAGAATAATATTTATGCTTCTTCTGTCTTAACAAACGATCATCTTCCAAAGTCTTCTATGGTAATGTAACAGACACAAGTGGCTGAATAACTGAGAAAATCATATAAACCTTGGAGACTGTAAAGTAGTCTTTTTTTTTTTTTTTTTTTTTTGAGACAGAGTCTCACTCTGTCACCCAGGCTGGAGTGAAGTGGTGTGATCTTGGCTCACTGCAACCTCCATCTCCAGTGCTTAAGTGATTCTCCTGCCTCAGCCTCCCAAGTAGCTGGAACTACAGGAGGGTGCCACCACACCCGGCTAATTTTTTGTATTTTTAATACAGACGGGATTTCGCCATGTTGGCCAGGCTGCTCTCGAACTTCTGACTTCAGGTGATCTGCCCACCTCAGTCTCCCTAAGTGCTGGGGTTACAGGCATGAGCCACCACGTCTGGTCTATAAGGCAGTCTTGGGTGACCCAGGATTGTATGTTGGAATCTCAATTCATTATATGTTCTAAATCTTTGGAGTCATCTATTTTGAGATAAAATATATTTATGTGTTTAGACCATCGGTTTTATTCACAGAAATAATGTTTCATTTGCAATGAAAAACATGTTACATGTGTAAGTGTATAACTATGGTGACATGAGTCAGCCAGACATTCATCTAAAGCCCACTCATTTAAAAGAGATTAGCCTATACTTTTTAAATAGAGTCAGAACTGTAATTAGTTGGTTTAATTTTTCCCCACTTTTATGGTGCTAACTGGAGTCATTATTCTCAATCTGGTGTTCTTAACACCATAGAATGCAACATTTGAAAATGTAATAACATGCTTATGACTCTGAGTTTTGCAAATAAATTTTATTTTAATGTATATATATAAATGTATTAATAATGTATATTTTCAAATTAGCCAAAAACAAATCAGAATTTTTGAGGGGCAGGAAAAGTAGTCAAACAGTTGCATAATTCACTGATCCAAACTAAAATAAGGGAGTCTTACCAAGTCAAAACATATTATTAGTTCTCATACTTTATACCATCCACTAGCCTGATGCTGCCTGAGCTGTAGTGTAGGTGGTACGTTGATGAAGCTTGGACACTAGTGTCCTCAACTTTCCTTCATAAATGCTGGGTTTTGGATACTGTTTGAATATTTTGCTTTATCAACAACAGATACTGTATATTCTTGAATTTTGCTACTTGTAAAACTCTACAGCATACTTTTCCATCAATGGGAACAAATTCTTTAGTTGGTCGTTATTAAACAAGAAAACAACTAATTTTAGATTTGTTTTTACATATTCATAATTTTTACATGATTAGAATTTCAGGTTTTTAACAGTATTATTCAGACTTAGATAATGTTACAGGAATATATCTCTGTTTCTCTTTTCTTTCTATTATAGGCAAAATTATAATTTATTGCTATTGTTAGTCTTCCTTTAGAAGAATTCAGGAGCAAGATCCTACTTTAGCAAACTTGAATACACTTAAAATATTGAGAGTTTGGGCATATTTTAATGAATATTTGAAATACCAGAGATATATCTTTATATCACTCATAAATTTTCCATTTTCATTGTATTTTATTATAATAATGCATAATGGAAATTTAATAAGCATGTGTGGGTCTATGGATAACCATAATAAAATATGCATATATCAAAAAGAGTTTAGGTTTGGAAAATTTTTGTTGTTGGAGCATTCTGAACCACAAAAAAACAATCAAAGTTCAAGTTAGGTAATTGTTGTATAGAGTCTAAATTGGACAATGGGATTTTATGTATCATTTTTACATCCTTTGCGAAGATTTTGAGGGTTTGTTTTTGGCTTTGAAGGTGTGTATTTCAAAGCTTTTTGTGAAATACTCTTTATCCTCTTGTGTTTACCTATGTGTACTATTCCCACAGGATGTATAATCTCTGAGGCAAAAAAAGAAAAGGAGAGTAAAATATTAGACATACACAGGGAGTAATCCCAAGGGTTACTTGGGATTCCAATGTCAATATTCTGAAGGAAACAGCCATTTAATTTTAAAACTGTTATTTCAAAAAAATACTTTTGGCCAGGTGTGGTGACTCACACCTGTAATCTCAGCATTTTGGGAGGATCACCTGAGGTCAGGAGTTTGAGACCACCCTGGCCAACACAGTGAAACCCCGTCTCTACTAATAATACAAAAATTAGCCAAGCATGGTGGTCTGTGCCTGTAGTCCCAGCTACTCAGGAGGTTGAGGCAGGAGAATCGCTCGAACCCAGGAGGCAGAAGATGCAGTGAGCCCAGAGCAAGCCATTGCACTCTAGCCTGGGCAACAAGAGGGAAACTCTGTCTCAAAAAACGAAGAAACAAAGAAACAAACAAATCAACTTTATAAACTAATGTTATCAAAAAAGATACAATATTTTTAGTAGAAATTTTTGATGGGAAAATAGAAAAAAGGGAATAAATAAAAGCCATTTGCCAAATTTTTAGTGATAAATTAAACAATAATATTTTAGTTTGCTTTTCTGCATGATAGAAAGATTGAACATTTTTAGGATGTATTTTGGTCATTTATATTTTATCTTTAAAATATATATAGAGAGAGTGACATCTATGAAAATGGCAGAGAAAGGACTTCTGAAAATCTGTCTCTCGATAAAGTCAACTAAAAAACTGGCAAAAGTTTGTCAGAAGCAACATTTTCATCACTGTTGAAACTAACCAAAGTCATGCAGCAACCTGTGGAGCATTTATTTTATTTTATTTTTTTAAAAAATGGCTGAGCCTCTGTGCGAAGCATGAGTTTGGCGGCATTTTTATCTTCTCATAGTCCCATTCCCTGATTTCAAACTCAGATTTTTTTTTTTGGCAAAAATAAAAGAGCCTGCATTCTGGAAAAAGCAGAAGCATGCGATAGTTCATTCATAGCCTCATTTCCAAAAAATATATATTAATATTATCTGATCTGTGTGGTAGAAACCTGTAAGTTTTAATTCAAAAGGCTTGTTTTTATTTGACCCAACTGGAGCTCGCCAGGCCTAAGAGTTTTCTCTTAGAGGACATTTCTGAAATACATTTTACAGGCAAGTGTTTTCAACTCTGCAACTGCCTGAGGCAGCAGATAGAAAAGACAAGCCAAAAGTTGGGCAAAGTAACTAAAATGCTAAAACGGTAAAGCTGAAGAATGTGATGTCCATAAGATCTTTGTAAAACTACTATATATTCCAGGTAATTTAGAAAGCCACCCACATATACAGAGTTGTAAATATGCTCAAGAAAGACTTTAGAAGGCCCTATGCTCTTGTGGCTGGCTGACTGTGAAGCTCTACATAACCAGGACGGAAAGGCTAAGGCAAAGTTGAAAATAGACAAATCTCTTGAAACACACAAGCTACCAACATTACCCCCGTGAAGTGATAGGAAACCAGAAAATACCTATAACAAGAAAAACAATTGAATTAGTTCTACAAAATTAAAAGTCCAGAACCAGATGGCTTCACTGGGGAATTCTACCAAATGTTTAAAAACAGAATTGCCACAAATCGTTCTTGAACTCTTCCAACACACACACACACACACACACACACACAGTAAAACATAGAGTTCCACATGACCCAGTACTCCTAGGTATATATCTAAGAAAATCTAAAAAAACATCCAAATGAAAGCCTGTACATATATGTTAATAGCATTATTATTCATAACAACCAAAATTAGAAACACCGCAAATGTCAATCAACTGAATAACGGATTTAAAAATGTAATGTATCCACACATTGGAATATATCTAACCATGTCAGAAAATGAAATACTGGTATGTGCTATAACATAGATGAACCTTGAAAACATAAACATTTAAAGGAAACCAGACAGAAAATTTCACATACTGTATAAATTCAGTTATACGAAATGTTCAGAATAGGCAAATCTAGGAAAACAGAAAGGAGATTCATGTTTGTCAGGGGTTCCCATTGAGGGAGCATGAGAAATGAATGCTAGCAGTTTGTGGGTTTCATGTTAGGATGTAGGAAATCGTCTGAAATTAGACAGTGGTGACAGTACAACTCTGTGAATAGACTAAACACCACTTAGTTTTATGCTTTACAAAGGTGACTTTCATAGTATGTGATACGTATCTCAATTAACAAAAAATAGGAAGCATTAACAACCAAGTGAAACAACGTACAGGTTTCTAGCTGGCAGATGTTTTCCCTTTTCAACCGGAAGATCCTTTTTTTAGGAAGCAGAAAGTAGTGTTTTAAACAATTTGAAATTTATGGTCTTGTGTCCATAATAGATTTTACACAAATAAACCAGTCTCTATATTAATGAAAAATGAAATAGTCTTTATATCTCTCGTCCATATATCACCTCTAGTATTAATATCATTTTATTGGTAAAATGTATTAATTTATAACTTTTAATATATTCCTTTATCCTCCGTATAGATTGATAGCATGTATGGCAATAACTCATTTTACTTTCCATTCTTTTTATAATACTTTAAGAAATGTCATGAAAATATATCACTTTCCCTTTTTAGATGCTCATCAAGATTAGTTTTATGTTTACAATTGTGTGTGTGTGTGTGTGTATATATATATATTCATTTATTTTGACTACATACACTAAGAGACTTTCTGAAGTGAGGCTACCTTTGGGCTCAGAGATAATATCTCTTAGTATACATTAGATTGTTGCTGCTCCTATGATTTCCGTTTTCTTCATTTTTCCTGAAATACATGTGTGTGTGTATGTGTGTGTGTGTGTGTGTGTATCTTTGAAAACCATCACCGTAATCCTTCTTTTTATGTTTTTCATAATATGTATCTTATTATTATTTTTTTCCTGAGTTCTGGAAAGATTCTTGTTCTAAATTTCTAAACCATTGATCTATTTTCTACAGTACTCCATCTGATACTTAAAAATATTCCTTAAAATTCTTTAACATTTGAACTCATTGTCTCATACCCAGTTCCCCATCCACACTGCCTGAGTGGAAGCCCTCCTTTATTTGTAGGTGCGCAATGATCCTAATTAGAAGTTGTTGGACGGGCGCAGTGGCTCACGCCTGTAATCCCAGCACTTTGGGTGGCTGAGGCGGACGGATCACTGGGTCAGGAAATCGAGACCATCCAGGCTAACACGGTGAAACCCCTTCTCTACTAAAAATACAAAAAAATTAGCCGGGGGTGGTGGTGGGCGCCTGTGGTCCCAGCTATCTGGGAGGCTGAGGCAGGAGAATGACCTGAACCCGGGAGGTGGAGCTTGCAGTGAGCCCAGATCGTGCCACTGCACTCCAGCCTGGGTGATAGAGAAAGACTCTGTCTAAAAAAAAAAAAAAAAAAAAAAAAAAAAAAAAAAAAAAAAAAAAAAAAAAAAAAAGTTGTGGTTGGCCAGCTTAATGCCAGGTTTTATTATCTAGGGGGTACTTTTCTCTAATTTGCAATACACAGTGAGGCCCTCCACCATTTTTATCTCACCTGTAATTTATCTTTTAGAAATTCCTTTCGTTTTCAGGATTTGCCCTTAAGTTTTAAAAGTGCTTTACGTGTTGTCCATTCTTTTCTTTCTTCAGTCATTTTAATAAAAATTAGAAAAAAAAAAGTGATGTTAAGTTCAGATTCTCTGCTGACAGATACTCACTTTGCTTATTTTCCAATATCATGTTGCAATAGACAGTGTAAAGCAACCAGAAGTAGACTTATCTCCAGTTCTATTAACTGGGAACATGCTATGCTTCAATTCTAATGGAGTGTCAGAACCCCTTCCTCTTTGGCCAATATCTTGTCATGAAGTAAATTTGGAGTTTGGCGCTTCCCCCATGGAGAATCCAAGCAAAGATCATAGGTTTGTGATCACTTCAAGGCCTGGGATTCAGCCCGGCTCACTCTGCTAGCCATGCACGGGTGCTGGTCATACACGGACAACATTACCAGTCATCCTGGTTTGAATAAATTAATCATTCTTCCAAATTCAACCAAATGTCACATCTTCTTTCATTTCTTTTTTATAAAATGCCAATCTTTAGTAGTTCCTATTATTTTAATACTTCACACATATCTTTCCTATATAAAAATATACAGGTGCATATGCATGCATATGCCTACATGTCTCTATACAATTTGTATACTTGTCTAGATAGTAAGCCCGTCTGTGACAAGAAGAGTCTTTCATCTTTCTTCTTCATCTTGGCTTTTTATTATAGTAGATACTCTCCAATAAAGGGAAACTGTTGAACTTTCACATTAAGCTTCTCAAATCTCATTCATTAATATACGGGTTTTTGTGTGCCTTAGTGGCTCTTTGCCAAAGCTTGAACTTTAAAAATGAATTAACTTAGATAACTTGAACTTCACAGCATGAATCAATGACCACAGGTAGCTGTACCTGCAAAGATGATGCTATTTGTCTTTTTTGTTTTTACAGTGTTTACTACATGGCAGTGTTGTCCTAAGTCCCTTTTTTCGTTTTATTCACTTAATACAACAGACTCTGTAGTTCTAGTTTTATGATTAACCCAGTTTTATAGATGAGGAACTGAGACACATAAAAACCTAAGTACCATATTGAAGGTCACAAAAAGAGAAATTAATAGAACTGGGAATTTATAAAAAGCAATCTAGCCCAGTATCTGAGCTCCTTACCAGTATGCTGTTCTGCTTCATACTAGAGTGAGTTCTTATCATTTGCATTGTAAAATCCATAGAAAAAGTTATAATACACCATTTTTATTCTTCTCTGAGAAGCTGTAGCTTCTATTCCACCATCCTGGATTTGCTCTATAGAGATTCCATACTGTATAGATCTATTAGATCTCATTTTACATTAAACAAGCATTTGTTAAGCACTCTCTGTGTGCTTGGTGCTGTAGCAAGTATTCCACACGTATGATCTCATTTCATGTGAAATACAGAAGGCTAGCATCATTCTCCTTTATACCAATACAAAAATGGAGTCTCGGAGTTTAAGTCAACCAGGCAAATGATGGGCAGGTGAATTGGAAATTAACTCCATTCTGTCAACTAATGGGGGGAGACTCAAATAAGATTAACAACGGCTCCTGGCTTAGACCAGGAATTCACCGAGCTTTAGCAGAATGTCTTCCTGTGTTACACTCTGTTTCCTGATGCTGAGTATATTTCTCCTGAATCACAGCCCCAGGCATTTCTTAGCATTACATGAAATTTCATTTCATATAATCCAGCGTGTTATTCTGTTAGACTATGTGGTTACAAAATGTAATTTAGTAGCATATAGTAGTAATAGTGGTATTTATTTACTCACTGAACAAACACGTATTTAGCATCCTCTATGGGAATGTGGAGATGCTGTGGATAATAAGACCTAATAAAAAAGGTCAATAAAGAGCAGGACATGCATTAATTTTGCATTGCACTTTAAATATAGTTTTCATAATTAATTGCCATTATTATAATGTGAGTTCTCTGAGGGCAAGGACTGTATTTTTATCTTTATAACTTCTGAGATTATCAATGGGAATTAATATAGAGATGAGAAAAGTACATGGCTCAAGAGTCCAGCAAATCTGGGTGGAAAAGGAGTTTTGCCTCCTAATTAGCAGTAGGCAAATTAGTTAAGTTTCCTGTTGAATAGGAATAGTAATACATGAAAGGATTTTGATGAGTATTAAATGAAATAATGCTTATGAATTGCCCACCATAATACTTGACACATGGTTGTTTTTCAATAAAACATTATTATTATTAATTATTATTCCAGCTGTTGAATCGATATGTTAAATGAACCACAGTTGAGTTCAATAGGTGCTATAATCAACATTAATTAAAAAGTTGTATCAGATTCATATAATATCTACGGACTGGTTGTATGGGAATGGGCAGGCTCCAGAATGTAGGGGATGTCTTCTGTAGGTTGCTAAGGGTAGGTTAAGTCAAGAGTAGGTTAAGTCTGTAAATCAGAAAAGGCAGAGAAAGCAGAATACCAAAAAAGCACAGCCCAGATAGCATATTCAAAAGTGCCCCCCATCTATGACAAATATTTTCCCCCAAGGAGGTGGATAATTTTATGAAAATAAATTTCTTACATAATATGAAGTAAAGGCATCAAACAAATCTAAGATACCATTCATCTTGTGGGGCAAAGGTGCTGATTGATGATACACTCCCGAACTTAATGCTGGAGTGGAAACTTGACTGATAATAAACTGGGCTATTCTAAGATATGCACATACTTCTCTAGCCTGAAGAAGATAGCTGATAACTGTGATGTGAAATTATTTTTGGCAGGTGCCTTTCAAAAGCATTCGTACCTGTGTCATCTGTCACAATTTTCCTGAAACTCTCAAAGAGGAAGAAAATGCCAACTTTGAAATCTACTTTTAAATTAAGTTATTAAGATACCATTTCTTAGCTTCCTCAGTAGCTTTTCATGCTTTATTTTATCTCCACTATATATATATATATATATATATACCGCAGTAAATGGGGTAATTATCAGGTTGCCCACTGAAGGCCTATTTTAAATGATTTATAATCATACTGTTGCAACACATCATTTTACAGTTATCACTTCCTTAAGCTTATGCAATATTATCTAGGGTGGAAGTACTTATTGGATAAAATTAGAATTCCCCAATCCTTTTCATTAAATCAAAGCTGAATCAGTTTTGAGACGAAAATTTTAACTTTTACCTCCAATAAATTTCTTTTAAATTATGTTTCCACATTGCATAGGAACATTTAAAAAAAAATAAGGAAGAACTTACAAGAATTTCTTGCTCCGTAAAAGTCAAGCTGTAAATATATAGACACATGCACACACTAACAGTAAACTTAATATCTGTTCCCATTCTTAATATTCCTTTTGAATCTATTTTTCCAAATAGCCTTAGTCTCCTTCCAAAAAAAATCTAGGTCATTCGTAATCTTTATTTTAGTGAAATATTCTCAACGTCCAAGAACAGTAGCCTGCTGAATTGATGGGATGGGGGAAGAACAAAAAGAGAAGGAATTACACATTTTTATTATACATTCAAAAATTTTAGTTTATTATAATAAACATTTGGCAGGATGGGTAGTGTTTGAAATTCAGTGTTTCCAACCTCTGCTCAATTTAATTTGACCAACAATAATGGACAATTTTTAATGTTATTGAATTTTGGGAGTTATAAAAAGAGTTGATTTGTTTTTTAACTTGAAAAACATTTTCTTCTTATGTGCAATAATATATTTAGAGACTTCTCGATAAAAATGATAATTAGGAAGAGACTACACATGTATCTTCTGTTGGTAGAACAATTGATATCATTTAAAATAAGCTCTATTTTTCTTTTTTTTAAATTTATTTATTATTATTATACTTTAAGTTGTAGGGTACATGTGCATAACGTGCAGGTTTGTTACATATGTATACTTGTGCCATGTTGGTGTGCTGCACCCATCAACTCGTCATTTACATCAGGTATAATTTTCTACTTCATATATTTTCTTCCCAAAATTTGAACTGTACATGTAATTTGGTAGAAACAGAGAGGCCTATGGAATAATAGCCCCATGGTTGGTAAATACACAGGCTAAGGAGGCAGTGTTACACTATTGAAAATATAATTAACCCAAGAGATGTAAAACAAGTCTTTGGATATCTTTCTATGATATAAAACCTGGACACAATGATGACAATTAGGTTATACTACCATAAAAAGAACAAGAGGAGGTCAGGTGCAGTGGCTCACACCTGTAATCCCAGCACTTTGGGAGACCGAGGCGGGTGGATCACGAGGTCAGGAGGTCGAGACCAGCCTGGCCAATATGGTGAAACCCCATCTCTACTAAAAAAAATAAAAAAATTAGCTGGGCATGGTGGCATGCGCCTATTGTCCCAGCTACTCAGGAGGTTGAGGCAGAAGCATTGCTTGAACCCAGGAGGTGGAGGTTGCAGTGAGCCGAGATCATGCCACTGTACTCCAGCCCGGGTGACAGAGCGAGACTCTGTCTCAAATAATAATAATAATAATAATAATAATGATAATTTTTTTAAAAAGAACAAGAGGAACTGAACACAAAAGAAAAATCTTAAAAGACTGTCTGAATCCTACAATTTGCACTGATAATGAAGGCCTACTTCTACTATCCTGCACCTGTACTGCAGAATATTGTATCTTGTGCCAACATCACAGAACACTTAAAAGTGATTAAACTTTGAAGATCCATAAGCCACCTGCTTATTCCTGCAGGCAACAATAAGATACATTGAAAATTAAAGAATATGTTATGTTGAGAAGAGATAGAGATAGTAGAGACAGATAGAAAAAAAAGGAACCTGAGTTACCATCTAAGTCCTGCCTCTTCTCCTCTATTCTTGGGTTTTAAAGTATCAGCATAATCACTATGCATATTGAGTAGGCAGAAGTACCAGGTCATTTTCCAGATAAGGGTTTGTGGAGTTGGAAAATCTGCAATAATTACCAGATCAGATTACTCATCAGTTTAAACACTGATTAAAATTATTATTAACTTTAAATTGATTGCCTTAAATTGCAAGTGTTAGTTACTCTCCTCAGCTCTCAAGTTTTATCATTTTCCTGCAGGGACTCAAATTCTGTTATGTAGGACTCTAACATTTTAAAAGGATAATATTCTTAACTGCTTTTCTCCCTGACATATGCTTTTTGATTAATCTAGTTTAGAAGCTAAAATAAACTGCAAATAAAGATGTTTCCATTTTGGTAGATTTTAGAGTGATTGCGTAATAATGTAAGTGGATATTGTGAGTTTGGAGGAGTGTCTAATAATGTAAATATGCAGAAATTTATGCCCCCCACCCCCCAAAAAAGAAAAAGTGGGTCTTTCCCAAGCGTTATTTCAATCCATCACTGACTAATGACGAAAATATTTCAGTCACTCCTCTCACCTCTCTATGCCCCTGACACATTTGTCACAAGCATATTCTGGAACATTAGCTATTTTCATTGTACTGTACTTTATAAGGTCATTTGTGGTTTATACATTCTCAAAAAGCCTACATTAAATATTGTGTTTAATTGGTTCATTAACAGCTATCAACTGTTAAATACTGTGTAGATGACTTTGAAAGTCATAAATTGAACTTGGGTTCAATTTATTCATCAGGCAGTGATGATAATCCAGAGTGATTGGTTTGTATATATATAAAAAGAGCAAAAAACGTTATTCAATTAACTCATGATTGTTCACATTAATGAATCATAGTTTCATAGAATTTAATGGATGGACATTGTGTGGTAGGTCTTTCAATATGGAGGATAATGGATAGCTGTATTTGAAAGTTGGTTTGATACACACACACACACACACACACACACACATATGAACATGATATTTTCTACTAATATGAAAATTCACAATGCTGCAAACAAAAAGAAGTGTTTAATCAGGCCCTGATTCAGAAATTTGAATGTTTATCATAACTCCTAAGACTGATGCAATAGAACTGTCTAAAGTAGAGCTGATCTTACTTTTAAAACTTCTGTATCTCATTGAATGGAGAAATAATTAATGTGTTGACTTTCAGCATCTCAGCAGGTTTATTATTTCTGTTTTGAAGATCTCTTTTTTTCAGATTTTGGTGGACTAGATAGAGTAAATTAAGGAACTGCTGAGAGCGGTCTTAAAACCCTAGACTTAAAATTTGAAATACTGGCATTAGCAATATAAACTTCTTTTCAAGATTGGCCAAGTATAAACACAATAATTAAAATTGGTACTACTATTTACTCTAAAAGATATTCAGTTATCTAATTTGCTTTTCACATTACATTGTGATATAAGAAGGACTACTAAAATCAACTCATTTTATACATTTAAAGAAACTGGAGTTTAAAAAAAATTTAATGGCTTGTCCAGAGTTATAAATAAATCAAGGAAGTGGCAAAACTAGGACTGGAATTGATATTTTTTACTCCAAATGATATGCTTTCTATGGTATTCTAGTAAACTATTGCGTTTTTTACTGATACAACTTTTTAATTTGCTATTGCTTTTATTCTGTACTTAAATTGGAAAATAAATTCAGATGCATAGAATAAATTTATATAAATTGTTGTTGAGTCATAAATATTTATGTGACAGGAATTGTGCGCTAATATTTCCATGAATTATTCTACCTTGCCCTCAAAACACTCCTATTAAGAAAATACCATATTTTCTTCATTTTGAAAAAAACAGACATACGTTGCATCTTAAGATAAATTATACGTACCCAAAGTAAGAACTGTTATTGGCAGAAGTCATATTTTAATCATAAACTCCAGATCTAGAGCTAATCAGCATTACACAATATTGTGTATACCATATATAGATATTTCCTTAATATTGGACACTCTGTATTTTATCATGAATTTAAAATAATTGTTAAAGTATCTATTATAATCCTATGTAATTATGCTAGGTTTTCCCAAAATATTTGAATCATTTTAATACAAATAAGAAAACATACAGCTATATTTTCTTATATTAATATTTTTTAAATTCCAAAGCATATTTACCTAAGTCTCTTTTTACAAAGATACTAAAAAGTGCTAATCTATTTTTTTCTGAGGACATTTAATCTGAATTCTTTTCATTTACTATTCAATAAAGCCAGTAGCATGTTTATATTACAAAATAATTGCATGTTTAGCACAAAAACTTGAAAATGCCACACCCCCAAAAAATAACCAGTAAATTTTTCATGAATAACTATCTATTATTAAGGTTTAGGAATATATTTACAGGATTTTTTCTAAGTTTGTATGTTATAAATTAAGGCATAGGGAGATTACAAAATTAATCCAACATCCAACAGTCAAACAAAGGTAGAATCCAGACAAAGTGACTTCAGTTGTTCTCTACCATGAAATAGTTTGCAAATGTTTATGAAAAACACTCTTACTTCGTGGGTGACACACAAATACACAGGTGGCCAGACTGGCCTGCAAGTCATAGTTTGCTAACTCCTGCTCTTAACTGCTACTCTACCCTGCCTCTAAAAACAAAACGAATACAAAAAACAAAGAACATCATTTTGATTCTTATTTCTTAAGATTCCTGATTTGACAAGCAATTAGGGATAAATAAGCCTGCTGCTCTTGAGAGAAGTTGGAGATATTATTTCAGGTATGACAGACTTCACAAGGCCAAGAAAAATATATTTAATATAAAAAGTGACTTTAAGATGTGGGTAAAATGTATTTTACTTTGCTTTTCACTCCTCCCAAAAGTGATCAAGATCATTGGGCAAACATTTATTGCCCCTTCAGCTTTCCTATTGTACTGTCATTGTATGTGAGTTAATTACTTGGTAGAGAACATGCCCATGACAGAAGACTGTTGTTCAGGCTTAAGAAATCCCATGTAACTCATTTGAAAAGAAAACAAAATGATTGAGTCTCTTGCCAGTGACTTGATTCTAAAAAAATTAAGCTGGTCAGGCATATGGAACGTGTTCCAAATGATGATTGAGGAGGAACTGGCACCTCAATCGCAGAGCTTGTGTTGATTCTAGGCCAAACATAAGCTATTACATTTAGTTTCTTGTTTTTTTGTTCTAATATCTAAGTGCTGAGGCTACCCAAGTAAAAAAGGAAAAAAAGAAAGAAAGAAAAAGTGACTTTGGAATATTTAGACAACTCTACTGAAAGAATTATTGACTGTGACAAGATAATGGTTTATTACTGAAAGATAAATGGCCTTCCAAATCTCAATATATTTGTCAGGAAATAAAAAAAAACTTGAGACAAACACAATATGTTTATTTCGAAGTATATTCTTTCAGGTTGATACTTCAGTTCCTTTGATTCAACTATGCTAAATAACCATATATAAAAGAATAAATTTAGCTACAGATCGTGAAAACCATCGCCAAGTTTAGCAGATAACAAAGGAGACTGGCCGGGCGCGGTGGCTCACGCCTGTAATCCCAGCACTTTGGGAGGCCGAGGCGGGCGGATCACAAGGTCAGGAGATCGAGACCACGGTGAAACCCCGTCTCTACTAAAAATACAAAAAATTAGCCTGGCGCGGTGGCGGGCGCCTGTAGTCCCAGCTACTCAGGAGGCTGAGGCAGGAGAATGGCGTAAACCCAGGAGGCGGAGCTTGCAGTGAGCCGAGATCACGCCACTGCACTCCAGCCTGGGCGACAAAGCGAGACTCCGTCTCAAAAAAAAAAACAAAAAAAACAAAAAAAAAACAAAGGAGACTGACAAAGTTTAGTGAAGGAAGAAAAAAGACTTTGTCTTCAAAATGACAAACTTTTTGACTGGCCCAATTTATGAAAAAATTTGTAAAAGTCACTTAGAAATTGGTTATTTCAATACTCGCTCAATAAAAAAAAACCCTCTAATTTCTAAGTATATTTATAGAAACTCAATTTAAAAATCAAGCAATAAAAACCAAGGCTTAGTGTCTTAAGATTCAAAGGAGCTAAGTATTCAATATTATCTATATTAGATTGATATAAGTAGTATATTTAAAATAACCATCTAAATACACAATATTGTTTGAATCACATGCCAAATATAGAAAACAAGAAAACATAATTCTAGCTTTGTTTGACATCTTATACTAATTATCTTTGTAGTGTGTTTTAACTATTTAAAATCTATTATAATAATATATATTCTGGTTTTAATCAAGCAAATGAATAATATTCGAATTACCCTTGAAATATATTGGGAATACAATGATGATTATGAGATTTTTACTTTGTATTAGGGAACAAAGGAATAAATAGAAGAAGAGATGAAAATAGGAAAAAGAAAATACTGAGTGTGGAAGAAAGAAGAAAAGAGATGAAAGAAAGAAAAAGAGGCTAGAAGGATGTTAGGCTACAATTGGATTCCAAGGATTTATTTTATATTGACTATGTAGCAGCTGCCCTCTCCTCGCCTTTGCCTAAGTACCTCCCGATTCGCCAGTAGACTTGGCTTTCATGATCAGTAGCTCTAGCTGATACACACTGACCTCAGGCTGATTCTGGCTCTTTTCTTTGTTTGTTTGTCCCTTCAAACAGAACCACTTTTTACATGACCAAAAGCAAGTTAAAAAAATGCCCACTAACTAAGGATCTCTGATTTGTGACCTATGAAATGACATCAAATATGAACAACCTCAAACAGACTGACTTTTCTTGGAACTTTTTGTTGGTTTGTTTGAATTAGAAAACTGAAGGAATTAGGGCTGGAAAAAATAGACATCACCATGAAATGTTCCCATAAGGTGGGATTGACAGCAGAGCCCCATGAAAAGTCCAAAATATTGACAAAATATTGACAAAAATTTATGGAGGAACAGAAATCTGCAGAATCCAGTTGGGATTAACAAATGGAAAAGCTGATACAGAAAATGGAAATACATTTACAAGCATACAAACTCTTAGGAGAACTTTTTGCACCTCTAAGTTTCATGAATCTCTGGGCTATGATGAATCTTATTCTTCATGAAAGTCACCTCTACACTTTGCATCTATACTTAATAGAGGTTTCTTTTATGTTTGTATGTATATATGTATTTTAATAACTCAGTTCTTCTTGACTTTGGGTGTGTATCTGAAGCATATGAAAGCTTTTAAGAAAGTACTAAGAGGTCCTGATTTAATGGAGTAGGGGAAGGGCACTCATATTTTGCTTGAAACCACCTGAGGTGGTTCTAATGTGCAGCTGGGATTTAAAATCACTGGACTAGGTGGGTTGGTTCTTAATTTCTTGAAATCAAAAGAGCCATACTAAAATTCATGTTATTAATAGTAAGGAAAGGTAAAATTAACCACTGTTGCACTATGATTTAGCAACTAAATTGCATGTTGCTATTTGTGAACTAGTTATTCCTCTAATTAAAGGTCTTCTTGTGTCTAATGATAATCCAATTAATTAGTTTAGCTTGTTGCAGGTTTCAAAGCATTTTCACACACACATCACAATTGCTTTCAATGATAAGTACCTATTATTATGTTAGTCTACTCTTTTCCAGGTTTTTTTTTTACATATGCATATGTTTTATGGTAACTTATCACAATTATCTAAACTTTCTCCCATGTATTATGGGATTCTCCCTCAAATTTAATTTACATTATATCTTTATTGAATGCATAAATATCTGGTAATCTTTCTGAACCATGATATATCTCTTGAATCAGGGATCAGCAAATTTTGTATCAGAGGTCAGCAAAGTTTTTCTGTTAAAAGCCGGATGCTAAATATTTAAGGCTTTGTAGACCATACAGTACTCTCTCATTATAGTGTGAAAGCAGCAATAACAACATGCAAAAGAATGGACATGGCTATGTTACAATAAAACTTCATTTACCACAAGTGGTAGGCCTGATTTTGCACACAGGTTAAGTTTGCCAAATCCTATGTTATATGAACTATAGTTTGTCTCTATGAAAAAATCTTGGGCTATAATCATTATCTTTCAAAATGTTGCAGAAGTTTTACCTTGCCTTTAGATATTTAGGGTGTGAAGGGAAATTAGATAACAAGCAGAATTTTCCCACCAAAATGGAAACCATTTTTTGAGGAAGGAAAAAAGAGGCTTTGAATTATTTTTTCTCTGCTTCATTAGGATTCCATAACTTAGCCAAGAATAAACCCAGGTACATACAATTTCTTTCTGATACACAATAATGTGAAATCTTCAATATTTATTCAAGGAATGAGTTTTACATCTTTTACTGTAGCATTACTTTATGTGTATTTTTATGACGGTCTTTTCATATATTTTAACACTTTTTTTCCATCACTTTCATCTCTTTATCCTTTTTTATTGATTTTAAGCCTTGATTTAAATAATTTCTTCTGTTTTCTGCTCCTAGTTGCCTACTTTGTATTTTCGATTTATGTTGGTCTCAGTCTTGTAGTTACCTTTGATCTCACATTATGATTATTTCATTTGTACAAGTTCTTGATGTATACAGGTGCTGTACGTTTGAGTCTACTGGAAAATACAAATTTAATTTTTTAATAAAATCTTATTCTTGAAGCAAGTTTATTTCATAGAAGGGCATCTTCTCCAATGCATTTATTGGTTGTCTTCCCTCTAAACTGCCTTATTTTTTCATATGCCACATACTTATTCTCATGTTGACTTTTTAAATAAAAAGAGATGGACGTGTGCCGAGAAAGAGCAAGGCTGATTTCTACTAGAGGTTGGACATGTTCTTTTGTAAGAATCAAAGACCCAGTCACAGAGAAGAGGATGTCTCTGTGGTGTCCTTTTATTTTGCTTCGTCAGGTATCCAGGAGCCCAGGGAGGTGGATGGGGAAAGCCGCACAGCAAGCTGTCGTGGCAGAGAGAGCACCGCTGTGCTGGACAGCTCCCTTTCTGAGTGGGTTGTGGTAACTCTAAGTAGCTGAGTCAGTATCCTCCTTTGCTGGCACTGTTACTTCCTTGGGAGCCAGCTATCACAGGGCTCCCCCTGCTCTTGGCTCAGCCTTGCCATTGGAGCAGGAATAAATGCAGCTGCTGAATCTCTGCCCTGAGAGAAGCAAGTGATCTGGTTGCTAATAAATTGTTTGGGGAAAAGGTTGCAAATGAATAAGTCAAAAACAAACTTGTTGAAATGATAAATTGGTCAAAAATGAATTTTTCCAGTCACTGATTTTGCAATTTTTCCAGTCATTGATGCCTGCTTTACTTTTAAAAACAGCAATTACTCAAACTAAAGAAATACCAGCCTGATTGTTTCTACTTTTAAACACAGAGGTCAGCCTGTGGTACCCTTCCTACTTTTATAAACCATGATTCTTGAAACTAAGCAGGTGGCTCTTACTAATTATAAATGGGTGTCATTAAGCCGAAGGCCATAATAATGTCTGTACTTATTGGGAGTGTCAGATTAATGAGAAATAATCTAGTTTGGGAATTTTTCTCTGGCTTGTACCTATCCTAGCTGTTTAGCTATGTTTACTCCATTTACCCTGCACAGTATTTCCGTTACTTATTTAATTAAATAGCTTTGATAAAGTCTCTCACAAAATGCAAAGTGAAGCAAATAAGTGCATACTTTTTTATTGTGGAGAAGTAGTTGTCCAGCATCTTCCCTCTTGTTATTTGGAAACAAGAGTGACTGCTGCTGGAAAACAGTTTTAAAGTTAGCAATTGGACATATTTACATTTTATTCATTTGTAGTTTTGAACAATGTACAATGTAATTTTCAACCAATTTGTTTTTGAAGAGTTTGCTGGAAACCATTACTTGTGGCTTCTAAACATTTGCATATTTGGCTAGAAGCTTGCACAGTCTCTATAGGCATCCTCTCCCAAGGCACCATCTCTCTGACCTGCCCCCTTATTGACGCCTCAGAACAGCTCCTTGAGATTGCTACTATGGTTTCCCCATGTCTCAGACAAAAAATCTGAGACAATGTCTCAGAACTAGAAACTATTCAAAGCTAGATTTCATTTTAGGCATCCTGACTTGAGTCAGAACTCTAAAACTTATCATACAATACTTTCCATTGAAAGTTTTATTTTGTAAGTCACTAAGGACATTTCTAACTCAAAATCACATAAGTTTGAATTATCTACCACTCACATCAATACAGATTACTTGAAGATTCTCTAGTCAGTTCATTTGATTTCCTTTAGCCATTGTCTTAGTAAGATACTTATATTTCACAAACACATTAAATGGGAAGATATTTTATATAAATTTCTTTTAGCTCAAAATTTCAATTTAATTTTCCCTTACTTTTTTTTCAGGTTCATATTGTGACCTAATTGTGTACCCAATGTTCCTTTTATGTTTGGCAAAGAGACTCATTAATTCTATTACCTCTAGCAGATAAAAGAGGACTTTTGAAATGGCTAGCAGCTACAGATCAATACCCTAACTCAATAGAGATAATTATTGAAATCACTGGGAGACTAGCAAGCTGTCAGCTGTAAGCAATCATTTTAGGCCTGGAATAAATCTTCAGAAAACACAAAGCAAACTTTAAATGTAGTCTTTTAAAATTGAGAGTCCTAGGCCTACAATTGTCTTTCTATTATCCATTTCCACAGATCTGTTATTATTAGTTCCTGATAATATATACTGATTTTTAAATACTTTGTTCTACTATGCTTCATATTGAACCTTAATTCCTCCACTTATTTTCCTCTCCACCATACCTGCATTGTTGTCTTATTAAACTATTAAATTTTGTTTATTTAGTATTTAAAAGTATGAATATCTTATTTGGATTTAAGTATTTGCAGTGATCAGTCATGGAGATGTAGGAGAATGTTGTCATATCTACAAATGAAAGTAAAATTTCCTGTAACAGCATTTCTCCTGTATCTGAATTCTGCCTTCATGATAAATTTACATTTTGTCTACTAGTTATGGTTTCTTTAAACCAGTAAGGTTGTAGTTATCACCAAGGACTCACTTCTTTCCACTCTCAAATTCCACACAGTTGCTTTCCATTTTACCTAAACTATTTTAGTAAAATATCCCTTTCTTTTCATTTGATAGTGTTTTTTTTTTTAACCTTTATCCTAGGATTCCTAGCTCCTTTTCAAGAATTATTGAATGGGCCTAAAAGCTTATTATATTCGTGAATTCAAATGGAAAGCTATTCCATTGTATATGCCCTGAAGAAAATCAATGAAGCCGAGTTTTGTATCAAACACATTTTTCACTTAAAAAAAAAAAAAAACTGCATCAGCATCCTTAGTATTGTAAGAAAATAATTAAAATGAAAATTAATAGAAACTTTCATGAGGATACTTGCACACACACACACACATCCCTACACACACACACACACACCCCTTGTAATAATAGAGTAGAAAAGCAATGCTTATAAAATGTTATAATAAAACCTGTTATATAGATTCTAACCTATTATTATAAAATATGGTATGGTATGGCTTCTTCAGATCAGTAAAAAAATACCAGGTGAAAGATGGGAGGAGACTTTAACTTATTGGATGAGTAACATGGCTTTTAATGGTTACTTTTACACATTTGATTATCTCTTTTGTGAAAAGGGAGATGTTGACCAGGCACAGTGGCTCACACCTGCAATCCCAGCACTTTGGGAGGCCGAGGCGGGTGGATCACCTGAAGTCAGAAGTTCCAGACCAGCATGGCCAACATGATGAAACCAGTCTCTGCTAAAAGTACAAAAAATTAGCTGGGCGTGGTGGCAGATGCCTGCAATCCCAGCTACCCGGGAGGTTGAGGCAGGAGAATGGCTTGAATCTGGGAGCCAGAGGTTGCAGTGAGCTGAGATCATGCACTGCAATGTACTCCAGCCTGGCCAACAATAGCAAAGAGCAAAACTCTGTCAAAAAAAAAAAAAAAGTCGGGGGGAGACGTAACTGTATTTTTTTCCCATTCCTTTTGCCAGGAATCCTTCTGTATTCCTTTGTTTTTTTTCCTTTACTGATCCCTCACATGGTCAAAGGTCAAAATGTCTTCAGACAATCTACGTCTCATTTATAAATAAAATAATTTTTTAAAGATATATATATAAATTACTGCTGGACCTCAAGAATAAAATGGAAATGAAAGCATTTAAGACCCAAGAAACAATTACATGTCTAAAGATAGTAGCATAGTAGAATGAAATGGATGGTTGATTTACATAAATGCTTCCACTGCCATGAAAATCATCCACTATTTTCAGTTTCCTATTTGACAAGGTGAAACAGAGTGAATAAAAAGTCTTTATTCAGGTGCTCAAATTGCAAATTTGATAATTAATTTTGTCTTTATGTAAATAGTTAATACTAGCAGATGACAGCCCTACACAAAACCTGGTTTTACAGATGTCTGGGGACTTTTAAAATTTTGCCGTACTATGTGTCCCAGAGGAAAAGTATAGCAAATAATTTCAGACCATGACATTACATGTATTAATTTTAGGAGCACACTCACACACATGCCTAGGGATTCACTAGTGGTATTCACTTACTTTGGCTTCAGTCACTCAGTCTTAGGTATTAAGATGATGGATTCTTTTCTTGATTCTAAAAGCTTTCTTTTGAAAGTCAAACGTCTGTGGCCCAGAGAAGAGCACTTAATTCATTTGACAATGAGAACTTCTTTAGGAAGTGCATAGTGCAAATGAAAACAATTCTTTTGCTCTTATTTAGCCTTTCCCTAAACAGATCCTGCTTTTATGAGTATCTTTTTTCCCACTCTCCTAACAATAATCCCTTAGTTTCTCATGGTAAAAATCTCTAGCGAAGGGTTTCTGAAACTTGCACTGCCAACATTTAGAACTGGATAATTCTTTGTTGTGTGAGGCTGTTTTCTGTGCACATAGGATGTTTAGCAGCATCCCTGGTCTTTGCCCACTAGGTGACAATAGCAGCCCCTCCATATCCTAACTATCAAAAATATCTGCAGACATTACCAAATATCCCATGGAGAGCAAGACTGCCCAGAATGAAGAACCATTGCTCTAAGGCAGAGTGTTATCTATTTTTTCAAAAAGGGTTTTAAGGATCTGGTTTACCTAGATACACAAAATTACCCATTTTTTAAATCATCTGAGAATATAAGACATTGTCATGATTACTTAGAGCATATGTGATTGAATTATCAAAATATTTGTAACAAGAGTACTGATTAATAATATTTGAGAAGTTCTTACTCTGACAATGATAATTTCAAGAAGTTAAAGTGTATTTACTTATCTAATACTCAAACCTATTAAATAAAATTACTTTTCCATTTTACAGAGGTAGAAAGAGTGGTTTGGAGAGGTTAAGTAATGTCAAGAGTACACAGCTAGCAAAAAGAAGTAGGTAAAAGATGTATTTTGCAATATTCAGATATCTGTAGATATCTATTTAGATCAGAAACCTAGTTTGTTTCTAAGAGTTCCAAGCAGTTACTGGCAATAACTTCTGTAAAATGCTTGAATGCACAGACTGTTGCAGGTTCAGATTCTTGGTCTTCATAACAATATTGTATCTTTATTGTCCTATTTCCTTATAGAAGTATTCTGACACCTGGATCTTTAGATTCCATAGATTCAATCTTCCAGTCCAGATGGTAAACTTACATGCTATTTATAGGGTAATATAGTTGAAGGAATTGGGCTAAATTAAAACAAACAAAACCCACCACAATTATAAACAGCACCTGGCATTAGACATCAAGTAGAGAATTGGCGATGTTGGAACCAGTGGCCATCCAAAAGTGGCAGCCTATTACCTCCAGCTCATGGTTTCCATGCAGGAATATGAGGTTAAGGATCCCAGATCTGTTGATTTCACAAGAAATTCCAGAATCCCAGATTTTTACATAATATTCCCTGCTTGTATTGCTTAGAATGAATTAAAAACAAAGCAAAAACAAACAAACAAACAAAAGACTTGGTTCTAACAAATCACATCAACAAACTAGAATCCTGTTGGGTACTGTTTTCGACCTCTGCTCCAAAGGATAAGTGCTCATAAGTTAGATTATAATACGGAGACCATTCTTTATTACAAAAAAGGAATATTGCCTTTCTAGCTATTGAATTTCTCAACTTTGGTCATTTCACTTCTTTTTAAATAATGTCTAAAATAAACAGAGGTTTACCAAGCAAAATATATAGAGAGAGGAAACAATAAAGAACATTGGTCTGGGCAAAGATTTCATGAACAAGATCTCAAAAAGCACAGTCAACAAAAGCGAAAATAGACAAGTGGGATTATATCAAACTAAACAGCTTCTGCACAGCAAAGAAAACAATAAACAGAGCAAAGAGACAACCTGCAGAATGAGAGGAAGTATTTGCATACTATTCATCTGACAAGGGATTAATATCAATAATAAATAAGAAACTCAAGCAATTCAACAACAAAAAAATTAAATAATTTAATTTAAAAATGGGTAAATAAGGTGAGAGGACATTTCCTCATAGAAGACATACAAATGGTCATCAGGTGTCTCAAAAACACTCAATATCAATAATCATGAGAGAAATAAAAGTCAAAACCAGAATGAGATATCATCTCTCTCTAGCTAGAATAGCTACTATTAAAAAGACAAAAATTAACAAATGCTGGCAAGGCTCGGAAGAACACTTGTACGCTATTGTTGGAATGTAAATTAGCACAGCCATTATAGAAAGCAGTATGGAGGTTCCTCAAACAATTAAGAATGATCCAGCAATCCCACCACTGGATATATATCAAAAAGAAAAGAAAAAAGAAAAGAAATCAGTATGTCAAGTAGATATATGCATTCTTATGTTTTTTGTAGCATTATTCACAATAGCAGAGATAAGGAATGAACCTAAGTTGCCTATCAACAGATGAATGGATAAAGAAAATGTGGTATATATATATATATATATATATATATATATATATATATATATATATATATATATGTAATGAAATATTATTTAGTTAAAGAAATGACAAACTGTCATTCACAGCAACACGGATGAGCTCAGATATATTAAATGAAATAAGTCAGGCACAGAAAGATAAATATTGTGTTTTCTCACTAGTATGTGGAAACTAAAAAGCTGATTTTCTAGTAATAGAGAGTAGAATAGTGGTTATTAAAAGGTGGATAGGAGAGTGGGGAGATGGGGATAGTCAGAGGTTGGTTAAAGTATACTAAATTACAGCTGTATTGGAAGGACAAGTTCTAGTGTTCTATAGCACTATAGAGTGTTTAGGATAAACAATTTATTGTACATTTTCAAATAGCTAGAAGAATGGACTTCGAGTGTTCTCAACACAAAGAAACAATAAATGTTCGAGATGATAGATATGCTAATTACCCTGAATTGATAATTACATATGGTATGCATGTATCAAAATATCACACTATGCCCATGAAACACATATAGTTATTGTGTATGTATTAAAATAATAAGAAGAAAAATTCAAGCTGGAGAATAAAGGTTTTAAAAGTAATTGTATACAAAATAGTGATTTTTAAAAATTCAAGTCAATAGAACTTTTATTTAGAACTCTTTTCCAGCATGGTTTTAATCATATGCATACAGAAATTCTCCAGTTGAATTTTCAAGATTAAGAAAGTTATATTAAGAAGCTGTAACACAAATTGACTTTATTGGTTATTTATAAAAGTTGATCTATGATGGCTGTTCATGTACTTTTTAATGCCAAATAATTCATGCTAAAACTTCATTATAACACCTAAATGCACGTATGGGTCCACTTCTCTTGATTCACTTAGCATAAAAATAATTTTTCATGTCAATACTTCAGCTGACAATTCTGAATGTACCATTACATACACATGCACACATATATAATCATAAATACATACATATATATCATTATAAAACCATGATTATTTTGTGTATAAGCAGAAGCACATGCTGCTTTATTTTTTCCTTAACATAATATCTTCCATTGTCTGCATTTGACTTTATTTTCATGACATAGCAAAATAAAAATGCAGAGAAATATAAGATGAGAAAATCAAGAGATATGCTTTGTATCAAAATATCTTTGTATCCAGATATAAAAATAATCACTTTATTTAACAAAAACACAAATGAGGATTATTTGAAAAAGTTAACTCTAACTTCACTGCTATTCCTCTGGAAATAACAAGAGTTAGCTTATATTTTTGTTTGTTTGTTTGTTTGTTTGTCACTATGGCTATATAGAAATAACTTGAAAGCTATTTAATCATTCTTTGCAGTTAGTGATAGCTTGCCTTCCAGGGAACATTTGGCAAAGCCTGGAGCCATTTTTGACTGTCATGACTGGGGGTGGGAATGCTACTGGCATCTTGTAGGCAAAGGAAAGGGATGCTGCTAAACATCCTACAATGCACAAGACAGCCTGGACCTCAACCCCGAACTTGACAAAGAATAAGTATGCCCAAAATGTCAATAATGCTGAGGTTCATAAACCCTAATAGTTTATCATCCAAGTACGATTGGTTTATTGTGTGTTATGAGTTGAAATTTGTCCCTCTAAAATTCAGATGATAAAATCCCAATCCCCAGTTCCTCAGAATGTGAATTGATTTGGAAATAGAGTCATTGCAGATGTAATATGTTAAGATAAAGTGAAGTGACCCTGGAGTAGGGTAGACCATTAATGCAATATGACTGGTGTCTTTATAAAATGGGAAGATTAGGCACAGGGAGAACATCATGTGAAGATGAAGGCAAAGATTGGGGTGATGTTTCTACAACCCAATGAATGCCAAAGATTGCTAGCTAGCAAACCACCAGAAGTACACGGAGAGGCATAGAACAGCTCCTTCCTCATAGCTCTCAGAAAGAACCAACTCTCCAGAAACCCAGATCTCGGAGTTTTAGCCTTCACAAGTCTAGAACAGTAAATATTTGTTATTTAAGCCACTCAGCCTGCAGCCCTGGCAAATTAATACATCACGCTTTTAACTCCTCTGCCAGCACTTGCCTTCCTTAAGGATTCTGCAGAGGAATGGCTGTGAAAAAAAGAGAACTAATAACAATAGACACAACAATAAGCTGTGCCTGAAATGACTGAGTAAGTAAGGCTCAGTTCATTTCGCAATGCACTCACCTAATTTAAATCAATGTTATGTTTGAAACCAAAGCAAAAACAAATACTTTGCTAAAGGTGTGCCAAGATGTAGTCGGTGTGCCAAGATGTAGTCGGCGTGCCCGGAACAATAATTTCTGGTAAAGGTTTCTCCCAAACTGATATGTAACATGTTTCTGAACCAGTAAATGCATTGTAACTACCAAATTATAGCAAAATGTATCTTTATTCTTGGACATTTGCTCCCAAAGAGGAGCAGGATATCCTCTTTGGATATCCTAAGATTGGATTGCTAAATGCAGAACAAGTTAGCAATCAAAATAGTTACATTTCTAAGTATCAGGCTTCTGCTTCCCTTTCTTTTATCCAGCCAAGTCACTTCATTTGCTTTGATGATAAATGCATTGTGAATACTTGAAACTCTTCAAAGTCATTCTGTCTTTTTCTGGATGACAAAAATTGTGTGTGTGTGTGTTTGTGTGAGTGTTAGAGATGGGCACAGATATACATGCATGACTGTACTATGGGACAGACCTCCTTCTGTCTTTTTCCCTATGCTTTCAAAATTTTTGAATCTTATTTTTCTACTATTTTCCATAGTGTGAATGAGGCAATTGCTTCCTCTGAGTAAATGAATCTCTACACTGCAGCATCGAGGGTGCATGTGTCAGACACATAGATGTTTCTCTGCTGAATAGTATATACTCTAGTCATTCTGCCAAAGGCTCCTCCAGGGACATCATCATTGAGACTGTCTGCCAATATTCTGTGGCAATTGGATATCGGATTATTTTCAAATGTACAATTCAGTGGAGTGATAGAGCATAGTGGCTGACACTAAAATTCCAGTTCCCAAAGATGTGTGACTATTTTCCTCGAAAATAAGTCTGCCTATTGCACATTTTGCACTTTGGTTGGCCGTGTGTTAAAAATTGTCCCCAGAGGAGTTCATAGACTAGTGTGAAGGAGTGAAATCTGCCTGGAAGGAAACAGCCTGCATTTTAAAATTAAGTACCCATTCTTTTAGGCATCTGGAGCTGGCTCTAATGCAGTAAACAACATATAAGATCACCTATGAAGTATTTTCGTATAAATAGTTGAGCTGCAATTAAACCAAAATGTGAGCTTTAGCTCCCAGTACAGGTAATATAAGAGAAGAATCACTTAAATGACACTAAAAAGAATCAAATATCCAAATCCAGAATGTGGAATGTTCTATAAGACAATGAATTCAGTTTCTCCAGCAAGTTAATACAATTCAAAGAAAAAGGAAGGAAATTGTTCTACGTTAAATGTACTTCTTAAGAGATATAACAACCAAATGTAGTGTATGGATTGGATCTTTGTTCCAACCAAGTGTAAAAAGTTATTTCAGGAAACGATCAGGAAAAAAAAATGATTATGGGATGGATATCAGATGATAGCAAAAAAAAAAAAAAATGCTATGTTTGTCTATTTTCACACTGCTGATAAACACATACCCAAGACTGGACAATTTACAAAAGAAAGAGATTTAACTGGACTTACAGTTCCATGTGTCTGGAGAAGCCTCACAATCATGGTGGAAGGCAAGGAGGAGCAAGGCACATCTTACATGGATGGCAGCAAGCAAAGAGAGAGCTTGCATGGGAAAACTCCTCCTTATAAAAACCATCAGATCTCGTGAGACTTATTCACTATCATGAGAACAGCACAGGAAACACCTGCCCTCATGATTCAATTACCTCCCACTGGGTCCCTTTCACAACACATGAGAATTCAAGATGAGATTTGGGTGGGGACACAGACAAACTGTATTAAAGTCAATTTTGCTTTAGGCATAAGATAGCTCCATATTTGTTTGAAAAGGTGAATAATGATGGAATTTGCAGGGGAAATGACATGATACCTTGAATCAGTTTCATAATACTTCAGCTGATAAATAAAACAAAAATAAATAATAGATAAAATGAATAAGGAAACGTCTTGACAATTGTTAAAACTGAGTGATAGGCACATGGGAATTTGTTGTGAGATTTTTCTCTACTTTTTTTGGTGAGGTTTGAAAAGTTTTGTAACAAACGTTTAAAAAGTAAGAATGCTGACTTTAGATTCACACATTTCTGTGTTCAATCCCTACCTCTCCATGTAGATTTACTAGATTTGTGCTGGGTAAACATTTCTTACTTCATTTGTATATTCTGTTAAAAATAACATATTATCTTTTTATGTAAAGACAATTTATTTTCACATATTTAAAAAGCAGGTACATCACATATTAAGTAGTTGGTAACCAATTATTATCATAGCTACACCATTCTCACTACCCAGATATATGTCTCATTTGTACCACATATACACACACACACATACACACATACACCTATCTACATACACATATATATGTATATGTGTACATTTGTCTGTGTATGTTTATATAAATCTCATTTGTGCCATCTACATATATATATTTATTCACATACACATTCAAATATATTTATATACCTAATGTGTAGATATGTATATATGTCTGTGTATATATATATAGGTGGCACAAATGAGACATATACATAAATGTATTGTGTATATATATATTTTGTAATAATGTGTGTATATGTGCATTGTGTTTGTATATGTTTGTGTGTATATATATCAGCATATATGCATATATATGTATAGCCAAAAAAAATCAAATAAACTAGCGTTCACTCCCACTAAATCCTCCCTTTTGTGTGCACGCACACACACACACACCTTTGACTAATATCTGCATTTGTTTAGAAAAATACGTTATTATAAGAAACATTTTGAATGTCAACTTTCAGAGCTATATGGATTTCCTCTTTTAGTATATCTCTCTTTTCAGAGAGAATAGGATAGAAGTTAGCATTTTTGAGTTTCTGTAGAAAGTAATGTTTGGACTGTTTGATGTAATTGGCAGAGTGTTGAAGAAACATTTCAAACATAATATTTTACAGATAATCTTTAGTTGACCTATTTTAAGTAGTGTATGTTTAATTTTATTAAAATAATTTTCCTTTAAAATTGTATATACTTTATATTCTAAAGTGTTCAGGGTACTCAGGTATGAAGGACAGTATGTCCTCTGCAATGTATTCTTGTATTGGGAGGACTATGTAACACATTCTAATACCAGCAGCAGTCATTTAAATAATTCCAGGTCCTTCCTCAGAAGATCTAAGGCATTACAATTTTTGTCGTTATTTATTTTTATTTGGAAGAAAATGAGGAAGGAAACAAATAGAAATGAAGGAGGAAATGAGAAAATCCTCCCTATGGGAGCATCACACACCCTGGAATAACTAAACCGTCATTTCATTACTTGGGATGTATGCTATTCTAGTATGCGGGTCAAAAAAATGTTTTTACCTGTTTGTGGGCTGCAAAAATGACCATTTTGGTATTTTAATTGTAAGACATTGTAATTTATTTTTTTTACCTGACATATAAAGCTTCACATTCGTTAGTTATTATTCCAGTAGAAATCCTTCATCGTTTTAAGATGAAGGATATTTGCAAGAGGAATTCTGCCAGATTATAGGATCGTTAGACTAGTCCCGATTCATCATCCTTCATAAAGTTTGGCTGTAATCTGCACATTTATATGATAATTTTCTAGTATGATTAAATGTTCCCATATTATACCTTTCGAATAAGACAGCACTTGCTTAACTCTCTCTTCTCTCTTGCAATGTCATTGTTGATTATAACTTAAATTCAGTTTCAATAGACTACATAAATTGAACACAATGACATTCGTTTAGGCATCTTTAGGCATGCTTGTGCAAGCATTACAGGAAGTCCCTTCAGGGAACCAGAAATTTGTCAGAAGTGCTCTTTGTTGCGGTATTTTATTCTGTGTTATAGCTAGAGGATAATACAGTTGCGAAGACAATGCCCAAATCCTCTTTTTCTATTCTCCTATGGACAGCACTTCTGAACTGTAGTGGAGAAAATTTAAGCACACTGAAGGAAGTCAGTTGTCAGTTGGAACATTAACTCCAAACTTGAATGGGTAGACTAGAGGCAACTTCTGACCTACAATCCAAATAGATGAAGTAGCCCGTTTTCCCCCACAGAACCACATCCACGTATACAGCAATAACAATGAAAGCTAAGTACAAAAGACAAAACAGGAAAGAATGAGAAAATCGGCTGGGCGCGGTGGCTCACGCCTGTAATCCCAACACTTTAGGAGGCCGAGGCGGGCGGATCACGAAGTCAGGAGATCGAGACCATCCTGGCTAACACGGTGAAAACCGTCTCTACTACAAAATACAAAAAATTAGCCGGGTGAGGTGGTGGGCGCCTGTAGTCCCAGCTGCTCGGAGAGGCTGAGGCAGGAGAATGGCGTGAACCCGGGAGGCGGAGCTTGCAGTGAGCTAACATCGTGCCACTGCACTCCAGCCTACTACGTCTCAAAAAAAAAAAAAAAAAAAAAAAAAAAAAAAAGAGAGAGAGAGAAAGATTAAGGCTTTATTCATAAGTCCAAGGGCAGGGTAGGCCTAATAAAACCATGGAGAAGGTTTCCTAGGCCTGAGTAAATCTCACGAGGCTCAGCATATATTGAGAAACAGAGACAGAACCTAAGAAACCCCCACCATCTACCCAACCCCATCTCTTCACCCCACTAACTCTAGATTTAGCTTTAATCCATTTGCTTGGCACAGAAAAAGCCTTATCCTTGACCACTATGGCCCATTCCAAAGACTGTGTCAAAGAAGAGTGAGAGAGGTCAGAAAGCTGGCTGTGGGGGTCAAAAGGAGCCTTAGGTCCTTGACGTTACAAGTGCTATTATTACACCATCACAGTTCTAGCATTGGAAATGCTCTTGGTGAACATAGTTTAGAAACACTTCATTAGTAATATTAAATTATGCAATGTTCACATAAATAATTCACATGTCATCATAAGAACGGCATGAAATTAATTTTACTTAATGTAAGTATTTTCTATACAATAAAAAAGGACTTCTATTTTATTCCTGTACAAAAATAGACCCCATATTTTAATTCTAGACTGTGTTATACACAAACTACAGTCTTGCTATAATTCTAGTTTGGTTGAGTACCTATAATATTCAATATTAAGTGCATACTATGTTTCATACATCAAAGTAAATTTTATAATAGAGATAATCTCATGAATAACTTTTTAAAAATTAACTTGTTATTTTTGCATAATTTGTACAGATGTACAGAAAAGTGTAACATTGAACACAGGATTTCCATGAATCCTTCACTATAATTTTTCAGTGTTAATATTTTATCATACTGCTGTGTTCATTTCTTTCTATTTCTTCTTAATTATGAGAGTAGCTTGTAAAAATAATGTCCACTTACCCATAAATATGTCAGTATATATTTCGTTAAAAACAAGGACCTTCTTATACATGTTCTTAGAGTAATTCTAAAAATCGGGAAATTAAGAGTGATATAATACTATTGTCTAAAACCACAGACCTTATTCAGAATTTGTCAGTTGTTCAAGAAATACTCTTCTTCATATATTAAAAATTTTTAATTAAAAAATATTGAATTACGCATTGCATTCGATTGTTATATTTATTTATTCTTTCTTGTTTTTTAAATTTGGAACACCTCTTTAGTCTCAATATGAGTATAAAGTGGATTCAGATGATTGTCTCTTTATTTGGGTTTTTTGTGTTTCCATACAAATTATAGAATTGTTTCAATATCCAGAATATATTAGGTCGGTGCAAAAGTCATTGTAGTTTTTGCCATTACTTTCAATTGAAAAAAGCGCAATGATTTTTGCACCGACCTAATATTAAAAACTCAAACAATTCACTAGCAAAAAGAACGAGTTGATGGGTGCAGCACAGCAACATGGCACAAGTATACATATGTAACAAACCTGCACGTTATGCACATGTACCCTAGAACTTAAAGTATAATAATAATAATAAATAAATTAAAAAAAACTGATTTAAAAATAGGTAAAAGATGTGAATAGATACTTCTCAAAAAAAAAAGACATAGAAATGGCCAACAGGTGTATGAAAAAGTGATCAACATCACTAATCATCAGAGAAATGTAAATCAAATGAGACAGCATCTCACTCTAACTAGAACGGCTAAAAAAGACAAAAAATAAAAAAATGTTCATGAGGATGTGGAGAAGGACAAATTCTTGTACATTGTTGGTGGGAATGCAAATTAGTACAGTCACTATGGAAAACAATATAGAGATTCCTTAAAATTTCAAAACTACCATATGATCTGGCTCTCTCACTAGTAGGTATATGTCCAAAGGAAAGGATATCAAGATATTGAGAGACACCTGTACTCCCATGTCTATTGCAACACTATTCACTTATAAAATCAACCTAAGGGTCTATCAATCAACAAATGAATGGATTTTACAAATGTGGTATATATACACAGTAAATACTATTTGGCCATAAGAAAGAATGAAATCCTGTCATTTACAACGACATGGATGAACCCAAAGAATATTATATTAAATGAAGCAAGGCAAGCACAGAATGACAAATAGTGCCTGATCTCACTCATAGGTATAATCTAAGGTTGATCTAACAAAAGTAGAAAGTAGGAGATTAGTTACCAGAAGCTGGAAAGTATAAGGAGGAAGGGTGTGGGGAGCGGTTGGTTGATGAGTACAAAGTTACATTTAGATAGGAGAAAGAAGTTCTGGTGTTCTGTGCACAATAGGATGACTATAATAATGTATATTTCAAAATAGCTACAAGAGAGGATTTTGAATGATCTCATAAAGAAATGAATGCTTGAGATGATAGATATACTATTTATCCTAACTTGATAATTACACAATGTATACATATATTAAAACAATACACTTTACCTCATCAATATGTATAATTATTGTGTGTCAATGAAAAACAAAAGAAAATTTAAAATAAAATGGAAAATAATGGACTAACAGTTTATCTTCTCCAGGGCTCTAAACATTAGTGGACTGGTTAGTTTCCAAATCTCTTTTCATTTGCTCCCCTAAACCCATTATCAGTCCAATATATATGTCACTTTTTCTGCCTTGTATATTGGAAAATGTATATGGCTCTGTATTTGAGTAAATAAACCTTTGCAACTGCCATATGCAAAGTCTCCACAGTATTTTGCTCTACTGAGAAGCCTACTGTTTACTAACACTTCTGAGTAGAGCTATCAAAATACAAGCTTGATGATCTTGTTTCTCTCTCTCTCTTTACTAAATTTACTGAGACTTTGTTGAAATTTATCAATTTGACAATCTCTTTCAGCTTCATATGATATGACCTTATTCAAGCTTCATTTTGTTTCAGTAGATTAAACAAGAACTGTTTATTTTTAGTTATTACATGTGCACCATTTGTCAAAATCTCTGCAAGCATTTAGCAAATGATGAGCTGTAATTTGCATACATCGTGATTTTATATATATATATAAATATATAAAAAATAAAACATAAGGAGGTTCAATATATGTCTTAAGGGAAGAACAATTACATTTTAATTAGTATTTAACTAAACGGAAAAACATGGAAAATCTCTATAGTTTTATATGGATTCATGGATTTGGACTACAATGAAATCTACGGTAGCACTAATCAGATGACAGTTTTTATTATACTTTGCTGCCTATCCACCTGTCTTATAATGCTACAGCATGCATCGAGATAACTTGATTTAGCCAATATGTCGCAAACAAATCCACATACTTTTGATTATAAAGACAGTTTATTGTAATTTTAAGTAATTAACAGCTAAGAAATAATTATTTTTAACATATTTTATTAATATTACCTAGTGAGAAAATTACTAAGTTGAGCTTTGCTCCTTTTGCAATGTTGTTCTATTAAAATAGTTTAAAGATAATCTCCATTGTGAACGCAATGTTGTCCTAATTATTTTGTAATCATTTTTGGCTTTATATAAAGACTAAGAGAAAAATTTAAAGAATCAAATAATATTTCTTGGAAAGGAATCATATGAAAAAAGGGCAAGTTCTAATGTAAGAATCTAATCTGTGTATACAAATAAACACAAGATGGTATTAAATTATTAATATTTGATATGGTATAAAAATTACACTTTTTTCATCATTGTAAAATAGGATAGTTTCCTAATAAATGGAACATAGATTGAGGAGGTGTTTGTTTTACATAAATCCAAACATCATTTAACTTTAAAATTGCTTCTTACTGCTAGTCCTAAATGTGACCTGTAAAATTTAATGAAATGTTCATGATGACAGATTACTAAGAGATACCTATATCCTTGACTCTGAGGGAACTGACATTATTTTTTTTTTAAACAGAGCTTGATTAAAACAAATATAACTGTATCTCTGTTCATATTATCATCTGATTTGCCTTCATTAAAAAAAAGACTTATAATTTTAAAAACATTTGAAAGATGTTTTGGACTCATTTCACCATATGTCCCCGACTCAGACTTACAGCATGTATCTAAGAGAAAATTAAGCTGCCCCTACTTTTTCACCCTTAGAAGCTATTTTGTGATCCCCTTTTTATAAGATGGCAAATCTGTTAAAACTTAGATATGTAATATCTTATTTTTTCTTATTTTATAAATTAACTACTTCCCTTTTTTATTTAAACAAAGAAATACTTTGATCAATTTATTTTTTAAATTAATTCCACTCACTTTTATATTGTAAATATAGTTAGCCTTGTTCCATTTTCTTATGAACCGAATGGGGTTTTAGAGGTCTATTGACTTTTACTGGACCTTTAGTATTGCAATTGCTGTCTGGCTTATTTTATAGATTTTTAAAAACCCACTATATAATAGGAGCAATGCCACAAGTGTAATTTGGTCTCTAAACTCACACATTTTTTTTGCCTAATATGCGAGTCAAGTGTGCAAAGAAATAAAATGCAACACTAGATGGTTAGATCCATGAGCAGTAGTGTAAGAAAGAAACTCTCCAACTGATTCCCCTATCAATATTGTGTTGCAGGATAAATTGAGTAAGCACAAAACCTCTTAATTGAACTTCTAGGATAATTTCTTGAAATATGGCTTTGCAAAATGGCAGAAGGAGACTAAAACTAGAGAACAAGAAGTTGTTATGCTAGCTGTTTTGTTCTATCCATACATAGTTTAAATCTTATAATATCACACAGGTGCTAGAGAGACTAATAGAATAAATTCAACTGAAGGGGATGCAGAATTTTGTATCCAGTCAGTATTGGGCATGTGACATAAACAATACTAAAATATTACTTTATGGACTCTGAACAGTACTTTATAATTTTTCTAAAATAAATTGAGTCATTAAAATGTAATGCTAACTTATGAAAAAGAAAATAAATCGAAACAAAGCAGATTCTATTTTAGGACTGCAGTTAGCTTAACATGCCTAAGGTCAAGTGAATTCTAATAGCAAAGCTGTGCCTGACTGTGCACAGCAAATAATAATCTATTAGGCAAATTTCAAATGCTGAATTTTTAATGCAATATGGTGATTAAACCATGGCCTTGCCTTTTTTAAAAGGATTTGTAAAAAATAATTGAAAACCATAGTAAGGATATTGAATTAGTCTTTGCATTTTTTCTACTCAAAAGCCTGTAAAGATTTTCCTTGGAAATATAGTAGATATTAATCAATCAATATTTAGGAAGAAAAGTGGTCTACAAAAGAAGCAGATGGGCACATCAATGGGGAGAAAGTCTGCTTACTGTAATTATATAGGTTATTCTAGGAACACAAGGCTCTGTGTAACTTCAGCAAAGAATGTGAGCTTGTGCTCCCTAAGAGTTTTACTTGTCATTGTACTTCTCCAGAAACACTTCACTCCTAGAATCCTCAAGTGAGTAAACCAGAGATAAATGTGTACTTCCTATCAAGTGCATTAATATGAAACCAAGTTAAATTGTGAAATTAACATTGAGAGAGCACTTGTGATCTATAATCATCTACATGCAAAGATAAACTCTGGTAGTAGATGTTCCAAGCTGAAAACAAATAAACAAACAATCAAACAAATAAAATGTGTCTAATGGGGAGTATATAGAGCTATCCAAATTGTCTCTTTAAGATGCATTTTAAATATTTCTTCTTATATTAGAGTCTACATTTTAATGGATATTTGTGCATCCTCTTTGCATGAGACACAATGCGTTAAATGAAATGTGAGGCTTTTCTTTAGTTAATCTAGTAATAAAAAAAACAGCAACAAAGGAAGTACATGGACATACACTTTTTTATGTTTGCAAGTAATATTCCAAGAATTTAGAGACAAAAAAACATGTAGGAGCTGTATAATGCTTGCAATTATGTGCATGGTAGGACTAAGCAATGGTTATAGAGAGAAATATAATGACCCACAGAGATTGTGGTGACTGAGTGCCTTATAAATTTAAGACTCACCAAAAGATAACAGGAAGTCATATTGTTTGATCATAACTGTGAACTTTGTATTTAACGTGCTTTGTATGAGTTATGTTAACTCCCTTTTAATTGGATGATGATCTTTGTTGGGAAACCAGGATCTGTGAAGCCCATATTCTCTCACTGTCTATGTATGTAGACATATATAATGGATAAAATATGAGTGCATTTGTACTTCTGGAGAACTAAATGATTACAGCCTAGCAGTGCAACCCCATCCAGTTGCCTCCATGGCATAATTTGTGAGAGGGAACTGGAAACATTGATTCCACAGTTCCATCCCTTTGAGGCGACAGTTAGGTAATTGCTAAACAACTGGTAGAGGGATCCCTAGAATGCTAGGCATCTGAGTCATCTCCAATTTCTATGGAATTAAGTAGGGTTCAATCAATCCCTTTCAGAGAATTCCCTCGCAGCCTTAGGTTAATAAATAATCTATGTCTTGCTTGATCAGCAGATTGATTTAAGAAATCCCTAAGTTGGATTGGGAGGCTTATATATGAAAAATACCTCACCACATTTTTGCTTCAGTTACTACTGTTTATTATATTGAGTAAACTGGAAAAGACTCTTCTTTCTCTCAGATATTCAGCAATATCCAGCTTACTATCCGGGAGCCAAGCTAACTAAGGCCAAAATAGCTACTCTTTGAAAGTCTCTATATTGAGTGCTTAGGAGACTACAAAGAGATAGCATCAACATTCCATAGAATACATGCTATAGTAAGAGATTTGACATGTTCATGCAAAAAGAAAAACTGAAACATTTAGAGAATGTCAAGAAGTAAATGAATGGTAAGGATTGTAGGAAGCCTACGGGTTGATAGAAATCCTCTTTTACTGGGCTGGTCAACAACAGTTCTGTAAAGGATGAGGTATCTGAGCAAGACCCTTAAAGTAGAATTTCTAAGAGATTCTTGTTTGTCAGAAAAATTTATAATGTTCTAGTGTTTGAAGATAACCATGAGGGGAAAGAAATACCTTAAACTGGGATAATAATACTCTAGTCCATGAAATTGTAGAATATCTACATAGAAATGTGGATAAAACCAGAAATACTACATCCAATTAAATAAAATTTATTTTGCAATTATTTTATTTTTTATCTTCTCCCATAACGACAATATTCTCTTCAATATTTTTTCTCACTTTTGTCCCTCATTCCAACATAATGCTTTCCTCTGGTGTTTCTGTTTTGTGGTCTACATTATGCCTGTAAGTAGGTAAACAATTGCTACTCATGCATATGAATAAGTTATCAATTAATATTCTTTAGCTTTTATGTAGTAACATCCACATCACTATGGGAATAATATGTCTTAATTAATTAAAAACCCAAACGAATTCTTGGATAGTAAGACACTGTAACACTCTAGAGAGGTATGGTTGAAGTCTGAAATCTGAAAACCATTAGGCTGCTCCTCAGAGCTTAATAAAATCTAATTCTAAGGGGACAAAGTTTCAAAAACCCCCGATGATTGTTAGATGCCATTGTAGTATGTATTTAGTAGCTAGGGAACATTTTTAAAAACGAAAATCAACTCACATGCTCTCCAACAGGTAAATTACTAAACAAATTGTGGTGCATTCATAACCTAAAGTGTACTTAGAAATAAAAGGGACTATTGATGCATGCAACAGCCTAGATGTCCAGAGAATTGTGCTGAGTGAAAAAAGTCAATTCCAAAAAGTTACTGGTTGTATAATTTGATATTTATAAAATTATTGAAATAACAAAATTATAACACCTTACATCATTTTTATTTCTTGGGCTTATGTTAAAAGAAAAGCAAAATACTATTTTAATTTAAAAAGTGACATATCAAAAGTATAGAAATGATAAACTGTTAGTGTTGCCTGAGGTTATGAAGGTGTGGGGAATGTGAGAAAAGTAACTGTGGCTGTAAAAGGGAAATAGGAAGGACCTTCGTAGTGATGGACATGCTGCTTCTTGACTATACCAATGTCAACAGCCAGGTTATAATTTTATCTGTAGTTTTGCAAGATATTATCATTGGGGGAACCTGAGTAAATATACACAGGATTTATTTTTTTTTCTTAGAACTATATGTGAATCTGAACATCACACACTGGGGCCTGTCATGGGGTTGGGGGAGAGGGGAAGGATAGCATTAGGAGATATACCTAATGTAAATGACAAGTTAATGGGTGCGGCACACCAACATGGCACATGTATACATATGTAACAAACCTGCACATTGTGCACATGTATCCTAGAACTTAAAGTATAATATAAATAAATAAATAAATATAAAAGGTTACTTTTTAAAAGCCTAGTTAATCACATTTGCAGAATGAGAGGAAACCAATTCATTTTCTTGAGAACTAGTAAATAATGTGAAAATATCTTGCCTTTATCCTGGGTTTTATATATGAGCTGTAACACTGAGTAAACTAATAGTAGATAAATGAAAGCTTCTCTTTATAGAATAATTTCTAAGAATAAGTGAAAAGAATATTAGAATTAGAATGTCATAATTTTGCAACCCTCAAAAAATTGCTGAATACAGGCAGTACATTTCAGTGATTGCAAATATCACCAAAAGATAAACAGGCAGACGTGATACAATTCCTGCAGAAAGAAAACATCTACAGCCCAACCAAAGTGATCAAACCTCAATCAAAACAAGCCTCTGGATTTAGTAATCTATTTTCAGGAAATACAGGAGACAAAGGAATACGTAACACTGCACCATGATTATAAATCAACAAACTCCTGACTGTGAGAAATCCAGATTTCCCCAGAGCTTCCGGCCATAAATAGTAAGAAAATAGAAGACGGAGAGAAAATCTGCAGATTGAACAGAAACTTAAAAGGCATCATGTTTTTAAAAACTGAACAAGATGAAACTATTTATGTGTAGGAATGTACACATTGATATTAAAACTAGAAAAACATAGAAGAAAAGGATTGCAATAAATGTCAAAAGAGCAATTTAATCTTGCAGGGAAGGAGGAAGTTGTGATTGAATTGAGACACTTGGACAAGACTTCTGGAAAGCTGGCAAAATTCTATTTCACGGCTTGGTTTGTGGTGACAAGGATGTTTACCTTATAATATTTCACTAAGTTCTGCAGATCTTTTCTGTAGTTTATTAAAATTTAAACAATTTAAAATGGATTCTATAATGAAAATTTTCCAAATTTTGAAAATGCTTTGAAATCCTTACTTTACACACTACTATTTTCAGATGAAAATATTAACATAATTATTTGCCATAACAGAACTTTTGTAGGTTTTTTCCGGTATTTGACTATCAATAATAAAGGTATACTAAGCATACTTTTATATTAAAAACGTCTTGAAATCTTGATTGTATTATAGTTTCAGCCTCAGATATTCTGGTCCTTTGCTTACAGCTCCCAAAGCAAGGAAAATATAAAACTATTATGATCTGAACATCTGCAGTGTAAGTCTTTATTTAACATTTAAGTAATCCATCTCCTCCTTTATAAGTTAGTTATTTTTATTAGTTCATTTAATAAGACATTATTAAATTTTAAGAGACAAACAAGAAGCCAGATACATAGTATAAAACAAAACAGCCCTATTGATATTAGAAATTAACTGAAGTATAAATGAAAATTACAAATCTTAGCTCTATGTTGACTTTTGCATAGCATAGATTATTATCACACTTCACTACAAATATGGAGAATTATAATCTAAACTAAGAGCCCCAAGGAGAAACGTTTGAAGATTTGTGGTGGAAGAAATTTTAAAATATTGTTTTAGAAATATCTCCTCCAATGAAATTTATATTTGGTACATAGGGAATGGTGATTTAATTTGTCAATATTATTTACAGCTCCATGCCCAATATTGTATACAATATTAATATATTAAGAGTAAAAAAACTAATTATGCATTTATTGCTTACATAATTATGAGCTAATTATACTACTAATGGAAAATGTCTTTCATTGCTGTTAGACTTTGATAAAGATTTTTAAAATAATATTTACTTGGCATTTAGTGTGCTATAAATGTCTTCATAAATATAAATTCAATGCTTTCTTGAGAGAGCCCGTTTAAAATAATAAATGCATGTGACAATGATCTTGTTTAGAAAATATGAGTTTTAAATACTGAATAGATTACAATCTATATTGGCTCCTTGGAATTATTTTTGTCTCTTTGTAGCTGAAGTTTGAAGCCATTCCTCCCAAGAAACATTATTTCTGCTGCAGTTTTTCAGCTATTTTTCAACTTTAAAACGTCAGATTACAATTGATTGTGATTGTCCCAAAAGATATTTCTTTCTTATCAGAAAGAGCTGGGTGGAAAGCACAAAGATAGAAGTAGAGAGGCTGATTATGAGCAGAATACAAAATTCTAGGCCCAAGTTAATGGTGGATTGCACCAGGACAGTTGCTATAGAGGAGGCGAACGGAGATCAGATTCTTAATATCTTTAAAAAGTGTTTTGATTTGCTAAGAAATGAGATGCAAGGCATAGAAGAAAGAGGAGTTGACAGTCATGTTAGGGTTAGGGGTCTGAAAGATTTGAGATGCTGAACTGCTATGGGCAAGAAGGGAGAGAAGATAGATATTCAGGAAGACATGTCAAGTAGGCAGATAAGCATATCTCTAAATTTACTTCTTATGAATATAATCCACTAATTAATGTACATGCACATAGCGCTTTCTCTCTGTCTGTCTCTCACACACACACACACACACACACAGGGAGTTAGAGGTCACACGGTGTTCATTATTGACTGCAGACATTCATTTGAATGTCATCAGACATAGATGACATTTAAAACCATGTGACTGCATGTGATCACTGACATAGATAAGCCCTGAAAAGCGATCCTAGGACTAAATAAACCTTGAGACTCTCTAATATATCCCACTCCCCGAGTAACCTATAATCTACAATCTTTCGTAATTGTTCCAGTGATTTCACTAGAACAATGTGTATTTTTAGCCATGTGGAAAAATTAGGGAATAACTAATAAACAGCCCTGGGATAATCGTGATCTACTTAGAAAAGAAAGTTAAATTCCACCTCAGATGTTATGGTAAAATAAACCTTGTGTAGATTAAATAATGAAGTAAAGTCGTAAAGCCACAGGACAGCTAAAGGAAACTATTTATTTGGTCTAAAATTTGTGAAAGCATGTGAATGTTCATTCTTAGTGAAAAAAGAAATGATAAATTAATGCATAGTACACTTAGCTACACAAAATTATGTTAAAAACAAATATTTGGCATGTAAACAAATAATATAATAGTAAAAATAAATGGCAAATGTAGAAATATATATTTTGCTATTTAAATAACAGAAAAATAATATCTGTACATGTATGTTCTACATCAGATATTAAAATTGTACTTACAAACCTGAGTAACTTCTCCAATTAAAATATGGGAAAAGAATATTTACAGTTTATTCAAAAGAAAAAATGAATCCCACTGTCCAGTGAATCTCTTAAAATATTTACATCAATATCTATTAACACGTTGCAAATTAAGAGAGACACACCCAAGTAACAGTATTAGAACCTGAAGAGTGTTTGAGCTTTGATGGGGTAGAAAGAACAGTTACTTCAAAATATTACCAACAGAAATACATGTTGATACAAATTTTGTGACAGATTATTTGGCAGTACTTATTAAAACTTTAAAGATTGCCAATAGTCTTTAGCAAGCAATCATCTTTTGGGACATTACTTAAAGGAAATAATACGTCTTTTTTATGATGGTATTTGACTCATCTAAGTTTGTTTTCATAAAGAATTAAATTGTTCTTTATCAAGGAGTCATTTTTTTCGTTGTTATCCTTACTTTTGAAAAACTGTTTTAAAGGGTAGATTCAGATTATTTTCCTTTTTCATCCTCTATAAATTTTGGAAGTATAAATCCTGTTTCAAGTATTTATATTCATTACCTTTAAGGTTTTACAAAATTAGATTTAAATTCTAAATATTGTAATAGAAAGCACACCTCCTTACTGTCAATAAATATTTACCATTTTTGTTTTTGAGATGAAGACTCACTCTGTCACCCAGGTTGGAGTGCAGTGACGCGATCTCAGCTCACAGCAACCTCCACCTCTCAGTTCAAGCAATTCTCCTGCCTCAGCCTCCCAAGTAGCTGGGACTACAGGCATATGTCACCACGTCCACCTAATTTTTGTTTGTATTTTTAGTAGAGACAGGGTTTCACTATGTTAGCCAGGATGGTCTCGATCTCCTGACCTCATGATCCACTCTCCTCAGCCTCCCAAAGTGCTGGGATTACAGGTGTGAGCCACCGTGCCTGGCTTATTTACATTTTTATCACTTCATTTTTATTGTTAAATCTGTGACAACTGGACCTTCTGTAAAAGTGTTTATTGTTTCACATTAAATTTTCCGATGAGACAAAATTTTTAAAAGAAGTTTAAATCATAATTGTGTTTTACACATTCTATGGGCTGACTACTAGACCTTTTACACTATAACACTATAGCTCTTGAATTACTCGTTTTAATCCTCTTATTTTATTTAATGTGTTTAATTTCCCCCCGAATCCCTAGGATTTTGGTCACCACTGAAATCTGTCAGACTGTAAGAACTATGCTTCATTGTCATTGGTGTCCTTTTCTGAAGTGTCACGGTAGATGATGATTCCTTTTTTACAAAACAAATCTTTGTTCTGCTCAAGAATGTTTCTTGTTATTATATCTTTGTTTATTGCTTAGTGTTTATTTCCTCTCTTCAGAAATTCTACTCACCATATATTAGATTTCTGTTTTCTTTATTATCAAATAATCTCTTTTAGAGTTTTCATTTCTGACATTCACTTCTGTGATGGCTAATATTGAGTGTCAACCAAATATTGTTCCTGAGTGTGTCTGTGAGGGTGTTGCCAGTGTGGCTAGAATAAAGCAGGCAGAAAAAAGTGGAATGTGGAGACTTAGCTGAGTTTTCCGGCCTTCATCTTTCTCCCATGCTGGATGCTTCCTGCTCTCGAACATCAGACTCCAAGTTCTTCAGCCTTTGGACTCTTGGACTTACGCCAGTGGTTTGCCAGGGGCTCTTGGGCCTTCAGCCACAGACTGAAGGCTGCACTGTCTGTTTCCCTACTTTTGAGGTTTTGGGACGCGGACTGGCTCCTTTGCTCCATAGTTTGCAGATGGCCTATTGGGGGACTTCACCTTGTGATCATGTGAGTCAATACTAATAAACTCCCATTCATATATACATCTATCCTATTATTTCTGTCCCTTTAGAGAACCTTGACTAAGACAACTGGCGTTATCAAACTTGTCTACTAACTCATAGATTCTGCTGTCCTCAAAGGTGACTCATTTTATTGCTAATGAATATTTTAATTCTATGGTTTTCATCCTGCATTTTAAACTTCTCCTATATCATCATCCTCTTTTTATTGCGCTTATTTCTGTCTGCCTTCTTTTAATCAACATTGGAATCATTTTTGTTCCATCTTTGATATTTTTCTTTCTTTTCAGAACAGATGTTTTCTTTATTCTCATTGAAATTACAGATATAATTATTGACAATATAGTTCCTTCTATCCTCTTCCAATCTCATCCCACAGAATCCAGTTTTCAAGTGAGATTTTTGAAATTTAGTCATGAATAGTCCCTTTTTATATCTTTATACTCTCTTGGGATTTTCCAGAAGTGTGTTAATGAAGTGAGGAAGGTTAGAAAGTTGATCTCAACTCAACATTTTTCCTGGAAATACTCTGATTAATGTTTTTAAGTGGTTTTTGACACTTGATTTCCATTCATGCTTTTGGCTTCTGATGTTCTATTTCTGTATCGTTGAACACTAGCCAACTTTCCTAATCTATGTACCTATCATTACTCAATGAGTCATAATGCTACGTTCTGATACATCTTCCTACTTCAGAACTTGCTTTGGACTTTAGATTTGAGTGTTTACATTTACTTTTTCCAGCTGAATGCTAAGCTCTTTGAGCTAACACTTCTTTTGTCCATATAGAGCCTAACAGAGATAGCAGCATAAATAATTACTTATGTATTTTTAATTTGAGCAAAGCCTCATCAAAACTGGCATGTCTGTAGAGTGACAGATCATGAGTTAGTTTTGCATATTTTTAAATTATTGCAAGTTTGTAGGGTTTTTTTAAAAAATTTGTAAACAAATACTAGATAAGAGAGAAAGAAGTTTCACCATTCTGTTGATAATTTTCATTCTGGCTTTGAGAAGTATTGCTGTTTCTCAAATGGGTCTGTAGTTAACATACTCTTCTGAATATTGAATATATAATATGTTAAAATCAACCTGGTATAAATTGTGCAAACATGCTACAATTAATGTAATGCTCATTGTGGTTCAAATGTCTTGATATTTGTAATATTTTCTTTCCATGTTATTTAAAAGGCGAACAGTCAATAAAAGATTAACTAGAGGAAATGATCCTTTCAGCAATTCATTACTAACTACAATTGTTTAGCAGGCTCTTAGTGATTCAGAAGGCACATTATGCATTTAGAGCTGATAGTACACTGGCAGGATTGAGTAGTCATGCCATTTGTTAAGATATTAAAATACTTCTATACCAATTGGTAAATAGTTTCCCCCATAAGACCCCTGAGTGGCTACTCATTCTATTGCAGCCACCTGGCTATTGAGATTAGGAGAACTTTAATGCTTCTAAAACCTTTTAATCACTGAAGCATGCACATACTGAAAATTAATTTTGGCATGCTGTGACTATTCATTCTACTACATAGGCTGTTTTAAAAAGTATTTATGACTTTTTTTGTTATTTAATTCATCTCCTCTACCTTTATAATCTTTAAAAAATAATCCTCAGATTAAAGCATCTATTTCTCCATTACAAATTTAATCTTTCTCTTACGTAGCACTTTCTCTGGTATGAAGAGGAATGTGAATAAAAAGTAGTAATCTAACATTGTGTCAGAAAAGGAGATTTACATCTAGTGGTGGAAATAGTCCATAAATCGTGTAAAAGAGAAGGCAAGGAAAGAGGGGCATTGGGGAGGTGTGGGTTGTGGGCACTGTAGGGATTATTGTAATCTCAGTGGGTTATTTTAATATAGCAGGTATCAAAAGACCAAGGTAGTGGAAGAAGCAACTCAAATTCTATTCCAGATTTCTAATGGGAAATGGTGATTTTCTTTGCTTGGCCTTAATTAAGTTGTACCGTATATTTTCCTTCAAAATAGCATTTTCTGGAACATCTTACTAGATATTCATAGACACATTTAATAATTGTTTGCATTATGTTTATCAATATTGCAGTCTTCTTTTGAATACATGCATATTCCTACAGTCTAACATTGTGGGTTTCCCAAATACATAGTTTTATTTTAGACAATTTTTAAAACAACTTTTATGTGAATATGTTTGTATATGTGTATAATATACAAACAGAGTACAGATAATACTCATTCAGAATTTTACTTCTTCTATGACAACAAACTGCCTTTTAGGTTTTATAGAAGGATTTACATATATAACAATTAAATATGGTATAATAATTAAAATGGAGTCTGATACCGAAATTTTAGAAATAGGTAATTCACTTACTATTATTCTTGTTGTAAATATGCAATAGAATTTAAAATGTTAATAAAACTCATTTATTGTGATTATTTAATGTTTTTGTTAGTGCATATGTGGAACAACCACTCCCATGATCATTGTATGGTTAAAAAACAAGCATTTAGTATTTGGCAGGATGTACTTGATTCATGAGCTCTACCTCCCAAGTTGCACAAGAATTTTAACTTTTTCTGAGCTTCATTTCTTTTATCTGTTGAGTTAGGAAAATATAATACCTACCTTCTGGGGTTTTCATGAGGATTGATTGAGATGATGCATGTAAAGTGCTTCAAATGGCCCCTGGAACATAAATGCTAGCTATTATTTTCCTCACTGTAATAAATCAGAATATTTTTTCTTGTAATGCTAATTACTATAAAGCATTCCAAAGAATGTGCTCTGGTGTCGTTTAGTCCCTAGTAAAATTACTTACCCAAGGCAAAGAAAATAAAATTTTGTTTTAGTCAATGTTTATAATGCGTGGCTTTACTTTAGAGCTATGAATTCATTGTTCCCCCATTGCATATGCTTTACTTTGATTCAAGTAAGAAACATGCACAATCGTGCCCCATGACTTGTTTATTTAGAAAGATAATTTATCAATTATTTTTGAGGAGTGGTCATTGACTTCAATCTCTTTGAAATACTGACTGAACTAGGATCTCCTACTGAGTATATGTGGAAATAACTGCTGATAAAATGGCATTTAATATGAGGAACAAAAAGATAAAAAAAAATACAACTTGTGTAGTCAGTAGGGTGGAGTGGAGGTGGCTAAAGATTAATAATAGTGCTTCTCTCTAAGCCAACAGTCTTCTTGATTCTACATTTTTGTTTTTGTCATCACTGCTTCTACCAGCCTGGTCCTTTTTCTTTAGTCACTTTCTAAGCTATTGTACAACTGAGAGGAGAGAACAGAATATTGATATTATTTATTTATATTATGATTATTGAGAAGAAGGGAACGCAGATCAAGACTGTTAATAAGAGAAAGAAGACTGAAGAGGAATAAGAATCTTTGCCATTTCTAAGAACTGTGTTGCAGGAAACCAGAAGAGGTTAATGCCCACCCACCAGGGAGCAGGGACAAGAATTATCTTACATCTTAGCATACGCAAGACCTCCTCCAAGGTTTTTTCTGTGCTCATTAGGAATAGAAGGACCTAGTGCTATTCAAGTAGGAAAGATCATGTATTATGATAAACAGCAAAAGAGGGTATCTAGATTTTGTAGTCATGAATCAACATTTTTCAAAGAGATTATTTGAAAGGATTATCAACAGCCTATATTTGAAAGAGCTCACTGTATTTTTCCAGCTAAATATTTGCGATCTCTTGATGTGTCATGAGTTTTACCTGGAAATTAAAGCATTATGGATCCTATTACGTTATGATTCTTAACTTTTAGAATGAGTGATATAAATTCCCACTAGTTATGAAGGTGCTAATTTTTATCAAAATTCAAAGTATGAAAATATAAATGCTTTGACTTTTTGAAAGTTTTAAAATTACAAAAATATAGATCAAGAATCTTTTTCACTGTATTTGAAACAAAAAAACTAATAATTTCTCAAATTGTTGACTATTGGAAATATTTTGAAAATATTATCTGCCTACATTATCAATTAAGAAGTGTACTATATTTTGAACAAGATATAATCCTTATTGGCTTTCCAGATATCCTTAGAGAAATAGTGTACTAGATTCAGTGTTTGAAATGTGTTTCCAATAATAGACTTCCTACTATATACTTTTACAAGTATATTAAATTTGAGAGTGTTTTATATTTTCAGAGTAGTTCATACATGTAATTTCACTCAATTCTGAAATTAGAAGTGTTAAATGAGTAAAATAAGTTTTATTATCCCTAAGAAAAAAATACTATAAAAACAAAAAGAGAAGAGATTATAAGGCTTGCTGTGGTTTTCTAATTCATTAGTAACAAAAATGTCATATTTTTTCCCCTTTTCTTTCTGTTCTTTTTTTTTTTTCTTTTTCTTTGGAACTTGCATTTTCTTTTTTTTTTTTTTTTTTTTTTTTTTTTTGTGTGTGTGTGTGTGTGTGTGTGTAATTATAGACCCTTTGCAACCAATGACATGCATGTGTGAAGTAGGATGCTGGAATATTATTCAGCCATAATACAGAATGAAATTCTGCCATTTGCAACAACATTGATGAATTTGGAGGATATTATACTAAGGGAAATAAGCCAGACACAGAAGGACAAATACTATATGATCTCACTTACATGTGGAATCTAAAAAGTCAAACTTATAGAAACAGAGAGTAGAACAGTGGTTACCATGGTGTTATGGTTGAGCTCTGTGTCCCCACCCAAATCTCATTTTGAACTGTATTCCCATAATTTCCATGTGTTGTGGGAGGGACCAGAGGAATAATTTTAATCACAGGGGTGGTATCTCCGATACTGTTCTCGTGGTAGTGAATAAGTCTCATGAGATCTGATGGTTTTATCAGGGGTTTTCCCTTTTGCTTTTCCCTCATTTTCTCTTGCCACTGCCATGTAAAAAGCACTTTTGCTCCCCATCATGATTCTGAGGCCTCCCCAGCCATGTGGAACTGTAAGTCCAATTAACCTTTTTTTTCCTTCCCCGTCTTGGGTACATCTTTATCAACAGCATGAAAACAGACTAATACAGTCAATTGGTACCAGTAGAGTGGGGAATTGCTGAAAAGATACTTGAAAACGTGGAGTGACTTTGGAACCGGGTAACAGGCAGAGGTTGGAACAGTTTGGAGGGCTGAAAAGAGGACAGGAAGATGTGGTAAAGTTTGGAACTCCCTAGAGACTTGTTGAGTGGCTTTGACCAAAATGCTGATGATGATATGGACAATGAAATCCGGGTTGAGGTGGCCTCAAATGAAGATGAGAAACTTGTTGGGACATGAAGCAAAGGTGACTCTTGTTATGTTTTACCAAAGAGACAGGCAGCATTGTGCCCCTGACCTAGATATTTGTGGAACTTTGAATCTGAGGGAGATGATTCAGGGTACCTGGCAGAAGACATTTCTAAGCAGCAAAGCATTCAAGAGGTGACTTAGGTGCTGTTAAAGACATTCAGTTTTAACAGGGAAGCAGAGCATAAAAGTTGAGAAAATTTGCAGCCTGATAATGAGGTAGAAAAGAAAATTCCATTTTCTGAGGAAAAATTCAAGCCGGCTGCAGATATCTGCATAAATAACACAGTGTCCAATGATAATCCCCAAGGCAATGGGAAAAATGTCTCCAGGGCATCAAGAGACCTTTGTGGCAGCCTCTCCCATCACAGACCCAGAGGTCTAGAAGGAAAAAATGGTTTCATGGGCAGGGGCCAGCATCCCTCTGCTGTGTGCAGTCTAGGGACATGGTGCCCTGCATCTCAGCCACTCCAGCCTTGGCTGAAAGGGGCCAACATAGAGCTTGGTCTGTGGCTTCAAAGGGTGCAAACCCCAAGCCCTGGTGGCTTCCACATGGTGTTGAGCCTGGCAGGTACACAGATGTCAAGAATTGGGATTTGAGAACCTCCACCTAGATTTCAGAAGATGTATGGAAATGCCTGGATGCCCAGGCAGAAGTTTGCTGCAGGGCAGGGGCTCTCATGCAGAACCTTTGCTAGGGCAGTGCAGAAGGCAAATGTGGGGTTGGAGCCCTCACACAGAGTCCCTACGAGGGTATTGCCTAGTGGAGCTGTGAGAAGAGGGCCACCATCCTCCAGAATCCAGAATGATAGATCCAACTACAGTTTGCAATGTGTGCCTTGAAAAGCCACAGACACTCAATGCCAGCCCATAAAAGCAGCCAGGATGGAGACTGTACCCTGCAAAGCCACAGGGGCAGAGTTGTCCAAGACCATAGGAATCCCTCTTACATCAGCATGACCTGGTTGTGAAACCTGCAGTCAAAGGATATAATTTTCGAGCTTTAATATTTGATTGCCCTGATGGATTTCAAATTTGCATGGTGCCTGTAGCCCCTTTTGTTTGTACAATTTCTCCCTTTTGGAATGGCCATATTTACCTAATACCTGTACCTCCATTGTATCTAGGAAGTAATTAGCTTGCTTTCAATTTTACAGGCTCATAGGTGGAAGGGACTTGCCTTGTCTCAGATGAAACTTTCAACTGTGGACTTTTGGGTTAATGCTGAAATTAGTTAAGACTTTGGGGGACTGATGGGAAGGCACTATTGGTTTTGAAATGTGAGGACTTCAGATTTGGAGGGACAGGGGAAAGAATGATATGGTTTGGCTCTGTGTCCCCACCCAAATCTCATTTTGATTTATACTCCCATAATTTGCACGTGTTGTAGGAGAGACCTGGTGGGAGATAATTTGAATCATGGAGGCAGTTTTACTCATACTGTTCTCATCGTAGTGAATAAGTCTCAAGAGATCTGATGGTTTTATCTGGGGTTTTCTCTTTTGCATCTTCCTCATTTTCTCTTGCTGCCCCCATGTAAGAAGTACTTTCACCTCCAGCCATGATTCTGAGGCCTCCCCAGCCGTGTGGAATTGTAAGTCCAATTAAACCTCTTTTTCTTCCCAGTCTCAGGTATGTCTTTACGAACAGCATGAAATGGACTAATACTTGTGGTCTTGGAGGTGGAGGAAAAGGGGAGATGTTGATTAAAGGGTGCAAACTTTCAGTTGTAAGATGAACAAATTCCAGGGATCTAAGATACAGCGTGAGTGGTGATAGATACTATAATTAATTTGGGTGTGGCAATCATTAAACAATGTATGTGTATATGAAATCATCATATTGTACAGCTTGAATACATATTAAAAAATTATGGCATTAGTAATTGCATTATCTATTGCTAAATAACCACTTTCAAAATTTAGAGGCTCCAAACAAGAAAACCTATGTGTTTCTTGATGTTATGGATTGAAACTTTCTTTTGCTAACCTCACTAAGGTATACTCATGCAGTTCGTTCAGCTGGCAGTCTGGTTAAAGACTGGACCTGGTTGGGATAACTGGAGATCTTTCTCTATGTGATCTTTCACACATAGTACAAATGGTGTGATGTTTTCCTCACAGAATGCCAACTGACAAGTCTAGACGTATAATAACTTACGTTTTTGCTTGTATCATGTGTGTTGATGTCCCTTTGACCAAAATATGTCACATGGGCAAGTCTAGAGTCAATTTGAAAAGGCATTATCTTTATGTCTTAATGTATAGATGACAGAAGTGAGTCATTGCAGCCCATTAATGTAACACTTCATCCTGGTGTGCTCTCTGGCTCCAATGGTGCATGTCCCTCCTCTGTCTGTAAAATGCAGTCATGCTCTCTCTGCACCCCCAACAATTTACAAGTTCCTAGCATTCATCTTGAAGTTCATGGTCTTGTTATTAGTTCTCACTATAGATAAGACTTCTTGCCTGCAGTTCGGTTCCTATGGTTCCAGGGACTCATGAACTACAAAAGTGAGTTATATGCCTTCATGTTCCCAGCATATAATGGTGAGACACATACAGGATAACTGTAATAGTAACTTCCATTCAAAAATTCAAAACTTGGATGTCAATCACCAGTCCATAATAATTCTGAAAATAGTTTGGTATATTTTCTCAGTACTCCCCAATCCATGGACAGAAGATGATCCTTGGTTAGAGTCTACTTCTGTTCCCTGGACATGCAGTTCTCAGGTGCTTCGTTGTTGACGACGTCACTCATGGCTCTACACTGTGAGATACCATTTCTTTTCTATAATAAATGACCAGTGTTTGAAGCAGAGTATCTACTCAACCTTCTCAGGCTGCCTCGTTGTCGTAGAAAATTGCATGCATAGAAATATTTTTTTCATTTTGAACTACCTCTGGCCTTTTTGTTTGATATGTTATTACTCCCTTAAAAACATTGAGAGTGTGTAATTTGTGTTTATATCATGCCCCAAATGTCATATCTCTGATTTTTTAAAAATAGATTATTCTGTTGAATTTTGGTAGAGGGTTAGAGAGACAACACATTTACGATTCTTAGAAATGTTTTCGTGTAGCTGATGGGGACTACTAGGTACCTCCATAAATCTTTCTAAAGTATTAGGTTGGTGCAAAAGTTGCTGTGGTTTTTGCCAATACTTTTAATGTCAAAACCCACAATTACTTTTGCACCAACCTAATATTAACAGAGGATCATACAACTTCACTAGATTTAATTCTTATTGTGAGATCATTTCTTACTTTGAGAATCTTTTGCTAGCTGGAGAGACTAGAGAAAAATAAGGTTTTTATTTTTTTCCAAACCAAAAGAATTCTGTGTCCTCTACATTTTTTATTAATACTACTTGTAAACTGAAAATTTCTACCTTTCTTCATCTTTCTCTTCCTGTACCTTATTACATACAGCAAAAAGAAGCACTTTATAGTATCTATCCTAGACATGTCCTTAGATTCGTAAGTTCATTAAGTATATTTTATATTTTCCAAATAACCTAGGACATAAATTTTCCAACTGTTTTGCTATCGAAAAACACAGATCACCATTTTATTCAGCCTCTAATAATAATTTGTGTGCTTCCTTTCGAGCCTCCACTAACATTTTGCTTGCCATTATTTCAACCTTCACCCACAGCCTCTTTGCCATTTTTCTAAACTTTTCCCATTACCCAGTACTAAAGCCAGTGCTACACGTTTTAAAGTTTTTATTATATTGGAGCCTCACTTTTGATAAAAATTTTCTGGTTCAGTCATCTATTGCTACATAATAAGTATCATTAATGTAATCGTATGTTATTATAACCAAGTTTAGTCTCTCTTAAAATGGGTTAGGATATATCTGAAACAAGAAATTGGCTTTATCTGCAACTGATTTAATATTTTTACTTGGTTAGCAGTGTTAATAATACTAGCTAACCATTTTAAGCAATTACTGTGTGCCAGGTATTGTGCTAAGGATTTAAATTTATTTCCTCATTGTATCTTCACAATAGCTCCTTCAATGAGATTTATAGTATTATTTCACCGGTGTAGTCACTGAGGCTTAGAAAAGGTTTATAGCCTTCCTGAGGTCACATAGAAAGTTAGAAATTTGTGATTAAAAGCTCACGATTCTGACTGAAGAGACAGTACTCTTAGATACTACACGATGTTGCTTACCTGGCATCAAGGCCTTCCAGGGCTTAACAATGGCAAGGGATATCAATAAACAGGGTCAATATACTCTGTCTTCTTCTTCTTCTTTTTTTTTTTAAACCAGTGACAAGCCTAGTATCCAATAGTATGTTCTTGAATAAATCCCATTTTGTAAAACTCAGTACTATCCATTTGTTAGTGTAGCTATATTCTGACTCTCTAAAACAAGTCTAAAAATTGAGCTTCCATATTTCATTCAAGAAGTTTTTCACATAGCACTGTGAAATGTACAGCAGATTGGGGCCTTCCAATGTGTGAGATTTGAGACTCGAGATTCAAATTCACTACATTTATGTTACAAGATATTTCATTTTTTTTTCTTTAGAAACTGAGGTAGTGGGCTACATGAAAATAATCAGAATTTAAAATATTTAACGAAATTGTGCATCACCACATTCAAACACAAATCCATTGTACAATTAGACTAAAATATTTCTGTACCCTAAAGTCTGTTAGAACTTGCTTTCATGAAAGAAAAATAATAATGTGACCTACCAGTTGTTTGTGTGCAAGTGACACTTTTTGAACTTCATCAAAGGACTTAAACTTTTAAAGGGCTTTAAACTTTAACAATTATATTTTCTTCTTTAGTTAGAAATTTTTCTGAGTTGTGGTAAGCCTTCAGCTGTACTTCTGAACTATTAGTAATTCAAAATTTAACTTCAGAAAAGAATGATGTTTATATTTCTTATCAAAATGAGAATCTAATGATTCTCTAAATTGGCCTGGTTGCTGATGTTATCACCAGAACTGGAAAAGATTGGTGTCTGCCTTCTGCTCAGAGGGATGCTGTAGAAGTCTGAGTCAATAGCCATCATGCGTTAATCCATCCATACACAGCAGTCTAGCGCAAAATGTTATCCAGACACAGATATGATATGGCAGCTACAGGGTTTGTTCTCTGAAAGAATGTAAATGAGAAAACCCCAGCCATTAGCAAACAAAAGAACCCTTAGGGGTCCTTCTGGTATCAAAGAGGTCTTTATTCCCTGACTGTTCTCTTTTCACCTGCTCACAGTCAGAAAAAGAGAAAAGACAAAAAAAAAAAAAAAATAAAAGCAATCAAGAGCTCAGAACTATATGGTTAAGTGAAATGCACTTTTGAACAAAACAAAACAAAAAATATTTTTCTTCGGGGGACCTATTTGTCATCACACAACAGAAATTAAATGTTTGAAATTGAAACTAGATTTCAAAAGCATCAAAAGGAAAAAAATAGTACTTTCAATTCTTTCTTACACTAAACAATTTGTATACTGTATCTATAAATAAGAAGTCAAGTATATATTGATCTAAACATGCATATAGATGGACCAGATATTTAGATTTACCTTATATATAAAATATATTTAAGTATTATGTCATTATGATTATTTGTTCACATCTTATCTCATTTGTACTAACACTTCCTGTTTTAAAGAAAGACATTTTCTAATATATAATTTTTGGGTGATTATGCAAACTTGCTAAATATAAGTAGATTGGGTTTTCATAGTCTAGAAATTTATAAAAAGCTAAATTAATCAACTAACGTTAGGAAACAATTCACATAGTCATTCCTAAAATTGTTGTTTTTATTCCCCTCTCCTATTTATTTTTCTTTTAGATATTGTAATGACTACCCCAGGTTGTGAGTATAGGAGGAGGAGAGGAGTTATTTATACAGAAAATGTATTTGATTTAAGTACTCCATGTCTAGGAGTGATCAAACTGTCCTTACTAGTAGGAAACTTCTCTGCAGATGGTACACAAACACATGGGAGATGTAGCCACTACTTTCATTTAGCTCCAGCAAATGTTCTTTTTACTTGTATTTACCAGCCCTTAGGAGGTACAGATAACGGAGGGGATATTTGAGGCACGAAAGATTCTTTTACATTTTTCTTAAAAGTAAAAAGAAAAAGGCCGGGCGCGGTGGCTCACGCCTGTAATCCCAGCACTTTGGGAAGCCGAGGCGGGCGGATCACAAGGTCAGGAGATCGAGACCATGGTGAAACCCCGTCTCTACTAAAAATACAAAAAATTAGCCGGGCGCGGTTGTGGGCGCCTGTAGTCCCAGCTACTCGGGAGGCTGAGGCAGGAGAATGGCGTGAACCCGGGAGGCGGAGCTTGCAGTGAGCCGAGATCGCGCCACTGCACTCCAGCCTGGGCGACAGAGCGAGACTCCGTCTCAAAAAAAAAAAAAAAAAAAAAAAAAAAAAAAGTAAAAAGAAAAGATAAATGGAAAAGGAGATGTATAAGGCCCATAAGGATGGCATTTGTTCTATAAAAGGAGTTTTCAGGATATAATTATTTTATCAGATTATTTACAAGCAGATTTAGTAAAATGGGCTTTAGTTTAAATGTGACTTAGAGAATATATGCATTACTTAAAGTGGTAAGATGGTAGAACAAAAGGATGTCAGGCCTTAGTTAAAATGTCATTGCCACCTTGGATATGACACTTTATCTCTGTGGCCTTGATGGACTCATCAATGTTGATGTTTATCCTAGAGAATTCTTTCTGATGACACTTAAGGGTTATCAAACAATGAGCAATGTGCGTGAAACCGGGTGTTACTTCTTTTCCCTCAGTCCTTTAAAATGAATAACACCCAATATATTTTAGCTGAGTGTAATTGAAAGGGAAGCATGGAGTATTCACAACTTGCTATTATGAAATAAAGAAAACAAGATATGACCCTAACTACAGGCAAATAGAGTGCTGCTACACATTTCTCTGCTGGCTACCTCCCTTATTAAAAAAAAAAAAAAGTCAATAAAGTATCATTTCAAATATCCAATTGGCCTTGCTTCCTAATCAGTTTCTGCAGCCAGAGGCAGCAAATGTTCAACAAGGCAATAGGTGAGAATGCAAAGTTCCCAGAAATAGAAAGTGTAATTCTAATATGTAATTCACTAGAGGAAACACTTCAAGGCCTCCATTTATCATTTCTGAGTGGGGGCCTCTACTGGGGGAAGTTTATTTGCATTTTCAGGGGCAAAATGTTCTGCCTTGTTTCAGAAATAGGTACCTAGCGTGAGAAGAGAGAGGCAATTCAAGTGGTCCAGCTACAAATGGATGTGGAAAGCTTTTGAGCTGATATAAGGCATCATGATTGTAATACATTATAGGCTTACAGACCATATGGAAAATCTCAGCTCTTAGTTACCCTGGCCCATTAAATCTGAAATATTTGTTTCTATTAAGCAATCAGAACTGGTTTCTTTTCCCTATCTTCCACACTCTTTTTTATTTTTTATTTATTTATTTATTTATTTATTTATTTATTTATTTATTTTATGGAGTTCTCCCTCTGTTGCCAGGCTGGAGCGCGGTGGAGCGATCTGGGCTCACTGCAGCCTCTGCCTCCCAGGTTCAAGGTTCAAGAAATTCTTCTGCCTCAGCCTCCCAAATAGCTGGGACTACAGGCGCCTTCTACCACGCCCAGCTAATTCTTGTATTTTTAGTAGAGACAGGGTTTCACTATGTAGGTCAGGATGGTCTTGATCTCTTGACCTCATGATCCACCCTCCTCGGCCTCCCAAAGTGCTGGGATTACAGGCATGAGCAACTGCTCTTGGCTTTTTTTTTTTTTTTTTTTTTTTTTTTTTTTTTTTGAGATGGAGTCTCATTCTGTCACCCAGGCTGGAGTGCAGTGGCATGATCTTGGCTCACTGCAACCTCTGCTTCCCAGTTCAAGTGATTCTCCTGCCTCAGCCTGCTGAGTAGATTACAGATTATTTAGTAGAGACAGGGTTTCACTACATTGGCCAGGCTGGTCTTGAACTCCTGACCTCAAGTGATCCACCTGTCTCGGCCTCTCAAGTGCTGGGATTATAGGTATGAGCCACGGCACCTGGCTGTTCTCTTATCCTCCAGAAATGTTCTCTTATCCTCCTTGGTTAGCATGGTGGCAAGTCCTCAGTATTTCTGTTCCTCTGACATTTCCAGGATTTTTTCCCCTTTTTTCTATCCACTTCATGCATTCGCCAGACAGAAGAGTGTCCTATGGTCATTTATTTCCTACTTCAAAATACATCCAGTGGCAATGTTGTTTCTATAAAGTAAAACTTCCACTGGGCGTGGTGGCTCACGCCTGTAATCCCAGCACTTTGGGTGGCTGAGGCGGGTGGATCACAAGGTCAGGAGTTCGAGACCAGCCTGACCAACATAGTGAAACCCTGTCTCTACTAAAAATACAAAAATTAGCTGGGTATGGTGGTGCACGCTTATAATCCCAGGTACACAGGAGGCTGAGGCAGGAGAATTGCTTGAACCCGGGAGGCAGAGGTTGCAGTGAGCCGAGATTGTGCCACTGTACTCCACCCTGGGTGACAGAGTAAGACTCCGTCTCAAAAAAAAAATAAATAAATTAATTAATTAATTAATTATGTGCAACTTCCTCCATGTATCAGTCAGGGAAGCAGAACCAATGGGAGATATATACTAAGGGATTTACTGCAAGGAGTTGGCTTATGCGATTTAGGGGCAAGCTAGACAGGTCTGAAATCTCTAGGGTAGGTCATCCGGAAGGCTTGACTAGAACTGTGGATGTGAGCAAAGCTGCTATGCACAGGGAGGAAAATCTTTTCATCAGGCAAGGCTTATCCCTGTTTTTGAGGCCTTTTAATTGACCTAATCAGACCCATCCTGATTATCCAGGCTACTCTCCCCATCAACTGACTATGGAGTTTAATCACATCAACAAGGTAACTTCACAACAACATTAAAAGTAGTGTTTATTGAATTACTAAAGACAGTAGCCTAGCCAAGCTGACACAGCAAAAAATCATCACTTTTCAAATAAAAAACTCTTTGAAAGAATTGTAAAGTCACTTTTGGTAAAACTGCCTTATGAGATATTATATAATCCTTATGTTTTGTCACTAAAAGTAATGTTTATAATTTTGTTTTCCTTTGAGAGTGTCTCACTCTGTTCCCCAGACTGGAGTACAGTGGTGTGATCTCCATTCACTGCAACTTTCACCTCACAGTTTCAAGCAATTCTCCTGCCTCAGTCTCCCAAGTAGCTGGGATTACAGGCGCCCACCACCACACCCGGCTAATTTTTGTACTTTTAGTAGAGACGGAGTTTCGCCATGTTGGCCAGGTTGGTCTCGAACTCCTGACCTGAGGCGATCAGCCTGCCTCAGCCTCCCAAAATGCTGGGATTACAGGTGTGAGTCACCATGCCTGGCCTATAAATTTTTTTTTTTTTTTTAATGAAAGGGTACAAATGTTTCTTCTGCAATGCTTTTCATGAGAATAGTCAATCATATAAACCATGGGACAAGAGGGACAAGATGTGATTTATATTGTGGGATGAGTTTGCCTTATTTGTGTTCTGTACATTTGAAATGTTTCAGTGAGAAGCTATTCTTTTTATAATAAATTAATATTTAATTTACATTGTTAATAGAATATGCACTCAGATAGTCCTATATTCTAATATATATGTGCTCACAACTGGCCTATTCCTTTTGCCATCTGCCTTTGCCTACTTCCCATTACTTCTTTTGTATTTGGCCTTCTCAGCCTTGTTTGCCTTTGTATACTCTTCTTGATCCACTCTTTCTACTCAGCCCTGCTAATCCATAGCCTATAGGGGAATCAAACAAAAAGCTGTGCACATTCATACTCATCATGCAAATTTGATCATATTAATCATACTCTCTCATCATACTCAAAATACACAGTGGAAAATTTATTCACTTTAGTTCCCCTATGGGGAAAGAAGAAAAGGAACTTTATTTTCCATAAGGAACCAACCTAATCTTATTTTCAAACTCCCTTAAATATGGATACAATGATCTTAATTTTACCTAGAGGAAACTGAAGCACTGAGAAGTTAGGTAACCTGTCCAACTGAAAGAACAGACCCTCCCAGTTTAAAACAGCCTCTTTATAGTTAACATTATCTTATTGGGGGTAAATATATAACTCTTAAAAATTTCAATTTTTTGTCTGAGTTGTTTCTCCCTTTACAACAGGATTTTGCTTCCAGTTCTTCTGTCCAAGAGATTGTGTAAATTTATTGGGGAGATTGTTATCACTGTTTTCTCTAGGAGTGGGCATTGATCTCTGCCCTTGTTGTTCCCACTGAAGACAAGCAAAGACTATTGTAACTCATATCCTGTTCTCTCAGCCTAGGCTGTAAGGTCAATTGTTTTGGAAGATCTAGGCTATCTCCCCCATTGATACTGATAGTACTACTCACTTTGCTTTTTTTTTAACAGTGTTTCACACTCTCAGACCTGACTGCAATTTCCATTTGACTTCCAGTTTTCCCTCCAATGCTCATTACAAGGCGATTTTCCCTCACAGTGGTGATCGCAGGGGTAAGATTGCTCCACAGGAATATCCATTCTCTATTGCCTGAGAGCTGGGGGAGAACGGCAATCACTTTCTCTGTCCCTGCCTTTGCCAGAACATATCACAGCACCACATCTGCTCTATGCAGCCAACCGACAGCAGCAGAAAAGCAAACTGGAATCAAGACACACACCTTCTCCTGCTCTCTGCTTCTACCTCAAGTGTTTCAGTGGTTCTACCTTTCCCCCTTGATTCAGTCCAAAACTGGGTGAGTGACAATCTTTGTGTAATGATCTGTCTCAATGGGAAAGCCGAAGGAAAAAAAGAAAAACGAGAATAATGGAAAGTGGAGAGAAGGTTATCCATTCATTCGTGCTATTATGCGTGCACTCATCCTGTTTTTCACGCTGTATTCTATATAATTCTGTCACAAATAAAAGAATACTTCTTGAAAATCTGTATTTTCCTTGGTGAGATGTGCCATAAGCCTACAGTCACTTATTACATCATTTTCCCATTTTACAGATATGTTATTCATAGTATTTTAGGCAGTAATTACAAATTGGTGTTATATATCCATGGTGGCTTAGGTTTAACCAGCAAAGCAACCCTTGTTTGAGTGAGTAATCTTGTCTGCTTTTCTCTTAGTTATATTGTGTGTTAGTTGAACACCAGAGGCCTAGTTTTTGCTGAATTGCTACATAATCACAGAGTTTGGGGGGTCACTCAGTTCATGTTTCTGGGTCCCAGTTCCATATCTAGAGGTTCAACCTGACAATTTGAAAAGGGATTTCTAGTTCTAAAACCCTGTGATACTTTTACTTTAACAAGTAACATTAGAACTTTAACTTCCGATGTGATCAGCACTCATAAGTCCTGCTCAGGCTCTGCAGGTGATTCTCTGTAATCTTCAGTATCTCTGCAGTTAAATGATTTTATGTTTGTGTCTATAGTCTTGGGTTAAAGAAACAGGAGAAGATGGAAGAGGAAGGGAGGAGTGTACCAATACATGCTTGTTAGGCATTAATTTATCATTGTCAAAGCTGGTTATGCACTACAAGAGGTTTTACTAGAACATCCGTTTCAAACCTCTGTGTTATACTACTTATTTCCAAAATAAATTATTATTCTTGGAAACAATAATGTTATTTGAAAATAATAATTATTGCTAAAGAACTATTCCAGTTTTGACAGGACTTGGAAATACTTGAGTAAGCTTCCCTGCTTGCCTATGGTGCATTTATATTCTCTCAATTTAATTAAAATTAAACTACATTTTTCAGAATTCATTCCCTGTATGGTTTCAGGTTTGCATTGGCCACAGACAACATTTTGCATGAGATTTGAAAGGTAGGAGTAAAGGAATATGCCATATTTTTATGCTCTGAAGTTTGATGCAGGCTTCAAGCGCTGGCATCTGGCACATGCTCTCACTGATCTGTTAACTTACCTTGTAAGTGTGGGGTGGTATCTTCCTTACCTTACATCAGTTCTCTTTCTTTGGCAGCTCTGAGGTCTCAATCACATGAGTGGTTAGGTACGTGGCGAAGGGTACTGACCTCTCCTGCAAGTTATGGCTTCTAGGCTGGAGATGCTAGAAATCATACGTGTGTTTCAGGTTGTTCTCATGTATTTCACATTTCCTTCATTCTTCTGCACACACACACACACACACACACACACACAAAAATGCTTCTTCCCAGTTGCCGGTCTGGTGGCTGATCTTTAGAGACATCAAGCTCAACAATAAGCATGCAGTTAAAATCTTGCATAGTCTTCTCCCCCAGTTTCAATAATGGTGCAAAATCAAATCCCAATGAGAAGTCCCTATCCCAGCTGTATTCTGTCCAGTGTGATAGCCACTAGTGCGTGTAGCTATTGAGTACATAAATGTCACTAGTCTAAAATAAGATGTGCTGTGAGTACAAATACACTCTAATTTTTAGAAATTTAGTGTTAAAATAAGAATGTAAATGATCTCATTGATAATATTATATGTGATTATATGTTGAAATTGTATTTTTGAAAATATTGGGTTAGATAAACTATATTAAAATTATTTTTGTCTCTTTCTTTTCACTAAGACATGATTACTAAACAATTTAAATTATATATGTGGCTCACATTTGGGACTTCCATTATATTCTTTCTACAAATGGCTCTTGTGGATTACTCATAGTACTTCTGACAGTCTGATCAAAAGTTGATCATTACCTTTAATATCTCCTGTCTTCTATATGGATAAATAATGTTAGAGAAAGTCCCCAAAATTATATTGATGTCCAGTTAATTTGAATGTTGCCTTTCGTATGACTACACTGTAAGAATGACAAAGTAAAATCACCTTCCATGGCCCTAAACACAATCAATCTCAACTCAGAACATTGTCTGTGGATAAGACTTTAGTTGGCCAATCTCATTCTCAACAGTGGATTTGTTATTTATTTATTCATTCAACAAATATTCTCCATGTACCACCTCAGTATCAGCCCCTCTTTTTAGGTCCTGGGCAGAGAAAAGAAGGGAGATACAGTTTTGAACATGATACAAAAGGGTTCTGTTTTATATGAAGTCAGAGTATCAAAGAAATATCTTCGTTCCCATGTTCACTGCAGCATTGTTCACAATAGCCAAGGAATGGAATCAACCAAGTATCTATCAACAGATAAATATAAAGAAAATGTGTGTGTATGCGTGTGTGTGTACACAATAAAATTCTATTCTGCCTTAAAAAAGAAGGAAATTCTGTCATATGAAAAAACATGGACCAACCAGGAGGACATTATGCTAAGTGAAAGAAGCCAGGCACAGAAAAACAAATATTGCATAATCCCATTTACAGGTGGAACGTAAAAAAATCAAACTCATAGAAACAGAATGTAAAATAGTAGTAATTAAATGCTAGGGGATGGAAGCAACTGGAGGATATTAATCCAACAACACAAATATTCAGTTACACACAATAAATACATTCCAAAAAACTATTGGACATCATGTTGACTACAGTTAATGACAATATATTGTGTATTTGAGAATTGCTTAGAGAGTAGATTTTAAGTGTTCTCACCACAGAAATAGATATTTATATGAGATAATGCACATGTTAAATGGCTTGAATTAATTCCAAAATGTATACATATATCAAAATGTCATGCTGTATACTATAAATATACTCCATTATTTATGATGAATTTAAAAATAAAGTTAAATCAACTTTTTTTCTTTAAAAGAAAGGGTCATGCCCTGATGAAATTTTGAGTTTAATGATGGAAGACAGTTGATACACTGTCCTGAGCAAAATAAGAGTGAGTTAAATATTATGATAGTGACTTGAAGAAGTCTTCTTTAGCTGGTTTGGAAAATGACCATTTATTCTTCAAATTATTAAGAAATGGAAACTTACATTGTAATAAGCGGCATGAATTTATTGGTAGAAAAAGTGCGCTTAGTACAACAAATAATTTGAAGCAGCACAAGGGAAATTATGGAGGTGAAGTTAACTGCTGTTAAGAATCAAGATGTGGCTACTGTAGTAGCAGAACTGATGTGTTCAAGTTTAATGTTAAAAATGCGAGGCTTACCAGAGTCTTAGCTTTATTTGGAATCACACACAGAAATTAAAGGATCAGTTACAGTCTTATCAGCGAGTGTGAAGGAATCATACCTTTTGGCACTTTAACATGTGTTTACTAATATTTAATGTGCCCATAAGACGCTTTGAAGGATATAGTTTATACAATTAGAGCATGTGAGAGGGATGAGTCGTAGTGCATGAATCATGCTTGTAATCGCTTTTGAAATTCAAAATCACTAGCAGGCTTTGAAAATGTGTGTTCAGCTTCTAAGGAAAATGGGAGAAGACAAACCTCCCATGGTAAACAAAATAATGCTACAGAAAACATTTCAGAGGAAAATAGTATTTCTTATAGACGCCAATGTCGAAATCATACAGTAATTGCAAGAAAAGAAATTCACTGGATCTGACATTTTTTCCTTTGTGTTGGTCCATGAGTTGTCTATGAATGATGTCAGCTTTCTACTTGTGTTGAAAACATTCAGTGGTTTAGTGCCAGAGTGATTTTGACAAACTTTTTCATTGGTGCCAATTCTCATGATGGTGTGCTCCCAGCGTTTGCCTTTGAATTTCAAATGATTGTAAAACTCCAGGGGTTCACGCTCTGTGAATGAAAAGAGACAAGAAGATGTCAGTCAGTAAAACTGTTTAGCTGCATTTCATCATTTTTTTTTCTTTTTTTTTTCTTGTTGGCTCCAATGTGGCTTGAGACCTAGCATACTGTATGACACAGTAAACTGTTAGACAGAAAGTGCTAATCCAGTCAGAAACAGTGAATCCTCCTAGGAGAAAGTAATAAGCTACTAGAAAGGCATTGCCGACGCCTTGTCATGCCTTCAGGCCCAGAAAACAATTATAAAAATGGTACATTTGGAAATCACTGTGTCCCAGGCAGAAGCAATAAATTCACTGAGTTGATGTACATGATTTGACTACTGATAAAAGGATGAGCTATACGGCAAACACACCTCAACAAGAAAGACAAGAGTATAGTCTGGTATCCAGATGGTATTCAAATATACAGCTGTCAGGAACTGCACTGACAACATTTAGTGAATCTAATCCTGTCAGCCCCTACATTATTTGTTCTATGGTGACAATATCAGTAACCTTATGCATAAAGCTTGGTCAACATCATATCAGTGATGAAATCAGACTATCCACGTAGGCTAGCTTTTGAATAAAACTGCATTATTTTAAACATGTTGAAGAATCTGAACCATATATTCTATGATGTCTCTGTGATTCAGCTTTTAGGAATTTGGCTTGAATTTATTTAAAAAAAAAACAGATTATAATTATCAGAGAAACAAAGGTTACAGGTTTTACACATCAGCTTTCACTTAAGAGGTAAACCTAAATGTGTATACCACCAGTTCAAGCAATTTTCCTTTAGTTATTGGGACTTAAAGGTAAAGATTGCCATTTGGGATGAGATTAATATACGCTAACACCACACAACATTTGAAGTTTTTACTTATTCTCTTTTTTCATTGTCTCCTTCATTGATGCCTCTGGCCAAATATGATAAGCGATTGGTTAAACAAAAGGATGCTACAATTGTTCACCTTGGTGTGGTTTACATTTTCCTTCTGTATTTCAGTTTGGTGCAGTGGAGATTAATACCTTAGATAATAAACTGGAACACAGTAAAAGTGTGCATTTTCAGTGAATGACTCAATTCATTGAAGGAACAATGAAGCTATATGAAAGCTATCTTGGATATAGGACAAAATCACTTAACCTTTGCCATGTCTTTTGTTGGTTGGTGTAGGTTATGGAGTTGTACTCAGCAGCTGATTCCAGGAGAGTAATTAGGAAAACAGCCAATTTTCTATTCACAGAACTCTCTCTCTAAAGCCGAATGGAAGACATGTAGCCTTTTCTTTTCCACTGACCCATTGCAAGAAGACTATAAATACCTTCCTTTATTCTGTCCCTTAAGAGAGACTTGAATGGTGAGATTTACTTGCAAAAGTATTCAACAATATGTCAGCCAAATGCACAATTTAGTAACAAACCTATGTTGCCATTTTTATAGACAGTAAAGGGACTATGGCAGATTAACACTTTCTCAGACCTTGTAATCAAATTTTTCCTTGGTCCTGCAATGAATGGAAATGCCTATTTCTGTGCATAGACTTTCATTGCTTTCCAAATATATTCTTTCACATGGGAATGAAATTTGATCATATAACCAATATATCTCAGCAAATTTTACATGCATGACTACTATCTTCATATTGATCTTTTTAAATTGCTATAATATTTTGCACTGTGTCTAAAGTTACTCAGTGTTTCCTTTAACATAATATAAAAGGAAGCCTTGATGATTGCTTCCTCTTTTTACACACCATCTTCTGTGTTTCTTAGTCTTACTTCTCTTAGACAACAGAATTGCAAATATGCCCACACTTCATCTTGTGTGTGCAAATATATATATATATTCCTCTTTATTTATTATAGGGAAATCTCAAATTCTCTTGAGTTTCCATTATTGTCAGCTTGCCCAAGTTAAAATTTAATCTTTCCGTTTAATTCAAACTCTTCCTACTACAAAGAACAAAAACAAAAAACAAAACCAACATTCTCATCATATTGAGTATTCCTCTTCCTATAAAGCTCATCCTTTGTCCTCCTTAAACCTGGATGCCAAAGGATGTTTGTATCAATGTGGCTGGCTAGAGACACATTTGGTACAACTGCTGTCCTCTGGACTTTAAGGGTCTCCACAGGATAAAGGTCTGCTCTGACCTCTTCTCTTGGTGTTCAACTTCGGTTTCCACTGAAGCTTAGCTGGCCTTGCCTGTTTCTTGTGAGCAGCTTGTTGCCACCTGCCATAGACAAGCATCAAAATGTCCATTTTTGCAATCCCTCTACTGTGATTCCAGACCTTTCTAGTCTCCTGGTTGTCTTCAAATATTCCATAATTCCCAGAAGTCTAGGATCTTTCAGCTTATTTTTGTGCGTCATGATGATGTCTGCAGATTCTGGGGGCTACTCTCCAGCTCAACAACTTACACATCTTCCTTAGCTCTTACCCCTCTATACTTCAGAATGCTACATTGAATACAGGACTTTGCAGTTGGCATTGGCCCTAATGTTATGTTTTACTTATCGTTCCTCTAATCCTCATCTACCAAAACAAAATTTTCTGGAAGCTTTACTTTTGGAAGGATAAGATTCCTAGGTCATATTTCTCAACTAATTTCCACCAGAGTACAGGGAATATCTCTTTGATATGTGATTTAGTAAAAATGAGCTTTGGAATTTAGAAAAATCTTACTTCTTAAAGGCTTATGCTTGAAATTATTGTAATTCCTTAGATTCCCAAAGTATTAGGGTCCAGATTAAAAAATGGACCCTAGGCCATTCTAAGGTCCATTTTATTCTAAGCCATATTTTCACCCCTTAAGAAATGAATGTCCTTTGTTCAGAAGATAAAAATTCTCAGAAGAGCATGGTTGAAAAGGAAAACATTAAATCATATGTGATAACATATTTTAAATATATAGCATTTTGGGGTTTTGATATATGTATTCATTTAAGAGTTTGTATTCTGGATTCCAGATTACCCAGATTTGAGTTTGAATCCTTACTCCTCTATTTGCTAGGTGATTATGAATCTTAACTATCCTTTGTGTGCCTCAGTTTCGCTGTATGTAAAATAAGGATAATAATAGTATCTATGCACTAACACAAGAGGATGTTAATAAATAAGCTAATATTCGTGAAGTGTTTAGAATACTTCTGTATTAGTCTGTTCTCACACTGCTAATAAACACATACCTGAGAGTGAGGCATTTATAAAGGAAAGAGGTTTAATTGACTCACAGTTCCACATGGCTGGAGAGGCCTCACAATCACTGCAGAAGGTGAATGAGCAGCAAAGTCATGTCTTACATGGTATCAGGCAAGAGGGCATGTGCAGGGGAACTCCCTTTATAAAACCATCAGATCTTATGAGACAGATTCATTATCATGAGAAAAGCACAATAAAAACCTGCTCCCATGATTCAATTACCTCCCACCAGTTCCCTCCCATGACATGTGGGGATTATTACAATTCAAGGTGAGATTTGAGTGGGTAAATAGAGCCAAACCATATCACTGCACCCCTGGCCCCACCTAAATCTCACGTCCTCACATATTAAAACACAATTGGCCAGCCACGGTGGCTCACGCCTATAATCCCAGCACTTTGGAAGGTCAAGGCAGGTGGATTACAAGGTCAACAGTTCAAGACCACCCTGACAAAGATGTTGAAAACCTGTCTCTATTAAAATACAAAAATTAGCCAGGCATGGTGGCAGGCACCTATAATCCCAGCTACTCGGGAGGCTGAGGCAGGAGAATCTCTTGAACCCAGGCAGCAGAGGTTGCAGTGAGCTGAGATCATGCTACTGCCTGCCAGCCTGGGTGACAGAGTGAGACTCCATCTCAAAAAAACAAAACAAAACAAAAACAATCATGCCTTCCAACAGTCCCCCAAAGTCTTAACTAACTCCAGGATTAACCCAAAAGTCCAAGTCCAAAATCTCATTGGAGACAAGGCAAGTCCCTTCCATCTAGGAGCCTGTAAAATCAAATGCAAGTTAGTTACTCTTTAGATACAATTGAGGTACAGTCATTGGGTAAATATACTCCTTCAAAATGCGATAAATTGGCCAAAACAAAGGGTTACAGGCCCCATGCAAGTCAGAAATCCAGCGGGGCAGTCAAATCTTAAAACTTTGAAATAATCTTTGACTCCATGTTTCACATCTAGGTCATGTTGATGCATGATGTGGATTTTCAGGACCTTGGGCAGCTTTGTTCTTGTGGAGTTGCAGGACTCGGCCACCCTCCTGGCTGCTTTCATATGCTGGCAGTGAATGTCTATGGCTTTTCCAGGTTCATGGCAAAAGTTGTCAGTGGATCTGCCATTCTAGGGTCTGGAGGACAGTGGCCCTATTCTCACAGCTCCAATAGACAGTGCCCCAGTGGGGACTCTGTGTGGGGACTCTGAACCTACATTTCTCTTCTGCACTGCTCTAGCGGAGGTTCTCCATGAGGGCATCACCACTGCAGCATACTTCTGCCTGAACATCCAGGTGTTTTCATACATCCTCTGAAATCTAGGTGAAGGTTCCCAAACCTCAATTCTTGACTTCTGTGTACCCACAAGCTCAACATGACGTGGAAGCTGCTGAGGCTTGGAGCTTGCACCCTCCCAAGCCATGGCCCAAGATAAACTTTGATCTCTTTTAGCCATGACTAGAGCAGTTGGGATGCAGGGCACCAAGTACCTAGGCTGCACACAGCAGGGGGGCTCTGGACCCAGCCCAGGAAACCATTTTTCCCTCTTAGGCCTCTTGGCCTATGATGGGGGTGGGAGCCTCTCATGTTGGCAATTAACATTTGGCTCCTGCTTGCTTATACAAATGTCTGCTGCAGGATTGAATTTCTCCCCAAAAAATGGGGTTTTCTTTTCTACTGCATTTCAGGCTGCAAATTTTTCAAACTTTTATGCTCTACTTCCTCTTGAACACTTTACTACTTAGAAATTTCTTCCAATGGAGACCCTAAATTATCTCACTCAAGTGGAAAGTTTCACAGATCTTTAGGACAGGGGCAAAATGCTGCCAGTTTCTTTGCATGGAAAGAGTGATCTTTGCTCCAGCTCTCAACAAGTTCTTCATGTCCCTGTAAGAACATCTCAGCCTGGATTTTATTGTTCATAACACTATCTGCTTTTTGGTCAAAACTATTCAACAAGTCTCTAGGAAGTTCCAAACTTTTCCCCATGTTTCTGTCTTCTGAGCTCTCCAAACTGTTCCAAACTCTGCCTGTTACCCAGTTCCAAAGTCACTTGCACATTTTCAGGTGTCTTTACAACAGTGCCCCACTACCCAGTATGAATTTACTGTATTAGTCTGTTCTCACACTGCTAATAAAGACATACCTGAGACTGGGTAATTTATAAAGGAAAGAAGTTTAATTAACTCATAATTCTACACGGCAGGGAAGGTCTCACAATCATGGTAGAAGGCAAATGAGGACCAAAGTCACATCTTACATGGCGGCAGGCAAAGGTGATATACAGGGAAACTTCCCTTTATAAAACCATCAGATCTCTTGAGACTTATTCACTACCACAAGAAAAGCATGGGACAAAACCCATCTGAATGATTCAATTGCCTCCCACCAGGTGCCTCCTACAACATGTGGAGATTATTACAATTCAAGGTGAGATTTCGGTGGGGGCATAGAGCCAATACATATCAACTTCCTAGTATATTATAAGCTCTGCATAAGTAGTTAATATTTATTATAATAATAATGAAAATAAGCAAATAAAAGTAAAATCGAATCTATAATTATAAAAAAGCTTAAATTATTTTATAAAAAACACAAACAGACAAAATTCTATCAACAGGAATAAAATAACATAAATAAGAACATAAAAAGCTGAAGTTACAGGTTAAGGGAATTTTAGAGAAGAGAAATTCCATATACTCCTATTGCAAAGTAAAAAACTACACATAAAGAAATTAAAAATAAACAGAAATTATACTGAGTACCCACTATATGGCTATATGTCAAGTCTATTCTACATATTGAAGTTACCACTATTGACAAGACAAATAAGTTCCTTGCTCTATGTAGCATAAATTATTGGTGTGGTCCAGAAAACAAACAAGTAAAAATGAATAGCATAAATTAAAATATTATTAAGTACTCCAAAACATAAGCTCAATACATAGAACAGGAAAATGTGATGAAGAGTATTGATGTGGGAGGTAGAGCTTAGATTCTGTGTTCTAAGGAGCATCTCTTAAAAAGAGACTTTTTAAGCAGATACCTAAATGATGAGAAAAAGACAATCTTGGGAGGAGGTGGGAGCAAGGACACAAAGGAAGCAACAAGGGCAAGGAGAGAACAAGGTGTTTTCAGAAATCAAAAAGGGCACCGTGGAGTAAAGTCTTGGGAGTTTAAGCAGAAGAGTGGCAAATTCTGCTTTATGTTTTTAAAAGAACGCTCTGGCTTCTATGAAAAGAACAGATTATTTGGGGCTAGTATAGACATAGGGATAGCACTTAGAAGGAAATAGTAATATTTCCAGTTATCAATAGTGTCAGATTAGGCAGTCGCAATGGTAGTTATGGGGAAAAAGACCCATATACTATTTATTTGAAAATTTATTGTAGTATTTGCTGGGGATCTGCATACAGGAAAAAATGACTTCCTCTAGCCAAGAATTGGGCATCTACCACACAACTCTCATTAACACATGATTTTTCCAGCTTCTCTAAATCTGTGTAGGGCACCAAATTTCACTCCTTCTGAAATTACTTTGCAGTCCCCCATTGTAGAGCATCTGATACTGGCCAGCAAATGAACTCTAAAAGGCTATTTTGAAAGGAAGCTAACATATATGTTTGAAAAGAGGCCAAGTATATATTTGAAAACAGGGGACTCACAATATTACTTGAGAATAATACGGAGTGTGACATTGAAGATTTGCAAAGTCATCATGATGTTGATTCTAAGAGAGTAAAATGTTAAGCATATATTTTATAAATTGTGTGGAAGAAAATCAATCAAACACCATTAACATAAGCGTTTATTGAAAATGCCAGGCATGAGAAGGCTCCAAATGAACATTCATACTTGAAGCAGGAGTGCAGAGGGTTTTAAGGAGGTTTGACAGGAGGGGTGAGCTGAAGTTCATGTTTGTCATAGATATTTCTCGAAAAGAAAGGGATTGTTTGTGCAGATCTGTTATTGTTTAGGCAATAAGACTTTTGTCAACAGTGTTGGACTAAAGCAGTTAGGAGTTGGGATTATGCACAAGGGCATGGGAGAAAGGTATAAGAAGCACTGTGGAAAATTCTTTGTCCTTCAATATCTCCTCTTGCAATTGAGTTTTAATTTTTGGAATACCTAACATGGCCTCTACTGGATATCAAGGGGCTGATTTTGTAGTAAATGTAGATACAGAAAAGTGGCTATAAGGATAAAGGAAAGATAGAACTCTAGGATGGTGCCTTGGTTTTGCGCTGTTTATTGATTCTAATCCTGCCTCCTATCCATACATAAGTATTAATGAAAAATTCTCATGCAGAGAAAGGGAATGTTTGATCCACTAAACTCCTCCCACATTCACATACTTGCCTTAGGAATGTTGTATTGCATTCTGATATGGTTGGCTTGTTGAGGTAGCAAGTAGATCACTTTCCTGGGAATTGGGACCCAGGCTCTCCATGAAATATATTCATCATTTCATATCCCCTGTCAGTTATTCAAGAAACAAGTGTGGTCCTAAAACAGTAATCAGAATTCACAAGGTAAGCCTAGGGCAGATTGGACAGTAAGTGTCTTCTCTCTTTGAGCCTCACTTTTTTGAGTGTAGATTTTAAAGAGGTCTGGTATAGGTTTCTCTGCAGCAGCTGCTGACATAACAGCTAGTCAGCACTTCAATGAGTTGAGCCTAAAGCCTCAGAAAACAAGGCAGGATAACTTTAGTTAGTTAGCTTAAATATACTGAACACATTTTCGTATCCTTTGGGCTTAGGACGAATATTTTATTTGTGTGTCTTAAGTTCTGCTGTTGCTGTTGTTTAAATGTATCAAATCTTTCTCCCCTGAGGTATAAAGCAGCTTCGTTTGAAATAAAATACTAAGGAAGCACAGTGCCTTCCCAAGGGCAAGGAGATTCCCAGTGTACAAGAATCAAGGTGTTGCTATGTGAAAAATGTTCCTCCACAGCCACCATGGAGGCCCATGGATTGATTTCAGGAAAAGAAGAAAAAAAAAGGAATCTATCTGATCAGAGAGCAAAATCTAAATAATAGTTACGAAGAAAAACAAGATATAGGAATGGCCAAAATAATGTTAGTCATTCTACTACTCTTGAGTTCTGTAAGTTTCCAGAGCAAACCAAAACATAAATCTCTCTTTTGCTTCCTGTTCCACAAACAACAAACTGAAAGGTCAATCAAGAGATGCCTTCCACTTCGTCTTACTTAGGGCGTCCTCTTTTACCAATGGGCAATACTGTGCCTTTGCAGTATGTAGTACCTGAGCACACTTAATGTTAAAAGTTAGAAGTTGCTTAGCAACCCCTTTACTACTTACGTGTTGTAGATACAACTGACAAGACCAAGGGCATAAGCAATGGTCGACTTTTCTACTAACAGGTTTGCATACACTCTCCCAAACTCTCATTTACTGTAACTCTTTGAACTTGAAATATCAGCTTCTTTGTAATGGAGAAAGACACACAATTACCAACACTTTATTTTTTCTAGAAATCCTTTAAGGCTGAGAAGGAGATAGACTGTATGTTCAGTCCAAAAGAAGAAATTGCTCACTAATGAGGGCAAAACATTCTCCTGTGTCCAGCTGCCCCCACAGGCTCATTCACAGTTTTGATTCAGAGTCATGCTTTTCCGTCTATGGACACACTTTCCCAGTCTTTCTCCATATCAGCCATTGTCTGGGGCTTTTGTCAGTTCATCAAGTCCAATGAAGCTAAGAAACCAAAAAAATCATGTAGGTGATATTTTTCAGTCTACCTTTAGTAATGTCTAAAGAAGAACAGTCTATTGTACAGTTTCCTAGCTGAAAGAAGCTATTATCATTGTCTATTTCATTCTTTCCATAGTATATAGGGCTGTCACTCTGCCCTTGTGCACTTTTAAACTGTAGCAACTTAGTTTTAAGGTAGAATAAAAACCACCTAAAAATGGCGTGTTGAAGCCATTTTATAAAAGTTCAGAATCTACGTTATATAATTGTTCAAAATGATTTTTTAGTTGATATCTTGAGACAAATGGAAAATAGGTACGAACAGAGAAGTTCTAAACTGTGTGCTGTGAAAGACAAAATTGAATTCAAAACTCTCTGGGTGAAGAAAATTCAGTATGCCAGATATATGCAGATTCTTTCTACTGTATTAACAGCTTAAGTGATTCAACTTTTAAAATCCGAAAGGTAGAAAAGCTGGAGAAATTTCACATGCTCTTCTATTCCTGTCATGATTCAAAATGGAGTATCTCTGTTTTAGCCTGCCTAGGCTCAATATATGTTGATTTTTAAAAATTGAGAGAAACTGTTTATGTCCCTCACATTGCCATTTGCAAACTCCCCACCAACCCTTTTGTTTGTTTGTTTCCTTTTGTGTTTTCCTTCCTGGATTTAAGCATTTTTTACAGGCTTACGATTGGCCCCTAGAGAGTCTTAAGTCACAACCATCATTACTGTGTACCAGTTGCTCAAGTACATCTTGAGATTCCATCAAGATATTTTCTGAAAACTGTTCACTTGAGAATTGTATCTATCCCCGGGATAGGAAATAGAAAGAAACACATGTTAGGGCAAGTAGTTACAGTTCTTATACTGTTGAGTAATATTCCTTATGATAGTGATTTAATTACATTGATTTATTGATTTTGCTGCAGTTCAGTTTGCAAGTGTTTGGGATGAGTCACAACCACAAAGGGGCTATAAGTCAGGAATGACTAAAAGAAATCTCAACATACGCCTGATGTTAAGAAAAAAAAAAAAAAAGCAGAAAATATAGAGGAAAAACTGAGGAAAGGGTAACTAGGGATTGTGACAGTGACTGTTTTTGTCACATTGTGTTTTTGTTTTCTCTCCAACGGGATACACATACATTTTATAGCAGTGGATGTCAGACTTCAGTGTGTACAAAAATCGCCTGGGGTTTCTGGTTAAATGTGCAGATTCCTGGGTGTCATCCTGAAGTTTTTGACTTCATAGATGGTTGTTGATATTTTTGTTGTTACTGTTGTTCTGTGTGTGTTGGGGAGGGGTAGTGTGTGTGTGCATCATGGATCTGTTTGTTTAAGCAGCACTTAAATTGATTATAATATAGATAGTAGAAGGGCCACACATTAACATTAACATGAACCCCAGCTCTAGGTGCCCTGGGAAGATACTGTATGGTAATTGTGAGTATGATCCAAATCCCTCAACTCTCTAATTAGACTGGTGATGTAACCCTCTGTACCTATGTAGGAAATAGTAAGGATTAAACAGAAAAAGCTGAATGGGATAGCAGGCAGTGTATTGTATGTAACAGATACTCCATAGATCAGCAGTCCTCAGCCATTTCTGGCACTGGGACTGGTTTCATGGACATTTTACCACAGACATAGGGAGCGGGGTGGGAGGGTTTTAGGATGATTCGAGCATATTACATGCATTGTGCAGTTTATTTCTATTATTATTATATTGTAATATATAATGAAATAATTATACAACTCACCAAAATGTATAATCAGTGCAAGCCCTGAACTTGTTTTTCTGTAACTAGACATTCCCATCTTGGGGTGATGGGAGACAGTAACAGATCATCAGGCATTAGATTCTTATAAGGAGTGTGCAACCTAGATCCCTCTCATGTGCAGTTCACAGTGGGGTTCACGCTTCTATGGAATCTGATGACACCACTGATCTGATTGGAGGTGGAATGCAAGCTATAGGGAGCAGCTGTCAATACAGATGAAGCTTCGCTTGCTGGCTGGTGCTCACCGCCTGCTGTGCAGTCCAGTTCCTAACAGGTGCCGCTCTGTGGCCTGGGAGCTGGGGACCCCTGCCATAGAATGTTAGTTCAGTTTTCTCTAGCTCTGTCACCAACCACATATTCTTAAATGTGACTTCATGGTTTCTTCTTTGTAAAACAGTGATGGTATAAATTAGTAGACTGAATCAGCAAGTGGGAGCAGTATGGTATCAAGGAAAACTGGTTTGAGCTTTGGTGGATCTCATGAGACAGTACCTCAATTTGGTAACATCATTTTAGGGTTTCAGATTCGTATTTCATCAGCGTTCATGGATGATGAGGCCTGAGCTGGAGGACTGAGTCATGCTAAATAACACATCTCAACAAACTAAGGCAAATACGAGTTTTCTAAATCGTCAAACTTCCAGTGAGAAATAAAGCATTTTTACTGGTAGGTACGCCAACATGTTTATAATCAATTATCTCTACCGCTGTATTTGAACTGCATGGGAATCGAGAAAAAAAAAATCAGGACTGAAAGTAAAAATTAACTTCTAGAAATCAGTGTCAAAGTGTTATAAATATTTGAAGCTCATTTGATTGAGCTTCATAAATTGATAGTTGCTTGGGGAGCATGAAATCAGAACAGGGGAAATTAGGTTAATTAAAATTTTACTGACTTTGAAATAAGACATTCTGAGAAAGGTATCTAAAAAAATCCAGCTCTGTGTAAATACTCAATATCACTTGACAACACCCTGTCCTTTAGCTCTGGCTCCTTTTCCCTTGATGAGGATCAGCATTTCTTTCTCAGCATAGGTATTTGCCAGGCTTGATATGTGCTCTTTATCATTTCCTGTATGTATAGAAGCATTGACAAGTTCCAGCCAAGCATCTGCCAGAGTGAGCCTCTAAGAAACAGATTGCAATAGGTATGACTCTTCGGCCAATAACTCAGTTATGTCAATTATATAATTTTGTTTTCTATAACTACACTTAATTTCATTTTAACATTTTTTTCTCAGCAGATTGTGAGGAAACTTTTCATCAATCATTACTAACAGTGTACATTTGCTCCTAAAGATTATTACCAGAGGTATTTTCCTCCCGACATCCTACTGTGGTCATAAATGCCTATGACATTTTTCATATTTCCAGGCAAGATGATATTTGTATTAAGTTTGCACTTAAGAATTAGTGCAGCTTTATAGTCATTTTTTATTTTTCCTGTGAATTTTTAGTAATATATGTTATTAAATTATAAGCAAAAGTTTACTTGATCTTATACAATTATTAAGAGTTGTCTCTTCTCCATAATTTTCAAAGAAGTAACCGCACTTAATTTTATTTAACCTCTGAAATAAGTCTTTGTTCAGGTAACTTGAAAAGAACACTTTAGAGGACTAAGCAAAATATGCAGATTGACACAATTTTCATTAGTAGGACACAGAATCTCTCATGATTAATGTTATTTATTTAATAATTTCCCAACAGAGGTTTTGTTTAAATTCATGAGCTTTTGATCGCTTATTTCTCTAAATCAACAAAATTGATCTAAGTTACATTATCTCATAGTTCAATAACTTTCTCTGTTCTATGGTCCCTCTGAAATATATTACATCTATTGCTTGTTTATGATAACATGTTTAATTTTCAGAATTTCTAATTGGTACTTTTACATGTCAACTCATTCCTGATTTATATCCACCTATGCTTTGTTCCATAATTTCCTGTTGGTGATTTATGATCTTACTTCTTATTTTATCTCTCTGAGTATTTTAGGTAGATTCATTTTATAATAATTTTAAAAATATACAACATTATCTGCATACCCTCATAAGTTAATTCTTTCTCCCTGAGTTTTTTTAATACTCTCCTTAAGTTACTAGTTTTTTTCTTTGTGCTTTAGACCTTGATATGCCAATTCATCTTGAATAGGTGTTTGTGTATGCATGGGCACATATTTACTTTCTATTTCCCATGTTTACCCATCTGTGTCTAGTTGTTTCCAACCTGCAAATTGGGATCTTATATTTACATTGGAGTCGCAGAGTTCTCATCTTGTAGAGATGCCAGAGTTATAGTTCCTGAATCTATATGACTTACCTTGGTCCCAGTTGTGTAGACATCTATATTCCCTCCAGCTTTCCTAGATAGCAACACTGGGCAGTGACTGTGACTTTTTTGCATTTACTATTGTGGGTGTTTCAAGACTTCTGCATGATTCTTGCTTGCTGCGACATAACAGGGGAATTTATTAATTTTTACTTTGATAGAACTAATTCCCCAATTGCCTCCCCCAGAATTTGATCTAGAAACTTCATAGAATTATCATTCAGGCTTCATTTATTGTTGTGGGTTTCAGTTCCACTTTTGTTCGTTGAGATAGTTATATGGTGTAAAAGTACTTTAACTATCATGCTAGGTATTTAGAACCAAGGTGGAGAGGGATTCTACATATAGTTACAGCAATATCTTGACCAGAATTCACAAGTATAAGCATTCTGCATCCATATTTCTCTTGAACATGAATTCAAAGGCAGAAAGTTAAATTCAATAATTGCTCTTGACTATGCTACTTTTAAAATACGTGTGAACTTAATTGATGGGAAATATGAAAATAAGGACTTATCTAGGTAGCTCTTTCCATTCATAATTATTCCTTACCTTTCCTTCTCTGTCTCTTATATGCATTTTCTAAACTTTACTTCTACAGAGCACACTTCAAAATTTAAAAGTTCAGTTTCTCAGATCAAATTTCTCCTACCAATCTCAAGTCTTATAACAAGACAGACTTGTCAGTTATCAGATTCAACTCTGAGGTCTAACCTTGGAACTTTCCTCTTGATTTAGATGAAAATGTCAGGAAGGAATTTGAGCAAATATTTCATTTTCCTAGTTAGGTCAGATAATAATTTAGCTTAGATAGAATGCCATAAAATAGAGTTCCCCAGCTTTTTAAAAATAAAACTTTGCACACATTTTTGTTGATAGTAGGGAGAATCAATTCATACATTAATCAAAACAGCAGATAATATACTTTTATGTAATTGTTTGCTGGATTTCCTTTACTATAAATATCATGTTCATAAAATCATGAGATAAATCTTCAGTGTATCAATCACAAATTATTCATCTTATTCTGTTAATTTTGATGTTTCTTGAAAAGCTAATATTTGATAATATTTCTTATAATTAGACTATATCAAGAATGATGCAGGATTTCAAATTTTTTCCTACTTCCAAGCAAATAGGTTAGCCTGCCACAATCTCAATAATGGTAGCAAAAGTCATGAGGCTCCTGGATCAGAGACATGGGATTTTTATTGCTCATGGCAATAACAGTAGCCAAAGCTTCACACTGATTTACATCAGTTCTCTACGCTCTCCAATCCTAAGGAAATGCAAAGGGCCCATCTTGGATGCTTGCACATGAAATTGGTCATATGTTGCAGGATAGAAACACAGCTTGGGGAATTCACCATCATTATATTTATTATTTTATTTTTTTCTCATTTGTTTATTTTTGTAATTTTTTAAAATAATTTCAACTTCTATTTTAGATACAGGTGCAAGTTTGTTGCATGTGGATATTGTATGATACTGAGGTTTAGGATACAACTAATCCCGTCACTCAAGCAGCGAACATAGTACTCAATAAGTAGTTGTTCAGTTATTTTCCACTGCCTCATTCCACCTCTAATTATCTGCAGTGTCTATTGTTGCCATCTTTATGTCCACGAGTACCCAGTGTTTAGCTGCCACTTATAAGTGATAACATGTGGTGTTTGGTTTCCTGTTCCTGCATTAATTTGCTTAGGATAATGGCCTCTAGCTGCATCTATACTGCTGGAAAAAAAATGTTTTCATTTTATGTTATGTCTGCATAGTATTCCATGGTGTATATGTACCATATTTTCTTTATCACATCCATGAATGGTGGACACCTAGGTTGATTTCATATCTTTGCTATTGTGAATGGTGCTGCAATAAACTTATAGGTACATGTGTCTTTTTGACAGAACAATTTATTTTCCTTTAGATATATACCCATTGTCGGGAATGCTGGGTAGAAGAGTAGTCCTATTGTTACTTCTTTGAAAAATCTCTAAACTGCTTTCCACAGTGGCTAAACAAATTCACATTGCACCAAGAGTGTATAAGCATTCCTTTTTCTCTGTAGCCTCATCAACATTTGTTGCTTTTTGTGTTTTTAATAATAGCCATTCTGACTTCTATGAGATAATATATCACTGTGGTTTTGATTCACATTTCTCTGATTATTAGTAATGTTGGAATTTATTCATACATTTGTAAGCCAAATGTATGTTTTCTTTTGAGAAGTATCGGTTCATTTTCACTGACAATTTTTTAATGGGGTTGGTTTTTGCTTGATGAGATATTTAAGTTCCTTATAGATTCTAGATATTAGATCTTTGTCAGACACATAGTTTGCAAGTATTTTCTTCCATTCTGTGAGTTGTTTAATGATAGTTTTTTTTTAATCCTGTACAAAAATTCCTTTAATTAGTTCCTACTTCTCAATTTTTGTTTTTGCTACAATTGTTTTTGAGGACTTAGTAACAAATAATTTGCAAAAAATTGATGTCCTGAATGGTGTTTCCTAGGTTTTCTTCTAGGATTTTTACAGTTTGAGGTCTTACCTTTAAATCTTCAGATCATCTTGAGTTATTTTTGTACACAGGGAAAGGTAAGGGTCCAATTTTATTCTTTCACATAGATTAGCCAGGTATCCAAGCACCAGTTACTGATGAGGAAGTCCTTTCCCCATTGCTTATTTCTGTTGACTTCATCAAAGATCAGATGATTGTAGGTGTGGGGCTTTATTTATTTCTGGATTTTCTATTGTGCTCCATTGGTTTAAGTGTCTCTTTTTGTACCAGTAGCATGCTGTTTTGGTTACTAAAGCCTTACAGTATATTTTGAAGTCAAGTAATGTGATACCTCCGGATTTTTTTTTTTTTTTTTTTTTTTTGTGCTCAGGATTTCTTTGGCTATCTTAGCTCATTTTTATTTCATATGAATTTTAGAACAGTTTTTTTCTAATTCTGTGAAAAAATGACACCAATAGTTTGATAGGAATAGCGTTGAATGTGTAGATTGCTTTGGGCGGTATAACCATTTTAATGATATAGATTCTTCCAATCCATGAACATGGATTGTTTTTCCATTTGTTTGTATTGTGTTTGATTTCTTCCCGCAGTGTTTTGTAGTTCTCTTTGTGCAGATCTTTACCTGCTTTGCTAGCCATATTCCTAGATGTTTCATTTTCTTTCTGGCTATTGAAAATCATATTGTGTTCTTGATTTGAATTTCAGCCTGGACATTATTGGTGTATAGATGTAACACTGATTTTTTATATTAATTTTGTGTCCCCAAACTTTAATAAAATTGTTTATCAATTTTAGTAGGCTTTAGGCAAAGTCTTTAGGGTTTTCTAGGTACAGAATCATATCATCAGCAAAACAGATAATTTGATTGCTTTTTCTATTTGGATGTCTTTCCTTTCTTTCTCTTGCCTGGTTGCTCTGGCTAGCACTTCCAGTACTATATTGAATAAGAGTGGTGAAAGTGGGCATCCTTGTCTTGTTTCAGTTCTTAAGGATAATGCTTCCAGTATTTCCCCACTCATTATGATGTTAGCTGTTGGTTTTTCATAGATAGTTCTTATTGTTTTGAGGTATGTTTCTTCACTGCCAATATGCTGAGAATTTTTATCATGCAGGGATGTTAAATTGTATTAAAGGGGGTTTCCATGTCTATTGAGACAAACATATGGTTTTCAAATTTAATCTTGTTTCTGTGGTGAACCACATTTAATGACTTGTGTATGTTTAATCCATCTTAAATCCCAAGAATAAAGCTACTTTATTGCGGTGAATTAACTTTTTGATGTTCTGTTGAATTACAGTTGCTAATATTTTGTTGATGATTTTTGCATCTATGTTCATCAGGGATATTGGCTTTGAGTTTTATTTTTTCGTTGTGTTTATGTCTGGTTTTATTATCAAGGTAATGCTGGATTAATAGAATGATTTAGGGAGGAACCCTCCTCTTTCATTTATTTGGAATAGTTTCAGTAGAATTGGTACCAACTCTTCTCTGTACATCTGGTAGAATTTGGCTCTGAGTCCATCTGGTCAAGAGCTGTTTTTGGTTGGTAGATTTTTTATGACTAATGCAACTTCAGTACTCAATATTAGTCCATTCAGGGCTTTAATTTCTTCCTGTTTCAATCTTTGGAAGTTGTATGTTTCAAGGAATTTTTTATCCATTTCTGGTTGGTAGATTTTTTATGACTAATGCAACTTCAGTACTCAATATTAGTCCATTCAGGGCTTTAATTTCTTCCTGTTTCAATCTTTGGAAGTTGTGTGTTTCAAGGAATTTTTTATCCATTTCCACTAGATTTTGTACTTTGTGTGCATAGGCTTGTTCATAATAGTGTTGGAAAATTTTTTGCATTTCTGTCAGGTAAGTTGTAATGTCACTTTTGTTGTTTCTACTTGGGCATACTTGAATCTTCTCTCTTTTTTCCTTTGTTAATCTAGCTAGTGGTCTATTGATCTTGTTTATCCTGTCAAACAATAAAATTTTGGTTTTGTGTTCCTTCGTGTGAATTTTTGAGTCTCAATTTCATTCAGTTACAGTATTTTGGTTTAAAGTCTGTTTTATCTGATGTAAGGTAGTGACGCCTGCTTCTTCTTGTTTTCCATTTGCCTGATAGATCTTTTTCCAACCTTTTGAGCCTATGTGTGTTATTACATAGGAGATGAGTCTCTTAAAGACAACAGACAGATAGGTCTTGCTATTTTATCCAACTTACTCTGTACCTTTTAAGTGAGGTGTGTAGGCTATTTACGTTCAAGTTTAATATTGATATATGAGGTTTTGACCTAATCATGAAGTTGTTAGCTGGTCACTTTGTAGTTTTTATTGTGTGGTCTCCCACCATCTTTTTAGAAAGCAAAAGGAAGTCTACTTTTTCATAGGTTGAAACAAAATTAAGATTGAATTAGAAGTGTTACTTATTCTGTCAAGATTGCCCTGCAAATACAACCCTGAGAAATTTTCCTGGTAAAGAGTGATTAGGGCATTGCCTTCTAGATTTACCCAGAAAGAACTTTTATGGATGCTCAGACTTCATGGGGTATTGCCTCTCCCTAAACCAAATAATGAAGCATAGTTGTATGAAACTTACTAGATATTTAAAGATGCTATGATTAACAATATAAGTAAATAGCCAACAGTTACTCACCATTGTGCTATGTACTTTATCTGTTTTATCACAATTAGCTTCTATTATTTCTCTCCTTGAACTTTTAGTCCCTTCTTTTTGAGATAAGTAAACAAAATCTTAAATACTTTAAGACTGGACAAAAAGAAGTTTAGAAAGATTATAGAAATAATTTTTATAAAATAATGATTATGACAACTACAATCAAAATAATAGTAATAATAAGCTTTAATATAACTGGTATAGATTTTTTAAATCTAACCCTCACAATAACACACTGAGATCCATTGTTGCCATTTCTAGCTCAGGATACTGAGATTAGAGAGATTAAGTAACCCTGGACAGGCTAACTATTCATTGCAAAGACAGGGAAAGATTGCTCCAGAATGTGCGTTTTCAACTCATTTGCTGTATTCTCGCTCAACAAGTAATTATGTTTTCATACTTACAAAAGTATCCTTTTTGGTACTATACACAACATATGCAATCTTTGTTTATGCTATTTTATATAGTTGCAGATTCAACATTTTTATTAATTTTTCTATGTTGTAACACGAAGTAATTTGCTTCAAACTCTTAGATCATGAATAAGAAAATCTTTGTTGTGGGTTCTGTTATAGACCACTAAGGCATGCTTTTGTGGAAGACAAGTAGCAATTTAGGAAATATGAAAGCTGAACAGACCATTGTAGATACCATATTAAATAGATTATTAAATTTTCAATCTACCTGCTACTCAGTCACTATATTCAGGGACAGGAGTATCTATGATCAAGACTAACAATTGCAAAAACAATTCAGAAATAATGGATAAATCAAATAGAAAACTGAACAATACATATAATAATATATAGAAATTGTGTTGCCTAAAATAACTATTTGAGAAGCATTGAAATTGTTGAGAAAAATTGTTTGATAAGATGCTTGAAGTAGAAGTTAAGAAAAGATACATTTTTGTTTTCATAATAATTGATAATACTTGAACTATTTTGAGTGATTATTTCTCAGAGGTTATTTGTTTTCCTAAATGCTACAGTAAGATTTATTTTACCAATCGGAGTTTTGTAGCTTCAGTTACCTTATACCACTGCCTCCCAGGAAAGAATTTATCATATTCTGGTGGCAATTCTGGTAAAAAGGTGACAGGAGATGTCAAGTCCAGGTAATATGTGGGGGAAGAAAGAGCGGGATTGCTGAGGTGAATCACCTGCCATGGAACTGAGGAGAGTGCTTGGAGAACAGAAATATTTAATAATAATTTTTAAAGTGTTTCACTATAATATATGCAATGTAATGGCTAAATTTATAGCCTCTACAAAATATTTAGTAGAAAACTTGGGACTTTTAAAAAGTTTTATTGTTTCTTTTTGAGGAATTCAAAGGCGTGACTTTTGAAATACACCATTTCAGTAATTGCAGCATAGTATAAGTTGATGTTCATATCGTAAGGAAAAATGAAAGTCTTGTGTAGACTGGAACATTCTATCACCATGGCAACTTTACGGAGAACAAATTTCTCTGAATTAGCAGCTGGGTCAAGGATATTATCATCATCAACCACCTGTCCCTGATTTAGATTTTAGTGGAACATGTACCATGTTTTGGTAGATTGCTGACCTACCATGGACATGTAAAGGATTCATTCATTCTACTCTTTTCTTGCCTTGGACTTAAGGAGACTTGCTATGAAATTATTGAGTTGAGCCTTTACCTGTTAAAGTTATCAATAACAATGACGGAAGCTGGGAAGAGGAAGCATTTGGAGAAATTGGGTTGGCTGCAAACTGGAAAACACAAGAAAACCCATAGTAATGATTAGAACTAATTAATTATAGAGGCAAATGAAAGTTGACAGAAGGAAAAAGAACCCAGAGCTAGAGTATCAAGAAAGTATCTAAGAGTGACTTCGTAGTCTCTAAATATTCTTTTATCACACATAATACTAGTAAAATTGTTAAAACATTTACCTTGCATATTTAACACTTGAAATTTATTCATATAATAAATATACTCTGTAGCAATCATTATTAGTACTCACCAATATTCAGCTCTTCTTTCTTTTTTGGGCATACAGGCAACTATATTTCCTGGCCCTTTTAGTCAGTGGAGTAGCGAAATGTCCTGCAGAATTTTCCCGGTGTTGCCTTTTCAGGCCTCCAAAGTGGAGGAAACCATGTGTTCATCTTGGTGCATCTGCAGGATAATGGAGACTCTGTCATACTGGTTGTCTGAGAAACTGTGTGGAGCAAAGCCCTAGGCAAACTATTGTGGCTTAAAACTCTAAAATACATTTATCTCTCATTTTTCTGACCATGAGAGATGAATACATTTTACAATATTAAGCCATTGAAATTTTGAAATTGTTACCACATCATTACTTAGATTATGGTAAACAACATATACACACCAGGTGAAACTTAAAATTACTAATACAAAAATATATATAGAAACTTGAACTTGCATATCTTCTTTCTGTACCCCATTGCATATTTCTGAGCATTCCCTTGGATACCTTTGCTCCCATTTGGAAATTACTGCTCTAGACATCACCTAATATTACCAAGAGAATATATAGACATATAAAGTCAAGTGTGATACTTCCTTAGAGTTTTATTTTTAAAAAAATAAATTATTTAATCCTGAAAAGGGTGCACTTTGTCACCAGGTGGTTTGGTTACTTTCCTTGCATGTTATAAGTGGTAGCATTCTGGCTACAATCAGCTGTAATACAACCTTTGGTTATAAAAAGAAACAACACTTCTTAACAAGAAAATATAAAAATTAATAATGAATACTGTAAAAGACAATTCTTATATAGAATTTACAAGAAAATGTGAGGATTAAATAAATATTATAAGAATTGTTATTCCTAACCCATATCATTCTTCCAAAAATGCCAGATGTTGTATGTTTTCATTGATTTCTAAAAAATAAATAAAATAATACTTTATTGAAGCCAATATCTTCCCACTATTGGCTACCGACTGTCAGATAAATATGGTGTCATAATAGTTTATGCTACCTAGTTATTTGAAAAGTTTTCTATCAGTTGCCAGGCAAATTGAAGATAAGGTAATGTATTTGCCATGTTTATTTTATTTGCATACAATAGAAAGTAAAATCAAATTAACTAAAGCAAAAGAAGAAATGTATTGGCTTATATAACTGCAAAGTCCAAGGAGTAAACTTGCTCTAGGCATGGCTGAATCCAAGAGTACAAACAATATCATTAGAGATCTATCTCATTTTCTCTCTCTCGACTCAGGTTTTCTCCCTGTTGATTTTATTTTCAAATAAACTTATTATATGTGCCAGGATAGTTGTGCCAGTTAGTTCTGGGCTTTCATTATGTTCAACTTCTGAGATTCCAGAAGCAAGATCAATCTTTGTAATTACCATGCCCCCAAAATGTTCAGATTAGCCACATTGGTTACATGTCTTCTGTAATGTAAAAGCACAAACAACTATTGGTTTCTTTGCAGAAGAGAAAACCCTCAAAAAGGAAAAGACCTAAGTAACTCAGAAATGGAAATACCTGACCTGTGCAGGGAGGGCTTCTGATTCAGCTCTTGCAGACATCATATCTTGAAAAGAAAACGGTCTACTATGTTTTTGGTTAAAGACTATGAAATAAAATCTTCTACAATGCTATATCTCCTACAACCAAATCATTTTTAGTAATGAATAGCAGAAGAGAGGATAATAATGCTTTCCTTTGCAACTAAAAGAACAGAATTTTAAATGCACACTCTTCAGAAGTTCAAGTCAAACAATGAAAATTCAAGTAGATATTCAGAAGGAACATCTCAAAAAAAAGTAGCACTGCTAAACTGCAAAAGTCCAGTGAAAATCTAGAGTTAACATTATTTAAAATATAACTAGATTAATCAGTCGTATCTCTGGATGGTAAAGCAGACGATGAAATTAAAAGTTACAAAGCGAATGGAAGGTCAAGAACTCTACCCTTTACTAGAGGCAGCCAAGTGAAAGATTGTGAATTGAGATCTCAGTGGTTCAGAGTGTGAATTATTGGTTTTCAGGTCTTTGAAGTCTCTAAGTGAGAATGTTAGTGGAGTGGGGCAAATTCATTCTTCCTGCACAATCATTAAAGACTCATATTGTCTTTTAATATTCTCTTTTATGATTAAAAATGATGAGTGAGTAGCACATTAACAGAGCCACTATAATATACAAATACAACGCCATTCAAAAAAGCCAGTGTTTTGCTTTAAAAAAAAAAATTTAAGCATTAGATTTTATCTCCTTTTTGATTGCCTCTCACATTAGTCAGAAACCTCTAACTTCCTGGATTCCTTAATAAAAACTTCAAATCATGCGGCAAGACATTTGACATAACGGAATTTTCACTAACATCCTTTCAGCAGCTAGCAACTTTAGTCTCAGGAGGAGATCTTTCACCCTGCTCTGGGTTATTAAAGCTAATTAAAGTGATGACCCTTATTTGCCAAACTGTCACTCAAGGTCTCTGGAAGGGACATCCTATTCCTTCTCATTCCTCTGTTCCTTTTCTGTGGTGTTAGCAGAAGAAAGGAAAGAAATGCTATCCCACTGGGGCTCCAAGCTGAAAGCAAACTCTGTGAATCGTTCTTTTTACAGGAGCAGCAATCTCTCATTTTACTTTTAAGGAAACATTATCCCCCACCATTTAATTCACAGGTGGGGAACTGTTTAAATATAAACAACTTTTGCATATTTCTAGTACAAACTCTTCCACCAAATTTTCTAAATTAGGAATGCATCTTTTTTACAAAATAATCTCAAATAAAATTTTAAAAGCTCTTCTAAGGTGTACCAAAATTTTGATAGAAGATAAAGAACTCCTTTTGGAGGAATTGTATAAGAGAAACTGCTTGAATTTACGGGATTTTGAAAGACCCAGTCATACAAAGAAAATTAATAATTTAGAAAAACTTTATTTTGAATGTCTAGAATGCTGTCATAGGAAAATTCTATCCTCTGATTTTCCCCAAATTTCAGAGAAAATAATTATTTTGCTTTGAAATGAATTAATAATGCTTGCTTTTTCAAATTCCCCTTTACTGTCTACTTGTGAAAATGTAAGTATATTATGTCTACATCAAATTTTTAATCATGTTAACTTGAGTGTGAGCAGCAGTATAGTTAGGAATGCTTTGGGCTACAGTAAATACACTTAACATGAACTTAAACAAGTAGGAGTTTATTATCCCAGATAAAGAATTGTGAAAATGGCAGTTTAGTGGTAATTCAGTGGCTCCAGCATATCGCCAGTGTTTCAGGCTTCTGCTGTTTTTCTGATCTTCCAAACTTAATGTGTCAGTCCTTGACCTCAAGTTGCCAGAAGTCTTGTCCACCTCCAGCACCACATCACAGTTTAGGGTAGGAGGGACAGGATGCTGCGGAGAGCCTGCTAGCTGAGTGTGTGTCATCCAGCAGGCTTTTCCTTAAGTCCCATAGGCCAAATGTTACATGGCCACACATACATATCGGTAAGCTCAGAAACAGGGAATTTGGGATGTAGAACAACTAAAACATGCAACAGTATCTGCTGTTGTTGTTGTTCATTCTCTTTGATATAAACATGTAATAATGACCAGATGCCACAATTCTATAAAAAACTATACATTTAAAAAATATTGAAACATTTCTAAATTTGAGGACAAATTTCAATTAATGGGTAGTAATATAAAATATATTTTATATAAAAAAGCAATTACAATTAAATCAACAATACATCATAAAGCTGTGAAAAGCTGTCTTATGTGTATCACAGTATGTTAATTCTCAGTCAGATGTTTTTCTTCTGTTTTGTGTGTCTAATTCTTTAAATGTAATTATTAACATTTTATCATGCAAGTTTCATTAAAGGTATAAATAATTCATAATTGTTTAGGTAACCATGCGGTGAATCTTCATTCAGATGATGATTACAAACAGAAAGTACTCAGCTAGTCACACTGGAAATTGCTCTGCCTGTTTGTAATGAATGTTTGTTAAATTTTTGATAAACCAATTTTTAAAAAGTATATGAAAAATAGGTGCATGTCATCTAGAAGTGCAACTTTCTTGTGGCCCAGTATCACTGATTTTATTAGCTGTTTGTCTATAAACTTTGTCATTGTGAAGGCAAATGAATTGTAAAATATTTGATGGCCTTATTTTTTAATCTCATTGAAATGATTTACAAAGTTGAATTATGTGAAGATGATTGGAAATGATCCACGTCATTTCCTTCTGTGTATGATTGCTCTATCTCATGTATGATTTTGAAAAAAAGGGTCGAATTAAAAAACACTATATTTACTGTATTAGTCTGTTCTCATGCTACTAATAAAGACACACTGAGACTCCATAATTTATAAACGGAAGAGGTTTAATGGACTCACAGTTCCACATGGCTGGGGAGTCCTCACAATCACGATGGAAAGTGAAGGAGCAGCAAAGGCACGTCTTACATGGTGACAGGCAAGAGAGCTTGTGCAGGGAACTCCCGTTTATAAAACCAGCAGGTCTCCTGAGACTTATTTACTACCATGAGAACAGTATGGGGGAAACCGCCCAGATGATTCAACTAGCTGTGGCTGGCCCCACCCTTGACAATGGGGATTATTACAATACAAGGAGAGATTTCGGGGGTCACTGCCAAACCATATCACTACTGTTTAGTAATGTGTGACTTAGGGTCTATCAAATGGATTAGAAATTTAAGGCCAATTTTGACCTATCTGCCTCATTCTAACCATACCATTACCTTGAATATTTAGGTTTATTATAACATTACTGAATTATACAGTAACTTTCTCTACACTGGCAAAAATGAGTGGTCCTTACCATTTTACCATTATGCTGGGATTAAGTGAACTATTATTTAAAATCTGTTTGAATGTAAAGAACACAATATTTATAGTGAGAGCATTTAACATGTGTCTTTATTTAATTTGATACGTGACCTTGAATTAATCGTGTAACTATCAGATATTCAATTTACTTATCTGCAACTTAAAGTAAAACAAAAAAGAAGTTTAAAAAAATGCTTTTATGCTATGGAAAAAGAGCCACGGGCTGTAAGAATAATTTTTTTTGTTTGTTTTAATAAAAATTGTAACTTTCTTCCCCTCACTTCATTTACTTGCAAGTGTTTCCTGTATTTTGAAAGTATGTCCTATTTTTTGCAAGACTATTTAAACTTAATTGGCAAGTGTGTTCTATTTTTTGCAAATCTATTTAAACATTGGCTTTTATTAATTATCCTGGCATTTGGTTTATACCTGCCTCTCTTTCATCTCTCAGACTTTCAGACTTTCCCTGTACAGCTCTGGAATGGATACCGGTCTCTCCATTTCTCTGAATTTGCTCTTGGTTCCTCACACACGGCAGCCTCATGACTAGGTCATATTCCACCACCCGGTCTGGCGAGTCTTCTAGACACAGGCTCTTTCACCCAGTGGCCACCCTGTCTCACTGATAGGGAGGCATGTTGCTTAAAAAAATCGCAAAGAATTATAAAAATTTATTTTTATTATCATTATTAAAATGAGGGCAATACACTTCGAATACATCTTTCCTTTCCATTTACTTTATATGCAAAGAAAGACCCTGATTGCCCAAGAGTAAAATTTTTACATGGTTAAATTTTTTTGTCCCTTTTGCATCACGAGGATTGTCAGAGTGCAATATATAGTTGTTTTGATATGACGTAGAAACTTTCGGAAATGTACGTTATTTTGGTGATTTTTCTACTAAGGGTTTCTTACGTTTTCTGTATTCAAATGCAAGAAGACTCTGAGTGAGTAAATGGAAGTTGAAGCTGATTTTCTCTTCAGGTGAAATGACTAAAGAAGTAGAGGAAATATGACAAATGGTAGATCATAACAATATCCATGGACACACAGAGTATGGCCTAGGGTTAAGAACTTAGTATAAGAAAATAGAAATTCACTGAGCACAATCCTTTTGTTAGCAAATATGCTTTTAAGTTGTTATAAGCCCCCTTGCATCAAAGGGCAGGTAAACCTTCTCCAAGGCAGTTTAATTTTCAATGTCCTCAATTGATCAATTCCAGAAAATGAGACTTCTCAAACCACCCAATATTTATATATACTCTTTAATGTTTAAAACAAAACTCATATTGTATGTTCCATTACTCTATACAGAAGCCTACACTATTTCTTAATAGATTAAAAAAAAAAATGCTGGCCTTGTGCTGTGGTTCCCGCCTCTAACTCAAGCACTTTGGGAGGCTGAGGAGGGAAGATCACTTGGGTCCAGGAGTCTGAGAAGAGTCCTGGCAAAATAATGAGACTCCTTCTCTTCAAAAAATTTAGAAACTAGCCAGGCATGGTGACATGCCATGTAGTTCCAGGCTTCAGGAGATTGAGGCAGGAGGATGATTTGAGCCCAGGAGTTTGAGGTTGCAGTGAGCTATGATGGTACCACAGCACTTCAGTCTAGGTGACAGAGCAAGATCCTATCAAAAAAAAAAAAAAAAAAAAAAAACAGAAAGCTTAGATTATATTTCCAAATACAGTTGGGTTGATGTTAAATTTATATAACTGAAATAGATTTTGATTTGCAAAGCCCAGCTGTCTCTGCCATGGCAGATGTATGCAGTTGGAATAAATGCCTTGAGGTAAATGGAGATGTCTGATGTACCTAGTTACTGTTCCCAACTGTGAATTTCTGAGTGAGAGATAGTTAAGAAATAATTTCCTTTCTATGTTTTATTATCTTCTGAATATCTATTTTAGAGCAGAAACTATGAATTTTATAGTCACGTGTCCGTATTTCCCACATATAACCACTGTTGGCTAAAACAAAGTCAATGAATATTGAATAGTGAAAGAATGAACACTATTACTTTTTAGTGTAACAAGATAAATGATTATATTCTTCATCAAATGTAAATATTTTTGTAGCATGTACTGTGATGGCAAGCACTTGTAACTGAGTTAAGCAGCATCTCATAACTATATTAATCAAGTCATTACAACTTTGCCCCAAGGAAATTAAAGGCCAGTGTTAAAGAATAAGACATTGTGTTAACCAGATAGATAAGATCACTTAAATATCAGTAGATAATCATAGGAGATGTAATCCTCCAATTTTCACTAACTTTTTAAAGATCTATCTAAAATATAATGTAACACAGAAATGTAAATCAAAAGCACCTTCACTCTTCCTAATCCCTTGATTATACTTTTTATCCAATCAGTACATCCAGCATTTCTTGACATCTAAGTTGAAAACACTAGAAATCTTTTCTCATGGTTATCAAATGCTGGCTGGGCTCACTTCAGGAGGCATTACTCTCAAATTTAAAATTCCACCCCACCCCACCCCACTGCTGACTTAAAAAGTGCCTCCTGCTTTTCACTTGCTTGCCAACATACCAGGCTAGAGTGTATCTGTCTTAATCATGCTGATGCCAAGAACTTGTCTTCTATGAGAGTGGCTTCTTTCCATAGTGATCTGTCTTCTCTTTTCTTGAATCTTTCTGAAATTGACACATAAGGTAGTAGGACTATTCAATCTGCTTTCTCTTCCATCTTTAATTTTCTTTTAAAAATTCATATATTTGAAAATTTTAAAACAAATATATTGCTCAGGACCATTGTTTTTCTTTTGTAAATATAAGACACTACACTTTTATTAGTGTGAACAAAAGTATAACTTGTTATAACGCTACAGGGATGTTCATAGAAACTCGAGACAGTGGTATCTGGAACTCAGCAGAAGCTTCCCCCAGGGACCCAACTGTCATCAGATTACTTTCTCCATTTCTCATTGTTGCTTTTCTCTGGGCCTCTATTACATTTTTCTGTCTTGCCGAATACTGACTTTATATAATCCTCCATCTGCACAGAAGAACATGGATACTTGTAATATTTTAGTTTATGTATTATAATTTTAGTTAGGTAGAGATGGTCTGATCTCACTATTCATTATACAAAATCCAAAGAAGGGCAGGATTGGCTGAACTTGGGTCTAGAGCTACCCCTTCAGCCCTGCCAGGGACAAATCATCTGTGGCCAGGGGCTCTGAAGTTAACCATTTGGATGCAGTGTGGGGTAATTTGGATCAGAGAGTTTATTTCCAGCAGAAGAGGTGAGAAGAAAAACAGTTATTATAGTAAGTGGAATAATGGGCAGGAAACCAGATAGGAACCTAGACTCTGCTCCATTACTCCACTATTTTAATATATAGCCATGTTGGTGTGAGTTGAAATATCTTCAGATACTCACATCTTCAAGTATTTCATACGTATGTGAGTATGCATCTATCTATCTATCTATCTATCTATCTATCTATCTATCTATCTATCTATCTATCTACCTATCTATCTATCTATCGCTTATGCCCTAATTGAAACCTGTGATTCAAACACAACCGAGCTCTTGCAAGTTCATGAATATACTATAAAATGTCCTGCTATTTCCCTTGTTGTAGTGCCTTTTTATGCTTCTTCTCTCTCTCTCTATCTATATATGTATATACGTATATATATGTATATATGTATATATAGATAGAGAGAGAGAGAAAGAGAATATGTGTGTGTGTGTGTGTGTGTGTGTGTGTGTGTGTGTGTGTGTGTATTTCAAAACTCAGTTTCCCAGTCTGGAATTGATATGCAGTCTGTGCTGTCACTTATCTCTGCTCTCTGATATATCACAACACATCTCAAAGTACATTGTACTCACTTTTCTATTTGTCTAGTATATGAGTATCTTGGTCTCATGTAAAGAAGGTAACTTTTTTCTCTGTTTAGTATGTAAAACCTAATTTACCCCTTGAAAGTGAGAGCTGCTTTTCCTAGGCTTTAACAATCTGCAGGTAGAAGTGAGGTGAAATTATCAGTAGTAATAGACACGTTACTTGTTCTTGTGTGCACTTACTCATGCAGAATTCCAATGACCTGAAATTACCCTTGAAGCACTTCTGGGAGTCCTCAAGAAATGCCTGATATGTGATCCTATGTATGTCTCATAATGCTAGAATCTTTATATTACTCAGTTAAGCAACTGCTCAGCACTAAATGTGGTCAAGGTATCCTCATTGACCACTTAGCATCCTGGTTTCTCTGGTACTTTTCTGATGGTGGAAAAGAACGAAGTGCTTTTCCTCCAATCTGTGTCATGTTTTATTCTCTGGAGATGTAAGAATTTCAGGGACTTTAAGGTTGTCTCCTGGTGTCATATATTGTGCTACATGAAAATAGCTTCTGCACTTTCCCTTCATTTCTGTAACCTCAGACCTCAGACCCAATTCATGCTTCAGGGAAAGGTAAGACACTGCATTATTCTGCAACACCCCCATCCTAGTCTCAATCTGTAGGTGGCAGCATCCCCAGATTTCCCATTTAACTTCTTGCTAAAACAAATATGTTTTCATGCAAGCCATCTCCTTGAGAATATGTTAAGAAGCTCACATACTCAGGCACATCTGAATCTTAATGTAGTACTATTGAAAGTACTACATCTTGTAGGTAGAACCTCCGTAAATATGTGTTGATTGAATAAATGACAAAATGAACAAAGGAATGATTGAGTGCACTGTGGTATCTCACCAGTTTCATTTTTATTCCGTGTCTCTCGATCTCATCCATTTCTTAGAATGCAATAGCCTCAAGCTAGAGGTTATGTAGTGAGTGAGCATTTGAATTGCAGAAAATAAATGTGCAAGGAGAACATTGAAAAAAATATATTTTCATGTTATATAAGAAAAAAATGACTACAGCCATTACCATTCATCATCACTAACATAACTAAGCAATAAAATCCTCCAACTTAAGCCAAGCATGTGCTTTCATTCTGTTTACCTGTATCTAAATTTCAAACAGCTAATGGATTCTGGGGGAAATGCCTTAGCAAGGTATTACTTTTCAGTAGTACAAGGAAAGAAACTTGCCCTCTGAGTCAATCACGCTGAACTGTCCTGGTGGAGGAGGCAATCTGTTTATAGGCCGAGGGGGAGAATAGTTTGGGAAGGCTCATAAAGGAACGAAAACTATGAGAGGGCTAATGGTTTCCATCAGAATATAATTTGTGTGAGCAGAGCCAGATAACATATTAACCTTCCCCATAGACTCCTAAGCCATGGGTTTGACCATATGGAAGCTCACATTCACACTGAGTGAATGTAAATAAATGTTTTCAACTCCAGTGCTATCAAAGCCATTTATGTTTCTGGCTCAGCAAGCCTTTCAATTCTTTCTTAGTCATATTTAGCATAAAAGGACATCCCACTGTTTTCACTACATTTGGATGGGAAAAAAAGTTTATGCCCTAATCCGTATTTGTTTTCTTCTAATAGCTTTTTGAACAACAACGACAATGAAAAATCTACATTCCCTAGGCTTTCGATTGTTCCTTTATGACTGAAATATAATAATCATCAGTTGACAACCATTATAAAAAAGAGAATGAAATGTCACATTTTCCTAGTATAAATGTCATCAATATTTTAAAAGAACTAAAACTTTACAGTGAGTTATGACGGTGTGGACCTAGGAATCCAATAACAGTTAGTGATTGTTGTTGCATTTATGCCTTGGGCATTGAGAGGTAGCTTTAGATATCTTGGAAATCAACAGGCTTCTGGTTCAAGTGTGAATGACTGCAGTGGGTTACTGCTTACTTGCCTTCAGAAATTTTAGTTTCATACTGAGAACAAATCAACATTTGCAACTTTTCAGAGCTTACAATAAAATGTTTTCATGCTGTGTATACTCTATGAAAGAATTGTGATTTCCAACAGGTTGGTAAGTTTTTGGGTGTTTGTATTTATATTGATCAAAAATTAAGGATCGCATATTATTCCCAAAAGAAGACCTTAGCAAAACATTTCAAATATGAAAAAGAATTAGGGGGAATTGTACAGAAAATCAGTATAATATCAAGGTGTTTTGTAAAAAAAAGGATAGTTGTTGATGTCATTAAGATTGGCAAGGGATGTAGAACCTAGAGTTTTATTTTGGATTTATTAATATTCAAGTAGAAGTAAGAAAAACCCAAGGGAAGAGACCAGGTTGCTCAAAGGAAAGAGCTTCACTGAAAGTCAGAAAAATCTGTGTACACATACACAGACACTGACACATAAACACACACAATTAGCCTATTAATGCGTTGTTTCCTTTTAATTTTAGTTGACACATAATGTACATATCTATGGGATGTAAAGTGATATTTCGACACATGTATACAATGTGTAATTATCAAATTAGGGTCATTAGCATAGCTATCACATGCAACATTTATTATTTCTTTATGTTATGAGTATTCAAAATCCTCTCTCCTGGCTTTTTGAAAATATACACCAAATTACTGTTAATCATATTTACCCTACAGTGCTACAGAACACTAGAAATTAATCCTCCCATCCAGCTGTCACTTTGCATCTATTAACCAATCTTTTTCCGTGGATATCCAAGCCCCTAATGCCCACAATTCTACTTTGAATGCCATAGAAATGGATGAAATCAGATAAATGGTGTGGGTGAGTAGAGAAATGAATTAGGCTGAGCCTAGGCCACAGTAATATTTAAAGGATTAGTAGAGAAGGAAAACAATGTAAGGAGACCTAAATAGAGAGACTAGCGAGGTATATAGGAACCAAGAGACTAAATGGCTACTGATAAAAAGATAACATTTTGTATATAATTAATATTGGCTAATATTATTATTCATGTGGTTTTGGTTGTTTTTTTTTTTAATGAAATGTTTTCATTAAATAAAACTTTCAACATTTATATATGAGTTTCTTCATTCAAAGCCCAATATATTTTGCTTTCCATAGATGCTGGCTCGAAACATAATATATTTTGATTTTATTTGCTCTCTTGATACTGTTATTTTAGATGCACTTTTATACAAATATATTGTGTTATTATTGAGGGCTCTCTGAATGGTTAATGACACGATTAAGCAAGCAAAGGGAAAAGTTTGGTAACAGCATTGCTTGTACATTTAAAGGAAAGGATTATAGAACATGTCTAAAAATAGACTAAATTTGTATAAAGGTTTAAAACCCATAAAATGCACACAAACCAGTTTTCAATAGGACCGTATTCATCATAAGGAAGGTTATAATTCAATAGAAGGAAACATTATTTCCCCAAAGAATTAGAAGCAAGAAATGAAGAAAATCTAAGTCCAGAGAGTGATTGGCCAAGAAAGAATGCAATCTATTTATTTCATTAGGAAAAAAACAGAAACGGGAAGTACCTCTTCTCAAATGTTGTTATGACTTATTTGCTTGTCTCTAAATTAATTATTTGATTAGTTACAAAATAAATAAACAAATAAGAGAGTATATGACACTGATTTGACTTGTTTCCTGTAAATGTGGCCAGTTGTGGTGTCATCAGAAGGATGCTTCAAGGCCTATTATGAGGTACTCTGCCAAAATGGTCCAATAGTAAATATTCTTTATGTCTCCGCAATGTTTTCTACCTAGTAGAGTAGTTCCACAGTTAAATTCTAACCTTGGCTTCGTGACCATCTTTTGGAGGTTGGAAGTATGATTATTTTCTTTTATTTTGAACATACAGAGTCACAGTAATGTTTGATAAAATATCCCAAATCATAAGGAATATTAGGAGTAATAATATTTTGCCAGAATGTGGTATTATCTATACAGTTGTTTGTCTTTTCTGTAAACAGCTTTTCTCAACTCTCAGATTTTCCTTAAAATAAATAATAAACAAACAAATAAAGAAATAAATAAATAAAAAGTCTCTTATGATTAGGCCAGAAGGATGAATTTCATTTATTCCTGCAAGGTTTTGTTTTCAAATCCATAGTCAGCAAGTGAAGCTGAATCCTTCTTGCCTAAACTAGCTATTATAGCTGTTAGGAAGTAGGATGCGCTGTTTCTCATCACATGCATGGCAAAAACAGGGCACTATCTAGTAAACCACTATGAGAAAAAAAGAGACTCAGTTAGCAAAAACAAATTATGGGTTTTCCTAGCCTGCGATATGCTCTTTACTCATAGATAGACCCAGTGGTAACCAACCAGTGCAACCAATTGGGGCTTTTTGTTGGTTTATTTGTTTTTGTTAACCACTGATCAGCATATCACTGTACATAGCTCATAGGATATTTATAAATAGCTAATCGCTCTCCAAAGTGCCACTTAATTGATGAGATTTTAGTACCAAGAAATAGAACATACATATAAAAGAAAAAAGAGAAAAAATGATATTCTTATTAAAATACATGGCAAGATGATTGTTGTGCATAATTATTTCTCCATGTGACTTCCTCAGATTAAAAAAAAAAGAGTAAAATGGTTTGAAAAGACAAAAAGTGTGCAAAATTTAACAACTTTTGTAGTACATTGTTGACTATACTCCAGAAATATTCTTGGGAATTTAAATTTATAATAGCGGTATGTCAGAATATTTATTTGAATTAATTCTCTCAAATTTCACCATTTTTCTCCTAATTTCTAGCACAACTTACTGAAAAACATAACCTTTGTAGTGATATGGAATTCCACTTTTATTAGAGATGAAAGTGGATATATACTTGGATAGTTACTTGGCTTTTGCTTGATTTCCATTACAAATGTGTATGTGACAAATGTACACTACATGTATGTGTGTATCACAACGATACTGCTTTATTACAAGTTTGTATAGATAATAGGAGTTTAGTTAATATTATAAAATGTTTCATATGTTGTAATAATAATAATGCAATCAGTGCATAGTTTCAAACCTTCTAGTGTTCTCAAGTTAAACGTTACTAGCTCAAAAACCATTCATTTTTTTAACTGCAGGAGTGATAAACCCAAAACATACTGAAATTCTGTTAAACCATTGGTAATGCTCTGGTGTGTCAAAATAATCCATATATATATATATATATATATATATATATATATATGTAAATGTGTTAATAATTATATAATTCAGTTTTAGAAACTGCATTTTTTTGAACAGATGGTAAAACTTTTCTCTAAGCAACTGGGAATTATCCTCTTAAGTCCCATGTTCCTAGTGGGACAAAAAGCACTGGAGGGTACATTAGGCTCCATCTTGAAAATGTGAAAATGACAGGCATTTTTTTTTTCTGAATGTATGTTTCATTGATCCTTTACTTAAGAAAAGCTGAACAGTAACTTTCCATTACATTTTTCCCATGACACATAATTTCAACTGTGAGAATTAGTAACAGAATAAATGACAAATGATGGGGAAAGATTGACAGATGCTAGTAATTGTGTGTGCTACTTTGGTTATTCTATTCTATCCAGACTTCTATATTTCATTTTGTCATCCTTTATACATTAAGCTTACTCATCCATCTTGTAGAAAGATGGAAAATTACATAAATGGGTTATTCGGCTGTTTTAGCACTGATAGAATAAAAATGAGCATACCGTCAAAAGTATATATTAGAGCTCATCAGAAGTAATATGGTCTGCAATACCTCTTGTCTCCCAGGAAAGTCAGTATTTTCTTGGGTGGAGTGTTCCAAATACTGAAGAAGAGTTCTTTTCATCTGAAAACTTTAGACAATGGGAAAAGTTAATAGCATGTCTACCTGCAGGATAGTGTACATGTTAAATAAAACACATATTTTCTAAATTGTGCAACAGACAGCTGACATTTCTGAGAAAATATTTCCTCCATTTAAGAATATTTTTTAAAAATAGACAAAAAGTTAGTTGTTCAATCTAATTGGAAACTGGGACAACTAGTACTCTCCTACTTTATAAATATAAGAAAATAGAAAATTGCCTGTAGCGTGACCTGGAATTCTGTGTAATTACTGCTTTCAAAACATTTAAAGATCATAGAAGTCACATTCTAATCATTGTAATTCAGTGTCACTGATCTTCCAACCCTTTGTCAGAGTCTCCTTGCAACTAGCATTAAGTATAACACTATGAAAAAAAATTGTTTCTTACCTGATGATATTTCCCATTTTCCTCAAAAAGTCAAAACCTGATTTCGTTGTTTTACTGTCATGGACAGCCTTCCCATATTTATCTGGTTAAATGGTAAAGTCTTTTTAAATATTGGTAACAATATTTATACAATACCATAGACTGCTTTTTAAAGGAAATGCAGGAAAAGTAAACACAGAATTACTGCTTAACAACCCTTTATGTATTATACTTATTCAATTCTATCATTTGGTGAAATTCTTAGTGAAAGTGACATAATAAATCAGACACAAAGCGTGCCATCTGGGATTTCAAATGCCATGAGTTTAGGGACAACATTTTTTATTTATGGATGTACTTACACTACCACACTGCACATAGAAAGTGAGTAAAAAAGGTGTTCAGACTGGGCGTGGTGGATCACTCCTGTAATCCCAGCACTTTGGGAGGCCGAGGTGGGCAGATCACGAAGTCAAGAGTTTGAGAGCAGTCTGGCCAATATGGTGAAAACCGTCTCTACTAAAAATACAAAAAACCTAACCAGACGTGGTGGCACATGCCAGTAGTCCCAGCTACTCGGGAGGCTTATACAGGAGAATCGCTTGAACCCGGGAGGCAGAGGTTGCAGTGAGTTGAAATTGCACCACTGCACTCCATCCTGGGCAATAGAAGGAGAATACATCTCAAAAAAAAAAAAAAAAAAAAAAAAAACAAGAAAAAAAAAAACAGGTATTCAATGAATAAATGAATGGACTACACATGATATATATAAGGCAGAGAGTGACAGGTGACTTTCAAGTAGTTTTATTAAGGAGCTTGCATATATTAGGAAGAGGAAGAGATTTTATTCTCTGCTGAGGGGGTCACAAGAATGATGGTTATATTGACATGCGCAGACATGCCCAGCTACTTCCTCTCATCTCCTTATCCTCCTCAGTCCTCTCCCACCTAATTGGATGAGTAGATTTAACTAGAGTTTCTCAGAGATGAACTATTGGGTTTCTCCTTTTTGCTAAGACAAAATATTCTGTGGAGATGTCAGCTGAGAATGACTGAGTTAGTATAGAACTGACTGACTTCTAGAAAAATGCTGAAACAACCAGGATCTAGTACTACATTTTAAATGGAAGCCATAAAAGAAGACTGATGTAGCCCCACAATAAAGGCTTCTGCTCCCCCATAAGTAAATGAAATAGCATGATCTTAGCATGATCTGTGCAAGGAAATACAGCACTATCACCATGATCAACAGTTCTCATTTTATAGAGAAGTAAATAACTATTAAAAAGTTTTCATTACAATTTAAATCTTATGAATGTTGTTGTTCTATGTTTTGTCCATATATTTTCTGGGCCTGATACAGGGTGGGAGGGTGTTGTTTTCTGTTATTTTCTCATATCATGCATCAGTGGAACTTTGAAAATATATATATATCACTGTATTTTTGCATATATTTGTAAATACTTTAAATACAGTTAATACAGGTAAATGCTGACTCTTAAGTTCTCAATTCCAAGCTTACTTCTTATTTTCTTTTTACCACCCATGCTTGCTCCAATATTGTTCCAACAAGACACCATGCAGATATATATTTCTTCCTTGAGATTGGAGCTCTGCCCAAACTTGAGTCTGGAGCCCTGCCATTATCCTGTGTGACAGATACCCCTGATGCCAATTACCTGTCTGGATCTCTCCCAGGTTCCCTGATGTAGTGGTTGGCCTTCCCAGTGAAACTCAACTGACACTCCTTAGGGGATTTAGCCCCTGTTAATCATCTACTTGCCTCTTACCAATTGCCTGTCACCAAACTTTAGGAATCAGTGGTTGTCAAACTTCAGTGTACATCAAAATTGCCTGGGGAGCTTGTCAGAGGTACATATTCTAGGGCTCCAACACATTCTGATTTAGGTAGATGGGACTAAGGAAAGTGCATTTTTAACAAATTACAGACGGGCTGATGCAGATACAGATGATCTTCTGAAGAGACTTTAAAAACATCTCCTATTAAGAGTCTGCTTCATCTGTTTGGGAAGACTTTGCTCATGGCAACTGTCCCCTCCACTAGCATCAGCCCCAGCACAGACAATATTGCCCAAGTCTCTGTCTCAGGACTCTTGGAATGTTTGGACCATCACGTTACCAACACATCTCACATGCTGCTTCGAATGTTATTTTCTGTCCTATAGGTTCTGGAGATACTTTGAGTAGAGGGGTACATTCTAAAGAGCAAATAATACCATGATCTCATGACTCTCGAGTAGGCCTCATTTACGTTTCAATTGTAACTCCACACTGCTCTTGTCTCGGTCATTCCCTGAAACTGCAATTAATTGTAATTCAACTTCTTCAACCTGGAACCATGGCATTTTGGCATGCTAAGCAAAACATACTGGTCAACTAAACACCTTCCAATCCAATCAGCATTTTCATTTGTAGAAAAGAAATCTAATTACATTGCTACAGCTCTAGGCGGTGAGGTTCAGCTTTTTATAACTTTTGGCAGAACATATGTGAAGATGGTGTGAAATTGCTTCAGGATATTTTCCTTTTGTGAGAAATCGCAAGTCTCATAATGCAAGCCAATTATTTCTCAGGGGTTATTATGCTAAAAGCAATAGTTATTCTATAATATTTTTAATAGTCATATGATATGCCACAAATGTTGCTGAATTTATAAAGCTTTCTATTTATATAACTTATTCAATAGCATGCTTACAAAGTGATGACACAAATCAATATGCTTATCACTTTAATAGGAAATAAACCAAAAGGAGGTATCCTGAGAATGATTTTTTCACTATTCACAGTACTACTAGTTGTCATGGATGTCAGGGGAAGAAAAGACTGTTTCAAAATTGACCAGTATGAAATACATCACTTTTGTCTATGAACAAAATAGGCAGCATGATGTACTTTGTTATATGTATATATTGGACTCTTAGAGATTTTAAATATTCTGTCTCTTTTACCCTGTACATTCATACAAAATTATCAAATTATGAATCCTGTTTTTGGAGTCATTTTACGTGTCATGGAAGGAAGATTGTATTGCGTGCCTGAGGGTTAAATTTTGAGGTCTGCTTTGAGACTCACCTGTTGAGTGATGATGAACAAGTTACTTAACTCTGTGGGTTTCAATTTCATCTTCCTAAAATTAGTGAGTGGGGCCATGTGATCTCAAAAATTGTTTCTGATTTGAAGTTACATGAAACTTGTCAGAAGTCCCAGCAGAATAGATATATTCTGAAGAAGACATAGCCCATGAGGGAATAGATTTGAGACTTTGCATCAATTTCGAACTGTTTGTAATCCTCCATTTATTATTTATTTATTTTCTCCCTAAGAAAATGGAGATAGCATTTCCAACTCTTGTGTTGGTTGTGAGGTTTAATGAAGATAACGTTGGTAAAACAAAAGGCAAATAGTACGTGATATATTTTGAGAATTAAGCAAGTACTCAAATATCATTACCAATATCTTCATCATCATCACCATCATTATTATTACTGGTAAATGTATTATTTTGTTGTCATGGCATTTTGTCATTGTTAGAAAATCCTAAAGGAAAATGCAAAGCTTGTTTTAGCATGCATTAGATTGATGCAACAGTTATTGCCGTTTTTGCCATTTGAGAGTAACAGGTTCCAATAATTGGTTTTTAGCCAGCTGGATGTCCACCCAAATGACCTAAAATTTCTCTAAAGTTAGATCTGCTCTTACAACTTTTCCAGAGTTGTGTTTCTTGGAGGAATTTTTAAATATTTGCCTCTGGAGGGAATTCCTACCACCATACATACTTCTTGCATTTTTCCATCTCCATGTCTGTCACCAGCTAGTAACAGAAAGAACAGAAAATAAAAAAATGAGATAGATTAAAAAGTTACTAGAACTTATACAAGATAGAATAAGTTTAATTTGCAGAATGACTAGGAAAGAAGCAAGGTCTATGCTATTACTCCTTGGGAAACCTGACCAATCTGCACAAGAGACTAATTAGCTGTGTGGCGGAGATTGATAACAAGGAGAAAGATGTCTTCAAGGAAGACAAAAAGCTTTAAACACGTTTCCAACTTCTAAAGAATTGAATTTCTTCAACTTTAAAAAGTGAAACAGACAGTAATACAACCTTGAATGTAGTATGTAGAGGAGAGGAAAGTCTTTTGGGAGGCCAATAAGGGCAGCGGTCTCTTTATTTTGCAATTAGCAAAGGCTAAATGACTGCAAGGTAATTGACAAATCCCTAGGCACTGACGGAGGAGCTAGGTTTTATTTAATACATTGACAACAAAGCTCTCGGATTGTGAAATCTTTAAAAGGAAGCCACAAATCAATGAGAAAGAGGAATCCACTTTAAATGCTTTGCTGAGCAGGAGAAGTCTTTGAACTCTGAAAGACTGGACAAGAGCCTGGACTAAGAGAAGGATAGTTTCAGAGAGTGAGGATCCTTACTAGAGAGTGTGAATTTACTAGACACCATGTGCTCATTAATTATCTTTTCTTCACCTGTCCTCTCTTCCTTCCACCATATCTTTCCCTCTCCTCTTCTGCCTATCCCCAAACAGAAGAGTTAACTAAAAGGCAAAATGAGCATTGGATTAAGGAAAAGCTATTGAGAAAGACTAGCCTAGCTATTGAAGAGATATTTATTTTAATATACATACGATGTGAGAATACAAATAGATAGGTAGATGGATAGATACATAGATATAGAGGCAGCAGAGAGAGAAGAGGGAATGCAAAAGAAAAAAAATGGCATTTTACTATATATATGTGTGTGTGTGTGTGTATATATATACACACACACACTTTTGTATTTACATTTTACCAACCCTATATATCATGAGATTTTTAGATTAATTGCCAGATTTGCCTTTCTTTTTAAAAAGAATTTCCAATGTTGTTTTAATTTACACTAATTTGATTATCATTACTAAATTAAACAGAGTTTATGAATGTCTTGTAAGCTCTGTTTTTTTCTGTGTAGGCTTTGCATAAGTGAATGCTTGCATATACACCACAATGTTAATATACACCACAATGTTAATCACAGAGAGATCTGAGTGATATAATTGAAGAATGAGTTTCTTCATTTTGCTTACCTACACCTTTAATCTTTTTAACATCCATTTTTGCCTTTTTAATCAAATGAAGAGATGAGCAATAACATTCATTTGTCTTTATATTTGTTGAACAACTGTAATGCATTGAGAACTGAGCTAGCAGCTGGAAACGGAGGTACCAGTAACACATAGTGTCTTCACTTCAAGCCCACTAGCCACGGGGAGAATAGAATGAGCATTATATATATGAATATTTACAAGTTGTTATTAAAAAAAAAGCAATGCAAAATCATAATTAAAAACCTAATGGGAAGAACTGCTTCTCAAAGAAAAATAAATGAAATCTGAGCTGCGAAGAATGTATAGGAATTTGACTATATATACGTAGCTGAGGAAAAATATATATGTAGCTGAGGAAAAAGGGCGTTCCAAGAAGAGGAATCCCCATGCGTGAGAGCACACATTTTTATACATGTGGCAAGGCTGATGAATTACAAATGTATTTTGTGTGGTAGGATATAAAATAATTGATGGGAAGTTTATTTTCGAAGGCTTAAAACAGGGAGGTATGCAGCAGGTCAAAAAAAAAGCCCCAAGCCCACATTCCAACAGAACAATACTAAACTTGCTCTGTAGGTCCTGGGAGGAGGATCAGTGAGTGACCTTATGTTGGAACTGACATGATCAAAATTGCAATATAGAAAGATCAAACCTAATGTCATGCAGGATAGATTGGTGAGTAGAACTATATATAGTGTTATTAGTATCTCAACTGATAATGAGTATGCAACTGAAGAAGATTAAATCAGAGACCTATTTGGATACAATTTGGAGTACTTTCTGACTGATTGAATTTGAGCACGACACTCAGGGAGGTATCTGGAATAAATCCACAGTTACTCATTTAGTTGAATAGGTAAATGGTAGTGCCTCTCCTAAGAATTAAAAAAGAAAAGAAAAAAAGCAAGGGAATGCATTCGTTCTGAAAGGAGAAACATATCAAGGCATAACAGCTAGAAACAGCTACAAGACATGTGATTTCAGAGATTCACAGATGATACGTGATGGAAATAGTGACTTAGAAACCAGTTGATTAAGTACAAATTTATTTATTTGATAGGTGATTTGGCAGTTTTAAAAGCTACAAATATAGTAATACTATTATACAAGAAAATATGTGAGAATAAAAATTGAGAGGGCTGAATGGGTACCTTAAGAAAATATTTAAGGACCCAGATGGACGATGAAGCCAATAGAAGCAATCTGAAAAGTCGTCAGAGAGGTAGCAAAATCCACAGTTTTTAAGAATCTCCAAAGAGGATTAATACACTATGTTGTGTAAGAACTGCAAAAAATTCATGTTGGAATTGGTAATTAGATTGTCATTAAAAGCATGACATTAGTATTTTGGGGAGAGCAAATTTGATTAAACAAGATTCTAATAAGTTGAAGAAGTGAACGGAAGACAGAAAGGTGGTAATTTTTCCAAGAAATTAGAAAGGACGGAGAGAAATAAAATCACAATGGGAAATGAAGAATTGAGGGATCTTCTTGTTGCTTGTGTTCGTTTGCTTGCTTGGTTATTTTTAGAAGTGAAAGAGCCTTATGCACGTTTGAAATTTTCTGAAAAGGATTCAATATTTTTTTCTTTTATTACTAATATTACTAAGTAAACTGTAAATATGAGGTGAGAGTCTGGAACAAAAACCCACAACTGACAAAAAATACATGTAATTACTCCCAACCCCCTTCTTGCTGTCTCTCTTCTCTTTCTCTCCCACTTCCTCCTTTGCTCCCTGCTCCTCTTTTTCCCCATTCTTCTTATCTTCCTCCTTCTCCTATTTCATCTGATACCAGAATTCTTCCTTTCTCCTCCCCTCCATTTCTTTTCTTCCTCTTTCACTTTTCTTTTTGTTTGTAATTCAATATTATGTTCCAGTGTTCAAAGTATTTATTGCCATTTACTATAAAACCTGTTAGGGAAGTTGGTTTGGAAATTATAGCCTATGCTTTAAAATCCTTCATCTATCCTAGTATAGATTTCATCTTTCCTAAAATTGTTGTCATCTGATAGGAACTATTTGTAGCCAACTCTTGCCACCAGAGTAGAGGTTGGGAAATCTCTTTGCAATTTGTTTTTGGGTCCAATCAACCCCTACAGTTAGTATGAGGGTGTACAAAGGCAAATTTAGATACTCTGTTTTCAATTTATTGATATACCTATAGGGATGATAATTAGTACTTTCATTTGCATAGATAGTTTTTAATTGTCCTAAATGAGCACAAATAACTTAGGTAATTGTGACATTTTATCAAATAGTTTCATTTACGTAAATTTGTTTTCAAGTACTGTGTATTTTACAGTTAGAACATGTTACAGTGTTTATTCGAAATGCCTTGTGCAAAGTACAAGTAGTAGAAACAACCATTACTCCATGTGAATTCAGCTAAAATCAAGTTAAGTCAGTCTTGAATGCTGTTTTTTTTTAACCTGTAAACAATAATAATTGTAAGAGTTAAATATGCAAGTACGTATTTACTTCAGGTCCCAAAACAATAAAATAGTTTTTGTTACATAGCCCCAAGTCAAATGTTTAGAAATGAAAGATGTTTCTGCTCATAAAATATATCAATTAATATAATCATATGATTCATTTTACCCTGTTGATATGGTGTATAGCATAAATTGACTTTCATATTTTGAATCAACCTTGCCCAGCTGAAATAAATCCTGCTTGATGATGGTGTATAATTCTTTCTACACATTGTTGAAGTCAATTTGCTAATATTTTGTTGAGGATTGTTTGTATCTGTGTTCATGAGAGATATTGGTCTGTAGTTTACTTTCACTCTTCTGTAGTGTCTTAATTTGTTTTTGCTGGTAGGGTAATGCTGACCTCATAGAATGTGCTAGGAAGTTTGTCTTCTGTGTGTATTTTCTGAAACAGATCCTGGAAAATTGGTATCATTTCCTACTTAAATGTTTGGTAGAATTCACCAATGAAACTATCTGGACTTGATGCTTCATTTTTTGGGAGGTTGGAAGGTTATTAATTATTTATTCAATTTCATTAATAGATATGGGCTTAATCAGATTTTTTTACTGATTGTCTCTTTTTCTTTGTTTGAATTTTGGGCATGTAAATCTTTCAAGTAATTGTATTAATTTTACCTAAATTATTAAATGTGTGGGTATAGAGTTGTTTGTTGTACTCTTTTGTTATTGTTTAATGTCCATGGGAAAAGTACAAAGGGTCTATTTTTTATATCTGGTATTGATAATTTTGTCTTCTATCTCTCTTTATTATTATAAATTGTTTTTTATTTCATTGATTTTCTCTGTTTTCCCATTTTCAAATTTATTGATTTCTGTTCCAGTTTTAATTATTTCTGTTCTTCTACTTGATTTAAGCTTAAATTGCTGTCTCATTTTTTTAATTTCCTAAAGTAAGGAAGCATAGATTATGAATTTTAGATCTTTCATGTTTTATAATATATGCATTACTCAATTCTAAAAGCATAATTTTATTTCAGTTTTCAATATGTCAAACAATTTGAATATATGACAAGGAGTACAGACCTCTGTAGAATTATTGAGATTTACTTAGGAACAAGAAAAAAACAATTGGTACATTGCAACACTTTTGTTGGAGGATGATGCAGAAGGATCAGAGACACATTTCAGCTGCTCTGACTGGATAGTACAGGAATACTCTGTGTGCCAGACCTGAATTTATCTCTAAAATTATTTCTTCCACATATTTCATGTTACATTCATTGAAACAGACACTAGTTACACTCAACGAAACAGACACTATAGACAACTAATAAAGTCTTGAATATCTGAAGAGTTGATTTTTTTATTGTTTAAAATGTTAGTAACATTCTCCAAACAACACATAACACTAACCCCATCTACCTCCAACTAAAGTGAATTGCTATTCGGGTCACAGCTACACACATTGATTTTGTTTGGCTAATAGGGGTTTAGGCTCATTTTTATTTTAAAATTCCAAATGAATTGTGACTACTATGAAGATTTATTTGATGTCTATCACTGAAAGTTATTTAACTTATTTAAAATTTGACAACAACATTTCTGATTGTATATAATTTTAATGAAAAGCATAATTTGTTATACAGTAGGCAGTAAAAAATATTCATTATTAAAATATTAATGACATGTTTTGTATAATATACTTTCAGAAATTTAAATATTAACATAAAATGAAATTCTTAAAATTACATAATTATGGTAATATTCTCTTACTAAAAATATTTCCGTAAATGTTTATCTGCCATTAACGTATGTTACAAACTTCTTCTTATTATTAGATATTTATATTGTTTACATTTTTCACTATTATAAACAATATGTCAAGGGACCAATATTCATGAGAATGTCCCTATAATATGTCTGAAATATGAAAAAGCAGTATGAAACAGTATGAAAATCCTAAGGTTTTGAAAACATAAAGCTAAATTTCCCCTTATCCTCAATTTAAAAAAAAGATAATTTTACAAGAAATATAAGAGTTTTCATTTTATAGCTTAGATGATACTCATAAGAATCTTTAAATGTGTTTTTATTCTCTAGGAAGAAATAAATTTCATTGTTTATTAATTTAAATTTCTTAAATTATGTCCAAATCAAATATTTTTTCAAAGGTTTCTTAGCCATATGTGTTTTTATTACATATTGCCTGATCATGTGGTTTGCCCATTTTCTGATGAGAAATCTGTTTTAATTAATCACTTGATCAATATACTTTTTCAGATTTTCCTTTACTTTTTTCTAGGGAGACAGTTCCAGAGCAATGATAACTAATAGTAATCCCTTCTTAAGTAAAATCACCATTTACTTAAGAATACAGTATTTAGCATTTTATCACAATTTAATGTTGACCCTGGGTTTGTAGTATATAAAATTGTTATATTAATTTTACTTTTACTTTTTTAGTAATAATTGCTCTTTCAGGAATAAGAATTAAATTTTACAATACATTTTTTACATTCAGGTCATTAAGTTGAAATTTGTCATTTATTGATTCATTAAATAATAATTACATTGAATTATTTTTGAATTCTTAGATGAAAACTAAATTTATTATGCATAATTTATCTTAATATATAATTTGAATATTGTCAGAGTTCTACCTTTTGTTCATTTATAACCATGATTGAGATTTATTGAGATTGATCTGATGGTGCACGTGTTTGTGTGTATAAGTGTGCTAGTTTTAAATTTTCCAAATCAACTTTTGGCTTCTGAGTCATGGTGGCATTTAAAAATGTAAAGTTTAGCATCTTTTTAATGCTCTGGAAATGTGCAAATAGCATTGCAATTATCTGTATCTTAATGAGTTGAATGAGGTAACCTGTAATACCCTTTGAAATTTCTTTCGTAATAGTTGTTTTAATTCCTAAGATATTCTGCCTATTTTTGAAACAGTATTTTATTTAATATTATATTAAAATTTGTTTCACCAAAATTTGCAATTATATTACTGAGTTTGTTTATACATTTATTTCATTTATTTTTGTTTTAAAAAGAAATACATACGTGGGCTTTAAATGGTGAGTAGTAAAAGTCACTTCACCACAAAAGTTCAGCTGTTTATATTCTCTCCCTAGAGAAAAAAAAATACACTTTCATTAGTTATTAGCATAATAGTAAATAATTATATACCTCTCTCTCTTCTCCATCTCTTGTTCATTTATCTAGGTAGTATATTGTTAGGCAAACAACAAAAATTGAGGCATGAGAAAGGGGAGGTGGAAGGTAATATAATTACATAAGATTGTGAGTTTACCACATTTGTAACCACTGCTACACATTTATCTACCAATATGTATTACTTTGTACTGAAATTTTTGTATGTGTCAAATATTGTACATACTGTTTTGTACAAAACTGTCTTCTCAAAAATTTTTATTTGATTATCTTTCAAATTACTAGGAAGTTATTTGTGGTGATGTTTACATCATATTTGACCTACCATTTAAAGTGTGTCTTTTCTTAAACATAGAGTTTACCACTTCAAGCCTTAGTTCCATCATCTTTAAACAGTTACAGTAGAGACTCCGTAAGGGCTTAGATTCAACATGTATGTGTGCATGAAGCATGCTCTGGTTATCACCAATGGTTATGACCTATATTGAGGAAGAAACCCTCAGAAAACCAGAAATACTATATTCATAAATTAAAAGGGCTTCATTGAATAAATTCATAATTGCAAAGATCACCCAAGTTCAAGTGAGAGCTATCAATGTCTTATTTCTCAACTTTAAGGTTTAATGAATGCTTTAAAGATTGACAAAGAGAAATTTTAGAGTATATTATTGAATTAAAATTTGTTGAAAATCAGATACATATGTACATTATGTATCACCTAGAGCCTGGGAAATAAAATAGATTTTTGTCCTAATTTGGTTATAACCCTTCATTTTAGAAATTCAAAAGCTAAGGCTCAGAAATCTGAAGTGACTTCCTAATGTAAAAGTGTTCATTAATAGTAGCCCTGGGAATCTAGTGCCATTCTTACTGTTGGTTCAGCATCCATTCCACTTTATACAGGTCTCTCTGTTTAAGTGCTTAGGTTGCCTGGGATGCTTCTTTTCTCACCATTCTGGCTAATGGTTCAATGGTGAAAATATATAATGAGATTCTGAAAGGTCGTTTAAGGTAGCCATTCCTGATAGAGCATTCCTCACATTATCAGAGACAAAAGTCAGGAATGACGATGATAGTTATTTTTTTCTTTGATGTATAAAAATGTTGGCAAGCTAACAGATCTGTGATATTCCATCTCTAATATTTCACCCAAGCCTTATTATAACAGTTGGGAATTATAAGAGTCAGAAAACGATGATACGGACAAATCATTCATGTTTTGACAGCATCTCCTCTCACTGCCTGAAGATTTCCAATTATATTAAATACTTATTAACATATGGCACCTGATAATCAGCACTTTTTACCATGTTAGATAATTAGGAAAGCCTGTATATTTATACCAGCCAATAAGGGGAAATGATTTAACCTGTTGTTGTAATAAATCAAAATAAAAGTAGATAATGAGTTAATAGACTTACACTATCAGTGCTGATAGAAAAATTAAAAGTAAAACTTTATATTCTCTAATCTTCACAAGTATTAATTACAAAATTATACTGAAAAAATAAATTATCTTGTAGTATTACTTTAATAGCCACACATTGCTAGCACAGTGTATTATACATAGTTGTTATTCAACAAAAAATGTTGAGCATTTATTGTTTAAAATGTGCCAAAAATTCCACAAAGCTCTTTAAATATATTTCTCATTTTAAATTTTATAAGAATGGCATGATTTGAGTCCAGATATTTAAGCAACTATATAAAAAGGCTTACAGTTTTTATTTAGGGAAAGCAAAATGTATAGTGTTACAAAACAAATGAAAATCAGGTTCAAAATTTAACGTCGTGATTCTAGAGTACCTTTAACTTTTATGCCATCTTAATCTTCAGGAAATTATTGTTGAATGACCGTGATATTGAAAATAATATGTGTGTATGCATGCACATGCATGTGTTTGCTAAAATGAGCATTTGATTCGATAATACCACATGCAGCTGGATAATAAGGTCTCACAGTTTCTGTTTTTTTAAATAACTTCTGGAAGAGAAATAATAAAGAGATGGTACAAGTCCACATTGCTATAATGTCCCTTTATATAGAAAAACTTTAAATATTTTGATGTTTGTGTCTTTTTAGTAATAATTATAATGCTTATTTTTATAAAGTTAAAAAATAGAAAATCATAAAATAAAGAATAAAATAATGCATGTAATTCCACTGTTCATGTTTTATGTTTTCTGTGCAAATATATATATTGTTATCTCTCTCTTGTAGCATTGTTATAACTAACTGATATACTTGAAACATTTTTCCATGAGATGGTTGTTCTATAAAATTATCTTAATGTGGAATAATAGTTTTGTTTTGTTTTCAAATATGGTAGAACGTGATAAGTTTTATAGTGTTTGGTAATTAGGATGATAGAGAGAAAGATGTGGCATAGGGAGTCCTACAGGGAAACCTTGAGTTTGGTGTCCATTCTTCCCTCAGGTTGGTAAAGGCATCTTGCCCTTAGGCCCTTTTAAACAGGTAGTTTTTTTTTGTTTGGCCAAGTTTCCATTTTTAACACAGAGTAAACCAGTGGTTATGAAGGCAATGGTATTGGTAGTAACACCACTAATAATGACCAGCATAACTCGTAGAGATTCTAAAATAATAATAAAACTAAATAAGGGTTGAAGTTTTTAAATCACCATGCTCTGGAATTTTAAATAATGTCAATGATGCAATACTCTTCTCTGCTGAGATGTGGACCAGTCACACCCACTCTTTGCTACTCACCATTATAATCACACCCCACAGCCTATCAACTTAGAGGAAGAGCTGCATCACACACTTCTTTAAATTCCGTAGCCAATACCACAAGCTTAAGTTAGCTTATTTTACATGTTGTTTGCACATATTTCATGAAAATTTTTCAATAGGAGTAAGTCTTATCTGTTTTAGATACTGCCTTCTTCTTTATCCCTTTACTTTTTTAAAGGTGGATAATTTTCCCTTGGTTTTATTTCTGTCTATTTTTTCCCCAGAAATATTTTGATGTTTCTGATTTTAGTTATTAGATAGCAGCCTTATCACCCATCTCTAATACTGATGTGGTGTTTTTCTATATTTATGTGACTTTCTTCATTTCATTCATTTTCTAGAAAGGGCATGCTAGGTTCCTATATTCAAAATGCGGTCCTCTCCACCATTACATTTGTTTGAAAATTGATATCATGACTAAAACATAATATATTTTTAAAATTTGACATCTTACCAAGACTATCTTAAAGAGTATTTTAATAGAATACTGAAAGTGAAGATTACGAAAATATTTGAAATTTAAAATTTCAGCACCAAGTAACAGAAATCATAACTAGCCAAAGGGATGCCCTGGGCTTAGAGGTTTGATTATGCTCGTGATGCAGAAAGTGGCCAAAAAGCAGTTCAGCTTTCTAGGTAGGAGACTCTTTTCCGAAAAACAATGACCATGTGGCTGCTTCCCTTTTCAGCACCAAGGACAGTCCCTTTGGGACTTTAAACAAGCTCTACACAAGCGTTTTCCAAGTAACAAGCCTGGAAAACTAGTTCAGCAAGATACTTGGGTGGTGGTGTTTGAGATTGCGAGGAGGTGAATGGAAAGGGGGTATATTTCAAAGTTAAAAATCTGAAAAATACTGCAGATTTTACAGTAATTTTGTTCTACACACTTTATGCTGAACTCTCTTTTGATCTCTGTGGACCCCAGACATTCAAAGTATACCAGCTAACTCTCAGTGCTCCTAGTCAGTCCCTTGGGCAGCTTCCCAAAATGATGAAATATATGATGTATGTTCTACTCTTTTCCCTCACAAGAGAACATTATATGTGTGTGTGTGTGTGTGTGTGTGTGTGTGTGTGTGTGTGTGTGTCTGTTTTCCTACCAATTGTGAGCAGTGCTGTGTTAGGAAAGGTGCTCTCTTGTTTGAAATAAAATAGCATTTTTTGCCCATTTCAAAGCAGCTATTCTTGGCTTTGCTCTTGCATGGAGTACTGCCACTTCCTGACTGATTTCTGAAGTACTCATTTCTGAAGTACTCATGGTTTTTTGGTCCATATATTGTTAGATCAGTGTTCCTGTGGGGGAAAAGGTCTGGAATATTCTATTGTGTTATCATGGTGACATCCCTAATCTCTTCTTATTTGAAGTTTTTCTTTTTTTCCAGGTATACTATTCTTTTTTACTTTACTTGTTTTTTTTAAATTTTATTTTAGAAACAGTGGGTACATGTGAAGGTTTGTTACACTAGTATATTGTATCCAGGTAGTGAGCATAGTAGCCAATAGGTAGTTTCTTGAGACATTCTCCCATTCTTTTCTTTCTCGTCTAGTAGTCTCCAATGTCTATTGCTCCCACATTTATGTCCTTGGATGCTAAATGTTTAGCTCCCACTTATAGGGGAGAACAGGCAGTAGTTTTCTTTTCCTGCATTAATATATTCAGGATTATGGTCTCCAGCTCCATTTATGTTGCTGCAAAGCACATGATATCATTCTTTTATGACTGCATAGTATTCCGTAGTATATGTGTACCACACCCAGTCCCCCATTGATGGGCATCAAGATTGGTACCATGTTTTTGCTATTGTGAATAACACAGTGATGAACATACAAGTGCATCTGTCTTTTTTGTTGAATGATCTATTTTCATTTGGCTATACATTCAGTAATGGGATTGTTGGGTCAAATGGTAGCTCCGTTTTCTAAGTTTTTTGAGAAATCTCCAAATTATTTTCCACAGTGCTGAATTAATTATTTCCACAGTGTATAAGTCTTCCCCTTTTTGTGCAAACTTGCCAGTATTTCTGCTTTTCTGACATTTTATTAATAGCCATTCTGACTGGTGTGAGATGGTATCTTATTGTGGTTGTGACTTGCATTTCTCTGATGATTAGAGATAGTGAGCATTTTTTCATATTTGTTGGCTACATGTATGCCTTCTTTTGAGAAACGTCTGTTCATGGCCATTTTTAAATAAGGTTATTTGTTGTTTTCTCATTGATTTGTTTAAGTTCATCATAGGTTGTGGATATTATAGCTTTGTTGGAGGCATAGTTTGCAAATACTTTCTCCAAATCTGTAGGTCGTCTGATTATTCTACAAGGGAAAACAGGAAAATAAGTCAAACTATCTCTTTTCCCTGACAATATGATCCTATACCTAGAAAACCCTAAAGACTTTGCCAAAAACCTACTGTAGCCTACTACAGCTAATATCTACTATAAAAACACATGCGCACCTGTGTTTATTGCTGCACTATTGACAACAGCAAAGACTTGGAACCAACCCAAATGCCCATCAATGATAGACTGGATAAAGAAAATGTGGCACATATACACCACGGAATACTATGCGGCCATAAAAAGAAAAATGATCTCATGTCATTTGCAGGGACATGGATGAAGCTGGAAGACATCATTCTCAGCAAACTAACACAGGAACAGAAAACCAAACACCGCATGTTCTCACTCATAAATGGGAGTTGAACGATGAGAACACATGAACACAGGGAGGGGAACATCATACACTGGGGCCTGTCAGGGGGAGGGGAGCAAGGGGAGAGAAAGCATTAGGACAAATACCTAATGCATGTGGGGCTTAAAACCTTCATGATGAGTTGATAAGTGCAGCAAACCACTATGGCACATGTATACCTATGTAACTAACCTGCACATTCTGCACATGTATCCCAGAAATTAAAGTAAAAGAAAAAAATTATCTATTATCTGAAGGTTTGAGCAGCAATTCCTTATAGTCAAACAAACCTTGAAATTTTTAAGGTTCACCTCTCTTACCGTGATGATAAAGGCTAGGTAAATATTATTTGGAACAAACAACAAAAAAAGATGTGCTCCAGTGACCTGTTTTCCTTTAATTAATAGAGAAAAACATTTTGTCATTATGAAGAGTAGAGCTGAAACTATAAGTTACCAGTAATTATCTTTTAAAAGAAAGAAATTGTACTTTTTGATAGACTGGGATACCTAGAAAAAAGTGACCGAAAGAGAAGCCATTCTTAAGAATAGCAGTTCATACTCTCCTAATCATTATACTTCTTTCATATTTACCATTAAATTTCATACATGTTGACAAGTTAAATCACAGGGCAGATATTTTTACTCTGCTAATCACTTCAGCTTTATTGTTACTTGATGCTTATAATTTTATTTTTAAAATTTAGAACAAACAGAAATAATTTTATTATATACATTTTCTCTTAGAATTTTTTCCAACTATTATTCAGAGCAGCCAACCTATCATTTGACTTTTGTATAAACTTTCTGTGAATAACATCATCATGAAATCACATGTGCTACACTTATTGTATTTATTTCCTCCTTATTATAGAAAATATTAATATGCAGATCTATTCTTAAATCACATTGATGTATTCCTCCTCCAAAGTGTTGAAATGAAGGAGAACAGGCTGCACGTGAATGCATCTGTCTGGTTTATTTGAAGACACGTTGTCAGGAAAACAATGAGGGTTTTCTGACATCTGGGAAACTCTAGTTCATTTTAGCTTCATTAATGATGTACATTTAGATACTGGGCAAAACAGCTCCTGAATAACTCAATTACACTATGTATAAATGGTGATAACAAAGTTCTTTCCAGGAAGGCAAGAGAATATGTCACTATTACCTTAGCAATAGCCTGAGTTTGAACAGTTTCCATTCAAATACACTAATGTACTTCCAGATAGCATGTCATTAATTCCTAATCAAGAAGCCATTAACAACGCAGAGGACATTGTTATTAGATAATCCAAATCTTATACTTTCAGAAGACTTTTATTCCTTATCCTTGATGATAAACTTTATAATTGTCCAGAAATAAAAGAGCTAAACTATATCCTGAGTATATTAGTAAATACATAAATGTATGTCTCAATCAGGAAATATTTCTCATTTTCCTTTTAAATATAAACAAAAACTCTGGAAGCAATAAATTAATGTATTATAGTTTTCAATGGTATAGAACTATTATTGTTTTACCACCAAAGGTCTACTTTATGAGAGACTGCAGCATCTGGACACTTAAAATATTTGTCTCACTATAAAGACAACTGACTCTCAGGCCCCAGTTGTGGTCAGATTTAGAAAGTTTTATCAGAATTTTAAAAAGGAAGAGTAATTATTAGAAATTCATTTGAAATAGTTGCATACTTTTTCTGAAGCTTAATTTAAGATGCCTGATCATTATCATAAAATGTTGTCTATACTTCAGCTAATTGAGCAAACATGTTTATTAGCAATGAGCAAATGAACAAAATAAATTTCCTGATTTTATATGATTTAGAATTTAGTCTTAATATGGCTGAGCCCTTTCTAAAAAGTACCTACAACTGCTCTTGAGTATCTGTTTTATTTTTGAAAGTATTAGATCAGATTTCACTATTTCCTCTTTTTAACATTAAAAATACTTTCATAAGGCCTTAATTTAGCCAAATGCAGAATGTAGTGTTTGTTTACAACTGTTTGTAAAATATATCATCTGAAGTTTTGAGCAGCAAATTCTTATTGTCAAAAAAATCCATATTAAGCAGATGAGTGAGTATTCATTTTGATTCACCAGAGGACACATTTTTTCTAACCTTTCAATTCAGATACAATACTCATTTTTCCTGTATTGAAGGTTAATAAAATTTTCTTAAATAACTCCCTTTATTTTGCATTAGACCAAGTTTGGAAAGTACATGGAGGGATGATTTTCTGACATATGCTTTGTTAAGTTGAGATGCATAAGTGTAAGTGAGGTTATACTGTATTTATGGCTGACTGCATCTCAATACCTGAAGTGCCCCAGTAAATAAACCTTTCAGGATATGTGAGATAAAATGCAACATTATCATAGAGACCTTTGAGGTGACTTTCAATATATGTATTTAGACTACTTTTCATAACTAGTGGCTGCTCTTCTTTTCTGGTAAAGCTGTTTAAGGATTACTGAGTTCCCAGTGAAATGCTCTGAAGTGTTTGGGAGGGCTTGCTTAACTGTTTTTCCTATGGATCACCATTACTACCACTGTTTTCATAATTTGTGAATTCAGTTCTCTTTGTCTGCATCATGGCCTCTACTCTCACTCATTCGTGTCCAAGCTTATACATCTTACTGTTGTCTTATTACTTTTCACCAATTTTATATATTTTGTCTTCCGTCTTGTCTCTTATTTTTCCTACATTTTGCTTTTCTCATGACTCCTAATTTTGGCTGCAATGGGACTTAGCCTGTGACCTTGACCAGCCAATTATAATGCTGCTTACCTCTTCTCTGTTGAAATAATCGTTGCATTTTCTGTGTTTTCTTAATGTCATCATCAAAATATTTTTACACCAAAATCAATAATAAGGTTATTTAAACTTCTTAATGTGTTTGGTGATGCAAATTTTGTTATGTGGGAGTAAATTATAATTACAGAGAAGTAACACATTTTACAGATATATTAATTGAAACACATAGGACTGGATACCAGAGAAAAGTCTGAGATCTTCCCACTGTATCCTGTGACCACTGAGCATCACCATTTCTCTGCTAGTATTTTTGGCACGTTTTTCCTGCCACCTTCAACAGCTGAAATTTCTCTCATCTATCAAGTCTGGCTGAAAATGTTATCTCTTCTATGAAGTGTTCTGTGAACTATTCAAGCAGAATAAATTGTTCTCTCCTTGGGGTACTTTATTCCATTCCCTAGTAGAACCGGTTTTACCTTGTATTATATTGAGCTCTATATTGCTCTGCATCTACTTTATTGGGAATTCCATGAGAGTGAATTCCCAATAAAGCAGCCTGACTTCTTCATACTTCTTCATATACTTCATCCTCACATACCAATGTGAAAGAGCCAGAAACGTTCATTTATTTGAACTCATTTTGTAATCGTACCTATGTTAAATGTTGAGGATTTCTCCAATAACTGAAGATAAATAGATGTAAGCTAATTCTGAAACAGAGATTCTGTAATGTAAACAAGAGAGGATTGGATGTTTCTGTATTTTTATTAGCTAAAGCACTCTTTATTTTCCCCAAAGCACTCTATTTATCTTAATTGTAAAAAGAGGTTAGATTTTGGTGCAAATATGGAATATTCACTAAAGAATTATATCTATCAGTCATTTAAACAAATATGGCTTTTGTAAAGACATAATCACTATACGATCCAAATCTCACACATATAGCTTTATCAAAATCATTAAAATATTTAAATAAAATCCACCAAATATATATCCCTTCCCATAAAATCTAGCTATGATTAATAGCGTTATTATGAGTACCAAATCTCATTATTGAGTATTGCTGAATTTACTTGCAGTTCAATGTTTAAATGTAGTAAGATTAAAACTATTCAATGAGTCCTTATAACTTGTGGCAAATCATTATTACTTCCTCCAATTGCTATTGTAATATTATTAATCATAATGAATTCTTTTGAAATTCAGTGGAGCAGCAATATATTATTCCATATGCATTACTACTCTAAATTAGCTCTGGTGGTTTAGATATATAAGAGCTATTACGAAGTTACCATATAACACCTGCAGAATCATAATCAGCCCAAGGAATTGATTCCAAATGAAATTACTCTTACCAATTCTACTGGAAATGGAAATCAAAAAAAAAAATATGAAAAGAGATGAGACATCCTAAAATACACTATTTCTAAATAGTGTAAGACTGTTACATTGTCTTTGCAAATAGGCCCAACACACTTCAATGAAAAAACACTAAAAAACAAGACATTTGTGTTCACTTGACAAAACCCACATGAGTTCAGTCATGTTGGTTACACACCTCTCCAGTCTAATTAAACATTGAACAGGATTTATGGGGACGAGATTGTGGTGTCAAGGCAAATTTGTCATCACTTCTATCTATGAAGTTTTCTGCTCACAATAACAAGTAATGTGGGAGAAAGAAACAAAAGACAGTCCTACTTTTTTTGTCGTTGAATAGACTTTCCACTTTGTGATGTGCTTTACGTGCTGTTGCTGTGAAATTTGTAGATATGATACTATTTGGGAACCTCTGTCTTGACTCAAAACTTCTTTCTTCTCCATCCTGTTATGAATAAAATAGTTTGAGGATCTCCAAAAAGAGAAAAATGTAAAAGCCCAGCTCAGAGCATGCAATTAAGAAAGATGCTTCAGTTCAGAGTAGAAAGGAGGAAAATCAGGATATTTGGCCAGCTTCTAATTTCTTTTTGATTCGGGAAGTCACCTTGCAATTTCTTTCTTTTGCTTGGTCTCTGATAAGAATCTGCTGTAAATGTGCCTATTCCCTCAAGTCCAATAATAAAACACACATTTTCAACGTCAAATATAAATGATTTTATGGTTAGTGGGTGTATTGTATTAACCATACTGCTATTTCTTTCTACTGAACAGCTGCCATTTAAAGTAGGTTGTGAAAAGTAGAATGCTGTTCATATGTGTGCAGATGTGTTATCACACTTGTATGCATGGGTGTATATAAATGTCTATCCATTTACATGTATGTTAACAAGTTTCACATTTTTATTTTTGTCTATACATTGATTCCTACAAAAATGAGTTAGATAAGATGGAGTTTAACATATATTATGAGTGAACACTAAATAACACAAATATTTTACATGGTATTAATAAAACAGAGCTTCACAGAACAATTCATTATTCCCACATTATTGTATTTAGTGTATAATGACTACTCCACATAAGAACCTGGCTTCAAATTCTTGCATATCCACTTTACTGTCTTTGTTTTTCTACAGAAGTTATGCAACCTATCAAATCTAGCTCTTAACTCTCTCACCTTAAAATGAAGAGAGTGTTAATAACACAGCTACAATGAGACTTAAATGAGAGAAGGCACATGACATCTCAGTGTAGTCTCAGGATCAAGTGCATTTAAGTAAACATTAGTTCTACTTCTACTGCTACTTATTATTATCAGCCTATTACTCCGTTATTCCTTCTGGTGATGTTCAGTTGACAAGGGCACTTAGCATTTTAAGAACTCCATTTTTTTCCCATCTCAAATCTAAATACTTCCTTGAAGTTTCAAGAACAGGAACTGAGAGTTTAAAATCCTTCCCTCTGCATCTTTATTTATTGTTCTATAATTGTTCTCTTCCTTCAGGCCTTCCCGGTTACATTGTAATGTTTTCAAAGAAAGGAACTTGGCCTTTCTTCCTTTTGTCTAGCTGTGTATGACAAGTGTAACTCATTGGACAGACCAGATATATTTCAAATAATGGTGCATAAATAATTTCTTCCATATTGAATGATGCTTCAAATGATATGTTAATAATTCAATAAAATTTTACAGGAATAAAAACATCCACTTTTTATGTTTTATAATTTAGAAGATTACAAACCAAATTCTTACTCGAAGTATAAGTTAGGATGGTATGTAACATCTGTTACACGTCTACAGTGTTGCGAAAAGTGGCTAGGCTTTAGGTATTCAGTTTTACTTACTCCTCAACTGAAGCTGGCAATGTAGAAATTATTATCCCGATTTTAATCATGACAAAATTGAGTTGCCCATTGTGCATGACCTTCCCAGGGAAGCTCTGTCATCTTCCTTCTTATACCTGAGCTATAGAACACTGGTAAATATTCCTGAGTGATATAGATTTATCCTTTATAAATAGATTATTCTGATTGTTTTCTAAATCACTCTGAGACTCTTTTTACTTGCCATTCATAAATTTCCTTCCCATTAATCTAAAATGAACTCTGGGAACTTGAGAAGGACACTACTCAAGTTCCCGACTGAATTTCCCTACAATCCTAATTTTCAGTAGATAAATATGACAATACTTTTAGGGAAAAAAAATCGAAGATAGTAGACTTAAGTTTTAAAATTTTCTTTTGCCTTCTGCCCCTCACCAGTAATTTCTCTCTGTAGGCAAACCTCCTTTTTTACTCCAAATTATTTTTCTCTTAAGCTAGTTAATGTTTCATTATTTTCTTTTTCTCTTTGTTCTTGAATTTTATTGCAACACTTTGAAAAGGGGGTTTCTATATTATATATATATATATATATATATATATATATATATATATATATATATATATACATGCAGGACTTTTTCGGTCTCTAATATATATTTAGGTTAAAAAGACTTTGTAATCAAATGCTGCTTCTTTTTCTGTGGAAAGCTATTTAATATTCTGCATTGCATCATAAATCCTCTTTCTGCCAACAACTCCATTTACACATTTGCCATGATAGTTTACTCTTCATTTTCACCAATATTGCCCCATGCCTTATAGGGCTATTTTCATGATAAGGTGTCATCTGCTTTCATGTTCAAAAATGATATGTTCATTTCTACTCGTTCACTCATCAAAAATTGGTTGGGTAACTAATACTTGTCAGGTACTGGGGAAATCACCGGAAACACAGCTGAGAACAAGATCAACAAGTTTTACTGGAAAGCTTTCAATATTTTTGAGTAAATAAATAAGTAGATGGATAATTCAATGTGTTTTTTGGTGCTGTGATAAGGGAAGTACAGTACCATGAGAGCCCCTAAGAAAAAAAATTTATACAAATTTCAGTGTCAGAGAAGGCTGACTGAAGGAGATGACATAAGATGAGTCAGGAGCATAAAAGAGAGGAATTAGGAAAGTATGATTCCAGCAGTAGTGACAGCATGTTCAAAGAAGAAAGAACATGCAGAAAACAGAATGAAAGTTAGTGTGACTCGAATATCCAGAGTAGAGTGAGAAGAGATGTGAGAGGCAAGCAAGGGACAATTATGAAGGACATCACAGGTCACATTGATATCTTAGGTCAGAGAGTAGGGCAATCAGATGCTTTTGGATGGCTCAATATAGAAATTGAATTGATAGTGGGCAAGACTGAAATCTAGGAGACCAATGAAAAAACTTTAAAAATAGTCCAAACAAGATAGGATAATGGCCCCAAGTAGGGCCAGAAACAGAAGATGAGTAAGATAATATGTGGAACTTTTGGTGTGGAATTGGGTGCAAACAAAGAAGATAAGCAAGACATTAAGGTTGATGCTTACACTTATGGCTTAAACACATGAGTGGATTACATGCTAATAACTCAAATGCATAATAGAGGAAAAATAGTAGATTTGAGATAAAGGTACTAAATTCAAGCTGTGTTGTTTTGAGGTTTAGATTCCTGCAAGGTATATAACTGATGCCATTCGAAAGGCAGTAGGATATAGGAGTCTGAAGCTCACAAATGTGGTAGGGTAGAGTCAAATTGTCATGAAGAGAGGAAAAAATTGTAATGAGACCGTATAGAGCATAAATGTAGACAACTCTTTATGGCACAACAACTATTTCCAGTGAGTCTTTTAAGTGATGCTCAAACATGTCTGCATATTAATCATCCAGACAGTTTTTAAATTTTTAATATTTATTTACTTATTTATTTATTTTTGTTTTGAGACAGAGTCTTGCTCTGTTGCCAGGCTGGAGTGCAGTGGCGCGATCTCTGCTCACTGCAAGCTCCGCCTCCCGGGTTCACGCCATTCTCCTGCCTCAGCCTCCCGAGTAGCTGGGACTACAGGCGCCCGCCACCACGCCCGGCTAATTTTTTGTATTTTTAGTAGAGACGGTGTTTCACCATGTTAGCCAGTCATCCAGGCAGCTTTAAAAAATATTGGTGTTCTGAACCCATCACAGAAAGAGTAAATCGGAAGTTGAGGATTTGGAGACTTCAGGCTCCAGGGATTGGTATTTTCTAACGGCTTTCCAGGAATTCTAGTGTGAAGGCAGGGCTAAAAACTATGATGTAGAGTTGGTGTACAGATTACTGTTTTATGGTATTTCATAATGTCCCTGATTTATTTATGATTCTCAAAATCATGTTGCTCTTGTTCTTTTGTATAGAAAGGGAAAAGGACAAGGAAACTTAGTTTATGACTAAATGATATATAATCTAGAATTACTTATCACAACATGCCAGCCTTAATTATTGGCAGTATCAACTACCCATCTTTACAAAAGATCATATCAACTTATGGATACATTCATTTTGGAATTAGAAGCCATAAGATAGAAATTAATACATATTTAGTACCTAGTATTCCCCACATTCTTATTAAGAATGTTATGTAAATTATATCATACACTAAAAACTTAAAAATGTATATCTAATTTGTACAAGTTTAAACACACACACACACAGAGAATCCTAGAGGTTGGTTAATTGCCCGAGTTTCCTTTGTAAATTTAGTGAAAGATAGACCCAGTATTCATAAATGTTGGGGTTGAAACTTTTTGACACATCATTTTTGTAAGAAAAATTTATACATTTCCATTATATCTGACTGAAACTCTGAGAATGTTTTTATCACACACACAAAAAAAAAAGTTAGCACAGAAGTTTAAGCATCAGAAATATCTATTCTTTTACCTGTTCCCTTCAAGGGGCAAAGCACCAATGATCTTTAAATCTTAATACCCCATCAGTTGACACATACTATGCTTTTAAAATGTGTTTAACCAAAAGCAATTGCAACAAAAGCCAAAATTGACAAATGGAATCTAATTAAACTAAAGAGCTGCACAGCAAAAGAAACTATCATCAGAGTGAACAGGCAACCTACAGAATGGGAGAAAATTTTTGCCATCTATCCATCTAACAAGGGGCTAATATCCAGAATCTACAGAAACTTAAACAAATTTACAGAAAACAAACAACAAACAACCCCATCCAAAAGTGGGCAAAGGATATGAACAGACACTTCTCAAAAGAAGATATTTATGTGGCCAAAAAACAGATGAAACAAAGCTCGTCATCACTGGTCACTAGAGAAATACAAATCAAAACCACAATGAGATACCATCTCACTCCAGTTAGAACAGTGATCATTAATAAGACAGGAAACAACAGATGCTAGAAAGGATGTAGAGAAATGGTAATGATTTTCATTAGTTCAACCATTATGGAAGACAGTGTAATAATTCCTCAAGGATTTAGAACCAGTAATACCATTTGACCCAGCAATCCTATTACTGGGTATATACCCAAATGATTATAAATCATTCTACTATAAAGACACATGCACATGTGTATTTATTGCAGCATTATTCACAATAGCAAAGACTTGGAACCAACCCAAATGTCCATCAATATTAGACTGGATGAAGAAATGTGGCACATATACACCATGGAATACTATGCAGTCATAAAAAGGATGAGTTCATGTCCATTGCAGAGACATGTATGAAGCTGGAAACCATTATTTTTACCAAACTAAAACAGGAAGAGAAAACCAAAAATTGCATGTTCTCACTCATAAGTGGGAGTTGACCAGTGAGAACATATGAGCACAGAGAGGGGAACATAACACTCTGGGGGCTGTTGGGGCACTGGGGGCAAGGGGACAGAAAGGATTAGGATAAACACTTAATGTAGATGATGGGCTGATGGGTGCAGCAAACCACCATGGCACATGTATATCTATGTAACAAACCTGCGTGTTCTGCACATGTATCCCAGAACTTAAAGTATAATTTAAAAATATATAAAATAAAATGTGTTTAACACAAACAGCAACTTTTCGCCTGAGAAGTAATCAAATATGACTCAATACATATAATATGTGTGCATTCTGCTAATGAAGATTGCTGATGATATGGCTTTATCTCCTTTCCTTTTTGTTTTTGCTTTTTGTTTGATCTTACTTCGGAAATAATATTTTACATATATTTTACTTTACCTTCTTCTTTATTGTGTCTCACTTTCATTTTTATTGCCTTCTCATATTCTATTGAAAGACAAATCAAATTCAAGCCACAAATTTAAAAACAACAATAATCACCAAACACTTGAGCTGCTTTTACTATGGAAATTAATCTAAATTCTGAAGATAACAAAGTGTTAAGAAGTCAATAGGTGCTGAAATTGTCAGCAAATGTTGACTTACTAGCTTTGTAGTCAACAAAAGAAAGAAAAGAGAGAGAAGAAAAAGAATCTTGAGAGTGTTTTTTTTTTTTTTTTTTTTTTTTTTTTTTTTTTTTTTTTTTTTTTGCAAGGACTAGGATATTAGGTTTAAATTCTGGGCTTAAGAAGGGAGTTCCGGTGAGCACAGTGTAGTAAGGGGAAGTGGAGACCTCATTCACACACTCACTTTCAAACCTCTTTCTGAGGTCTACACAGTACCTAGAATCTAGAATTGTTACATCTAAGAAACAGAACAACAACAACAAAATATTTGTTTGTTTTTAACTTTTATTTTTAAGTTCAGGGGTACTTGTGGAGGTTTATCCTGTAGGTAAACTCGTGTCATGGGGGTTTGTTGTTCAGATTATTTTGTCACCCATGTATTAAGCCTAGTACCCATTTGTTGCTTTTCCTGATCCCTCCCTCTTCTCACCCTCCACCCTCAGGTAGACCCAAGTGTCTCTTGTTCCCCTCTATGTGTCCATGTATTCATTCTTACCATTTAGCACCCACTTATAAGTGAGAACATGTGGTGTCTGGTTTTCTGTTCCTGCACCAGTTTGCTAACTATAATGGCCTCTAGCTCCATACATGTTCCTGCAAAGGACATGATCTCATTCTTTTTTATGGCTGCATGTTCCTTGGTGTACATGTACCAAATTTTCTTCATTCAGCCTACTACTGATAAACCTCTAGGTTGATTCCATATCTTTGCTATTGCAATTAGTGCTGCCATGAACATACACATGTGTGTGTCTTTTTGATAGAATTACTTACATAGCTTTGGATATATACCCAGTAGTGGGGTTGCTGGGTTGAACAGTAGTTCTGTTTTTAGCTCTCTGAGGAGTGGACACACTGTTTTCCACAAAGGTTGAACTGATTTACACCCCCACCAAGAGTGTATAAGCATTTCTTTTTCTCTACAACCTCTTCAGCATCTGTTATTTTTTGAATAAAAGAATATTTGAACCAACCCCTTCTTGGACTGAAATAATGAATAATTGTCAGTAACATATTCATTTAATCATAGGATTAAGTGATATCAAGCAAGAATAATCTGGGAAAATTCTCCAAGATTTTCATTTTGCAAAATTTCCTGAGAAATGAAAAGATTTATGAATGATCTATGCATGGCCAGTTAGATGCCCATAAATATTAATATTGCCAAAAGGATATCACTTAAACATTAGAGCATGTAGGACTAACATAAATACCTTTAATAATTTTGGACAATATTTGTTCTGCTAATTTGGGGTCAGATGAAAATTAGTTATTTAGCATAGTCATTAGAGAAGCATGGGCATTTTTCATAACAAGTAAAATATTGGTTCTATTCCTTCAGTACTAAGAAGGGCCACTAGAGAGCAACTAAAAATCTGTTTTATCTTCCAAAATGTAAATGTATCACTGTGAGGGAGCTTTCCAACCAGGAATTGCATTCTCAGTCTTCCCTTTAATTCTGGCGAGATGATTTTTCACCAATGGAATGTGGACAAAAAAAAAATTGTGTAATTTTTTCAATTTTTAAAGAGAAAACATGCTTTTACTACTTTTTTGCCCATTTACTGTTGAATTTTGTGGATTCAGAGACCTTCAGGAGTAGTGGAGTAACAAAGTGAAAGAAAGGTGGCTTATGACAATTCTTGCAGAGCAAAGACTCCCAGAAAAATTTCACTGAAATGTTATCTGAGCAAGAAACAAATTGTATTGTGTTAAGCCACTTAAAATCTAAGGTTTACTTGTTATAGCTGCAAACATCAACCTAAAAATACAATCACCATTTTTTTTCAGTAACAGTACCAATAAGAGAAAATTGCTAAAAAGTATTATTCCCACTTTTAGTAAATAAGAAAGTTGTTAGAGTCTGAATATTTATCTAGAAAGTAGAATATGTGGGTAGTTTTCTAGATTTCCCTAGCTTATTCGTAATCTGCTACTCACAAACCTCAGAAATAATTCTTCATAGAATTATGGTGAGAAAAATTATCAGAGAACATCACAAACCTATAATCTTTGACATCTCATATTATAAGACTAGTTTAGTACTACATGTACAGAACATAAATGTAAAAGAAACACCTGCTAGAAATAAAAAAACTTTTATATAAGACATGAATAATTTGAAATATTTTGCTATTTGCTTTTCCTATTACATATACTTTTCCAGCGATATATTATAAAGGATAATTTTAAAAATAAGCTTCCATAATAGTGTTTTTGCTTGATCGAACAATTACAGAAGTGTATTCTAAGACCTCTTCCTGAGGAACACGATTGGTTAGTTTTCTATCTAAACTTTTTCAAACGATTTGCTGAAAAATGAGAAAATTACTTGAAATGTAGTATCTCATTTTGTTCATTGAAGCTTATTATAATTCAGCTCATTAATTCATATATGCAAACATAACAGGAGTCAATTCACATTTCCCAAAACATAACTACAAACAATAAAAAGCAATTATGAAGTCCTTTCTAATGAAATTATGCAATTCATCATCAGTAAAATCACTCTAAAAGAATCATTATAATTTGATTTAAAATTTTAACAATTTATATTATTTTGTCTTCAAAATGAAAATACATCATAATATTTTTATCACTAGTATCTAAAATACTAGCAGAATGATACTATTAGCCAGATGCTTCAGTTTGCCAGACAGTTAGGACCAAATGATGCATTTTTGATTAACTCAAAATATCGAGACTAATCTCTGGAGTCTCTCTCTACTTGCCAGTAGATGGATTGAGAACAGATAAATGTAAGGAGAAAAAATAAAAGCTTTTAAAATGAACTGATAATGTGCAACTACCAATCAGTAGAATTTTTTTTCATCAGAAATTATTTTATAAAATAATAGAAGAAGAGAGGGAAAGGTCATTATTTGATATTCATAAAATACTGGGGAAGGATAAAAGGAGGATATTTAAAAGGAAAATCAATAAATGAAAACTCCCAAAACTTTAAACAAAATTATATTCCCCTTAGCTCCTCCATTTCTCATAAGCTATACATTGATCTAAAGATGCTATGCAATTGGTATTAAGGTTACGTTTTTTAAAAATATATATATAAAGATGGCCAGGCACGGTGGCTCATGCCTGTAATCCCAGCACTTTGGGAGGCCGAGGTGGGTAGATCATGAGATCACGAGATCGAGACCATCCTGGCCAACATGGTGAAACCCCGTCTCTACTAAAATACAGAAATAGAGCCCGGTGTGGTGGCGTGCCTGTAGTCCCAGCTACTCACGAGGCTGAAGCAGGGGAATCGCTTGAACATGGGAGGCGGAGGTTGCAGTGAGCCGGGATCACCCCACTGCACTCCAGCCTGGGTGACAGAGCAAGACTCCTTACACACACACACAAACACACACACACACACACACACGCGTAAAGATTTGGTAAAGATAATTAAGATCTACCTGTCATCTTGCCTAATGCCTACATTAAAATGGCAAAATTATGTGATGCATTAGCTCAATCAAGTTTTAAAAAGATGGGCAAGTTCTAAAATTAAGGATGACCAGACTGATTCTGGTGCCAATTTCCCATCACATCACTATCAGGAAAAGAGTCGTCAAAGTGCTGCCTTCCAGTAGAACTTCCTGGAAACTCCCATTTTTCCTCCATATCTGAGTATGGCTAAATATTGAGATTTTTGGTTTGCTTCAGTTAGTAAACTTCATGAATATTTTTGCCATATTCATCCTACTTATGGCTAAAGCTTTTGGGGTTCAATTTTGGTCCATGAGCAAAGAGTGCCATTCTCATTTTATGCTGTGTAACTTTTTCTCTTTAGAGTTGGGTGATAAAATTACCATGACCAAGACTGTAGTTTTCTATATCTCTCTATAACTTTCACCCTCAGATGCTGCTTATTAAAGGCCTTCTGTGGCTTCCCGTTGTCACTGTCACCATGGATCTACTGATAAGATGATATGTTTTCACATATACTTACGTGCTCTTTCTTTCTTTCTTTCTTTCTTTCTTTCTTTCTTTCTTTCTTTCTTTCTTTCTTCCTTTCTTTCTTTCTTTTTTTTTTTTTTTTTTTTTTTTTTTTTTTTTTTTGAGATGGAGTCTTGCTCTCTCGCCCAGGCTGGAGTGCAATGATGCCATCTTGGCTCACTGCAACCTCTGCCTCCCAGGTTCAAGCGATTCTCCCTGCCTCAGCCTCCTGAGTAGCTGGGATTACAGTTGCCCGCCACCATGCCCAGCTAATTTTTCTATTTTTAGTAGAAATGGGGATTTGCCATTTGGCCAGGCTGGTCTCCAACTCCTGACCTCAGGTGATCCACCTGCCTTGGCCTCTCAAAGTGCTGAGATTACAGGCATGAGCCACCATAACCGACCAGGGGGATCTCTGAATAAGAAACTTGCCAGTAAAGAGTGAGTGTCACTGCAAAGCTTTTCTTTATCTTTCTTTACCACTTTTTTTTTTTTTTATTATACTTCAAGTTCTGGGATACATGTGCAAAACATGTAGGTTTCTTACATAGGCATACACGTGCCATGGTGTATTGCTGCAACCATCAACCGTCATCTACATTAGATATTTCTTCTAATGCTCTCCCTCCCCTAACCCCCAACTCTCGACAGGCCCTGGTGTGTGATATTCCCCTCCCTGTGTACATGTGTTCTCATTGTTCACCTCCCACTTATGAGCGAGAACATGTGGTGTTTGGTTTTCTGTTTTGTGTTAGTTTGCTAAGAATGATGGTTTCTAGCTTCATCTGTGTCCCTGCAAAGGCCATGAACTCATCCCTTTTTATGGCTGCATAGTATTCCATGGTGTATATGTGCCACATTTTATTTATCCAGGCTATCATTGATGGGCATTTGAGTTTGTTTCAAGTCTTTGCTCTTGTGAACAGTGCCACAATAAACATATGTGTGCATGTGTCTTTATAGTAGAATGATTTATAATCCTTTGGGTATATACCCAGTAATGGGATTGCTGGGTCAAATGGTATTTCTAGTTTTAGATCCTTGAGGAATCACCACACTGTCTTCCACAGTGGTTGAACTAATTTACACTCCCACCAACAGTGTAAACTCATAGCCAATATCACACTGTATCAGCAAAAACTGGAAGCATTCCTTTGAAAACTGGCACAAGACAAGAATGCCCTCTCTCACCACTCCTATTCAACAGAGTATTGGAAGTTCTGGCCAGCACAATCAGGCAAGAGAAATAAATAAAGGGTATTCAATGAGGGAAAAAGGAAGTCAAATTGTCTCTGTTTGTAGAGGACAAGATTGTATATTTAGAAAACCCCATCGTTTCAGCCCAAAATCTCCTTAAGCTGATAAGCAACTACAACAAAGTCTCAGGATACAAAATTAATGTGCAAAAACCACAAACATTCCTATACACCAATAACAGACAAACAGAGAGCCAAATCATGAGTGAACTCTCATTCACAATTGCTACTAAGAGAATAAAATACCCAAGAATACAACTTACAAGGGATGTGAAGGACCTATTCAAGGAGAACTACAAACCATGGCTCAAGGAAATAAGAGAGGACACAAACAAATGGAAAAACTTTCCATGCTCATGGATAGGAAGAATCAATATTGTGAAATGGCCGTAGTGCCCACAGCAATTTATAGATTCAATACTATCCCCATCAAGCTACCATTGACTTTCTTCATATAATTGGAAAAAACTACTTTAAATTTCATATGGAACCAAAAAAGAGCCTGCATAGCCAAGACGATCATAAGCAAAGATAACAAAGCTGGACACATCACACTATCTGACTTCACACTATACTACAAGGCTGGAGTAGCAAAAATTTTTCATACATAATATACAATTTGGCCTGAAAGAATGTGTGTCCCGTTACTTAGACTACACAATGTCATTTTTAATATTTTGTCTTTCTTGTTCTTGAATCTAATAGGCATGTACTGAGACCATTACATTGATTGTATTATTACTATTATTTTCTTTTCTCTTTTTGTTGAAATAATATCGAATTCAGAAAGTTTGATAATCAGCATATTTAATTAAAATTCCTATCTAGGTCATCTTTCTTTTTCCTCCAAAGAATATGGAATTGGGAAAGAAAATACTCTAAGTACTTTCCAAAGTTTTACTTTAATCATAAACTACCTTTACAGAACTGTTAGATTAAGTGATACACTGCTGAATACCTTCTTTGTTTTTCCTTTCTGAGTAAATGTCCTCAGGATTTCTTCACACACACATTCATTCAACGAAGATTTAGTGAGCATCTGCTTTTTGTGAGATACTACTACAGGGTATTGTCACCTATGTTTTCCAGTGGGAGCAGTGGTAAGCTGTTCCCAGCTCATGGCACTTTATGAAACCTGATTCTGCACATATCTTCCCAACTCCGTGTTCAGGAACATTGTATTGACACCTTAAAATTGGCCACGGTGGGAATATTTACTCACTGCAAATTGACAACTGCTATAGATCAGGTCTTTCTTATTTTTTTGCCTCGAGAAATGGTTGTTACACATTTACCAGCACACCATTAAATTGAAACCTTGCAACAGCTGTGTGAGAAAGGCGCAGTAATCTGAATTTTACAATGGAGACATCTAAATTGCAAAATTGTAGTTGTTATGCCCCTAGTCACATTACTGTCATATGTACGACTGGATCTAAATGCTGGTATTCAGACTACCTTAATCACTTTTAACATCCTTCAACACAGTTACTACATGTCACTAATCAATTGCCTTTCAATATAGTTTATCTAGCTGGTAAAGTTATACATATGTGTGTAAGGGGGTATTTATGTAATGTTCTATTTTATTAGTTATCATATTCAACATAATTACATTATAGTGATATTTCTGAAGAAATTATGTGAGTGACAAGGATAGAGACCTATTTATTTAAATTCTCATGAGATTTTTCTGCAGAGTAAAGTTCTTTCTTTCCGTTTAACACAGAGTCCTGCTTTGAGATCTAGAGTACTGATGCAAAGTGAACACTGATAAATCAATGTGAATGTTATAGACATCTTAGCCACTGACTTGAAGACGTTATTTCTCAGTATGGTTGCATCTGAATAGGACAGACTATTACCAATATATTTTAAATCTCTACTTTTAATATTGAAGTAAAATTGGGAAGGAAAGCGTGTAACTTTGGGGTAAAGGGTTAAATAATCAACTTTTCCAGAAATGCTGTGACTGACTCTAAAGCTAGTGTTTCCACGGCTAATGAATGATACCCAGCAAGGATAATGCATTGATTCTGATACTAATGCTGCACTCAGCAATTTCTCCCTTTTTATTTATTTAAATCATCAGTCTCTGGTCCAGTCAACACCTTGTAACTGAGAAGAGAGTTATCTGGCAGCTTACAATCAATATAATGGAAACTGCTAGTACACCAGTGGATCAAAACCTTGTATATTATTTTTTCAAAACATGATATTCTAAATGCAATAATTAATTATAAAATGCAATTTTTAATACCTGAGGCTAACTTTAGTAAAAAGTTCTAAAAAATTAACAAGTACTTCTCTCTTTTTACATACCCCAATTCTATTTATCTTTTTAAAATTACTCTTGGAAGATAAATATATAAAATTTGATCCTTACAGCAATACTAAAAAAAAAAAAAAAAAAAAAAAAAAAAAAAAAAAAAAAAAAATGTACCTCTGCAGACAAGCAGGTATTTGTATGATAGCGTGAGACTAAAAACATGCCTATTTTTGCACATAGAAACACAGTTTTAACATATAGTGATTGGCAAGTTATACCATAGTAGAAAGGGGTAGCATATAACTTTATTGTTTTAGAAATAGAAACAATTTTGTTGATTGTTTAGAAACAATTTTCGTTGATTACTCATTGATTTTTTTATACGAAATTCAGATGAAGAGAATTGAAGACATTTCACATATTTTTTTAAATGTGCTATTTAGATATATTTATTGTTATCATAACTTGACTTACTGTTGTATTCAATATTATCTGTCTTAATGGTTAATGCTTATGCATGAAAAATATAGGATGTGAGGAATTGAATATTAAGATTTTTCAAATGATTTTTCTATGTGAACTTCAACCGTGTGAAAATTTATCATTTCATATCTGATGTAGATGACGGGTTGATGGGTGCAGCAAACCACCATGGCATGTGTATACCTGTGTAACAAACCTGCATGTTCTGCATATGTACCCCGGAACTTAAAGTATGATAAAATTTAAAAAGTTAAATACCAAAAAAAGAACGTTTATCATTTCAAATTAATTTCCTTAAAATAAGTATTTTCCTGTCTTTTGTGTGTATACACACTTGTGTATATGTATACATAGAGCACATGTGTGTCTATGATTATATAAACACATTCATATATATAACATTTCATATATATACAAATATATAGAAAATATTTTAGAAATATCTAGCAATATTTTTAAAATACTATAAAATATTTTTCTATTTACAAGAATGAAACATAGGTTCAGAGTACAGAAGAGATCAAATTCCAAACTGGATACAGACTAAGGGTGTGACATCTTCTCCTGTAAAGATACTTTTTTGCACTCTCACTCCTAACTTTCACTCACATTCCTTTCTCACAATTTACTCCATTGGCTAGACATTCCTGTGATGAAGATAGGGGAATGCCTTTATTACAGGTACCTGTGTACATATCATAACGTATATATATATATATTGGAGACTATACTACTAGGGGAAAGAAAGAGACAAAGAGTTATTGGTGGAGGACAATATCTGTCTCTCCATACTTGGTGCTTTGACCACTCAAATAATGGTAGAACCGTTTTTGGCACACATAAGCAAATTTTCCCCCTCCCTAGTAACTAAACTCAAGGTTCAGTCATTTCAGGTTTTCAGCTTAAAGTCTAGCTACTAGGGAGGTGATCACGTCTGGATATGATGCTCCATGGCTCAACATAATTTCTCCTGCCTCATCCAATAAACAATACAAAGGAGGAACAGGATGAACATAATAAAATTTACATTAAAAAGGCAGAAGATGGGAGCAACATAGTAGTTACTGATCGAAGTCATCAATTCTCAGGTTAAAGTAACTGGAGCCAAATATCTTGTGGAAATATATATATTTTTTTTGTTTAGCCTTAAAACACTGTTTTTACTTTGTAACCTCCCTGTTCTGCCCATCCTCCTTTCTCTCAACTTAATGCACTCTATCATAATGTTGAAATTATTAGTAGGAATTTTTAGGGTTCTAATTAATCACAACTCCCTTCTTCAATGGTTTTGGATCATTTGAAAGGTAAAACTAGGGTATGGTTGGTAGCAAAATATCAGCTTTATGCTGGTAAACCTGGACATTGGAACTGAGGGCCAAATGGATTTTTATACTTTTCTTCTTTAAATCAAGACCTTATAATCCATCTATAAAGGCAGTTAGATCCATAGAGGACATGTGTACCCAGCCAGTCAATTGATTTCATCCCTCCAACTTTGAGGGCAAGGAAGAATTGTCCTTATTAGTAGGAAGACAACTAGGTGACACTGAGTGATGAAAGTGGTGGAGAGAGAGTATATCCAAGCACATTATGGGCACAGCAGGGAATCTTGTCCCACACTCAAGATTAAAGGAAGTCATTGTGAGAAAGATCAAGGAAGACAGTACAACCAGAGGCCAAAGCAGGAATTAGAAAAGAATAAACCTGTAATCCCAGCACTTTGGGAGGCCGAGATGGGTGGATCACGAAGTCAGGAGATCAAGACCATCCTGGCTAACACGGTGAAACCCCGTCTCTACTAAAAAATACAAAAAAAAAAAAAAAAAAAAAAAAAACCTAGCCGGGCGAGGTGGCGGGCGCCTGTAGTCCCAGCTACTCAGGAGGCTGAGGCAGGAGAATAGCGTGAACCCAGGAGGCAGAGCTTGCAGTGAGCTGAGATCCGGCCACTGCACTCCAGCCTGGGTGACAGAGCAAGACTCCGTCTCAAAAAAAAAAAAAATAAAAATAAAAAATAAAAGGAAAAGAATAAGGAAATGGCTTCTCCTTCTGTATTTTACTTTATTTTATTATACAAGGTAATTTTCACATAATTGTTGATAGCCATGAGTATTTTTGCTAATATGCATTAATGTACACTCACATTTCTCCTAAAAACTGTCCAGAATATAAAAAAACACTTCTGTTTAATAACTTTCTTGTTTATTTGATGGAAATTGGATATATCAACATATTAGCATTAGTTTTGACTTGATAAAAAAGTAAATATATTTCCTATTGAAATTTTATTATCATATGATCTTTTCTCTTTCAATTATTTCATTCTATCTTTCTTTCTTTCTCATTGCTTTTGTTCCATAATCCCATAGCCTTTTGTTTGCATAGGTAAGATAACTGCTATAAAACAAATTTCAAACAAAAGTAAAATACCTCAAAAATCGTATAAAGTCTGTGAGCCACAAGCAATCCTGACACAGTTTTATAAATATCACTAGGATTGGAGTGAAATATTCTTTTTGGGTGATAGAAAATGATTTGACTACCATCTAGAAAATTATAAAAAATGTAACTCATTACAATTTATTTGTAAACAGTGCTTCATAATTTCTTGAGAGTTTCTAATGTTGTCTCATTTATTCATTATTATACCTCCTAGGCAGTTTTAATAATCATTTATCATTATTTTACAGATTAGGAAGTTAAGGTCAGGAAGGACACATGACTTTATCTAGTGAGGAAACGAATCCAGGCTTCTAACTCTGGCCCTCTGATTCCATATCCATTGCTCCTTCCACTACAGCGTGCTGAAGTAAATAGTGAAAAAGCACTCCATATGTCACACAACATGCTGTAAGACTGTCCAACTATTTTGAAGAAAATCTCCCAGAGAAATCAATGACCAAGAGAGAATTGCAGAAAGCAGATGGTGCCATCAGCACACTTCTGCTGTGGCATCTGCGGTTACTTCTGTGCTTCTAGGTTGGATTGTACTTACATCAGAAGAGCCAATATGTGCAAAAGGAAGAAAATAATAATAAAATAAGAACAAAACCCATAGCACAGACACATTTACTAATTACAGAACTGCTGATGGATATTAACCATATCGCGTGTGTGTGCACGCATGCGTGCACACACACCTGAGCATCATGAGACTTAGCTAATGCTCAGTGAATGCTGTAAAGCTTGGAGGCCCAGAGGCCAAAGGGCCCCCAAGAGACTTACCTAGAAATCACAGTAATAGAGTTGCAGTGGAAACCCCCTACCTAATTACAGATGGTGCTCAAGGCAAAATCCCATTAAGACAAGTTTTATGGGTTTGTTGTGGATTGGCTGTTAGAAATTACACCATTAGTATCCAGAGCCTGAAATTGACACAATACTGATCTCCAATCTTTCTGCAGAGAAATACAAAAAATGAAAATAACCACCAGAGATAGTTTTTCAACTCAAACTGGATTTCATTCTAGGAAAATATTCTATAAATCAAATTTAAAACACACACACACCAACTCTAATGGCAATTATCACATTTTTAGAATTTTAGTACAAAACATATTCACCTACTTTTAAAAATATTTATATTCTGAAAACATGCTACAAAGATAGGATAGATGCGGTCACTTTGATTTTTCTCTTTGAAACAATATTTGTTAATCAGATCACCGACGCTAGCATATGTGGTTTGGTGGAGGCAATGCCAGGTAAACACTCAGTTTATTATACAGGAAGGGCTTCGTCATAATCCTGTAAAGTCTGAAGCCCTGGGGAATTATGCTGCACCATGTGTAGCCTAAGGACTTCACTTGTTTAACTTAAAGAAACATGTCTACTCTCTCACTTTTTCTGAAGTCTGTAGTAGGATATTTAGACTTTCTCACCGTAAGTGCAAAGGAAATTTCAGAGGGAAACTGAAGTTAAAAAAAAAACTAACAGCAACAGTAGAGCAGGTCTAAAAGTATCTATTCACACTCCTTATTGAACCCAACTCCAATGGTTGGACAAATATTCTTGGCAAATATCCAGATAGCATTGTCGGCCATAAGACCTCTGTTGAAACTTCTCGATTTTGCCATCGTAGCTTGAAAGCAGCCATGGACACTAGGGAGGCAAATGGGCACAAATGAATGTGTTGTACAATAGGCTGCATATGGCCCATGGGCGTTAGTTTGAGAAACACTTAGGTGTTTAATGTCACCCCACAAAGAAACAAAACAAAGCAAACAAAACCTCTTCTTTCCTTCCAGTGATATTTCTGGCCCTAAACTCTGTGTCCTAATTTAATTTTATTTCCTTGAAGCGCTCCAGAGCTCCTCCCAAGAGGCTGAGCTTGTGGGCTTGAGCTTGAGGTTAAAATATGTAGTCAGCATTATCATAGTAATGTTGTAGTAAGATAACTACAGCAGTAGTAAGTTAAGCTGATGTTTTAGTCATCTGCTCATCTTTGTAACAGGAATGCTCACACAATCGTATTTAAGTCACTCTGAAAGTAAGAAATACTACGTTACATAGAACTTTGTGATGTTCATTAAAATCAAATACAGTAACATAGAAACAATCACAGGAAATATATTTAATATGATTTTATATTAAAGTTGACTACATCACATTCTTTTTGTATTCTTTGCTTTGCTTAATTTTTTTCACAGTGTAAATCAATAAAGGAAATTCATACAAATTATGTAGCAAACTTGACAAACATTTTTTAATATCATGAACTGATTTAAAGTCATTCTGTCAGCTTGAAAACATTGAGAACTCAGTATTCTGGGCTACAGTTTTATTTTCCTATTCACGTAAAAAAATGTTGGCTTCCTTGAATGTCCATCTCACCAGCACCAGCAGCTTTATCCTATGCCCTGAAATTATTTAAGGCATGGCTGCCTTTAAAATGCATGAACCCATATTTGCCCTCAATGTTCAAGCCTTTGATCTTTCACAACTGATTGTTCTACATCATCAAAAATCCTCAAAGCTCCTCCGTGGATAGTGGTCAGGCCCATAGGCACACTGCAGAATTTGATCTTGAAACCACAAAATTGAAAGTCTTTACATCTCAGCCTCTAGTCCTGCACTTGTTTAAACATATTCATAACACTTTGGAATGGCTTTCACTGTTATTCAGTAAATTATACATGATACCACTTTTAATGTTTTAAATGAGAGAACTGACAGTCAAAATAGAGAACTCCAATTAACACTGAATTTTTATTTTATCAATATTTTAAAGGATTTTAAACATCAGATATGAGATGTGATTCTAAAGTGTGACTTTTGTTGCAAACCTAAATTTCCACATCCACATGGCTCCTGTCCTTCCGTTAAATTCAACAAACATTTATTATGTGACTCTTATATGTCTCATGTAAAGCCATATAAAAATTGGAAGGGCACATTCTCTGCCTTACAGGAGCATAAAATTTAGAAAGGCAATTGGGACATGTATTTTACAAAATTATTCAGCTTATTTGAATCATTTCAGTGTAATTGAGCTTTAAGAACAAGGCTTCTGAAGTAATAAGTCACATGAAAAAATAAATCGTATTGCTTTCTAGTTAGAAAAGGGCTCGATTTAACGCTTGACTGGGCATCATTTTTACCTCTTTTTACCTGCTTCAACTCATTGTCTCGTGTCTCAATGTTGAGAGCCTTACACAGAGATCTACACAGAGAGATCAGTACTTTTAAATGGAAAGTTTCTGAAGAATACCAAACATCATATTGAATTTTTAAACTGAGGACATAATACACGATCAAGGATACTAAATGATATATATTCATTTATTTGCTACCTCTTAGTTTGTTCATTAGGATTTCATTGGCTGCAAGGGACAGAAACCCAAGTAGATTAGTGGATGGGAATAGAGAAAGGTTTTGGCTTTTTACATACATGACTATTGGAAAACCAAACAATAGGAAAGACAGTAGCTCTGAGAACAAACATCTACCAGAAAGCCTTTCCAGTTCCATCTTTTGTCTCTGTTTATGTATGGCATTTGCTTTATTATCTCTCATACTTGACCTGTAAGAATGATGGTTATCAGGAAGAAAAAAAGTTTACATCGTAGAACCGTTATACAGGCAAGGCCTTTATAGACTTCTTAATCCCCTCAAGGTCTAAAATTCATAAGGAAGGAACAAAATTGGATCATTTTGGGACAAGTTTTCATCCCAATCCAAATCAACACTGTGGATACATATGGTAATTCCTAGGGTGGTCATATAAGAATATGGTAACTCCTAAGATGGTGCTATGTAAGTAAGTCTGGCAAAGGGAGGGTTCCCAGGGAATAGGTTAGATAATCACTTATAAAGATCTCTATAGACATCTACACCAAACATATGAACATAAGTATTGCAAATGGCTAATAGCCACAAATGCAAATGTCATAAGCAAAATCACAATAAATAGTTGCCTATTTGCAATTTGTATGCAAAAATAAATTAAGCAGATGTAAAATATTATGTCCCCATTCACTATCTTGACACATTTTCATATATCTTTGCTTTGGTCCTAGTGAAATCAGGAGGATGTTTCATGTTTTCATGACCTTTTCTAGTAGGTTTTAGGGAACTTTAGGGTAAGGAATAGTAAGTACATGCAGGCAGTCTTAGTTCGTTTTGTGCTCTATAACAGAATACCACAGACTGGTAATTTACAATGAATAAAATTTTACTTGCTTACAGTTCTGGAGGCTTGGAAGTCCTAGAAAGTGTGGCTGGCATCAGGTAGTATCATCTCCTGGCAGAAGGACATAAAGAGGGCAAGAGAGAGCAAGAAGGGGCCAAACTCATCCTTTGATAAGAAAACCACTAACACCATAACAAACCATTCCTGCAATACCAGCTTTAATTTATGAGGACAGAGACCTCCTGGCCTAATCACCACTTATAAAGCCCCCAACTCCAAACACTGTTGCATTAGGAATTAAGTTTCCAATATGTGCTTTTCGGTAGACACATTCAAACCATAGCATTTCACCTCGGGGCCAAAATGTATCTCCTTCTCATATGCAAAATAGGCAACGATAGGCTTTCAATAGAGGAAGAGACCTAGGGAATCCATTTATTATATAATAAAGTTTACTGAATCTAATATAGAGTAATTTGGTACTATTGTTGATTGGCAATGATGTATTCTTGTTGAAACTGTTTTTCTTTGTAAGACAATTTATTGTAGTCTTATTTTCTCTATATTTAAAAAGTAAATGTTTTAAAGTTCTTTGTTAATGATGTATAAAAGTACTCCTAGACACATTTCACATTTCATCAATCCCTTTAAATATTGAATGAAAAACATTACAACCCAAAAGAAGGAAACAATTATATTCATCAATTTATGAAAAGTAGAATTTTGAACAAATTCACTGAGAGTAACAAACTCCTAAATGAATTGTCAGGCTGACCATGCATCGTTTATAAGCATAGCGGTTGGAAAGAAAAGGCTAGTAACAACCTGGTTTTATCATTAAAGAACTTATCCGCATCTCCAAGACAATCCTAAGTCAAAAGAACAAAGCTGGAAGCATCACGCTACCTGACTTCAAACTATACTACAAGGCTACAGTAACCAAAACAGCATGGTACTGGTACCAAAACAGAGATATAGACCAATGGAACAGAACAGAGTCCTCAGAAATAATACCACACATCTACAGCCATCTGATCTTTGACAAACCTGAGAGAAACAAGAAATGGGGAAAGGATTCCCTATTTAATAAATGGTGCTGGGAAAATTGGCTAGCCATAAGTAGAAAGCTGAAACTGGATCCTTTCTTTACTCCTTATACGAAAATTAATTCAAGATGGATTAGAGACTTAAATGTTAGACTTAATACCATAAAAATCCTAGAGGAAAACCTAGGTAGTACCATTCAGGACATAGGCATGGGCAAAGACTTCATGTCTAAAACACCAAAAGCAACGGCAGCAAAAGCCAAAATTGACAAATGGGATCTCATTAAATTAAAGAGCTTCTGCACAGCAAAAGAAACTACCATCAGAGTGAACAGGCAACCTACAGAATGGGAGAAAATTTTTGCAATCTACTCATCTGACAAAGGGCTAATATCCAGAACCTACAAAGAACTCAAACAAATTTACAAGAAAAAAACAAACAACCCCATCAAAAAGTGGGCAAAGGATATGAACAGACATTTCTCAAAAGAAGACATTCATACAGCCAACAGACACATGAAAAAATGCTCATCATCACTGGCCATCAGAGAAATGCAAATCAAAACCACAATGAGATACCATCTCACACCAGTTAGAATGGCAATCATTAAAAAGTCAGGAAACAACAGGTGCTGGAGAGGATGTGGAGAAATAGGAACACTTTTACACTGTTGGTGGGATTGTAAACTGGTTCAACCATTATGGAAAACAGTATGGCGATTCCTCAAGGATCTAGAACTAGATGTACCATATGACCCAGCCATCCCATTACTGGGTATATACCCAAATGATTATAAATCATGCTGCTATAAAGACACATGCACACATATGTTTATTGCAGCACTATTCACAATAGCAAAGACTTGGAATCAACCCAAATGTCCATCAGTGACAGATTGGATTAAGAAAATGTGGCACATATACACCATGGAATACTATGCAGCCATCAAAAAGGATGAGTTTGCGTCCTTTGTAGGGACATGGATGCAGCTGGAAACCATCATTCTTAGCAAACTATCACAAGAACAGAAAACCAAACACCGCATGTTCTCACTCATAGGTGGGAACTGAACAATGAGATCACTTGGACTCAGGAAGGGGAACATCACACACAGGGGCCTATCATGGGGAGGGGGGAGGGGGGAGGGATTGCATTGGGAGTTATACCTGATGTAAATGATGAGTTGATGGGTGCAGCACACCAACATGGCACAAGTATACATATGTAACAAACCTGCACGTTATGCACATGTACACTACAACTTAAAGTATAATAATAATAAATTAATTAAAAAAAAGAACTTATAGGCTGTATATTACTTTTAAAAGAGGAAAGGGAGAGCAACTATGACAACTATATTGAATACCATTTTAAAAATGTTTTACTCTTTTTAGGATGTTTGCATTATAAATACCGTGTGAGGCTTTCTCCCCAAATCTTGGGAATATAGTTAGTTCTAACATATTATGACATATATATTCCTAAAACACCACTTTGCTGTGCAAAATTGCACAGTAAAAATCACAAGACCTGTGGAGTAATTGGGATTGGGTCATAACACTAAGAAATTGTATTAGTGAGACATTTAAGATAGGAACCTAACCAAAAGGGTAGCACACTTTCACACAAAGTGAATGGTTAAGAAATGCATGAATATGACCAAAAATTGAAATTTACCTTGAAAATGGCCCGAAGCTTGTTTGTGGATATGGGCATCAGAAGGTCTATTAGTTTTCTGTTACTGCTTAACAAACAACCACAAGCTTAATGAGCTAAATCCACACTCATTTTTCATCTTGAAGTTCTATAGGTCAGAAAGCCAGACAGAGCTTAAATGGATCCTCTGCTAAGAGACTCAGAGGCTGAAATCAAGGGGTCAGCTGAGGCTGTGATTTTTGGTACAGCCTTGGCTCTCTTTCAGGCTCATGCAGGTTGTTGGCAGAACAGACTTGGAAGGTTGAAGGATTGAGGCTCTCATCTTCTGGAAGCCAACCCACTCCCTGGGCAGTTTGCAACACAGCAGTTGCTTCTTCATGAAGAGTAAGAAAGCATCTCTAACTTCTTCTTCCACTTCCTCTACCCTCTTTTAAAGGGCTCACCTGGTTGGGTAAACCCCACTCAGAATAATCTACCTATTAACATAAACCCAGCTGGTTAAGGAACTCAATTACGTCTTCACATTTTTTCTTACATTTGCCATACAATGTATTATAATCATGGGAGAGACAGCCCATTGCCTCTCCAGGTTGTATGTTTAGATGTTATTTACAAGTTTCTCTCACCCAAGAACAGGGGATAAGACAAAGGCATGTGTCAATAGAGGTCATCCTGGAACTGTGCTTAAGTCAGAAGAGTTCCAGCTTTTAAGTTACTGTGAAGAGGTAGAAGTAATGCTATATGAAATTGGATTAAAAGTTTTAACACAATGTATGAATCCATGGGGTTTATAACACACATGGTGAACTAAGGCAGGTGGTAGATATTTGAAGGGTGTGTGTATGTGTGTGTGTGTGTGTGTGTGTGTGTATGTGTGTTTTATTATTCCTACATGGTGGCTCAGTTCAGCTGGGTACAATTTTCTGCATTCAGCTAGTGTTTCTCACAGATGAAATCATGCATAAGCCAATGCAAAATTTGTATTATGCTCAAATTGTTTCATAATATATCAGTAGTGTTGAGACTAATGTGCATTTTTAAAAGAAGCATTATACCAGATTGAACTATGTGTATTTATTCTTCTACCACTTTCAGTATTTAGAATGTTGCCATACAGTGGAAGTTTAGTAATATCTTTTAAATAAAACAGAATTGAATTAGACTGTGGAATTGTAATAAATACATGGACAGGGCTTTAGCTACATCTATCAAGGTCTTCCTAAATTGTACTCCTGGCTCTAATGAGCCAAAGAAAAAGAGAAATGGGATGAATATATGGTTTATCTACATAATCACATAGAACTCATAAAGAACAAAAAGAGAAGAGTTGAGGAAAATAATTTATAAAGGCATGTTGGTGCAATTTCAGTACCTCAGTTCCAGTTTAAAGACTATGGTTATGAGATCTATTATATATTTTTTTGCTTTAGTTTTAAAATATATGTTTAGGATAAGTGAATTTCTGAAAGGAGATGAGTTTCTATAATAGAACTTTTCAGAAAGACATAAATAAGTTTATCTTCATTTCATACCTTAACTATTTGTGAAATGCTGGCCAGATTAAAGAACCAGTATATTTAAGAAATTTCAGCACATATTCCCAATAGAGTTTCCTCAACAAAGAAACCTAAATGAAGACACTGTGGAAAAAAGCCCTGTAAGAAACACTCCACACCTATGCCACAGTAATATTGAGGATGCCTCATATATAGAGCCATTTGAGCTACTATTTCAGGAATGTAAAAAGAGGCAATAAGATATTCTCTTTGAAGATAATGATTTGTGTCTGTATACTTAAATCAAGTTTTACTACCTAAATTACCACTGAAATAGCTAAGGAAACATAAAATACAAATATTCCTATTTGCTTTTGTGAAATACAGTAAGGAAATAGCATAAAAAAAACAAAATCTGAAGTTTTTTTGCAAAATACTAGTATAGTGGGGTTTGACTAAAGGAAGTGGCAAAGAAAATATAATTTTAGAAAATGCACGGGAAGAGCTTTCCTAGAATATGTGGGATATGTGTGGAGGTAAGAAAAAAAATCTTTGTGATAAATGGAAAAACAATATAGAAAAAGAAAATAAACTCCATGGCAAAGGAATATAATAGTAAACCCGAAAATAAGATCTTGATTAACAGTTATTATAATAAAGGTAAATTTTTAAAAAACTATCACAATGGAAGTCAGTAAATTCCAGACTGGTTGCAAATCAAATAAAAATGAAATGTTGTTTGCAAAAACTGTATCTATGAGCAAATACCATTAAAAGATAACAAAGAAATGGATAAAGTTGCCATCGGCAAATATAAACAGAAAAAAATAATACCAGTGACAATAATAAATATTTTAGGAAAAGCACAATTCTGATAAAAAATATTTATGGTTTATTCAACAAATATTTATATAATGTCTACTGGAATAGTGTTGAGTGTCTAATCTACCAGGTGCAGACAAAATACTTTCTGGTTTTACCAGTCCCGCAGCCAGGTCTTACCTAGGGGTTTGTTAGTTGAGCTTTATCATTTCTGAATTTTCTTTAAAAATCCTAGGTATATTTCTGCCATATTGGCCATGAAGTTATACCATAAGCTCTCAAGAGGTGACTATAATTATGGAGACATGTAATATGTGGATCTAAAAATTACAAGTTTTTTTTTTTTTTTTTTTTGACAGTCACTAGGGAAGTGAACACATGGCTATAGAGCTTAAGCAACTGACTGGCAATATAATACTCTGTTGACTCATGCCTAAGGCTGCTGTGTAAATCCTGGATTTTTAAAAGACACTTAGGAAGTGTATTAGAGGGACAGAACTAATGGAATAGATCTATATACAAAGGGGAGTTTGTTAAGTATTAACTCAAACAATCACAAGATCCCACAATAGGCCATCCACAGGCTGAAGAGCAAGGAGAGCCAATCCGAGTTCCAAAAGTGAAGAACTTGGAGTCTGATGTTCAAAGGCAGGAAGCAGGCAGCACAGGAGAAAGTTACAGGCTGGGAGACAAGGCCAGTCTCTCTTTTCACATTTTTCTGCCTACCAATCTTCTAGCTGTGCTGGCAGCTGATTAGATTGTGCCCACCCAGATTAAGGGTGGATCTGCCTTCCCCAGCCCACTGACTCAAATGTTAATCTCCTTTGGCAACACCCACAGACACACCCAGGATCAATACTTTGTATCCTTCAATCCAATCAAGTTGACAGTACTAACCTAGGGAAAAAACTCTAAAAATATGAGACAATCAAAATTATTTTGAAGCCCACTGTTGTTTGGATGCTTTTACAGAATTAATTTTTTCAAGTTTGATAGCAACATCATAGTTATGTAAAAAAGATGTATATATTTGGGACTCTGTACATACAGTGATAATGGCACAAGGGGAACCTCTGGAAGAACAAGGGTAGAGGAGTATATGAAACAAAATTTTCTTGTCTTGGCAATTGTTAAAATTGAGTGAATCACTTTGAATGATTCAATAATTATTCTTTTTTTAATACATTTGAAATTTTCTATGACAAAAATGAAAAAGGACCCAGTAGCAATGAACATATTTAACACCTTTTCTTTTTTTGCTCAGTTTCGAGTGTTTATTACCTTCATTTATTTATATAACTTATTTAATTATAAATTTATGTAATTTTATTTTTAATAATGGCTCTGTTTAACAATCAGCTCGCCAACTTTCTACAAATTTAACAACTGGATCTTCCAAGCTGATAGAAACCAGCTCCAGTGTACTACTGGTTACAAGAGGTTTCATGAACTTTAGACAAATGTTTAACACAAAAGATAAAGCAATCAAAACTAAAGACTTAGAAATGGAAATATAGTTAAAACCTATCTCTTTTTAATTTCATTAACAAGAAAGTGTACAAAGACATTGACAGAAGTTTAATTCATTAATAAGTCAATATATTCATTTTTCTGAATATATCAAATCGTATTTAGTACTTCTGTGTTTCTTCCGAATAAGACATAATGCTTAATACATAACTCTATTGTGTTTGCCCCCAAATGAGCCATTTTATAGTAAATGAGTAGTACCAAGTAATTTTTATATTAATATTTTCCAAAATTTATCATTTTAGTTTCCACAATACTTCGATTTTATTTAGCAATTTTCTCCATCTAGGAGATGAAGATCACTCTAGCCTTGTCTCTGCTTTGTTTTCCTGCTGGCTTCCTGTATAGTTACATTATGGCTGTAGCATATGTTGGTTACCATTTGTGTGTGTGGTGAGACTACTTAAGGTTGACTTAAGAAACTTCAAGTATACCTTATTATTAGTTGTAGCACCCATGCTGTACATTAGGCCTCCAGAACTTATTTATCTTATAATTAAAAGTTTACACTTTGACTAACATCTCTTTACTTCCTTTACCTCGCAGCCCTTGGCACCTACCAATCTACTCTTTGCTTCTATGAATTCAAATTTTTAGGTTCCACAATGATATGGTTTGGGTCTGTGCCCCCACCCAAATCTCATCTTGAATTGTAATCCCCACTTGTTGGGGGAAGGGCCTGGTCGGGGAGTGATTGAATCATGGAGGTGGACTTCCCCACTGCTCTTCTGACAGTGAGTGAGTTCTCATAAGTTCTGGTTATATATATATATATAAAATATATATATATTTTTATATAAATATAAATATAAATATAAATATATTTATATATAAATATAAATATATTTATATATTTTTATATATAAAAATTTATATAAATATAAAATATAAATATATATATATAAAATATATATATATATATTTTTTTTTTTTTTTTTTTTTTTTGAGACGGAGTCTGGCTCTGCCACCCAGGTTGGAGTGCAGTGGCCAGATCTCGGCTCACTGCAAGCTCCACATCCCGGGTTCACGCCATTCTCCTGCCTCAGCCTCCCGAGTATCTGGGACTACAGGCGCCCGCCACCTCGCCCGGCTAGTTTTTTGTATTTTTTAGTAGAGACGGGGTTTCACCGTGTCAGCCAGGATGGTCTCGATCTCCTGACCTCATGATCCGCCGGTCTCGGCCTCCCAAAGTGCTGGGATTACAGGCTTGAGCCACCGCGCCCGGCCAGAATATATATTTTTAACCTTCAATATATATTTACATGCCATGATGTGCATTGGATGCTGTGTCAGGTAAGATTCTTTTAACTGAATAAAAGAATAGCCAAGTAAAATGGCTATAAAAATAGAATTTATTAACATATTTCACATAAAGGCATTCACGGGAAGTTGGTTCAGAAGTGGTAATTATAAGTTCAAAATTGTCAGGGCTCTTATCAGCTTTCACAATTTTCCCAACTTTCCCGATAGTCACAGAATGAGGACTGCAGCTTCAAACATCACGTCCTCACATAGTCAGGTTAAAAGTTTGCAGGAAAGTTTTAACTAGAAGGCCTGCGTTGCTCAAACCTCGCATATTCTCAAGAAAGGTCTGTCTTCAGTACTGGCCCTTGGCTACCTCCTGGAAGATGAACTCTGAGTCCTTGGAATATTCCGCCTCATTTTTCTTTTAATTTTGTTATTTTGTTTCACATTTTTGAGGCCTTGGGCCATAAACTAGTTTGATCACCTAGTTTATACTAAAAACACGATTTACGGTAAATACCTGTTTTTGCTTCAGGGAACTGAAGTCTTAAGAGCTGAGTTTACTCACAATGTATTAGGTGCCTACATGATTGAACCCTCACTGCCAACCTCCCCCAGTCAAAAATATCCTTGCACATTAAGACTCTAGTGAATTTCCGTGGATGGCAACACTTTGCTTGTGTCCATACATATTTTCTGGAAGAATTAAGCATGTCTGTGTGACTCTCCTAGGAAAGATTACCTAGAATCTGGCACGGAGTTTCTCCTGAATTTAGTCCTTTGCACTCTTTCTCTGCTGATTTTAATCTATATCCTTTTGCACTGTATCTATATCCTATGCTTAATCTGTATCCTATGCTTACTGTAACCAGGAGCGTATCAGCTTTTCTGACTCCTGTGAGTTTTTCTAGTAAATGGTTGAGCCAAAGGGTCGTCTTGCGCGAAGTTAGTGTGAGATGTGGAATACATCATGGATGACATTGTTACTCATGCTCTTTTAGTCACAGAGGGAAATCTTTCTAAGGATTTCTTCTGAAGACTTCTTAAATTCCATTGGCCAGACCCTGGGCCACGCTTAGCTGCAACTGAGGCTAAATTGAGAATGTGGCAGTTTTAGCTTCTATCATGTGAGGTAGGCTGTTATTAAGGAAAAAAGGGAAAGAAAATGGCTGTTAACTAGGACACCAAGAGTGATGACACAGATGCTTCCGGGTTCCTCTGTATTTTTAAATTTTCCCCCTCATTTATGTGAAATGCTGCTTTTTAAAAACATTTTTGCATGGGGAGAAGTCTCATGTTTCTCATTAATATGACCTATGTTATGAGCCAGATATATTCCTAGACAAAAGTTAAAACTATTAGACAAATGTATGTTAATGGTGGAATTCTGCATTATATCAAATAATTTAATCAAAGTTGATACACAGCTGTACATATAAGATTTGATCTAAACCCGAATTGACAGAAAATAAATTAATATTATTGTTCGATTACACCTCAAGTAAAAACTTAAGCATTAAATAAAATTCCTATACTTGATATTTATTTGCTACAAGTTTGTTGCTATTCTGATTTTAATCCTTTTTTAGCAACTAAAGAATTTTCATAAGTGGATTAAGAAGGCAGACATTTTTCATGAAAGTATATTTCTCATGTATTAGGGTATTCTTACAATTTTTAGTATTTTCTTTTGTTAACATAATTGTTATTGTTTTGTGAAAATATATGAATTATTAATATTGGAAAAGCAACTAATACTTTGAAATATTAAATGGTGTCTTCAGCCCTCTTCCCTGCCCGAATAGGGATAGGGTGACTTATTTTTGACTGTTATAGTCAAGATTGCAGGATATGTTCCAGATAGAAGACATTTGGAAGAATGTTTCTTTTCTTAGCATACCCATACCATTATAAAAAGGAGTGGGAGGCCAGGCGCAGTGGCTCATGCCTGTAATCCCAGCGCTTTGGGAGGCCAAGGTGGGCTAATAACGAGGTCAGGAGTTCGAGACCAGCCTGGCCAACATGGTGAAACTGCATCTCTATTAAAAATACAAAAAATTAGCTGGGCATAATAGTGGGCATCTGTAATCCCAGCTAAGGAGGCTGAGGCAGGAGAATCACCTGAACCTAGGAGGCAGAGGTTGCAGTGAGCTGAGTTCAGGCAACTGCACTCTATACCGGGCAACAGAGTGAGACTCTGTCTCAAAAAAATAAAAATAATAATAATAATAAATAAATAAAAATAAAAAGGGGGGTGATAGGAAACACTAGTTAACATAATGGAGACAGAGTAAAAAATAGGGGAAAACCAAGAAATTAGAAGTGAGGTATAACTTACTTCTACCCTGTCCCACAGAGGACACAACTGGAGTGAGAGTAGTGAGAAGGATGAACAGGTGGGCTAATGGATTGAGGTCTGTGGGAGAGTATGTATCACAAGAATCCTACTTGGGTCAGGGACACAAGAGTAGGGAGGAGAGTTAGGGGAATGACTGTCCTTTATAGTATAGGGAAAATGATATGTCCTTTGTGGGACATACTGCTTCTCATTTCTTCTTTTTCCTCTACTTTTTACTGTACTTCCATTATTTTAACTAGCGCTTCTATCTCCTTCATGTGTGCGGTAGTATGGGAAGAGTGAATTTGGAGCTTAATTTTATCATCTTGATTTACACTATTCGGTGACCTTGCAGAGATGGGAAAATGGTGATATACTCACAATAAGGAACCCCAAACACCTCCCTGAGTTTTCTACGTAGGTAAATGGCCTGAAAGAAGACTCAACAGTTTGGTGTCATTCTGAGCAAAACATAGATTTTAATAGAGGGAGTTAACTCCTCCAATGGAGATGCGCAATACATGTACTTTTGTTTGTGAGCACATGGGACTGTTTTTGAGAATGACAGTGCTAGGAAACCCAGTATTTAAACAAAAATTAAAGGATTTTAGAGAGAGTTCTGTGAACTTTGTGTATCAGAGATCATGCAACTACAGCCTATAGGCCAAACCAAGTCTGCCTCTTGGTTTTGTAAACCAAAATTTAAAACAATGTAGCCATGTTTATTCATTTGCATATCATTTATGGCCACTTTCATGCCAGAATGGTAGAGTTGGGTTGCTGCAACAAAGACTGTACAACTCACAATGTCTAAAACACTATCTCCTGGCCCTTTACAGAAAAAAGTAGCCAACTCCTGGTCTACACCAAAAAGGATATATTAACAAAGAGCACCTGCAAATGGCACATCCACCTCGAAAATAATATGGACACAATTCCTCAGATGCTATGCATTTCTTACTGTAGGGTTAGACTCAAGGAAGAGAGAAAAAGAACTCAAATATGAAGCTGTTATTTGCAATGTGATGGTTTTATAAATATCTTAGCTGGAATTAGCTGGACTTAAATTAGCTGGAAATAACTAGATGAATTTGCCTGCTAAGAAGCAAGCTGGGGTTCCAAGTAAGATATTAAAGATAGTTCTAAATATATAATTATATTTTTATACATCTGAGTTTTGTGGATCTAAAATTTTAGGTCACAATATTTTTACCTCAAAATACCATGGCTTTGAAATTAGTAAGGACACAGTCACTTTTAACTTCCATTGGTTTGTCTAAGGCTTGCATTTGTGAATTTTTTTTCCCCTCCATTCTTCTTTTCTAACTGGGGTCACACACAAAAAAGGAAATAATGAATATTTTTAATTGCAAACTGCTTATTTGATTTATTTTCTGTTGACACCAGTGCCTTTCAAATATTTTGGGGATTCCAACTTTAAAAAATTATATAACTTAAAAAGCATGGACATGATCAGATGCTGGTAATTTTACGATTTTTCCTGACCATACATATTTTTTAAAACTGTGTTCATGTTATTATACCACTACTTTGGTTAAAGTATTATAATCTGTCTCTTAGTTTTTTTTCTTTTGTCTCTTCTGGAATTTATATTCTATGTATATTTTATCTCCTGCATCTGTTCTTTGTGTCATTTTTTATTCTGTCTCATCACTTCGATTTTTATTCTTAATCTCTGATTATTGAGAAAATTTCTCTGTTTATCTTCAAATGCACTGATAGAGATTTCCAATAACTAATCTATGGCTCACTAGTACATTGCCCTTTAAAAGGCAAAGATTACCTTTTTGTTCACCAATAAATATTTCCTCAAAAAGTTTATTACTCATTATTTAATAATTGTTCTACTTTTATAGTAGTATGCTATTGAATCTTGATAAGGATATTAAAAAGGTATTTTATAATTTTCTTATAACTATTTTAAACATAAATAAATTCTCAAAATATTGCTTTATTTGAAATTTGTTTCGTATTTTAATTTTTTTTTTTTTTTACTTATTTTCTCAAAGAGAACACTTTATCTACTATGTCCTAGAAAAGTTGAGACGGTTAAGATAGTTTCCATCAGATATGACATAAGGTAACTGGGTGACTCTTTTGTGTCTTGGTAAAAGAATAATAAAAAAATAAAACATTCATATTTACTTCAGTGACAAAGGTAGAACCAAGACATCGGGTAGATCCAAGAACATTCAGTTTAACCATTAACTCTAGTAATATGTCAGAAACCTTAGTTTTGGTGGCAAAGGATGTCACTGTAACCTGAGATGGATGTAGAAAACAATCTTTGCCTATTACTAAAAGTAAATCTTGCATATGTGTCAGAGGCAGTGTCCCCAAGCCGCCACAGCTTTACTCAGAACAACCCTCAAGGAATGCATCTATTGTGATTGGTAGGACTGAATCCCATTTTGATATTATTTGCACTTACCTGATGAACTTTCCAGAATGATTCTTGTGATACATACTCTCACACAGACTCCAACCCATTAACCCACCTGTTCATCCTTCTCACTACTCTCACTCCAGCCAAGAGGATTTTATCCAGCTTGCTCCCAGGGTTCACTCTTATTACCGAAGCAAATACTTTTTTGCATATGGCAAGTAACCTATTGATTGTTTCTTCCTATCTTTTTATCTCATTTTAAACATTTTCAAAGATTTCTAAAATTTTCTGATGTTTGAATGGCACTCTTTTCCTGATCCGACATCAGTTCATATTTCTTTCTGTGTACCTCAGTGGATTTCAACAACAAAGAAAAGGAATACCGTTTAATTTTCATTTCAAATGCATAAGATAACTGACATTTTCTTTCTGCTCTTAATAAACTCAAGTTATTCTGTCATCTATAATCTTTGCTCTTTATTAATAATTTAACTGTAGCCAGACTATAATAGAGAAGTAAATATGATGGTGAGAAACAAAATTAGGTAAACTTGAAAATTAATCTAAGACTTGTGATCAAACAGAAGTTTAGGTTAAATAAATTTGAGAAATAGAATTATACAAAAGGAAGCACCAATTTAAATATTCCATTTAAGATCATTTTAAAAACAAATAGAAGTTTTTTGAGTCAGATAAGAGGAAAAATGCATCACACGTGCAAGTCTCTACCTTTTACTAACACACTGCTCTGCTTTTTAAGTTGACACAATATGATAATATCTTTAATAATATATTTATGATCCTGATTTAATAAACATATAATTTTATTTTATTACATACACAAAATATGCACTCATTCACATCATCTTTGATACTTTACAAAAAATATAATCCAGATCAGGAAGTGAAAATGAACCCCAAATATAAAGAAAGAGTGGAGGGAATGCAGTTTATATTATTTATTGACAACGCAGATCAGCAAAAAAGTGGAATATTAAAGAAACAGAAATAAGTCAAGCTTCTTGCAAATAAAATAAATTTAAAAGTGACATAGCCATAGTTATAAAATATATTAAAGTAATTAACTATTCATGTATGGTTCTTCATTAATAATGTAAAGTTATTGATATGATGGATGGAGCTTTAGGGGAATATCAATTAAATTTAACAAGAACAACAAAAAGCCAGGAAACATGAATAGACTACAAAGATCAGCTTAAAAATTTAAAGTTATATAAAAATAATCCCAGTAAATGATAGTTATATAAATAATACTTTCAAACTTTGCTCTGTAAAATATTATTTTATATAATTATACTTTTAAATTTTATACTTTGAAGTTTAATTGTACATTCTACTTTTTAAATATTAAAGAGATATGTGTTTCTAAACAATATTCAAAGTTAGTGCAAAAGTCTAGAATATGCTCTAAAAAAAGGAAGTTTCCTATCACTATGATTATTTTATACATTTTCAAATACTTCTAATAAATATAAAGAATAATTGAAATAGCAGCTGGGCATGGTGGTTCACGCCTGTAATCTCAGCACTTTGGGAGGCCAAGACGGATGGATCACTTGACGCCAGGAATTTGGGAGACCAGCCAGACCAACATGGCAACACCCTGTCACTAATGAAAATACAAACATTAGCTGGTGTGGTTGTGTGCGCCTGTAGTCCCAGCTACTCGGTGGGCTGTGATACGAGAATCACTTTGTCCCTGGAGGCAGAGGTTGCAGTGAGCCAAGATTGCAAATTGCACTCCAGCCTGGGCAATGGAGCAGGAAGCTGTCTCAAAAAAAAAAAAAAAAAAAAAAGAAAAAAAAAATTGAAATAGGATCTCTAAATATTTGGAAGCAGGTGACAAAGTATACCCTTATTTGCAGATATTAAAAATATACTCGTGAAGATAAACGAACAGATATCAATCATCCTATATCAGCAATAATCAGAGAAACACAATCATAAGAAAACTATATCACTCACTTTAGAAAAAAAAAAAAAAAACATACCCAGTAATAAGTTTAATATGAAACATGTAAGATGTAGGAAAAATATATTGCTAAATTTTCCTGTTGCTAATATATAATATCTATATCTCTTACAAATCAATAAATATAACAGTATTTCAAACAAATGGGTCAAGATTATGGACAAGCAAAACAGGAAAGACATAGATGTAAAGACATATTGAATATGAATAGCAATAATGTTAACAGAGTAAATTATAAGATTTTTAATTTGCAAAGATTAAATCATAGGTTGATAACCAGTGTTGTCTAAGGTAGGAAAATGGGGCCCTATATCAGTCCATTCTCACCCCGCTATAAAGAAATCCTTGAGACTGGGTAATTTATGAATGAAAGAGGTTAATTGGCTCTTAGTTCTGCAGGTTGTACAGGAAGCATAGTGACTTCTGCTTCTGAAGAGGCCTCAGGAAGCTTCCAAACATGGTGGAAGACAAAGGGTGAGCTAGGCACCTCACATGGCCAGGGCAGGAGGATGAGAGTGGGGGAGGTGCGACACATTTTTAAATCACCAGATCTCACAATAACTCACTATTCTGAGGACAACACTAAGGGGAGATGGTGTTAAATCATAGGAAACCACCCTCATCATCCAATAACCTCCCACCAGTCCCCACCTCCAACAATGGGGATTATAATTCTTCATGAGATTTGAGTGAGGACACAGATCCAAACCATATCAGGCCCTATGATATCATTTTTTTTTGGTTACATATAAATTAGCACGAGTTTCATAAATGATGTTGTATCTAATTGTTTTCATAATCTTGGAATTCTGTATTACCAATTGCTTGTGATTTTGCTTCTAAGAATTTATTCTAAGAAAGTAATTAAAGCAGATCAAATTTTATAACGAGACTTATCCATGCACTATTTCTAACAGCTAAATATTTGTAAGAAATCTAACTGAAAATAGTACTGAAGTGAGACATACCCTAAGATGGAATATTATATCATTTTTACATTTATTAACATGAAATGAGTCTTGGTAAAGAAAACAGGTTATAAAATTCATATATAGTATGTTATTTTCGTATATTCATGCACCTAATTTAAAAAGTACATACCACAACTCACTCTTTCTAGTGTGTATTAGTAGGGTTGTGGAGAATTTCAAGCTACACACACACATACACACAAATATACACACACAGGCACACACACAAATCAATATGTTTTAATTATTCTTTCTGTTCTTCCTTGAGTGTGTATATTACATGTCATCAGAAAAAAGTGATTGGCCTATTCCATTTCTACTGACATCTACCTGTCTCTCCCTTTCTCTTCCTCTCTATCCTTCCCTCTCTTTCGTTCTCTCTCATTACCTCTTCTCTCTCTGGCTCTTTCTCTCCCATATTTGATTTCTCCTCTTTGAATGAGCATGTCAGATCCCACAATGACCCATTCAAGGACACAGCAATTCACATCCCAGTGCCATTATCTTGAACCTTACAGAAAAAGCTGTAACTCTGATGTACTGGATTGAAAATTTTTGAAACTCTTGATAGAAATACAAAAACGAGGAGATTTGTACTAGATTGATGTAATTATTTTGGGGAATCATTAGGTTCTGTCACAGTAACTATTCTTGGCTGTCCAGGAAACATTTTCACTTTTATTTTTAAGAATCCTTAGTGAACTGAAAACAAATAATTGTGAAAGTCCTAATAACAATGATTGCATTAATAAATGCTGTGATGAGGTTAGCATCTTTTTACTCTACTGGCTTCACAGCACATCTATATGTAATAATTCTTACTGAAGGTTTCCTTTTCAAATCAGTACCTGCTTGACCCTTATTCCATGCTTTCAAGAAAAGCAATTATTCCTAAATGATTAATTGTTAAACTAAAAAACATATTTTAAGGATATTTGTTTCCTATTATTACCTAAGTAAAATGTGCAAATTTATGAATCAAAATGGATTTCCTTGTGTTCAGCAAAGTTGGCCACTATAGATGGTTTCACTGCATTATTGTTCAGCAATCCACATCTTCTTCTGAGTAAAGATATTTTATATAAATGAGTGTATTTCTCGGTACCATTAAGCACATCAGCATCCTTTCTACTGCTATTTAGTACAGACTCAAAATGCACAAGAATGGTCAGAAAAGACAGATAGGCACTAATGAGATAATCAAGATATATTTCTATTTGAAAGAAAAATAAGATAAACTGGAAGAGAAAATGATATGAGATCAATTAACATTTCACACCATGGTTTTATTATTATTATTATTATTATTATTATTATTTAAGTTCTAGGGTACATGTGCATAACGTGCAGGTTCGTTACATATATATACTTGTGCCATGTTGGTGTGCTGCACCCATCAACTCGTCAGCACCCATCAATTCATCATTTACATCAGGTATAACTCCCAATGCAATCCCTCCCCCGTCCCCCCTCCCCATGATAGGCCCCGGTATATGATGTTCCCCTTCCCGAGTCCAAGTGATCTCATTGTTCAGTTCCCACCTATGAGTGAGAACATGTGGTGTTTGGTTTTCTGTTCTTGCGATAGTTTGCTGAGAATGATGGTTTCCAGCTGCATCCATGTCCCTACAAAGGATACAAACTCATCCTTTTTTATGGCTGCATCGTATTCCATGGTGTATATGTGCCACATTTTCTTAATCCAATCTGTCACTGATGGACATTTGGGTTGATTTCAAGTCTTTGCTATTGTGAATAGTGCTGCAATAAACATACATGTGCATGTGTCTTTATAGCAGCATGATTCATAATCCTTTGGGTATATACCCAGTAATGGGATGACTGGGTCAAATGGTACATCTAGTTCTAGATCCTTGAGGAATCGCCATACTGTTTTCCATAATGGTTGAACTAGTTTACAATCCCACCAACAGTGTAGAAGTGTTCCTATTTCTCCACATCCTCTCCAGCACCTGTTGTTTCCTGACTTTTTAATGATTGCCATTCTAACTGGTGTGAGATGGTATCTCATTGTGGTTTTGATTTGCATTTCTCTGATGGCCAGTGATGATGAGCATTTTTTCATGTGTCTGTTGGCTGTATGAATGTCTTCTTTTGAGAAATGTCGGTTCATATCCTTTGTCCACTTTTTGATGGGGTTGTTTGTTTTTTTCTTGTAAATTTGTTTGAGTTCTTTGTAGGTTCTGGATATTAGCCCTTTGTCAGATGAGTAGATTGCAAAAATTTTCTCCCATTCTGTAGGTTGCCTATTCACTCTGATGGTAGTTTCTTTTGTTGTGCAGAAGCTCTTTAGTTTAATTAGATCCCATTTGTCAATTTTGGCTTTTGTTACCATTGCTTTTGGTGTTTTAGGCATGAAGTCCTTGCCCATGCCTATGTCCTGAATGGTATTACCTAGGTTTTCTTCTAGGTTTTTTATGGTATTAGGTATAACATTTAAGTCTCTAATTCGTCTTGAATTAATTTTTGTATAAGGAGTAAGGAAAGGATCCAGTTTCAGCTTTCTACTTACAGCTAGCCAATTTTCCCAGCACCATTTATTAAATAGGGAATCCTTTCCCCATTTCTTGTTTTTCTCAGGTTTGTCAAAGATCAGATGGCTATAGATATGTGGTATTATTTCTGAGGACTCTGTTCTGTTCCATTGGTCTATATCTCTGTTTTGGTACCAGTACCATGCTGTTTTGGTTACTGTAGCCTTGTAGTATAGTTTGAACTCCGGTAGCATGATGCCTCCAGCTTTGTTCTTTTGACTTAGGATTGTCTTGGCAATGTGGGCTCTTTTTTGGTTCTATACGAACTTTAAAGCAGTTTTCTCCAATTCGTGAAGAAACTCATTGGTAGCTTGATGGGGATGGCATTGAATCTATAAATTACCTTGGGCAGTATGGCCATTTTCACGATATTGATTCTTCCTATCCATGAGCATGGTATGTTCTTCCGTTTGTGTCCTCTTTCATTTCACTGAGCAGTGGTTTGTAGTTCTCCTGGAGGAGGTGCTTTACATCCCTTGTAAGCTGGATTCCTAGGTATTTTATTCTCTTTGAAGCAATTGTGAATGGAAGTTCATTCATGATTTGGCTCTCTCTTTGTCTGTTACTGGTGTATAAGAATGCTTGTGATTTTTGCACATTGATTTTGTATCCTGAGACTTTGCTGAAGTTGCTTATCAGCTTAAGGAGATTTTGGGCTGAGACAATGGGGTTTTCTAAATATACAATCATGTCATCTGCAAACAGGGACAATTTGACTTCTTCTTTTCCTAACTGAATACCTTTTCTTTCTTTCTCTTGCCTGATTGCCCTAGCCAGAACTTCCAACACTATGTTGAATAGGAGTGGTAAGAGAGGGCATCCCTGTCTTGTGCCAGTTTTCAAAAGGAATTTTTCCAGTTTTTGCCCATTCAGTATGATATTGGCTGTGGTTTTGTCATAAATAGCTCTTATTATTTTGAGATACATTCCATCAATACCAAATTCATTGAGCGTTTTTAGCATGAAGGGCTGTTGAATTATGTCAAAGGCCTTTTCTGCATCTATTGAGATAATCATGTGGTTTTTGTCTTTGGTTCTGTTTATATGCTGGATTACGTTTATTGATTTGCGTATGTTGAACAAGCCTTGCATCCCAGGGATGAAGCCCACTTGATCATGGTGGGTAAGCTTTTTGATGTGCTGCTGGATCCGGTTTGCCAGTATTTTATTGAGGATTTTTGCATCAATGTTCATCAGGGATATTGGTCTAAAATTCTCTTTTTTTGTTGTGTCTCTGTCAGGCTTTGGTATCAGGATGATGTTGGCCTCATAAAATGAGTTAGGGAGGATTCCCTCTTTTTCTATTGATTGGAATAGTTTCAGAAGGAATGGTACCAGCTCCTCCTTATACCTCTGGTAGAATTCAGCTGTGAATCCATCTGGTCCTGGACTTTTTTTGGTTGGTAAGCTATTAATTATTGCCTCAATTTCAGAGCCTGCTATTGATCTATTCAGGGATTCAGCTTCTTCCTGGTTTAGTCTTGGGAGAGTGTAAGTGTCCAGGAAATTATCCAATTCTTCTAGATTTTATAGTTTATTTGCATAGAGGTGTTTATAGTATTCTCGGATGGTAGTTTGTATTTCTGTGGGGTTGATGGTGATATCTCCTTTATCATTTTTTATTGTGTCTATTTGATTCTTCTCTTTTCTTCTTTATTAGTCTTGCTAGCGGTCTATCAATTTTGTTGATCTTTTCAAGAAACCAACTCCTGGATTCATTGATTTTTTGGAGGATTTTTTGTGTCTCTATCTCCTTCAGTTCTGCTCTGATCTTAGTTATTTCTTGCCTTCTGCTAGCTTTTGAATGTGATTGCTCTTGTTTCTCTAGTTCTTTTAATTGTGATGTTAGAGTGTCAATTTTAGATCTTTCCTGCTTTCTCTTGTGGGCATTTAGTGCTATAAATTTCCCTCTACACACTGCTTTAAATGTGTCCCAGAGATTCTTGTATGTTGTATCTTTGTGCTCATTGGTTTCAAAGAACATCTTTATTTCTGCCTTCATTTTGTTATGTACCCAGTAGTCATTCAGGAGCAAGTTATTCAGTTTCCATGTAGTTGAGCGATTTTGATTGAGTTTCTCAGTCCTGAGTTCTAGTTTGATTGCACTGTGATCTGAGAGACAGTTTGTTATAATTTCTGTTCTTGTACATTTGCTGAGGAGTGCTTTACTTCCAATTATGTGGTCAATTTTGGAATAAGTGTGATGTGGTGCTGAGTAGAATGTATATTCTGTTGATTTGAGGTGGAGAATTCTGTAGATGTCTATTAGGTCTGCGTGCTGCAGAGATGAGTTCAATTCCTGGATATGTTTGTTAACTTTCTGTCTCGTTGATCTGTCTATTGTTGACAGTGGGGTGTTGAAGTCTCCCATTATTATTGTATGGGGGTCTAAGTCTCTTTGTAAGTCTCTAAGGACTTGCTTTATGAATCTGGGTGCTCCTGTATTGGGTGCATATATATTTAGGATAGTTAGCTCTTCCTGTTGAATTGATCCCTTTACCATTATGTAATGGCCTTGTTTATCTCTTTTGATATTTGATGGTTTACAGTCTGTTTCATCAGAGACTAGTATTGCAACCCCTGCTTTTTTTTGTTCTCCATTTGCTTGGTAAATCTTCCTCCATCCCTTTATTTTGAGCCTATGTATGTCTCTGCATGTGAGATGGGTCTCCTGAATACAGCAGACTGATGGGTCTTGACTCTTTATCCAGTTTGCCAGTCTGTGTCTTTTAATTGGAGCATTTAGTCCATTTACATTTAAGGTTAATATTGTTATGTGTGGACTTGATCCTGCCATTATGATATTAACTGGTTATTTTGCTCGTTAGTTGATGCAGTTTCTTCCTAGCCTCAATGGTCTTTACGTTTTGGCATGTTTTTGCAATGACTGGTACCGGTTGTTCCTTTCCATGTTTAGTGCTTCCTTCAGGGTCTCTTGTAAGGCAGACCTGGTGGTGACAAAATCTCTAAGCATTTGCTTATCTGTAAAGAATTTTATTTCTCCTTCACTTATGAAACTTAGTTTGGCTGGATATAAAATTCTGAGCCTAAAATTCTTTTCTTTAAGAATGTTGAATATTGGCCCCCACTCTCTTCTGGCTTGGAGAGTTTCTGCCAAGAGATCTGCTGTTAGTCTGATGGGCTTCCCTTTGTGGGTAACCTGACCTTTCTCTCTGGCTGCCCTTAAGATTTTTTCCTTCATTTCAACTTTGGTGAATCTGGCAATTATGTGTCTTGGAGTTGCTCTTCTCGAGGAGTATCTTTGTGGCGTTCTCTGTATTTCCTGAATTGGAATGTTGGCCTGCCCTACTAGGTTGGGGAAGTTCTCCTGGATGATATCTTGAAGAGTGTTTTCCAACTTGGTTCCATTTTCCCCCTCACTTTCATGCACCCCAATCAGACGTAGATTTGGTCTTTTTACATAATCTCATACTTCTTGCAGGCTTTGTTCATTTCTTTTTCTTCTTTTTTCTTTAGATATCTCTTCTCACTTCATTGCATTCATTTGATCCTCAATCGCTGATACTCTTTCTTCCAGTTGATTGAGTTGGTTACTGAAGCTTGTGCATTTGTCACGTATTTCTCCTGTCATGGTTTTCATCTCTGTCAGTTCGTTTATGGCCTTCTCTGCATTAATTATTCTAGTTATCAATTCTTCCACTTTTTTTTCAAGATTTTTAGTTTCTTTGCACTGGGTACGTAATTCCTTCTTTAGCTCTGAGAAGTTTGGTGGACTGAAGCCTTCTTCTCTCATGTCGTCAAAGTAATTCTCCGTCCAGCTTTGATCCATTGTTGGCGATGAACTGTGTTCCTTTGCAGGGGGAGATGCGCTCTTATTTTTTGAATTTCCAGCTTTTCTGCCCTGCTTTTTCCCCATCTTTGTGGTTTTATCTGCCTCTGGTCTTTGATGATGGTGACATACTGATGGGGTTTTGGTGTGGGTGACCTTCCTGTTTGTTAGTTTTCCTCCTAACAGTCAGGACCCTCAGCTGTAGGTTTGTTGGAGATTGCTTGAGGTCCACTCCAGACCCTGTTTGCCTGAGTATCAGCAGCAGAGCCTGCAGAAGATAGAATATTGCTGAACAGCGAGTGTACCTGTCTGATTCTTGCTTTGGAAGCTTCGTCTCAGGGGTGTACTCCACCGTGTGAGGTGTGGGGTGTCGGTCTGCCCCTAGTGGGGGCTGTCTCCCAGTTAGGCTACTCAGGGGTCAGGGTCCCACTTGAGCAAGCTCAACCTCCGTGTTGGGAGATCCACTACTCTCTTCAAAGCTGACAGAGTCGTATGCGTCTGCAGAGGTTTCAGCTGCTTTGTTGTTGTTGTTGTTGTTGTTGCTGTTGTTTAGCTGTGCCGAGTCCCCAGAGGTGGAGTCTACAGAGACAGGCAGGACTCCTTGAGCTGCTGTGAGCTCCACCCAGTTCGAGCTTCCCAGCCGCTTTGTTTACCTACTTAAGCCTCTGCAATGGCGGGCACCTCTCCCCCAGCCTCGCTGCTGCCTTGGGGGTAGATCGCAGCCTGCTGTGCTAGCAATGAGGGAGGCTCCGTGGGCATGGGACCCTCCCGGCCAGGTGTGGGATATAATATCCTGGTGTGCCTGTTTGCTAAGATCCTTGGTAAAGCGCAGTATTGGGGTGGGAGTTACCCGATTTTCCAGGTGTTGTGTGTCTCAGTTCCCCTGGCTAGGAAAAGGGATTCCCTTCCCCCTTGAGCTTCCCAGGTGAGGCAATGCCTCCCCCTGCTTCAGCTCTGCTGGTCGGGCTGCAGCAGCTGACCAGCACTGATTGTCCAGCACTCCCTAGTGAGATGAACCCAGTACCTCAGTTGAAAATGCAGAAATCCCCTGTCTTCCGTGTCGCTCAGGCTGGGAATTAGAGACTGGAGCTGTTCCTGTTTGGCTATGTTGCTCCGCCCACCATGGTTGTTTTTATATAACAGAGTGTTTCTGAATGAGTGACCATCTAGCATCTTTCTGACTATTTTATTGCAATACCTCTTCAAAGCCAAGCCACAAAGTTATTATTTATGGTGGTACATAAAATACTTAATACTAGCTCTATTTTTAGATACATACATTCTTTATGGGAAAGATTCCATCAATCCCTGACTTAATGAGAAACAAATATTTGTTCGTAATAATGGGGCTATAAGAATGATGCCTCTTCAAAGCACTTTTGACAAGTGAATAGCTCATGTTATTTTCCCCATAACACCTTGTGGTAGGTATTCTTATATATTATACCTCCCTTTTCATTTTTTACATATGTTACATTTGATGTTGCCCTGGCATACAAAACTTGACAGTAGTGTATGGAGTTTGAGTGTGAGTTTGCTAATTTCAAAGCCAATGTTCTTTCCACTCTGCTGACACCCTTCCAAAACATTGATGCTGATTCCTCACTGCTCAGTTATATAAAAATGGCTTCTTTAAAAGTTCTAAAGATCTTCTATACTCCAAGGAAGATTTAGATTAACACTGGCAGAGATACATAATGTTTCAGTCAGTCACATTTCTCAATCTTTCTAAGAAGGGGCACAGAATATTTTCCACTACACAGATATTCCTATAATAATACATGGAATTGTAAAACATAAAGTCAGTGTATAGGACATACACAAGCCCCAGCAAGTTGGAGGGATTTCATGTCCACTGTATCCGTGATTGTTTCTTCCCCAAATAACAATCTCTGAATCAAATCTAGTGTGGCCAGTAAAGGTTGTTCATTTTATATTCTTTAAAAAACATGGTTACTCAAAGAATCAATTATTATTCTTCCCATATGTTTGTTAGTTATATAACAGAAACTTCGTAGCTTCTTCCATTATGGCCTATGCAAATGGGTAAAAGTAAAACTAATATTTGGCAACTGAAGCATTAATTTTTATCATATAACTTTTAAATAAATAGGTATTTCCATACTGATATTCCTTGTGGATAAATAAAATTATAAGTAATTAATTGGACGAGGCTTGAGATATCCACTCAATTATTTCTTTACTGCATAAATTCTGTGTACAACATCCCAAACAAATGGCTATCTAGTCCCATCATTAAAACCTCCAGCTATAGTTAGTTCGTTAATCTCATTAGTTTGCCCACTTCGTAAATTCCCAAATTTACGTCTGGGAATTCTTGCCTTCTATTGAAAAAAATACTTTCTTATAAATTTGACCCAGAGACTTAAAAATTCCTTCATACAATAGGGTTTTAAATCTTTGAAGGCACTCTTTTGAGTATCTCTGAAATCTGCAGCATTATTTTATTATTTTTATTATTTGAGTCATATCTTCTAATGATCACTCACTAATGTCTCAGTCTTCTTTACTTTTTAAAGTAAAGTTAATTTTAACAAGTTTTTAGCTGTTTAGCTGTACATTTTTCTTGAATTTTTGTAAAGTTCTATTAACAGTAAATTGATGTATGAATTATTTCCATCACCAAAGTTTTCCAATAGCTATATCACTATTATTATTAACACTGTGAGCCTTAGATGCAGGTTTTTATTTATAATTTTATAAGATTGTAAACATATTTACTTAATACTCCCATTACAGTGACAGCATTATCATTATTATTTTGAGAAAAGAAATTTATTTTTCTTTAATAACCTTTTCTGGAATATCGTTTGACAGGATGTTAAATGTTGAGCAGTTGACACCGTATGATCCCTTTGTTTATCTCAATCTTATAGGTTCATGTCTACTGAATTTGGGCTAGCATTTTAAGCCATCAATTTTATGTTGTTTTCATATGTAATAGGCAGATTATCAAAACAACCTTGTAGTGTAATGAGTATATAAAATACATGAAATGCTTGGCATTTGTTGATATAATATAAAAGTTTATTTCTTTTCTTATTCTGCTGTTTCATAAAGGCAATATTTTTCCTTTTGTTCCTTTTTTGTTTTTTCTTTAAAAAGGCATCTATTTCATCTTCCCTATAAACAAATACTTCTTCCTCTTTCTTATAATTTTCCCCCAGATAGTTTCTCCAAGAATACTATTTTTATTCCCAATAAATTGTTAATATTTCATCAGGCAATTGTCTGATACAGCATAATTGGAAAATAGGAATTCTGCTAAGCATACTTCAGTCACTCTAAAAGAGACATCCTATGAGGCTGTCACATGCTACTTTGTTCCAGAACAATTGTAATAGAGCAGAACAAGCACTGAATTTAAAGAGTTGTGTCTGAATCTCAATTATACTATACTTCATGAACCCTGGGAAGTAACTTCTCTCCTCCATTTCAGTTGTTCTCAGCAGGTGGGAATCAGGGCTATCACCAGTGTTGCTGCAAATATTAAATGAGTTTGAATGTGAAGCACTGGGCTTTCAACATTTTCACTAAATTGGATTCCTACAGTTGAAGAATAGTCACTATCTTGATGCTCATTCATTTGAAGTGTTTTCTTTAATTTCTAAAACACTTAAGTTGTTAGTGAATAATCTATCCATCAAGACTTTCCATTATAGCAAAAAAAAAAAAAAAATACATAATTGAGCAAAAAAGCACACTACCTTTTCTGGATACAACCTTTCTATGATCAGCTCATTAGTAACTGGATCTATAAATACTATTTGTAACATAGAAAAAGTGACATTTTCATTATTCATTTTTAATAAAAATGCTTTATAGATGTTTCTCCTTTTGATTTATCCCAGTTACAAGAGTATCATCGTATTGACTACAGCTCAAAGTCCTAATTTCTCTAGATAACAGTGTCACCAACAAACACCATCAAGCTTAAATAAAATAAGCTTTTGTAGTTTTGTGTGTGTGTGGTTTTTTTTTTTTTTTTTTTTTTTTTTTTTTTTTTTTTAATTTTGAGACGCAGTCTCATTCTGCAGCCCAGGCTGGAGTGCAGTGTCGTGATCTCGGTTCACTGCCAGCTCCGCCTCCCAGGTTCACGCCATTCTCCTGCCTCAGCCTCCCCAGTAGCTGGAACTACAGGCGCCCGCCACCGCTCCCAGCTATTTTTTTTGTATTTTTAGTAGAGACGGGGTTTCACTGTGTTAACCAGAATGGTCTGGATCTCCTGACCTCGTGATCCACCTGCCTCGGCCGGCCTCCCAAAGTGTTGGGATTACAGGCATGAGCCATCGCACCCAGCCAGTTTCTGTAGTTTTAATTAAATCTGGTTGAAAGATAAGTGAAACAGTTCAACGTATATTAATGAATTAAGAAATTGTGGAGTTTGATTGACAGTTTAAAATTACATTAACCTTGACCCACCCAATTTATTAGTTTATTATAGAAAAAGTTACTCAGAGTCCCTGGAAACAGAGCTAATTAAGACACACCAAGAAATGGTAAAAACTCAAATGAACATGATAACATTTTCAAAAACTTCATTCAAATGCCCTAGGGAAATCTATCAATTTGGGGCTATCTAATGTACAACTCAATAGACTATTTTAAAACTAGGGCAGTTTGACTCTAGACAAGTGCTCAGTGAAAAATAAAATGGTGATGCATCGCAGAACTTAGATAGCAAGTCCAGGTAAAATTTAAAATACGCAAAATACACTAATGGACACAATCCCTCATCCAGGAACAGTCTCTTTATGTTGTCCTTAGGGCCCCCCCATTACAGCCTCTGGTCTTATAAGGCTCCCGTTTCTGACTACCATCTTCTAGTTCCATCCCCCAAATTTCTAACTTTCCAGATTCAGATCCATCATCAAGGTCATCAAAATCCACATGGCTCGTGTTCTTTTTTCCTGACACACAAACTTTTGCTAAAGCATAAATGAAGGTAATTGCTGAAAATATAATGTTTCAAGTATAATTGGATAGGGGCTGGCTAATTATTTTTTTTTAAATCGTGGTTATTTAATTTTTTAAAAAGTTGGATTAAAAAGGGAAACACCCAAATGACTTCTGACCTGTTTACTATGTGGCATGTAGGAACAGGACTATCTGGGTGTAGCCAGAGGGCCAGAGTGCTGTAGAAAATAGACAGTGCATTTTCCAAAAGACTTGGAGACGGACTGTTAATTTTGAGTCACTTAAATAGATATAGTTAAGTGGGCTTCTATTGTATTATTTTCTCTTTCATAAAATTCACATTTTAACAACTTTTCTTTATTCCTTCTCCAGAGGAAGTTAGAAATCTAAACATCTCTTGCATTCTGAGCAAACTTTCTTGCTCTTTTTCATAGGAAGGATAATGATACACCAAAGAGCCACATATCTTTTTTTTTTTTGAGACAGAGTCTCGCTCTGTCGCCCAGGCTGGAGTGCAGTGGCCGGATCTCGGCTCACTGCAAGCTCCGCCTCCCGGGTTTACGCCATTCTCCTGCCTCAGACTCCCGAGTAGCTGGAACTACAGGTGCCCGCCACCTCGCCCGGCTAGTTTTTTGTATTTTTTAGTAGAGACGGGGTTTCACCGTGTTAGCCAGGATGCTCTCGATCTCCTGACCTCGTGATCCGCCCGTCTCGGCCTCCCAAAGTGCTGGGATTACAGACTTGAGCCACCGTGCCCGAAGAGGCACATATCTTAATTTCTGGAACGTGTGAACACTTAGGCCACAGAGCAAAGGAATTAAGATTATATGTGGAATTTAGGTTACTAATCATCAAAAATTAAAATGATACTCTTCAAATGCACACAGTATACCTACTTATTCTATGTAAATTGTGCCCATTTCTTTCAGCTAAGTCACTGCTGGATCCAGTGTTAATGTAACAATGCATGAATTTTGGTGACCTGGTAACCCCCACTCAACAAGGAGAGGAGCTAGTAAAAGAGCAGGCAAACAGGATCAAAGGAGTTGTTTTCTGGTCTCAGACACATATCTACAGACAGTGACGTGTCATTCTGGGCTTTGATATCTTTTTCTGGGTCTCAATTAAACAGAAAATCTTTAAAAAATTTTTTACAGTGCTTAGAGATACCCTAAAAGTACTAAGAGGTTTTCTCTGAGCCTTCCATGGTCAGCAAAATGGGAGGGAATGAAGAAACTGAACTTAACACTGCCCTCCCTTTTTTCTGTCTAAGTCACATGGCTCCATTTTAAATGATAGACTAGATAAAGAAAATGGAATACTATGCAGCCATAGTAAGGAATGAGATAATGTCCTTTGCAGGGACATGGATGGAACTGGAAGCCATCATCCTAAGCAAACTAACACAGGAACACAAAACCAAACACTGCATATTGTCACTTATAAGTTGGAGCTCAACAATGAGATCACATGGACACAGGAAGGGAAGCAGCACACACTGGGGCCTATAGGAGTCTGGGGTGGGCCTATAGGAGTCTGGAGCCTATAGGAGAGCATTAGCAAAAATACCTAATGTTTACCTGGCTTAGTACTTAAGTGATGGGTTGATAGGTGCTGTAAACCACCATGGCATACGTTTACCAATGTAACAAACCTGCACATCCTGCATGTATACTCTGGAACTTAAAATAAAAATTAAAACGATTTTTCTCATTGGGCTTCTGCTTAAAAATTTCCTTGAATAGGAGAATTTACTTAAAAAAAAAAAAGGAAGAAAAAAATGTTAGAAAATGCATGCATTGATGTATTTTTAGGTATTTCAAAATTCTAAATTTTGGTACTTCTAATCAACATTTTTCGATTCAACGAGTGTTAATTAAATGTCAGAGGACTCAGAATTGCACTGTTTTTACTTAGCATATTGTGAACATTTTCCCATAATATAAAATGTTCTTTGTGAAGATGATTAATTCCAGTGATATTCCATTAAATAGATATGCCACCGTTTTAAACTATATCTCGATTTTTATGAAAGTAAAGTGTTCCATTTTTTTCAGTTACTTTAAATGATACTTAAATGAACGTACTTGTACATAAATCTTTAACTGCATTTCATATTTCAATCGAATTATTTTGTAGAGGGCAATTATTCATTTATTTATTTAAGAAATCTTTATAGAAAGCCATCATATACCAGGAACTATTATATGCTTTAGTACACAAGAAAGAACAAAACAAACCCATTGCCCATTAGATATATTATAAGAAAATAAATATATAATTTAATGTGAGGAATGACTATTGCTTTGAAAATAAACAAGATAAGGTAATAGAGATAATGAAATAATACGAAGTTTTGAAACCTGTGATACATATTGCAAACTAATTATTTAAATAAATTCATGTTTATATCTACAAAAAACAATGTATATCAGTACCCCACACCCTATACTTCTACTAGCATATTTTTTTGTTTGTTTTTGTTTTTTGATTATTTTTTGAGACAGAGTCTTCTTCTGTCACCTAGGCTGGAGTACAGTGGTGTGATCTTGGCTCACTACAATCTGTGCTTCCCAGATTCAAGCCAACCTCCCACCTCAGCCTCCCAAGCAGCTGGGACTAGAGGCATGAGCCATCCATCATGCCTGACTAATTTTTGTATTTTTAGTAGAGACTGGGTTTCACCATATTGGTCAGGCTGGTCTCAAACTCCTATCCTCAAGTGATCCACCCGCTTTGGCCTCCCAAAGTGCTGAGATTACAGGTGCGAGTCACCACACCTGGTGTCTACTAGCATATATTAAGTTATTAAGCAATATTCAAGGTTGATATAAGTGTATATGTCATGCAAAAGGCAATGTTGAATGCTTTGGGGATTCCATAATGAACAAAGAACTTGTTCTAGCTCTCATAGATCTAACTATCTAGTGAATTACTTTTTGTTATAATTTTTACCAATAGTTCACCTGTTTTTGCCTTTTAATTTATCTTTGTCTTTAATGTTCAGAAGTTGTAAATGCATATGTAATAAAACCTATCAATATTCCTAGTAATTCCATCCATACTTTAAATAATTTTTCTATTACTTTTCACTTCCTTTCCTCCCTTTCAGCTACACTAACTCCCTTACTCCTCCCACGTGTCAGACATGAATTCACATTAGGTCCTTTGCATTAGCTATTGCCTTCGTGTAGAATGTCTTCTCCCAGGCTTCTGCAGGGTTTATTTGTCAGCTCTTTCTATTCTTTGTTCAAATATCACCTTCTCCATAAAGCTTAACATAGGTAGTCAATTCTAAAATCATTCACTTCTTACACTTTTTGCCTTACCTCTCAATAGTATTTATGTACTATTATAAAGTATAGTTTACATATATATGTGGTTTATGAGTCTTTCTCTCCCTCCAATAGAATTTAAGCTTCATGAGGGCAGATGTTTGTACAGTTTTGTTCACTTCTGTGTCCCAGCATCTCTCTATATATATATTTGTTAAATAAATTGTTAAAGTTTTTTCTTATCTTGAGGTATATACATTCTCATGTATATTTCATCTCAATTTTTAGTTTGATCTTTTAATCAATTGTTCATTTTGATGTAAGGAGTTACATAAGTCTCATAGTTCTTCAACTGTGTAGTTTACCAATTTTACAACACACTTTGCTCATAAACCTTCCTTTCTCTACTGATTTGTGAATGCACATTAATCAAAGAGAACATCCTTGTATAAACTAGGTTCTGTTCCTGGGAAAATCAACCTTTCAAAATATTTGAACTGCTAAATTAACAAATGGTCTACAATGTATGTAAAAAATAATAGTACAACTGTGTATATAGTTTTGTATTTTATACAGTCAGTATATATAAAATATAAAATATATATTATATATAATATATAGTGACAATATTTTATGTATCTTCTGTACCTTTTCTAACACATCCTAGAGCTTTTTAAATATAGTAGACATTTTCCACAAAATTTAATATGTCCAGATGCTCAGGAAACTCTATGTGAATGTGAAAAATAAAAACACTAATGCATATTTGAATAGAGGACATTCATTAAGTTATTTTGCATTACCACCCATTACTGTACTAACTTTTTTTTTTTAAAGACAGAGTTTCACTCTTGTTGCCCTGGATGGGCTGGAGTGCAATGGTGCAATCTCTGCTCACCACAACCTCCACCTCCTGGGTTCAAGCGATTCTCCTGCCTCAGCCTTCCGACTACACTAACTTTTATGAATGTTTTGAGTTATTCTTTTCTATAGATGTGAACTTTTTATTGAAGCATGCAAATGAAATTATTTCAATGGCTGTGTTTTACCTTTCAAATAAGCTATGTAATCTCCTGATTTCTAAAATATTTGATAGGATAAATTGGATAGCAAAATTCCATTTAAAATTGCTAATTGTTAAGCTATTAAGAGAAAAGAAGTAATTTGTCAAAGCATTCTCATAAATTTAAAGCAAATACATAGTCTCTAGATAATGAGCATGTATTTTATTTTTATACAAAGTTTAAAAGCAGAAAAAAACAAGGATATAACAAGATGTGTATAACTCAGTAGATGGTTTACCATTCACTTTTACTTTCACCCTCTTCAATTATAAAGAGAAACTCTGTTAGAAAACTGTGAACAAAGGAGCAAATCTGGGCCATTCTGTTAGGGACTGCAGTTTACATTTGGAAAAATAAAAAGATTAAATTATTTTTCATGTAAAGCCTTTCCTATTTAGATTGTTTTCCTTTTGATGGCTTAATTCTACCAGTATGGAAAATGTCTTATTCTTCTGCCCTCTATGAAATGAGTGGTACTGCTGTTATTAATTGGCCAGGCAGGAATGGAGGTGGGGCTCAAGGAAAGGAGACTACAGAGCCAGTAACAATCCTAACTCTGTGCAATGGGAATTAACCTGCCTCCAAGTTCTGGTCACTGAAGGAAATTGCATTTGGAACGTCATAGCCCAGCCAGTGATTAAAAAATAGTATTTGCCTAAGTGTATTACCTTTTAGTTGTATTAATTGGAATTGCAAATTGATATAGGTATGACAACAGCTATAAGGGCCACTTTTTTTTTTTTTTTTTTTTTTTTTTTTTGAGACGGATTCTCACTCTGTCGCCCAGGCTGGAGTGCAGTGGGGCGATCTCGGCTCACTGCAAGCTCCGCCTCCAGGGTTCACGCCATTCTCCTGCCTCAGCCTCCCAAGTAGCTGAGACAACAGGCACCCGCCACCGAGCCCGGCTAATTTTTTGTGTTTTTTTGAGTAGACACGGGGTTTCACCATGTTAGCCAGGATGGTCTTGATCTCCTGACCTCGTGATCCGCCTGCCTCGGTCTCCCAAAGTGCTGGGATTACAGGCATGAGCCACCGCGCCCGGCCTATAATGGCTACCTTTAACAAACACCTCAGGATTTGAGACTCTCTCTTACTCCTTTTCTCTTTTCATTCATCACATCTAATATTATGCTTGTTTACCGGAGATTAATAATAGGCACATTCGTCATAACATTATATACTTTATAGAGCATACCATAGTGTAAACTGTGCAAGAGAAAATTTAGAAAATTGAAGTTGATTCATTTTTGTTTTATTTATGCCCAATAGAGTTGGTAATAAAAATAGCTATTCCTTACACCACGCTCTTACTTTTATTTTAGATATGAAGACAAAATTTGAGATGTCACAGGTGTTACATGACTGTATTTTTTTCCTCTATCCACTCATGAGTTTAATTTCCAGAGAGCTAAGTTTTCACTAAATGCAGCATGGAAGGTGATTGCGTTATTGACACTGCCTACTCTGCACGGGGTAAACAAGTAAAATTCAGCGGAAAGCATGCCTTGTCATCTCAAGTTCTCAGAATACGTGGACTGCTTTCAAGCTCACTGGAGCAGTGACAGTAGAATTGTCTAAACAATCATCTCCTTTCTGAAATTTAAATGAACTATGAATGTCCATCTTACAAAGTATGCTGGGCATCCTCATCAGAATATTCTCATTCACAAATTTAGAACAATTCAAGGTAGAGATTCCAGATTTCTTCTAATTCCCCTGTTTCAAAAATTAATAACTCATAATTCTTGCATAATTTTAATTAGTTTGACAGAAGTTGCATTACATGATTATTTAACTTTACCGTTTAGATGTATCTAGTATCGCCAAAGAATGTGTTCGTGGTACGAGGAAACATAAATTTTATGCAGACTTCATAGCCATTAAGATAGTGCAATCAGAATGTGTTCAATAAACTCTTGCTTATTTGAAACAAAAAGATTTAAAAATAAGACTTACTCTTAAATATTTAATTAGATAACACTTTCATTAACTAAGTGAAAATATAAAAAGACCACAGTTTTAAAGAAAGTAATTTCTTCTGAAAAAACTCTCTAAACAATTGAAAAGTAGCCTGTAACTTTAAACCATATACATTTTTGTCAATTCTAGTTATTTAATTTTTGGAATCTTTGCCATATCATGAAAAGTTGCTTCTGACATAAGCCACATGTATAAGCTTGATGATTTGTTTTCATAGAATAGGGCAAAATTTGCAATACTCTGGATCAGGGTCAGGTAGAAATTAACATATGTCTATATCTGATGAAAACTGTCATTTTTGTACTTAAGTTGAAGCACTTTTTCACACGGTTTTATTTTTTGGCCCTGATTGCACAGCTTGAGTGTTTATTATCTGAATTATTTTTCTTTTTTTTTTTTTGAAACGGAGTCTTGCTCTGTAGCCCGGGCTGGAGTGCAGTGGCCAGATCTCAGCTCACTGCAAGCTCTGCCTCCCGGGTTCACGCCATTCTCCCGCCTCAGCCTCCCAAGTAGCTGAGACTACAGGCGCCCACCACCACGCCCGGCTAGTTTTTTGTATTTTTAGTAGAGACGGGGTTTCACCATGTTAGCCAGGATAGTCTCGATCTCCTGACCTCGTGATCCACCCGCCTCGGCCTCCCAAAGTGCTGGGATTACAGGCTTGAGCCACCGCGCCCGGCCCTGAATTATTTTTCAAGTGATCATTTGGACACAATATGTGGGAAACATAACCAAGAGACTAAATTATGTGTCTCTGTGTGTGTGTGTGTAAGAGATGGAGAAAAACTCTAACCAGTGTAAGACACTTTAAATACTTATATACTTATATTAATTTTATGAAATTTTCCCATAAGGAATATTTTGTGGAGTTCATCTATGTAATAAACAATGTTCTTTAACATCTATGGGATAAAACCAAAGTGTTTTTCCAAGGACATAGACTTTACTTGGCACAAAATTGCCCTGTGTTCATACACACAGTAGCACACAAACCTGCTGAGTGCTTTTATTCACCCTGTAAACCTGACAGATGTGATCCCAGTGAGGTTCCACCATCTTCCACAGCTGAGTGGAAGCCCATATGTTATCGAAAAGAGAAAAAGAAAAGAAGAAGATTAATTAAGTTGTCAATGTAAGTAATTGGGGTTGCGATACCACCCTCCACAGACTGCATGGAAGTTAGCCATTTTCTTAATTTTTTTATAAAAAATAGAATTGGGCTCATCACCACCAATGTATTTTTCACAGTATGTTTATCACTGTGGCTCATCACATTCGATTCCGATGGAGTGATGAAGGCACAGATTGTTGTCTTAATGGCACAACCTGAAGAGTTTGCTGGATTTATGGGCAGATAATGGACAGATTTAGAGTTCAAGGTAAAAGTAGAGGAATATTTAAATCTCTAGCAGTCTGGCTGTTTCCTTTTGCCAGAAGCCACAACTGGGAGAGATGAGCAATTCTGAGGCTGTATTTGCAGTTCTATGCCTATTGGTGTAGAGGATAAATGATTTTAGCTTGATATATCACATAAGCCTACTTTTGTTCTGAGACTCTGTATCAAAATTAGATAATAGTTTTGAGCTTGATTTACAAATTTTACAGGCTACACAGATATGGATGAGGCATCATTTTTATTATTACTACATTTTCGTTCTCATGGATAAAGGGTACAGCAATTGGAGAGTACACTCACTAGTAAAGAACTTAGAGGTAGTCTATTTATGAAGCTTATTTGAATATGAAGCACTTTTATTCATGGTAAATCGTCTTCCCCAAGTTTTATATAAAGAGAATTAGAAATTAACACAGGATGCTATAAATATTAGATAAGTTACAAATAGAAATGCAAATGAAGTGTCAAAAATTTTTAATGGAAGAATACCTACTTGGGATTGTTCTACTAAGATTGTCTTTTAAATTTCAAACAATTGAAATGTTTGCTGAAGTATTTTCTTTTGTTTCATTTAAAAACACAATATAATTTCTAATATTTAGTAAATAAATTTTCTAAGAAAGTGAAAGCTGCTATATTATACTTTATTGTTAAGATATAATGCATAAATTATTAATGAGTTGTATCTAGTGTAGCTATGTGCAGGTATGTGACTATACATTGTAAATAACAATGTGTGCATGTGTAAATATGTATTGCAACAGACGTATTATATATATATACTGTAAATGTTCAAATTGTATATTTATATGCAGATTATTATATGTGATAAATATACAAATACAAATATTTGGTGAGCAAATTTACAATCAAGTCAGTTTTCCAGGGTTGAATAGCCAGGTCCCAAAAGAAAAAGTCACTCCGGTTACTCTCAAAAGATTTCTAATAGTGGCTTTATTTATAATACCGTCACCTGATATAATTCAGAGCCTTTGCCCATCCTAAAAATAGAAACATTAACATGACTTTTCAAAGTATTGCCATGTGATTAAAAGAATCATATAGATAATCAGCTGATCTGTTGTTTTTGGCTATTGTAGCAACCTAACAGTGTGAACGTTTCAATTGATTACAAACAAATTTATGAAATAGTTTAGACATTGCCTCAAAACTGGTCAATTTAGAAACCATAAGTAGAAAATACATTTTAGCTAGATATAGTGGATTATATGAGTCAGTATTTTTACAAACAGCATGCTGGCATCTCAGGTCCAAGGGGACCTACTATGCCACGTTGTCAAATTACGCATTAGCTCTTGAATTCTCATGAGTGCATAGGTATCATAAGTTTTCCTAGCATGTGCATGAATGCCTTAAGTAATGGACTACCAACTGCTTTCTGAGGGAACCTACTGCATTTTAAAAGAGATTTAATTTTAGAGAATAAAATTTTTGAATACCAAAGTATTTCTTTCTGTGAATTCCTTCCACTGGTACTCTGTATATTTTTAACCTCATATAGTCATAAAGAACATGACTACATACGATTGATTAACTGACATTTTTCAGTATAATATGCACATTTGACTTTAATTGGGAATGTTATCGAATGTTGCCTTAACTCTGTCAGACTTATCCTTATGTGACATATCTGCTCATATTTGTTAGGAAAAACTTGTATGCTATGAAAAGTGACTTTCTCTTAATGTTAAACATATGAGACATGTACACATAGAATGCACCCAAAAATGTACAGAATTTTGAGTTTTCAGATCTTATTTAGAGCTTTTCTTATCCTTGAGACACATAGATGAGTCTCTGATTTTTGTAAAATATAGGAAGGACAGGATGCATTGAGAAAGCTGAAGTCTTTTCTACCTCTGACCTTGAGATTTAATTATTGGATCAAGCTTGCCAGGCAATATTCTCATCTTCTTAGGATGAATTCCCTTTAAGGAAGTTCCCAAGTGTTTTCATTAGATTCTTGGAGGACATATGCCTTAACTGTAGCAGAGGACTCAATTTAGACTTATACAATTATTTAGAAACCACAAGTAGAAAAAACCTTTTAGCTAGAACTATCTGTATTTTAGCTAGAATTATCTGTAGCAGAAATAATCTGTATTTAGAGCCATTTGGTTGTTAGTTATTATTTATTATTTATGTACTTATTATTTTTAACTTTTAAAATTAATGTTATTGAAGTTATCAGAGATTATTAGGTTATTAGAAATGCGTCCACTTCTACTAAAATTAATAATGGCTTTTTACAAAACACCCCTTTCTTGGAAACTTACCATTTTTATTTGGATATAACTTTTGAAATTTACAATTTCTTGTACGTCTTGCAAGCAACATATATTACATTTATTTTAAAGATCAAGTGTGAGCATCTTTTTCCTTTAATACAAAATGTAACTAATGGATGTTTTGTGATGAAATAAGAGAATAATTTTACTTCTTTAATATCATGTGGTGGTTGCTTTATGAATTTAAATTATATAGTCAGGTTTCCTTTAACGTTTGCATATTGATTTTTTTGCTTGTTTTCTGCTAAGAATGATTACGCTTGTTTCTCTGAGGTTCACATTAAGTAATACTCCTCAAATTGTGATTTCCATGTTTTCACACTTTGGGATTTTGAATCCATTACTAGGAAAGACTTAAAAATCCCCAAAGCATTAGATGGAGTGCTGTTTCAATGTTTCTTACCACATTTTCATCTAAGTCAATATTTCCCAAATAAATTTTTGAGGAGCACTAGTCCTTGAAAAGTGGCTCAGGGAATAAATGTGTTAGGGAAATGATATATACTTCATTTCCCTTTTGGAGTGTCATGATGAATATTAAAATTGCAGTGACTTTCTGAATTTAAAATACACGTTAATCACCCAACTTTTCCTAAGTGCATTTTACTTTGAATCATCCTTTCCCCCACTGATTATTATTTCCTTGAAAATTAAACCTATTAACATTCATTCTATGGCTCCTTGGAACATGTTTTGAGAATTCCTGATACATACGACTGTCTTTGGGTTTACCAAAATAAAATTGCAATTTACACTTAAATAAGTTTTCAGAAAGCATAAATTAAGAGAAACTATGCCTTATGGGCCTATTAGTTCTTCCCAAAATCTGATCCAGAAGCAATAAATACATGGAAAGCATACAAAATGGTGCGGGGCACATATTTCTAAAATAATAGTAATTATTTATATTGTTCATATTATTACCAGTATTATGAGAGTTTAAACATATATAAGTTCTCTTTCAAATAACCAAATAGCCAAATATCTTGTAAAAATTTTTCTAGTGGATGCAGCTTCTTACTACTGGAACTTGACCAGCGAGAGATGTGAGTTGTAATTTAACTCTCCTAGGAAAGTTTTAAACCATTTCTATTTTGAGAGATGAATGAATTCTTCTTATAACAAGTATATGAATTCTTCAACTAATTCTTCATAAAATAACTAAGACTGGACTTAAATTTATTTTATTTTTTGTGTTTAAATTCAGTTTTAGTACTATAACAGCAATATTAAAATTACTCATTTTCTACACAGTATACCAGATAGAGGCTGTTCTGCATTTTTTTTGTTTTGTTTTTAATTTGCCAATCTCCATTTTAGTTCTTTATATATTAGATAAATTATTTTTTCATCTGTGACATATACAGCATTTTTTTCTTCTCGATTATATTTTGACTTTTGCCATTTTTTGTGGTTTAAATGTTTTGTCAAATTAATGAATATTTTATCTTTTTTCCATCAGAATTTTGAGTTGTAATTAGAAAGGCTTCATCTATTATCATTTATAAATAAATTCATCTATGTTTTCTTCTAGTACTTAGATGGATTTATTTGTTATGTTTCGCTACCTTATTCATTTGGAGTTTATTCTAATGTGAAGTATGAATCCAATTTCATGTTTTTCCACATGAATGTCTAATCGTCTAATACGTTTTACGTAAAAAGTCTGTATTTTCCCCAGTGAAATGTTACTTTTATCATGCTAAATTTTCATTAGTATTTGGATTTATTTTTTATATCAATTTTAAACTATTTTATCAAGTATTTTACCTTTTTCTGTGATATTAAAAATTTGGCTTCCTTTTCCAATATTCTAACTGGATCTTATCCATGAGTAGTTCTGTGAAAATTTTCTCAATTCCAACATCCAATTGCTAAAATACTTAATTTTTTCCTTCCAATATGTTTTTAAGGATGTTGCCTAGTCCTTTATTTACTTTGAAATTCCCTATGTTATTTCAGACCAGCAACAACAACAGGTGATTCTTTTTAGGAGGAGCAGGTGATTGAATTGGTCAGCTATATTTCCTTGAGAACCTCTCCTCTTATTATATTTAACTGAAGACTTTTTGTTTTGTTTTTTGTTGAGCAAACATCTTGGGAGGAAGAATGTTGGGAAGGGTTTGATGTGTCTTTTTACTTTGTGTTTCTCTTTAGTTTCTGTAGATTCTTCAATTTTCTTCTTTTCCTCCTCCTTTCACTTCATTCTTCCTCTTTTTCTGAAGTGAGACCTTAAACTGGCTATTTTCATTCCAGTAAAATGTCAAGACCTTTTGTTGCCATGCCAGTAATAATTCCTCTGACCCACCAATCTCAAATCTCCTCTAATTTCTCCCGTTAGACTGTGCTTCACTCTTTCTGGGTGTGATTTTCCCCCAATTTCTGCCACTGTTAGGCCTCTGTACCCTTATTTTATTCCTAAACTATCTCTGTCTAACCCTCTATTCTGGCATACAAGTCACCATTGGCTCTGCTAGTTTGAAGTTTTTTTCTCCTAGTCCTATATGAATTAAACTTTGTAGCATTCTCTTTCCACCAATTATGTTTTGGGTGTAGATGTTGTCAGTTATATTAGTTATTTTTGTTGATATGTATACTTTTTGGAAAGTTTAGTTGCCTGCTATTATTTTAGAGAAACATGAGTATTTACTGTTCATGCAGTTTGTTGTAATACAGTTGACATATATAAAAGCCATTTGCTATTTTTTCTCATCAGATGTTTATTTTGTTAAAGTATAAATTTCAATGTGCATACACATATTAAATGTGTTAACTGAGTCTGAGAAAATATGAACATTAAACAGTCTTAAAAAATGTAATCAACATGGACAAGATCCTACAACCTCTTTTGGCCTCTGAAGCAACTTTTGATAATTACATAAATCATTCTTACCCGTGCTTACAGAACTTGTAGAGTAGATTATTAAGATGGTCAGGACGTAATGTCATTTGTTCCCAGCTTTGGCACATCCCTCTTTGCATTTTTTATTTGTAGGAGTAATAGCCTATGGACTAAAAATATTCTTGAATCTGGAATCATAAGACCTGGATTCTAATTCACACTCAGTGCTAGACCACCAGCTGTGTGACATTTCATGATCATGAATCTTTTCATTCTCAGCATAAAATTATTGGGTTGCTATGCAGGGGTGACGAAGTCCAACCCCAAAAATCTCAGATTCCATCTTGCTTTTGATAGTGTGTGTGCTACAGTTATTTCTTTTCATTGATCTTGGATGGGACATTCATCCGCAAATGACCTCAGATCTTTTTTCTAGTTACAGAATGACAGAACTCCCTTATGTATCTCCCTGCACTGCACTCATACATCTACAACTAGGTCACAGAACAGAATGTCCTGAGATAAACAGTGTTTCAGTACCTGTGGCCATGGCTGGCAGTTCTTGATTGCTTGCTCAATCTCACCTCTCTCTCTCTCTTCCTTCTTTCTCTCTACTCTGTTATTTGCCTCTTTTCCTCTCTTTTATGAAAAAAACTACAAAAGAAGAGAAAAACAGGTAAAATTTTACTGCTATATTATTTAAGCATCTACTAAAGATTTGGCAGGGCCACTGCTCAGGTTGAAGTACAATCATTTTGTCCTCCTACTTCTTGATAATTGGATAATCAGTTAACTTGATCTTCCCTTTGCTTCAATCAGTATCCTTGGATCTTTGAAGCCAAATTATTTTTATGTATCTGTTGCCAGGTTTCCACTCTATCATCATCATCTTCATTTTTCAAACTCAGATAAATCAAATACTGAACAGTAATAATCTTGAAGAGTCGAGAAAATATTGAAGGAAGCGATACTTGATTTTTCACTTTAATCTCATTGAAAATGAAAGACATATTTCAAGAAAGAACTCTTCTCATTTGTTTTCTGTAAGACTATATGGACAAAAAGGAATATTTTGAAGTCTATATAAAAATATGTGTAACTCACAATCAATATCTGGCTTCTCAATCTAACCTGCCTCTAGTTTAGAGGTTTGTGGTAAAGCGTTTTCAAAACTAAAATAAAAACCTTGTGTATAAACAGATGAGTAAAATGGCGATTAAGATAACACCATTAATCATACATTAATTACACAGTTAACCTAATCAAGTGCAAGATCAAATCTTTTTACCTTTCGTCCATGAAAAAATACAAAAATAAATGAAACGAAGTAGTGTGTTTCAAATTTAATTTTGATAAGATTTTTTGCCTTTGTTATATTGTCATTCTAATTCAGGGTTTAAATGAAGATATTGCCATGAGATGTTTAAGTACATTGGCTACCATAAGCTAAAAGTTATTGTTGAAATATATCTGTTTTATATAGAAACTTTAGATTCATAACATGTCTTAATTGAATAATTTAGTCTCACAGCTCTTTCTTAAAAAGGCAAAAGCAGTATGTGTCAAATAATATATAGCTAGTCACCAAATATGTTATAACTACTAACTTGGCTTAATTAACAGTTCATAAAGAATTATTCTTTTGGACAGGGGAATCAGGCATTAGATGCAAAAAATTTAAGCATTATGTCTACATAGAAGCAAAAGTGCAGAACAAAATACATAGTATTAAAAGAAAAACAAAAAAGGCAAGGAAAACAGTGGTCCAAATTAAAATCTAGAAAAAAAATTGAATAATTAAAATAAATTTTGAATATATTTTGAAACTGGGTTGATAATTATCATTGATAAGGTTAATTGCAAAGTATCTATATATTAATTTTGTTACTTGAAGTAAGTTTAGCTACTCTTTAGCTTTAATTGTATTTTTATTAATACTGAGAGATATGTATACATATTGTATTTGAAAAAGGAAAACTTATGAGTACATAAAAGAAAATATGTTACCCTCAATAGAGAGTAACTGTTAAACTTTGGAATATGACTTTTCAGATGTCTATGTATGTGTTCGAGAAAGAATACCATATGCATTCTCTTTATACACTATTTGTCTTCTACATATATAAGTACAATTATTCCATGTTATTAAAATATAAATATACTTCTATAACTTAATTTTAATTACATATGAATATACATTATAGAAATTATCATTATCTAGTCCCCGATATTGAACTTCAGGGCTATTTTCTACATTTGATTGTTATTCCAAGAATACATTCACAGCTAAAGTATTTCTTCTTTAAAATCATACTCACCCACAAATATATATATGTAATACATATACACACACATATATGTATATATATGTGTATATATAGATATACACATAGTGTGTGCATACAGAGATGGACACACCATTTAGAGATATTAAGAGTATATATAAATATATATAGAGAGAAACATATAAAAGGTTCAGTTCAAAGTGCATATACTTTTATCCACTCACAAAAATAGTAGGACTTTCACTTGATAATTTAGGCATTGTCTTTCTTCTTTATTGGTCTTGACAATTTCACACCCAGTAAGCAGTAAATTATTATTTTAGGTCAAATTCCATTGGCTAGTAGAAAATTAAGGGATTTTATTTTCTTATGTTTTTCTCAAGAATTTGGATTTTTAAACTTTTAATGTATACTCATTTTAAAATTTTTATCTCCAATGGAATTCCACTTTGACATATGTGCACATATATGTATATATACACAAACATATAACATGTGTATCATATATCATGTATGTGTATATATTATATCTGATTGTATATATGTGCACATGTGTCAAAATGAGATTCAGTGGGAGATTTAAAAATTACATATATGATATATGTGTGTACATAAACATAAAATAAAGGTATTAAATGTCACATTTTGTCAATCTATTGCTGATGTTGATTGGTGGTGCTGTTTGTCATATATTTACATCTATCGTGGTTTATTTTTGATATAGGCTTTGCTTCAGGGTTTAGAAAAAAATTACCTTGTACACTTTTAGGAAAAGTCAAATAAAATTAAAAGTTGCTTTACAAATTTTGAATACTTTATACATTAACTTTCTCATGATAATGCTATACCCTCTTGCATCTACTTTGGCATATCATATTAGATAATTTTTTGCTGTTTAATGAGTTAAAAATTCATTCGAAATATTTTTGGATAATTTTTACTTCCCTATGGTAAGGTATTTGCTCATCTATATCTGTGCTTTTTTTCATTTACACTTTATTTTGTAGATCTTTCTATGCATTCTCGTATTAGTCTCACAGTATTAAAAATTAATAATTGTGAAGCAATAATAACAGCAATGCACATTTTTAAAATTTTTATTCTCCAAAATATTGTGGGTTACACATTTAAACTCATAGACAAATAAGAAAATCAATGTATTATGTTCAAAAAAGTTCATTTAACTATGAATTCGTTTTGGTTGAATCAATAGTCTTCTTGTGCTCAATATTTCATTTAGAGACATAATCTCTCAAAGTAAAATATGAGATTTTCATTTATTTTATTCTTTTAAATCTATCAGGAATAAGTCTTAGGTTGCATTGTAAAGGTCCTACACATAAATTGTTAAAACTTTTATGACGCATTTAATATTTTTCTTCGTTAATTTTTTTCAGCCACCTCGCTTTCTAAGTGGTTATTCTTAATAATATCTAGGAGAGTTATATTACTGTTTGCATTTTTGTAACCAGCCATTTTAACAAACGCTCTTATTAAGTCTAATGATTTCTCAATTTTTTCCCTTGAATTTTCCAGGTAATAAAATATGTCATCTTTAAGTCAATATATATCTCTTTTGTCTTCCATATTAACTCATATTATCTTATTTATTGATTGTATTACTTTGGATAGATCAGTTTTATTGAGGTCCTAATCATGGAAATGTTCACTTATTCTTGACTCTCAAGGTAACATCCTAAAGCAGAGAAACCTAACTAAAGTTTGATGAGTGTAAATTTTTGCACCATCAGATATCACATAGACATGCTGCATGTATGTACAAGTTTAAGGTTTTCTAATTATGATTAATGAGAAATTCTCAAAAATGTTTTAGACCCAAATGATCAATGACTATTGCTCATTGTTAAATAAAACACTGCATTTGTGTGAGATAGGTATCCTTTATTATATGAAGAGAAAAATGTTATATACCTTTTAAATTTTGTAATTCTTTTAGCCCTTCAATTTTGTCAATTTTTGCCTTTCTTTGCCTTGCTTTGATTTTTCTATTCAGGATGATGATTTTTGCAAATACCTTTCAGCTCAACACTCACTGTGATAAAATGTGGAACAATTTTTTTTTTTTAATTTTAGAAATGAGTTATATTTGTTATAGTGTACCGTTCTGCACCTAGTTTTTTTCTGGAGGTATGCTATTTTTGTCAGATTTATTCTTCCAAGCCATTTGTAGTTTCTTCAAATGAGTTGAAAAGATTCATGTCTTTTTTTATGATCTGGGAAGCTTAGTGTACAAAGTGGCATTTATTATTTGTAAGCTTATATGTATTTTTCGTAAAATTCCCACAGGCTGGTGACAATCCTTAGCTTTTTTAAAAAAGTATGTTTTTGTCAAAACTTTCTTCCTGTTTATCAGTCAGCTCAAATCCTGTATATATTTTTGTTGTTGATCATTCAGTTATCATATATTGAGCATATGCTGGCAATCAATAGGAAAACAAGGATAAGTGAGATAGGGTCCCAGCCTTTTAGTTTACAGTCTAATGTCTCTGAAAAGAAGCTACTCTGAAAAAGGATCACCCTTTTCAAGTCACCATTCAAATAGTTTTAAAATGTGTTTATTATTTGTAGAAGTAATTGTACTTATCAGAATAAGTTTGGAAGTTAAAGTGGTTTTTAAAATATTTACAGTGAAAATAATATATGAGAGGAAAAATAATAGAAGGTAATCTTATAAAGAAGAAAATCAGTCATAATCCTACCCGAGCAGAAGCACTACTAACATTTTGGAATATTTATTACAAGTATTTTTATCTAGGCTTATATTTTATGATTATACCACACGTATACTTTATGTAATACAATTCTGCTTACCATCATATTGCAAGCTTTTTTTTCTGATCATTAAAAACATTTTGAAGGCATAATGACTATATTCATTTACATCTTATATGTGTACAATAATTTTCTTGAAAGTACCATCTTGGTCATTTAAGTTGTTCACATTTTTCACTGATGAATATTTTTATTCACAAGTATTTATCCACTGTATACTTTTTTAGAACAGATGTTAAGAAATAGAAGGAACTAGGTTAAAAGTCTCAACATTTTAAAAGCTTTCGACATAACATATTGCCAAAGAACAGAAAGATTGTACTGGTTCCTTTTCTTTTCTCTCTACTATACCCAAGTTTGTTTTGTTTTTGTCGTTTTAAACAAAATGATATAAGGTTATTTATATATATGTATTAATGTATGTAATAATGCTTTATATACAATTTTACATTCTATATTCTATTTCTTTGGCCTAACAATTTTTTTACATGTGTTTATACAGTATATGCAAACCTTTTAATAGGTACATAAAATATTTATATGTAATTATAGTTTGCTAAACATCTGTCTGTCACTGGAATTTAGTCATTTTCCAGTTTTCAACATTATACACAATGTAATTTTTGTGTGTTAAAACAGACTGTATAGTAGTTATTTTCTAAGCTTTGAAAACTAGCTTTAAATTCCCTGCCCATTTCAACTAATAATTAGCTCCATGACTTGGGCAAGTTACTTCACTTCTTTCAGACTCTGTCTTCCTCCCTAAATAAGGTTACCGTTTTGGAAATATCTCCTTCATAGGATTGTGTCAAAATTCAATGAGAAAATATCTCAAGAAGTCTAGCATGATGCTTGTTACAAAATGCTCAACAATAGGATTCAAAGACACTTTTAAAAAATCACATTTCCTGGCTGGACATGATGGCTCAACATTTTGGGAGGTCGAGGTGGGTGGATTACTTGAAACCGGGAGTTGGAGACCAGTCTAAACAACATAGCGAGATCCCAGCTCTTAAAAAAAAAAAAAAAAAAAAAAATTAGCCGAGTGTAGTAGTATGCACCTGTAATTAAGCTTCTAGGGAGGCTGAGGCAGGAGTATCATTTGAACCCATGAGTTTGAGACTACATTGAGTAATTTAAATTGGGTACCAATAAAATATCCAAATCTTGATTAGGTTAAGAGCAGTATAAAAGACCTTTTATCCAGTCAATTCACAATCATTAAGCACTTGTCTGCAGTGCTCTATTTTAATTCTCCCAGATCATGAAAGCTGAGATGGCTGAAGTTTTTTTCAGCAAAATTTTCAGTAACTGTTACTCTGTTCCAAGTTTTCTAATTCCTGAGATGGGGATTTGAGAGAAACAGTGGGGATCAGGGGAAGAGTGGGATATGGTGAGAAGCTTTAACATTTTTGTTTGCTGACGGGGTCTCCTCTTGTCCCAGTCCCCCTTTCCTAGCTTTGCACATCACATTGGGTAGTTTGGTTAATTTTCCAGTGGGGCATGTATAAATTGCATTCTCAAACCATAGCTTGGCCTGGCTATACAATCGAGAAATTACTCTGAGGCCTAAAGAGGGAGGAATTGGGGTTGGGAAAGTGCTAAAGGTGAAGTGTAGAAATCAGATCCACAATTAATGCATTTTTGGTTCAACAAACATTAATTGGACATTTAATATGTGCTAAACATATCGTTACATAATACAGATGTGAATATAAATAAGATGCAGCCTTTCATCTTCAGGGACTCATGCTAGCACAGACTGATGAAGCACACAATACAAGTAGGCTGGCTTGTCACTGAAGAGGAAAGAGACTGGTAGAAAGCTCCACAGGAGAGGTGATGCTGGGGTTTGTAGTGTTCTTGTTGAAGATGAGTCTCACATATTGAAGCACAGACCTGGATACATATCCACTCACTGGAACCAGATGAGTGAAAACAACATTCACAGAATAGCCTGGTCCTGGAGTCTCTATGGCCATGGTAAGTAATTGAGACTTTACCTGACTGGCAGAGTGGAGCCAGCTTGGTCTGGGAGCAGCACAGATTGAAAGGATGACATTGGAAGCATAAATGGCTGTAGCAAACAATCCAAGCAAGAGAGGAAATAGGCTGAAACTAGGACAAGGATTTGGAGACAGGAGGGACAGGACTCCTGACTGTAGCTCTGTAGTGAGGATTCCGCCCTGATTTCTCATTTGTGAAACCTGGTGGATGGTGGAGACAATAACCTGAATGGGAAAAGTAAATTCGCTCCTGGAATGTTTTATTTAGAACTCTCCATTTGTAGCAGCTGGTACTGTCCTGGTTAGGAGACCAGTCTCCATAAACCACTGTTATGTTTCTGATCTTACCCTTTTACAATTGACTAGTTGGCCACTAGTAGAATCCTCGCACCTCAGCCTCCTAAGCAGCTGGGGCCATAGGCATGCACCACTATGCCTGGCTAATTTTTTTTTTTTTTTTTAATAGAGATAGGACCTCATTTTGTTGCTTGGATTGGTCTTGAACTCCTGAGCTCAAGTGATCTGCCCATCTCAGCCTCCCAAAATGTGAGAGTTACAGGTGTGAGCCACCATGCCTGGCCTTTCTTATACATTTCTCATTTGAATTAGGAACATAAGAGCAAGAATGTGCTCTCATTTTCTCCATATCACTTTGTTATTAAAATAAAATAATAAATAATATTTCAGTAAAAATTAAGTAAAATGTTATTAGAACCCTGCTCACTCCTACACAAAAAGTTCTTTATACATAAGCCACAAACCACACACCTTCACAATACCAAACAGAAAATATTGATTTCTTATATAGACATCACTTAGTAGAAAATATTAATTTCTTTTATAGACAAAACTTAGCATGAAGTTCTCTGGCATGAACTTCTGAACAGAAGTTACGGAAGCCTGAACTTCCGTAACTCAGACTCCGCGCCGTAGCACTTCATGCTGTGTTGTGGAGAAATGATTTGTAGTAGGAATTCAGTTTTACACCAGGTTGCAGTTTATGGGTAATATTTATCAAAAGATATGCAATGGATATATATGGATTTAACAAAAGACCACTTTCACCAATCAGGAGGTTAGTAAAGAGATTCATAGCATATTTCTGACACAAAAATACAGTTGGTAAAATTTGCAACCATTTGCCATTAGAATTCCATAGAAAGTTCAGTGTTAGAATGGGATAGAGTATATAAATCAAATATTATAATACTTTAAAGAGGAATAGGAAAAAAGTTTAACAATATATGCTGGAAAAAAAATGAGAGAAAAAATGGAGAAAAACTGTTATTCAAAAGGAAGTGTTTGGTACTTTTTTCCATCTTAGCTAACAGAGACTAAAGAAGCTCTATTTTACTTTTCATGGTGGTTATTAGAAAAAAAGAAGTAGGTTCATTTTTTTTCCCTAAAAAGTAACACAAGGAGAATTTAAAACAGACTGTTGAAGATTCCCAACACAATCACATTAACATAAATTCACCATGTGTGAGGAAAAACTGGAAACATAAAGCATAAGAGATTGCAAGAACACATTTAAAAGCAAAAAAAAAAAAAAAAAGGCTTTAGCAAGCCTCTCACCTCAAAAGAGTCTTATTCTTAGATAATAGCAGAAATTTCACACATATATTATCATTATGAATGTAAGTGAAAAAAATACCATGTTAAAAAAAAAGATAAAAGAAAACCTTGATAGGCCACATGTGTATAGTAAACTCTGTGAATTGTTGAATGTCTAAAATCATTTCATTTTGCCCTCAAACTTGATTGCTAATTAGGCTGTACAGAATTCTGTGTTTGAGCTGATACTTTTTAAAATTTAATACATGATAACTGTACATATTTATGAGGTGATGTTTCCATATACACAATTTATAGTGATCTGATCAGATAAATTAGCATATCCATAATCTCAAACATTTATTATTTCTTTGTGTTGGGAACGTTCTTTCTTGCTGTTTGAAACTATATGGTAAATTATTGTCAACTATAGCCATCCTACAGTACTATAGAACACTAGAATTTAATCCTCCTATCTAACTGTAATTTGATTACCCTTTAGCAAACTCTCCCTATCCCCCACACCCTGTACCCTTCCCAGACTCTTGTATCTTTGACTCTACTTTTAAAACTGATTTTAAGGATTATAAAGATGTTCTCCATGTCTTCATGGTCACTACTGAAAAATCAAATACCAATTGGATTCTTGTTTGCTTATTAAGAAGCCATTGCTGATATTGTTGTAGTTATAGTTGTAACTGTGCCCACTCCGAAAAGTTTTTTTAATTACCTCTCCAGTCATAAGCTTGTTTTTGTGTACCAGACTCCAGGGCCTAGGGATCGAATCAGTTTGAAACAACTGACTTCCTCTGGCCCCATGGAAGTTTTTTTTTTTTTTTTTTTTTTTTTTTTTTTTTTCCCAATACTGTTTTGCACACCTTGAAGTACTGTGGACTGGGTTCCAAATCATCTCAATAAAGTTAATAACACAATAAAGCAAGTCACATGATTTTTTTTGTTTGTTTCCTAGTTCATGTGGAAGTTATGTTAAACTCTAGTTTACGAAGTACATCATAGTAGTATGTCTAAAAAGGTGAAAATATCTTAAATAAAAATACTTTACGGCTAAAAATTCTAAGGATAATCTTCACCTTCAGTGCTTCATAATCTTTTAGTTGGTGAAGGGTCTTGACTCAATGTCCATGGCTGCTGACTAATTAGAGTGGTGGTTGCTAAAGTTCGAGGTGGCTGTGGCAATTTTTAAAAGTAGACAATAAAGTTTCCTTTGGTGTTTGATTCTTCCTTTCACTAAAAATCTTTCTGTGGCATGTGATGCTGTACCAACATTTTACCCACAGTAGAATTTCTTTCAAAACTGGAGTCAACCCTCTCAAACCCTATCCCTGCTTTATCAAAATTCATGTGATATTCCATGTCCTCTGTGTCGTTTCAATAATTATAACGGCATCTTCACCAAGAGTAGATTCCATCTCAAGTTTCCACTTTCATAGCTCCATTAGGAGCAACTCCTCATTCATTGAAATTTTATTATGAGATTGCAGCAATGCATTCACATTTTCAGGTTCCACTTTCAACTCTAGTTCTTTTGCTGTTTCCACCACATTTGCAGTTACTTCCTCCACTGAAATGTTGAACCCCTCAAAGTCACCCATTAGGATTGAAATCAGCTTCTTCCAGACTCCTATTAATGTTGATATTTTGACTGCCTTTCATAAATCAAGAATGTTATTAATAGCATCTAGAATGGTGACTCCTTCCCAGAAGGTTTTCAATTTACTTTGCCCAGATCTATTTAGAGAAATCACTATGGCAACTATAGTCTTACAAAATAAATTTCTTAAGCAGTATGATCTCAAATCAAAATTACTCTGATCCATGGGCTGCAAAAGGATATTGAGTTAACAGGCATGGAAACAACATTAATTTCTTTGCATATCTCCATCAGAGCTCTTGAGTGACTAGTTCATTGCCAATGAACAGTAATATTTTGAAAGCAGTGTTTTATTACCAAGCAGTAAGTCTCATCAGTGGGCTTAAAATATTCAGGAAACCATGCTGTAAACAGATGTTCTGTCTTCTAGGCTTTGTTGTTCAATTTAAGAGAATAGACAGAGTAGTCTTAGTATAATTCTTAATGGCCCTAACATTTTAGGAATGGTAAATAACCATTGGCTCCAACTTAAAGTCATCAGCTGCATTAGCCCCTAACAAGAGAGTCATCCTGTCCCGTGAAGCTTTGAAGCCAGGCATTGACTTCTCCTCTCTAGCTATGGAAGTCCTATATGGCATCTTTTTCCAGTGGAAGACTGTGTCATCTACACTGAAAATCTATCGTTTAATGTTAGCCAGTTTCACTAATGATGTTAGCTAGATCTTATGTGTAACTTACTGCAGAGTTATACATCAGCACTTGGTTCACCTTGCACTTTTATGGAAATGGCTTTCCCTTTAGCCTTTTGAACCAGACTCTGCTAGCTTCAAACTTTTTTTCTGCAGCTTCCTTACCTCCCTCAGCCTTGAAAGAATTGAAGAGATTTAGGGACTTGCTGGGACTGTTCTGACTGGTTTGATGTTCTATCCAGGCCACTAAAATTTCTTCATATCAGCAGTAAGGCTGTTTCACTTTTTTTTTTTTTTTTTTTTTGAGATGGAGTCTTGCTCTTTCATCCAGGCTGGAGAGCAGTGCAGTCATCTTGGCTCACCACAAGCTCTGCCTCCTGTGTTCAAGCAATTCTCCTGCCTCAACCTCCCAAGTAGCTGAGATTCCAGGCATCCGCCACCATGCCTGGTTAATTTTTGTATTTTTAGTAGAGACACGGTGGGGTTTCACCATGTTGGTCCAACTAATCTTGAACATCTGACTTCGGGTGAGCCACATGCCTGGGAACACCAAAGTGCTAGGATTACAGGCGTGAGCCACCGCACCTGGCAATTTTCACTTTCTTATCATTCGTGCCTTTCCATTTTCAACTTGGCTCTGTGACATAAGAGGCCTACCTTTTGGCCTGTCCTGGCTTTTAGTATGCCTTTCTCACTAACCTTAATCATTTTGTTTTAAAGGTAGACATATTGAACTCTTCCTTTCACTTGCAAACTTAGAGGACTTTATAGGGTTATTAATTTGTCTAATTTCAATATCGTTGCCTCTCAGGGAATAGGGAGACCCAAGGGGAGGGAGAGAAATGGAGGAGTGGCTGGTCAGTGGAACAGTCAGAACATATATGTAACATTTATCAATTAAGTTTGCCATGTTTTATATGAATGCAGTTTGCGGTGCTCAAAACAATTACAATAGTAACATCTAAGGTCACTGATCACAGATCATAACAGATATAATAACAATGAAAAATTAAAATATTGCAAGAATCGCCAAAATGTAACACAGAGACATGAAGTGAACACATGCTGTTGGAAAAATGGGTTGCTCAATGCAGGGTTGCTAAATTCAGGGTTACCACTGATCTTCAATTTATTAAAAGCAAAATATCTGGGAACCACAATAAAGTGAAGCACAATAAGATGAGGTAGGCATCTGTGACCTTTCTTCCTTCTCCTTCTTTCTTTTTATTTCATTCTCTGTTTCTGGAATACCTGTTCTACAGACTGGGGATTTGCTTCACTGATACACTGTGTCTTTTAAATGTTTTTCCTCTGACTTTTCCATCCCTGTAGCTTTTTACTCCATATCCTGGAAAGTTAAGCTACTTCAAAGCTCGAGCCTCAGTTGTTTCCTTTTTATTACTTAGTCTTTATGTAGAGTTTACACCTAGGTATCACTGATAAAGTTTTTATTATAAGAAAATAGAATTTCTAGAAGTAGTAAATGAATAGTCAATTTTCTGGTTATATATTCCTGAAATAAACAGAAATAATTAAATCCTGGTTTAATGTTAGAATGTAAAACAGTGAGGTAAGACATTTTTATTTTTAACTATTGTACCTTGATTTAAAATTCCAATAATCATGAGCATTATTTTATACTTCACCCTAGGTACACTAAATACTATGCAGTTGTGAAGTGCTGATCTGTTAGTTGATTAACCATTGTTCATAAAAGCAAAATAGTCATTAATTCCTGAAAAGAAAAGAATCTCGGAAATGTTGCCACCAAAATCATTTGAAAGTGGACTAACTTTTTTTAAATGTATATACTCTTATTTTTAAATTCACAAGAAGTTGCGCAAAAAATATGGAAATGTTAACTAATAAAGTAACATTTTCAACCAACTTTTTATTGGACTATTCACTTCGAACTGAAGAAAATGAATAACACAATTGAAAGAACTTGCTGAAGAAACACAGCAGGCAGAGACTGCTCAAAATAAGATGAAATCTACTTCTCGCTCTTACAAAAAGTTTTAAGAGGCTAGCATTTATAGGACCCATCTATATTTATCAAAAACCCTAATAAATTCTAAATGAGAAAAGATGCCCACATTCATAAAATCATCTAAGTCCAAAGTATACCCTGTAGTGTGCAAACTGTAAGACACTAATATTTTAATATTTGGAAAACAAGAAATTTGAAACCTTTATTTTAACCAATTTAGCAGTGTGACTCTCATTTCATCATCATCTCTTTTTTATTGAATGGCTTATCAATTTATTAATGTTTACCAAGTTACAGAGTAATTTCTCTTTTTCTAAGCAAAAAAAAAATTGCCAGAGATAAAGTATAAATATATAAATAAAAGCATTATATACTGTTGTTAGTGGCACATATAAGCTGTTGATATATAAAAAAAATGGACCAGATATATCTAAAAGTCATGATATAGTGCCTGTCATTTATAAAGAAAGAAAGTAGAATGGGAAGAAGCGAGAAAGCAGTAGAGCATAAATAATTATGCTCAACTTTCTATACAAATCTGTTAACACAAAAGACCCAAGGCATATATGAAAACTCGTAAACATCGTATGTTAACTTTGTGTATCAAATACATAGTTATTCATTATGCTATCCTTTTTTAATGTTTTTATCCACGGAGAAAGAAAATTAAATTTATTTTATAATGTAATGCCTTAATAGAGATACTTCAGTAAAAAAAAAACATTCATTCCAACACATTTGCCGGGTTTTAAAACTAGCAAAAATTATATAACAATTTTCTAATCTTCATGCAATAATGCAAGGTTGTAGGCAATTTTATGCTTCTGAAATTCAGCATTATGCCTGGTACTTTATTATCCTATTATGAGTATCTTTTAAATTGAGATATGGTAAAAGAACATTATTTTAAAGTAAATTATAGATATATCAGTATTTAATAGAAATTAATCCAAATCTTATTCATTTCTCTAAAAAACCTTCTCTTTTTCTCTAAAATAGTTAGGCATATTATGTTCTTTAATGTGTGTATGTAATTCTTACCTCAAGGGAAAACACCAATTAGACTTGATTAGAGAGTGGATTCCTTGGAGACAACTAGAGAAAACCTCATTGAATTCAATAAGCATAAAGATGGCAACAAGTTAAAAGATGGTTTCTCCCATAACTGGTATTCCAAGTCAGTAAATACTCTCACTCAATATCTGTTCCCATATTGGTGCTTCTGGTCCTTCTCTATGAAAGACACATTTTTATAGGAAAACTGAGCTGAAGTTGAGTCTGCCTGTGGCAGTTGTCCCCAGTCCCACAACACTTTGATGCCTTTGAGAGAATAGTTTTCATTGAGGATATGAACTGACTAGCAAGATCTGGCAAACCATGGGTGGAAACCAATCTCAACAAAGATACACACCTCAAACTTTTCTATATTAAGAATGACTCCTCAATGTCAGTGGGTAATAAGGTATTAAGATAGTTCTAGAAAATATACAGAAACTGGCAAAGGCCAGAGACTATTTTTTTTGCTAATGTTTGCCAGTCATCAAAATGCAACTTGCTATTCCCTTATGCCCCTATTCCCTGCAATGGCAAAATGGATAGACATGCATCCTAATTACTTAACTGATGTAGTTCATTCACTCATTTACTTAATTCATTCATTTTTCCAACAACTTTATGTCAGATATGAGCTATATATAAAACTGTAAAGGTGACCTCCTAGGAATTTCGAGGGCTAAAAAATCAGTCTATAGTATAAAAGCAATATGATGAGTCATATAAAAAGTTTATGTAAACCATACAGAAGAATTAAGGAAGGAGAAATTATGGAGAATTTTATTTTATTTTTTTTTTTTAAATTTATTTATTATTATTATACTTTAAGTTGTAGGGTACATGTGCATAACATGCAGGTTTGTTACATATGTATACTTGTGCCATGTTGCTGTGCTGCACCCATCAACTCGTCATTTACATCAGGTATAACTCCCAATGCAATCCCTCCCCCCTCCTCCCTCCCCCCTCCCCATGATAGGCCCCGGTGTGTGATGTTCCCCTTCCTGAGTCCGAGTGATCTCATTGTTCAGTTCCCACCTATGAGTGAGAACATGCGGTGTTTGGTTTTCTGTTCTTGTGATAGTTTGCTAAGAATGATGGATTCCAGCTGCATCCATGTCCCTACAAAGGACTCAAACTCATCCTTTTTTATGGCTGCATAGTATTCCATGGTGTATATGTGCCACATTTTCTTAATCCAATCTGTCACTGATGGACATTTGGGTTGATTCCAAGTCTTTGCTATTGTGAATAGTGCTGCAATAAACATACGTGTGCATGTGTCTTTATAGCAGCATAATTTATAATCCTTTGGGTATATACCCAGTAATGGGATGGCTGGGTCATATGGTACATCTAGTTCTAGATCCTTGAGGAATCGCCATACTGTTTTCCATAATGGTTGAACTAGTTTACAGTCCCACCAACAGTGTAAAAGTGTTCCTATTTCTCCACATCCTCTCCAGCACCTGTTGTTTCCTGACTTTTTAATGATTGCCATTCTAACAGGACATAGGCATGGGCAAAGACTTCATGTCTAAAACACCAAAAGCAACGGCAGCAAAAGCCAAAATTGACAAATGGGATCTAATTAAACTAAAGAGCTTCTGCACAGCAAAAGACACTACCATCAGAGTGAACAGGCAACCTACAGAATGGGAGAAAATTTTTGCAATCTACTCATCTGACAAAGGGCTAATATCCAGAACCTACAAAGAACTCCAACAAATTTACAAGAAAAAAACAAACAACCCCATCAAAAAGTGGGCAAAGGATATGAACAGACATTTCTCAAAAGAAGACATTCATACAGCCAACAGACACATGAAAAAATGCTCATCATCACTGGCCATCAGAGAAATGCAAATCAAAACCACAATGAGATACCATCTCACACCAGTTAGTATGGAGAATTTTAAAGAGGGAAATCAGGATGTGGTAGAAATTAGCTGATAAGTACAACAGACACATCTTTTACTTTCTGTTAAATCTTACCACAGAAATGATTATATACCTTATCTGAGGCAAATACAGAATCTTCATATGTGCATTATTAAAAAGTAAAAGAAAATCTTTGTCCTTTAGTGAACCTGTGGCTATTTGATCTATGTGCTACTTGGCCTCATACAGAAGCTTTCTGTTTCTGTCACTGTGAAGTAGAATCTATGGACATTAAAATGAGTTGAAAAACTAAATGCCACTCCCATAGTAAAACAGATCAGAGCTATTGGCAGGCATATAAGCTGGAGACAAGAAAAATGCAAATACTTATAACAAATGAATAAATTTAAATTATTATAATAAATATCTGATGAATACATGAATAGAACATTCAAATTTTATAACTGTAACATGAGAGCTCAGGCTACTCATCAACTTCAAATAAGTAAAGTTTAAGAAATAAACAATGCCCACTGTTAACAACATAAATCACTAATCTTTCCAAAAAAATAACCAGGGTCTAGTACCAAGAGCCTGAAAGCTATTCTGTTTCTAGGAATTTATTCTGAAGAAGTCATCAAAAACAGTGATTAGGATTCTGTTACAAAGTTGACTACTGAATCACTATCTAAAATAGCAAGACATTAGAAATAACATCAATGATCAATGCCTAAAAAAAACTTTCTAAATAAACCACGGTCCCTTCATGTGATGGGACATTTACACAGCTATTCAAAATTATATTTTCAATATTTAATCAACATAAAATATACTCATAATTTCATTAAGGCATATAAAATCAGACCACTCATTCACCCTAGTTATTCAATTACTGAATATTTATTTCTGTTTTATTACATAGCTAGCTGTGTGTCTGTTGTAGGAATACAATGGTAAGACATTTGCCTTGCCCTCAAGGTGATTTCAGTATAGCCATAGAAGTAAACGAAGAAAAGATTCAGACAAATTAAATGTTGTGTTGAGTGTGTCTAGTGAAAGCAAGGTGTTAGGAGAACAAATGTAAAGTTTCACAAGACTAAGCTTATAGAGTCTAAGTCAGACTTCCTTGACTGTTGTCTAAGATGAAATATGAAGGATGAACAGGATTTAGGCAGACATGGAGTGTTGGAAGAATGCTCTAGCCAGAAGAAAAACTATATGCAAATTTTCTGAGGAAAAAGAAAAGGCAGACATTGCCTTTACTGTATGATCTGAACTTTCTATAAATTACACCAGCATACTAACAATGAAGTTCTGTGGGGGGGTAAATGTTTGATTGATATCAATAACTTTTTTGGACTCTAAAAATTTCATTAAATCTGGTTTACAATAAATATGATTTGATATTAAGGTAGGAAAAATTAACTTTATAAATTTTGAAGAGATTCAAATAATCAGAGGAGACTGACCTTCAAAAGAAATAATCAATAGTTAAATGTATTCCCTACATCATTAATGAGTTTTCCTGTGTTTAAGTACGTTAGCATCAGGATTGGGATATCAATCTATCAACCTGTTTCACGTGCTTCACCTATTAAACTTTCTGACTTCAAGCAGTGGAAGTTGATGCGTAACAATAAGGTCATATTGGTAAAATGTTATGCAGAAGCACATCTCACACATGTCAGGGTTACAAGGCTATCATAGAATTTAAAAATGGGGCAAAGTATTAATCTGATTACCTGCATAAATGGCAAAAAAATCAATAATTGCTCAGAGGATCTAGTGTATTTTTTTCCAAAGTTGATTTTACAGCTAGGCTCTGTGTGTGTGTGTGTGTGTGTGTGTGTGTAGTGTATATATAAAATGTATATATTATATATAAAATACATATAATATAATATAAAATGTATATAATATATAAAATGTATATAATATATAAACTTATATTATATATAAAGTATATATAATATAAAATCTATATATAATATACAAACTGTATCTATAATACATAAAGTGTATATATAATAAATATATAAAATGTACATATATACACATTATATATAGTCTATATATATACAGACTCTCTCTATATAATGTGTGTATATATAGGTGACTGACTAGGTGATTGGAAATGAAGTTGTGCCAGAGAGGGTCCTGGGTGTGAAAATGCTAACCACACCACTTAATTTTCTGCCACTATATTGCAAATGGGTTTCCTCTTGTCTTGAAAATTTTTGATAATTCAATTTACTTCTTAAATAGAAGGGACATGAATTATTTCTATTCTCAACATCAGCACTATCTACAAAGACAGATTTTTGTGTACTGTTTATGTCATAAATTACTGTATAGTATGCTGGCAGTAGAGTGTCTTAGTTCATTTGTGTTGTTATAAAGAAATACCTTAGACTGAGTAATTTATAAAGGTAAGAGGTTTTTTTTCTGGCTCATCATTCTACAGTCTGTGCAAGAAGCATGGCACCAATAGCTGCTTCTGCTGGGGGCCTCAAAAGTTTCCAATCATGGTGGAAGGTGAAGAGGAGCCAGTGAATGCAGATCATTCGGCAAGAGAAGGAACAAGGGCAAGTGGGAAGGTTCCAGATTGCTTTTAATAACCAGTTCTCAGAGGAATTCTCGCAGGAACTAGTAGAGCAAGAATTCATTATTACTGCAAGGACAGCACCAAGCTATTCAGGAGGGTTCTGGCTCCATAAGCCAAACACCTGTTAGGTCTCACCTCTAACATTATTAACCAAATTTAAACATGAGGTTTGGAGCATCAAATATCCAAACTATAGCATAGAGAGAGATAAAAGGTATTGTACATGCCCTCAGGCAGTTAGCAGCCTTACTGAGGAAACAAGATATGTCTGTGACCTCACCGGCAGTATTAATAATGTATATTAAGTGCTATGTAAGTGACAAAAACAGCAAACCATCTCTGACCTCCAGAACCCATGTATGGTGTTGTGATGAGGACAAAGCCATACATGGGTTCTGGAGGTCAAAGATGGCTTCCTGGAGTTGTTACCTAAGCACTTCAAAAAGACAGCAATATAGACAAGTAGGGAGTAGCACTCAAAGAACCATTACATAGTGTGCAAAGATATTTTGCAATGCAGTTGTAATTTTCTTTTCACATTGACTCCATTTGATTATTGTTCTTACTGGTTCAATGTTGCAGTATTGTTTTATTGTAATCTTAATATGGATTTCATGATTCTGATTTTAAAATATCCTTAAGATCTGAAAATTTTAATGTTCCTATATGGAAATTATACTTGCTTGATTTATGTCTTTTAAACATTATGCACTGCTGTTTTAATCAGAAGCAAATTGTATTGGTTATCTATTGGTGCATAACAAATTATCACAAATTTAGCAGCTTAAAATAGCACATTCTCATTACCCCACCATTGCTGTGGGTTAGAAGACCAGACATGGCTTAGCTAGGTCCTCTGCCTTGGGTTCCCCACAAGGCTTCAATCCAGTTGCTGACTTGTGCTAATATTTTATCTGAAGATCTGGCTGAGAAAGAATCCTATTTCAAGCTCACTTAAGTTGTTGTTGAGAGGATTCACTTCCTTGCAGGCCATGTTACTTGGGGGTTAAATTTTTTGCTGGCTGTCAGAGGTAGCCTTCAGTTCCTTGCCATGTGGGCTCTTCCATATGGCAGTTGACTTCCTAAAAGCCAGAAAAGGAGATAGGCTATCACATGTACCCTAGAACTTAAAGTATAATAATAATTTAAAAAAAAGTCACAATTTTATGGAATACACAATTGTATGTAATACAGTAACACAGAAGAGAAAGGGACATCCCATCATTCTGTATTCTATTAGTTAGAAGAAAGTGACAGTTCCTGCCCATTCATGGGGAGAGGGTTACCCAGAAGTCTGAATGCCAAAAGGAAGATGTCATAGGAGATCATTTCAGAGCCTGTCTACCATAGAAGTTTACAGGTTATATATGCTTGGGATGCATAGGTTATGGCAGAAAAACCAGATTTTCAATTCAATACAGATGATTCCCAGTGATGGCCTTGACTAGATAGTGTGGTAAGGCTATTTAGATTGCTATACTAGTTACTAGTTGAATGCAGGCTGTGGTCTATACTTTAGATTCTCTGCTAACTACTAGGCAATGATGGTCAAATCCTCAACCCCATTTATGCTCATTTCCATTATCTATAATATCAGAAGACTTAGCTAGAAATCTTCTAATATTAATGTTTTATTAATATACATCAGACACAGTCATTTGAAGCTTTAAGTTTGGTAAAATGTCTTTATATTTATTTTAAATAGAAGTTCATTTCTTTTCTATTTTAGCATCTCTGTATGTATGGAAATTGGGACAATGTTTGTTCTCTACAGTAAAGAATGTGTCCGTTTTAAAATATGAGTGACCATACTGATGCTGTATTGATATTGATTTTTTTCTCAAAGATTTTATAATAGACATCATACTGTTTTGCAACCCAATTGTGTCATCTGTGAGGTGTAACTCTGTAAGCATAGTCAGGAGTAGTGGACTTATTCCGGATTCATTCAGAGAGCAAACTTAGTACAAAGATAAGGTGATTAAAGTGTGGATTATTGGGGACTGGCTGAGTTGAAGAATTTCTGTGTGTTTTCCTAACATCTCACCATTTAACTGTTCCCATTCATGTGAGCTTTGTGTACAGTGATTGCATTTGTATGATAAACATAGGGTATACCACAAGTACGCACTTTCTATGACATTACAAATAATATTGACTCACCCTTCCTCTTGTGAGTTTTTGTGACTTTTTCTACTGAAGAAAATCACTTGGGAAGGAGAAATGTTTAACTTTTCATGAACTTGACACATGCAGGAGAAGAGAAAAATGAAAGCTGTAGAGGGATTAGGAAAGGTATATGCCTGCTGCTCTGTGTAGAAATAGAATCAAGACACTATACAGAGTTGGCTGGAAAAAAAGTTCATTGGCCTGCCATATACCTAAGCTTGCCATATTGCTTCATTTCCCAAAAATTTCCTTTGAAAAAGTGTGTTTGTTTGTTTTTTTCTTTTTTTCCCCAAATATTTCAGCTCATCCTTTTGGGAAACTCTCAAGGTGGAACTGGCGTTTGGGGTGTTACAACTATGCCCACATAATTGTTACTCAAATGTAGAAGAATTGGTGAGAGATGCCAGGGAGGGTTGTAGTATTTATTATACACAGCACACAACCCTTTACAAAAAGACCTTGTCAGACCACTCAGCAACTTCACAGATCCAAATGCAAACTATATATTCTTCCAGGAGAAGGCAGTAAAAGGCACTGGTATGCAAAAATGCTGAGCAAGCAGGAAACAGTGGAGGGCTTCAGTAGGATAAAAGATCATCTGTCTTTCTGGTGAGAAATAAAAGAAGAATCCTGGCTTCTGGTAAGCATTAAAGATCCCAGGATACTCCTCAAAGGACAAGACTGTTAATCTATATGTTTTGGCAATATTCCAATTTGGGTAATTATTTTGTGCCTCCCTAAATCTCTCTTTCCTTTGTATTTATGTTGTAGTATCTCACTTACTGTCCTAAATGACTTACACTGTCACTCACATAGAAGGGCATATTTCAAGAAAGCAAATGTAATTTTATTGTTAAAAATTAAAAATAATATTCAAGTTTGTGACACTATTATAATCACTACTCTTTTAAATTTATGTTTTTATCTCCTACAATATTTTCTTGTCATTGGGTATTGTTTTCTTTTGTGGTTTTCTTTAAAGTTCCCTTAAAATCTTATAATACAAACTCTGAATCCTATTTTCCAGGTTCAGTAAATGTATTTTGCCTCCGGTTATATTGTATTTTGATTTTAATAGCATAAGTTAACTTACATCACACATAATAACAGCCATGTTTTTAAGTATATATCTGGAGTTGGCAAACATTTTTTAAAGTTCCCCCTAAAGGTTTGACCTTTTTTAAAAAATCAATCATCAACCCTTTCCCACCTCCCAATCATTTTTCAAATCAGCCTCAGAATAAGCCAAACAACGTCCCATAAGACTTCTTAGTGTTGCCAGTCTGCATTTATAACTTTAAGACAAGCCTAATGTAAGAAATATACAAAACTGGTGACTATTCCTGTTGTACAATCTGAAAGACAAAGAAAAGGCTCAGTCTCTTCAACCTGCCATTGGAAATTGTCTGCCTTACCTTACCTTTTTTTTTTTTCTTTGAGATGAAGTCTCGCTCTGTCGCCAGGCTGGAGTGCAGTGGCGTGATCTCGGCTCACTGCCACCTCTGCCTCCTGGGTTCAAGCGATTCTCTTGTCTCAGCCTCCCAAGTAGCTGGGAATAAAGGCAAGTGCCACCACGCCCAGCTAATTTTTGCATTTTTAGTAGAGACGGGGTTTCACCATGTTGGCCAGGACAGTCTCAATATCTTGACCTCGTGATCTGCCTGCCTCGGCTTCCCAAAGTGCTGGGATTACAGGAGTGAGCCACCGCACCTGGCCACCTTCAATTTTTATTAGCTTTTAAAACACAAAACCCTAGAGAAGTAAAATATAGCTGTTAACAATTGGACATGCTACTGTGTTAAGTAAATTCCCTATCTTTCCTGAAAGCAATTTTAATTGGGTGGCCAGGAAAGGTATAATAATACAGATACTTGAAAAGAGGAAGGGACAAAAGCTGATTTTATTGGGGCAAAAAAAAGCCTGCTCAGAAAAGTTCTCAGAATGATCACAGATCTACTTCATGCTCTTTCATCTGGGTCTGACTCAGTTTAAGTTTTTTTTATGCTTCTCTTTATTTAAGTGACCAGGCTTCCTCCTGCATGTCACCTATTACAAATTCACTGAATATTTTTTATTACATTCTTAGCAATATTTTCACCTAGAACTAGACAATATAAAAATAGCTTGAACTTCCTTAAGTTGATGGAAAGCTACACAAGCCCTTTTTATTCTGCTAAATCCTTTCTCTAATATAATCGTAAAATAGCCCTGTTAAATTGCTGATAGATCCGTGGGAGTTTAACATGTGTATTCAAGGGGAAAAATTCACCATGAACAGTGTACAAAGAACATTCTGATTGAAAGGTGCTATATAAATAGGAGATATTTTTTCCTATTTTGTTCACACTTAAAAGAAATTGTTGAAAACCCATGGTAACATATGTATGCAGATAGATATTATTAAAATTTTAAGAAGTGTTATTCAGACCCCATAGGAGTAGAGACTGGGTCCTATGTCTGACACTTTCATAAACTATTAATTTTTACCAAACAAGAAAAGTTAATATTAAAAAATCTAGCTTTGTTTTGAGATTTTTGGATGGAAATCATCTTCTAAAATCTTACTATGGTCTGGCAAAGTTTAGTTGAAAGAAAATATTCTTAATACCATAAGATGACTTTACATTCCTGATTCAGTGTATGACACTCACGTTAGCCAGGATCCTAATATCCTGTGTAGGATGGAACATCTGAGTCAACGGGAAATGTCTGTACAGCTGGTTTGAATCAATAGGGCTTTCTTGGTTAACTTGGCAGTAAGAATCAATAAGAAGTTCTCATAGAGTTGATCTCTGTAGAACATTCCAAAGGCTATTTAAACCAGCAAAACCTCAGTACTATGTTTCCTGAGACTTAGGTGGACCTTCTTTTCCTAACTAAAATGAGAAGAAATATAAATGTATGTGTATGCATGGGTGTATTACAGGGAAAGGGCGTATCTGATAGAAAATATATTCTATTCCAGACAACTCATAACTCAGTGTGCTAAACACCATAAATAAACAATAAAAAAACCCTATTTTACCAGGTTAAGTTACTGATTCTATGTTAAGATGGCATCATCAAATAAGGGCAATGTATTCACAGTGATGGAGTATACTGCTACTGGATTTAGGATCACTGTAGAATCAGTTCCACATTAAGCTAATGGCAAATATCTCTTCAACTGAAAAGCTCCTGAAAGATTTATTATAGCAGCTAACTTCTAACATACATAAAAAGAAACTAACAAAAAATTAAAACACACACACTTAGCATCCACACTAAATATACCCAGAGGAAATGAACAGCAAATATATTTCCATGGTTTTGGCCACAACCCAGGTATTTTATCTTTAAATCTTTTTATTTATTTATTTATTTATTTATTTAGAGACAGAGTCTCGCTCTGTCGCCCACGCTGGAGTGCAGTGGCGCAATCTCGGCTCACTGTAAGCTCCGCCTCCCGGGTTCAGGCCATTCTCCTGCCTCAGCCTCCTGAGTAGCTGGGACTACAGGCGCCAACCACCACGCCCGGCTAATTTTTTGTATTTTTAGTAGAGACGCGGTTTCACCGTGGTCTCGATCTCCTGACCTTGTGATCTGCCCGCCTCGGCCTCCCAAAGTGCTGGGGATTACAGGCGTGAGCCACCGCGCCCGGCCTATCTTTAAATCTTTTATACCTGAACTCATTTGTGTCCAATTTGGTTTACGAACATGATCTAGAACCTTTATATTTGTATTTGTAGCAGAGTTTGTTGTAAAGCCTCAAAGAAACCTGTCCAACAAGCACCACACCACATCATAATGCTTCTTTTTAAAGTCAATTTAATTTATTTTATTATTTTATTTTATTTTACTTTAAGTTCTGAGATACATGTGCTGAACATGCAGCTTTGTTACATAGGTATATATGTGCCATAGTGGTTTGCTGCATGTATCAACCCGTCATCTAGGTTTTAACCCCCACGTGCATTAGGTATTTGTCCTAATACTCTCTCTCCCCTTGCCCCACCACCCCCGAACAGACCCCGGTGTGTGATATTCCCCTCCCTGTGTCCATGTGTTCTCATTGTTCAACTCCCATTTATGAGTGAGAACATGCAGTGTTTGGTTTTCTGTTCCTGTGTTACTTTGCTGAGGATAATGGTTTCCAGCTTCATCCATGTCCCTGCAAAGGACATGACCTCATTCTTTTTTATGGCTGCTTGACCCAGCAATCCCATTACTAGGTATATATCCAAAGGATTATAAATCTTTCTACTATAAAGACACACGCACTTGTATGTTTATTGCAGCATTATTTACAATAGCAAAGATTTGGAACCAAGCCAAATGCCCATCAATGATAGACTGGATAAAGAAAATGTGACACATATACACCATAGAATCCTATTGCTGCTTTTTCAGTTCAGTCCATCATTCTCACTTGCTTGCTGATTTGTATAATGCAAGGAGACAGTTACTTAAAGTGATGTGACATGACGTGATGCATCAATCAAAGATTGTTTGAAAAAGGATACAGTTCAGAGTTTTAGAAGTTTTACCTTTTGTAAGAAAAATATTTTAAATTAGTATTAGGAAAAAATGAAGAGCCAATCCAAAACTGAAAGGGGAAAAAAATACAGTATTGATCCAAATGTTCCTTGCTGAGTCATAAGGAAATTGAAATTGCTTTAAGGAAAGAAAGGTAACCAGCAGAGCTGATGAAAGCCCCGAGGAAAATGTTCAAAATGAGATCACTGCATCATAATTGTTTCATGTTGGTGAGCTCTTCAAGGCTTCAAAGAGAAGGATGGTGGAAACTGAGATTGTTCCCCAATGAAAGTGCATATAGATAGGTTTCAATTTACTTCTGAAATGTTTCGTGACTCTCAAAGAGATTCAGTTATTTAACTTAGGATGGATCTAGCAGGGAGGTAGGTAATTGGTGTTTTTCTGTGGGAAGAGAATCACCCTAACCTGGAAGGAATAGTACCAAGTTACTCTATTTTGTTTACATTCAGAGATGGGGAAAGGAATAATACATAGGCCCATCCCCACCTGCTCCTTTCACGCTGGCTACTGAGTAAATCTTATGTGGAGTTTTGACTAATCACCCTGATAGTAACATGTGTTTTCTTAAAAATAATTTAGATGAAATCAACAAATTCATTTTGATAGTCAAAACATTTTTCATGATGTAAAGTGATCTTCAGAGGTCTAGAGATAAGTGTGCTTTAGTTTCTCACTTGAAACATGCAAAGTGACAGTCCTAATACATCTTTCATTTCTATATTAAGTAGGGCCATCAGATGATAACAATCGTCTCTTATTTAATCGTCTCTTATTAAATCATCCTCAGCAAAGTAACACAGGAACAGAAAACCAAACACTGCATGTTCTCACTTGTAAATGGGAGTTGAACAATGAGAACACATGGATACAGGGAGGGGAACATCACACACTGGGGACGGTTGGGGGTGGTGGGGCAAGGGGAGGGAGAGCATTAGGACAAATACCTAAGGCATGTAGGGGTTAAAACCTAGATGATGGGTTGATAGGTGCAGCAAACCACCATGGCACATATATACCTATGTAGCAAAGCTGCACGTTCAGCACATGTATCTCAGAACTTAAAGGTCCTCACCTTTTATTTAGTCAATATCTATATTATAAGTAAGTATGTTTCTCTCTGATTTATTCCTTTGAACTAGGCAAGAATCTTAGAGATTCCTTTGATTCTAAAATATCATTATATCTTAGGAATTACAGGAAGGAGCTCAAAATTATGTGACTTCATATGTTCAATGAGAACTTATGTGAAAATCTAGAAAAACAAATGTCTCCAAATTAGGGATCAGCATTTGATGAAAGTCTAATACTTTCCCTGATAAAATGATGAGGATAGACAAAACCTGGATAAGAAATGTAAATTGTTTCTTTGGATAGGACGTTTTCTAATTTTATAAACCTTATTCAAAATAGCTATTGAGCTAGGTGGGCCATGTAAATCCAATGGTGTCATTGGTGTCAATTCTATATTGACTCTTCTTCACTACCCGAGAACATCCAAACATGGCTTCTGAAACGGGAGTCCTAGTATGTCGTTAGTCATCAATAAATATTTTTTGACTAAATAAATCATATTATATGTGAAGTATCAGGAGGGACATGATCTCTGCCTGTGGAGCCCACAGGGAGCAAAGAGAAAGAAAGGCAAACACACAGTGATAAATTACTTCTTAAAACAATGTGTATGCGAAGTGCTACGTAAGTGTTTATTGTGCTACCAGACAACCTAACTCAGACAGAAATAAGGGTGGGGAATGTTTTCAGGACCACAGCAATGGTCTTCTCCTTCAATATTGGAAATAACATAATTAAGTAAGAATCAAGATTTGGGAGGCTGAGGCAAAAGGATCGCTTGAGCCAGGAGTTTGAGACCAGCCTGGGCAACATAGTGATACCCTGTCTCTATAAAAAAAAAATTAAAAAAAAGAAAAAAAAAGAAAAGAAAAGCAGAAGTGGTGGCATTCACCTGTAGTCCCAGCAACTCTAGAGGCTGAGATGGGAGAATCACTTGAACCTGGGAGGTTGAAAATGCAGTGAGCCTTGATTGCCACACTGCACTCCAGCCTGGGCAACAGAGAAACAGAGAGAGACCTTGTCTCAAAAAAGAAAGAAAAAAAAAATGAATGGGATTCTAAGAACCATCTGATGCGAAAATCACTTCACTTTTTGTTTTTTTGAGGCAGAGTTTCGCTCTTGTTGCCCAGGCTGGAGTGCAATGGCACAATCTCGGCTCACTGCAACCTCCGAAACTTCCTGGGTTCAAGCAATTCTCCTGCCTCAGCCTCCAGAGTATCTAGGATTTCAGACCACCACGCCAGGCTAATTTTGTATTTTTAGTAGAGATGGGGTTTCTCCATGTTGGTCAGGCTGGTCTCGAACTCCCGACCTCAAGTGATCCGCCTGCCTTGGCCTCCCAAAGTGCTGGGATTACAGGCATGAACCACCACACCCAGCCCACTTCACTTCTTTAAAATCCCCAAGAAATGGTTTTTAAATGTTTTCGTAACCAATCTCAGAGGTGTGGAAATTTCTGCCTCCTGGGTATTTCATTCCATCTTGGATAGCTTGGTTTCATATTGGGGGAAAATTGCTCTATTTCATGTTCTACCTTTTGATCTGAATCCCACTACTTTAAAAACAAATAGAGTTAGTTTAATTCTTGTTCCGTATGGTCACATTAAAAATCTGGAGAAAGGCTTTCATATTTTCCCCAAGACTTTTCTTCTCTTAGTAAATGTCTCTAGTTCCTTTGATGGAATATTCCCAATTTATTTAGTAACCCTAATCATTGTCCTCCAAGTGGGATGTATTTTGTTTGATTTTCCCCTGTTAAAATGTGGTGAACTACTTATAGTCTGACTCTTTTCAGGTCCCATAGATCTTTTTAAACCAGTGTGTGTAACATTAACATTTATTCTTATTAAATGAGATGAAAGCGTTTTGAATCTCAGGCAGCCACCACTGTATTTCGGGTCCCTGGGTGTTAATGATATGAGATAATATGATTACTTTGCCTTCTTTTTTTATTATTATTTAAGTTCTAGGGTACATGTGCACAATGTGCAGGTTTGTTACATATGTATGCATGTGCCATGTTGGTGTGCTGCACCCATTAACTCGTTATTTACATCAGGTATATCTCCTAATGCTATCCCTTCCCCCTACGCCCTCCCCACAGTAAGACCCGGTGTGTGATGCTCCCCTTCCTGTGTCCAAGTGATCTCATTGTTCAATTCCCACCTGTGAGTGAGAACATGCGGTATTTGGTTTTCTGTTCTTGTGATAGTTTGCTGAGAATGATGGTTTCCAGCTGCATCCATGTCCCTACAAAGGACACAAACTCATCCTTTTTGATGGCTGCATAGTATTCCATGGTGTATATGTACCACATTTTCTTAATCCAGTCTGTCACTGATGGACATTTGGGTTTATTCCAAGTCTTTGCTATTGTGAGTAGTGCCACAATAAACATCCACGTGCATGTGTCTTTATAGCAGCATGACTTATAATCCTTTGGGTATATCCCCAGTAATGGGATGGCTGGGTCAAATGGTATTTCTAGTTCTAGATCCTTGAGGAATCGCCACACTGTTTTCCACAATGGTTGAACTAGTTTACAGTCCCACCAACAGTGTAAAAATGTTCCTATTTCTCCACATCCTCTCCAGCACCTGTTGTTTCCTGACTTTTTAATGATTGCCATTCTAACTGGTGTGAGATGGTATCTCATTGTGGTTTTGATTAGCATTTCTCTGATGGCAAGTGATGATGAGCATTTTTTCATGTGTCTGTTGGCTGTATGAATGTCTTCTTTTGAGAAGTATCTGTTCATATCGTTTGCTCACTTTTTGATGGGGTTGTTTATTTTTTTCTTGTAAATTTGATTGAGTTCTTTATAGGTTCTTGATATTAGCCCTTTGTCAGATGAGTAGATTGCAAAAATTTTCTCCCATTCTGTAGGTTGCCTATTCACTCTGATGGTAGTTTCTTTTGCTGTGCAGAAACTCTTTAGTTTCATTAGATCCCATTTGTCAATTTTGGCTTTTGTTGCCATTGCTTTTGGTATTTTAGACATGAAGTCCTTGCCCATGCCTATGTCCTGAATGGTATTACCTAGGTTTTCTTCTAGGGTTTTTATGGTATTAGGTCTAACATTTAAGTCTCTAATCCATCTTGAATTAATTTTCGTATAAGGAGTAAGGAAAGGATCCAGTTTCAGTTTTCTACTTATGGCTAGCCAATTTTCCCAGCACCATTTTTTAAATAGGGAATATTTTCCCCATTTCTTGTTTCTTTCAGGTTTGTCAAAGATCAGATGGCTGTAGATGTGTGGTATTATTTCTGAGGGCTCTGTTCTGTTCCATTGGTCTCTATCTCTGTTTTGGTAGCAGTGCCATGCTGTTTTGGTTACTGTAGCCTTGTAGTATAGTTTGAAGTCAGGTAGTGTGATGCCTCCAGGTTTGTTCTTTTGGCTTAGGATTGTCTTGGCAATGCAGGGTCTTTTTTGGTTCCATATGATTACTTTGCCTTCTATATCATGAGAAGAATTGTTAAAAAACAAACTGGTAATAAACATGTAAAAAACAATTACTTTCTCTTTTTCTCCATTTTCTATTAATATGGAGGTGTATGTTTTTTGTGTATAAGTAGCATGTATGGAGTATTATTTGAAAAACTCTGCACTTAGCTTTACACAAGGAAAGGGGAGAATAACAGATAAATAAATATGAAACTCTTCTACCTGAAAATTATAGTGGAAATCATGTCATATTTAGTGTCAGAGTTCAGGATTTGTATCTTATACCTACTACACTGGCTGCGTGACCTTGAGGACATTACTAACCCCTGAATTTAGATTTTCTGATGTGGAAACACACATATACACCAGCCTAAGCTTCTTTACTCAAATACTTATCTCATGCTCTAGTTTGGAATTATAAGCACTAAAAGGCAGTATTACTACTGATGTGTCTGGGTCATTATATTATATTAAGAATCCAAAAAAAATTAAAAAGTGAGGAAATACTTTTCTGAAATAAGCAAGTGAGTATTCTTTCAGTCTGGTGAATTTCAAGATGGTTATACGTACCTTATTTATTTATTAGGACATCCTCATGAGGACTGAATTATTGTATGCATGTTCCTGGCTCTTGGTAGCTAGATTTTTCTCTCTTCCTAAAATTTTACAATAGCCTGGGGGAAATGGACAAGTCCACAAATAACAGAAGAGTTTGAATGAAAGCTGTGGGTAGTTGGGAGGAAAATGTCTTCAATGTCAGGTGTGTTTAAGTTGCAGCTAAATGCTTCCAATTTTGAATTCTGGTGTGGTCACATATGCTTTTAAATTCCATTCTGGCAATAGTAGATAATTGGAGGGCAGAAACATAATCTGGAAATAAGATCTGCTTTGGATTACAAGACAATATACAGATGATGCTACCCTTAACAACGAGATTTTCTGCAAAAATAAGAATACATCTTGTCACTGAGGTGTCTTCGTTTATTAAAGCTACATTTCTGTCTTTTAGCTCCAATTCTTCAAAGTCAACAAATATATGTGAATAAGACACTCGTTTTCAGCTCTTAGATTGTTCAAATGTGATTCAACAAAATTCAGTTTAACAGAGAAATTTCATTTACAGAGCATCCTCTGCTCTTATCATTGCCTTATTTTATGCATATCACTCTGTGTGTGTGTGTGTGTGTGTGTGTGTGTGTGTGTGTGTGTGTGTGTGTGAGATATTTTCCCTCCCTCTCCTCAAAGCACAGCCTTCTTTTTCTTTCAGTCAGGAAGGTCTTGCTGCTACTATCTATTGTTATTGTATCTACTCCAGAGCAATGACCTTCAAGGTGATCTTTTCAAGACAATACTATTTCTCAGCATTTGATTCTCACCTCTGAAGTGACAGCTGGCTTTAGCACTCTTTCCATGCACCTCTCTGAATAAAGAACAAAGTTCACAGCAATTGTAGGTAAAATTAGCAAATAAAAAGTGATTGCTGGGTCTTGAAGAGAGCATTTTCTGAGTGATGCTGTGAATTGCCATTTAATTCAAGCCTTCCTCACCTTAGAACAGGCTCTCACCTGAGTGGAACTATGCAGTAGGATTACCAACACCCACTACCACCAGGCCATGAAAGCACAGGAATCAAATGGTATCAAACACTGTGGAAATTAGAGGTGGTAGTTCTGTTTTCCTTGATTTTAATGTCATTGACATAATGGAACAAATAGGTGTTATTATTTATGGCAATGTGAAAATAAAACACTTGCTTTATTTTAAAAAAAAAAAGCCTAAATTAGCAAGTTCCTATACCTGTGGCTGCATATAAATATACTTGTACTAAGCATACAAACAACCTGAAAATCCCCACAAAGAATAGTCTAGGCAACATATGCCTTATTTGGTACAACATTGATTTAGCTGCTTTGGGCCCTACAAAGACCACACACCCATAGGGTGTATTGATGTATTTCCTATTTCCATATATGCCTGTGTTACTTCAGATGAGTGTCATTATATGTTTAAGGATAAAGCAGACATTCCTTTATGTCATGGGAAATTCAGTGCTTCTTTATACAAATCCTCATGCCATGCTCCAGTTTAGAATTATAAGCACTAAAAGGCTTTCTTGTTACTGATGAATCTGGATTATTGCATTATATTAAGATTCCTAAAAAGAAAAAGTTGAGAACATCCTTTTATCAAATAAGCAAGTGAGTATTCTATCAGCTTGGCATATTTCAATGCCTATGTCAAGATTAAGGAGCAGCAAAGATCAAAGCAAAATTTTCAGGAAAAGACAGAGATTATGGCTGTTGAAAAGATTGCATTGATACTTGAGCTCAGAAAGTAAAGTACTGCCCACAATAGACCTCTGCAAGAAATTTAAAGAAATTTAAACTGTGAATTAACCAGATGACTTTGATGGAAAAGAGGAAAAATTCTATGCCTCTTGGAGGTAAGTGACATGTAGTTAGATATGGGAGGAAAAAGCAAATCAATTGGAGATGTGCAGAAAGATTCTTATTGACTTAATTTAAAAAAAAAAAAAAACTAAAAAGAAGACAGTCTTTTAGCCTGATATTTCGTGTGCTTTACTGTCTTCAGCATTCCTGGAATTTTAGGATACAAGAACGAATACAAAGAACATAAATTAGATCAAAATATTGGATTATTAAGTTTGGTAGGGTTGAAATAACTTCACTCTCTAAGTAATATAACTCATCTGAATTTAGACGTAAGTAAATCAAAACCTAAAGAGGCAAAATGATTTATCAAAAAACACTTACCAGTAAATAGTAAAATCTTCCTATTTTGATTCTAAAAAGGAAAACAAAATAACAACAGAAAAACTATCACTTCTAGAAAAACTAGATTAACCACTGTCTTAGTCAACTGCCTTGATTTGTTTTTCCTTTATACATTCTTAGTATTTCCATAATATGAGGTATTAATACCAGGCCTTTCCTCTGATACCATGCTTTCTTTTTTAAAAATTTTACAGTATATTTTACAAAGCTTTTATTTGATGTGGATTCATTACCAACTCAATATCTCTTTCCTTCTGTTCTCTAATTCTCTTTAATCACGATATTCTAAATTTGGCGAATTGTATTTATATTTCTGGAGTTTGTAGAAAGAGGTGTTGTATTTAAGTCATTATTTAAATCTCCCTTTTATCAATGGACAGTCTGGTTTCTTTTTTACAGAAATTGAGAAGTGCAAACAGAACAGTCTTAAAATCCAAAACCTATAGCTAAGTTCTATTTTAAGGGTCTCCTAAGTGAGTCTATAGCAATACACTCATACACACACACACACACACACACACACACACACACCCCAAAGTTCTTTAAGTGGAGGACAAACCTTCATCCAACCTATGGTACAAGGGATGGAATATCATCGTGTGAACAACCAGCCAATAAGGGTATTTTCTAAGACAATCTGCACAAAGTTTCATAGTAATATTTGGTTTTTGTATCCAACTATGTGGATCTGCTCCGCATGTAAACACACTAATTTGTCATCATTAATGACTCTTAGATGTCATTTAATATCAAATTAATAACATGGACTCTTCTAACTGTTCTTCGTGGTCGAACTCTAAATATCTTCCAAGAGCTAGCCAAAGTAACATGTCTTTGCAATCTTCTCCAAATCATGAGATCTACAGTAATGTAATAGTTTAGGCTGACTATTTTAAGACTGAGAACAGTATATTTTTGTGATATCATTAGAATATATTGTATGTTTGCCAAATACTCTTCAACTCTGTTACATACTCTTGTTTTCTGTGTGTGTTTTCTTAAGGCACTGTGTCAAAATTAATTCCCAGGCCTTTCTGTATTGAGTGGGAAATACCCCCATGTATGGTAAGTGATATCCCATAATGAAAAGAAATGGTAGTTTTGATGCCACATATTTAGAACTGTAGGGGCTATAATTCTGTTACAGAGTTAATTAAAACTCAACAACTTCGTCTGGTCAATTTACAAATGAGAAACCATATATTTATTTATATTCAAAGATAAACTGTACAGAAGACTGGAATATTTATGTCCACTAAGATGAAGAAGTTCAGGTCAAAAACCAGGGGATACATTTTAGATTGTCTGATTTTTCAAATATTTCTGTCTAGTAAAGAGTTTTTGGAGCTAGGAAACTTCAAGTAAAATTTAGAATTCTCATTGCTTTTCCAAGGTAGAACATGTGGAGCATGAGACTGCCCGTGTCATGTAAACTTTTATGTAACTTTTTGTTGTCTATATATTTTGTACTTAATCACATACTGTCATTAGTTAGGGAAATATTGTGTATTAGGGATACAGGAATTAAAACAGAGTGACTTCTAAATTCAACTATGCTATTAACCAGCTCTTGGCTTTTTTCACATCATTTAAACTTCTCTGTGTATCATTTTTCCATTCAAAAGCAATACTTTTAATATAAATAACGATTTCCATTTATTGAATATATAATACACCTGGGCATTATCCAATGTGTTTAACAGGTATCATATACTGTATTTCTCAAAATGCACTTGTGAGTAGGTAGTGCCATTTTTTCTATTTTATAAATGGAGAACTGAAGAAAAATAAAGAACATATAACTTACAGAAAGAAACAGTAAATGATGAGGCTGGGATTCAGACTCAGTCTTTCCTACTCCAACACCCTTGCACTCAACCAGTATCCTCCACCCCCGTCCTAAGTTAAAGATGACACTTTTCAGTCATTTCTGCTTTAAGGTATTTTTATGAAGTACAAACAAAATGATAATATGGAAAACTGATTTGGAAACTATAGCTATGTTTTAAATATGAATTCAATAGCAGTTATTCTTCTGCGTGTCAGGGCTCCACAGTGTAGCCTTTCCACTGAGATGAGCTGCAAATGGCCTGCTGCAGAAGAGCTGCAAACTGCCCATCGAGACACCTGGATGGGGATATTTTCTTGGTGAATGTACCAGAGTTTTGAAGCTCCAGAGTTCTGAACTATTCAGTGTCCCATAGGGATTTGGGGATGTAAAATGTTGACTCATATCTAAATTAAAGTAGAAAGAAACTGAGGTCAAAATAATACAAGAAGTATTTATGAAAATACAACAGTAAAATATTTAAGGTGCTAGAGATCCATATTCTTTGGCCAGTACAATCTTCCTGTAATTCAACATTGCCAGAGAATATCAGTTTGCAATTACAGAGCAGTTTCCCTAGTAAAATGTCGATATATTACTTGATCCCTCTATCATGACTAAAGGCATAATCCTCTACAGTGAATAAGCTGTTTTACCTACTGCAGAATAATACAGTACCCTTCAAAATTGGATAGACATTGCATATTTCAGCTCCCCATAGAAACAAAACATACAGGCACATATACACACACACAAACTGACAAATCCCAGGATCTTCAGGGTGTATTAACAAACTGAGGACCAAGAGAGCTGATGTTATACTTCCAGTCTGAATCCAAAGGCCGAAGAAGCAGGAAAACCTGTGATATAGTTTCAGTTGGAAGGTTGGCAGGCTGCAGCCAGGGAGAGCTAATGTTTCAGTTTGACTTTAGGTTCGAAAAAGCCAAAGTCTCAGTTTGAAAGCAGTCAGGTGGAAGAAATGCTCCCTTACTTGTGAGAGGGTCAGCGTTTTAGTTTTTTCAGACCTTCTCCTGGTTAAATGAGGCCTCTCCATCTTAGGCAAGGCAACCTGCTTTACTCTGTTTACAGATTGAATTGCTCTTCTCATCCAAAAACACCCTCACAGAAACACCCAGAATTATGTTTAACCAACTATTTGGGCATCCTGTGACTCAGTCAAGTTGACACATAAAACTAACCATTATATATGTCAATTGCCCAATTTTTTTGCTTGCAAATATACTGTTATTTATACTATTTCAATGTTTATATAAAAATTGCACTTTGATAAAAATGTTAGGATGTGCTAATAGTGGCAAGAATTACCTGAGGCTGCACTCTAGTACCTATTGGAGATAACTTCCCAGTTGCTCATTTAGATCTTATCTTCTTCATTTTATTCTTAACAGTAAGTATTTCTTTATTGGCGGGACATTTTGCTAGTTTGTAACTCCTAAAGTAAATGCCTATTTGCCTATTAGAAAAGATCAACATAATATTATGGAATTAAAATGAATGAATTAAAACATGTTTACAAAAGCAAACTTGCATAAAAGCCAAGAAAACAGGCACAACTGCTGACACAAAATTATGTTGCGAAAACAGTAATAGTCACCACTATCAGTATAAATGATTATGCAGGACATTTCTTTGGAATTGAAATACATGAAATAATGCTGTGGTATGTTTTCAGTCTTAAAACCCAAACTTCCATTGATAATACAGTTGAATGATGAGGGGGTTAGTGTTGTCAATTCCCTGCAGTCAAAAATCCATATATGACTTTTTGTTCCCCCAAAACTTAACTACTAAGAGCCTACTCTTGACCAAAGCCTTACTGATAACATAATCAGTCAAATAACACACATTTGTATCCTCTGTATCTCATATATGTGAATGTAAATATCAAAACAAGCCATGTGTTGCTAAGGAATAAATATATATGATATATATTTTATATAAATAAAATATATAATATATACTGTGTTTTTACAACAACGTAAGCTAGAGAAAAGGAAATGTTATTAAGAAAATCATGAGAAAGGGAAAATATCTTTATTATCCATTAAACAGAAGTACATCATCATAAAGGTTTTCATCCTTGTTACCTTCATGTTGAGTTGGTCGAGGAGGAGGAGGAAGAAGAGCAGGGCTTGGTATTGCTGTCTCAAGGGTGGCAGGCACAGAAGAAAATTGGTGTAGTTCAAGCCTATGTTGTTCAACGGTTAACTGTACATTTCAATGTGTTTTAAACAATAATGTAAATATTTAATACTAGAACGTTAAGAGAAATTTACTTTGTTAATAAGTTGATAAGCCATTGCTGTAAATTTTTCTTTTTTTTTTTTTTCACCAGAAGAAATAAGTGTTTGTTTTGAAAACTTAGAGGGGAGGAAAGAGAAAAGCAAGAAAACAAATAAGTAAAAGTCACACAAAATATTACCAATATTCAAAATCTTGTTGTGTATCTTTGTTTCAGTAGGCTTTTATTTATTTATTTATTTTACAAAACACCATACAGGTTTATAGCACATATTTAGCTTAATGACATGTAAGGGAAAGAAAATATTTTCAAGTCATTTAACATATGCTATTTTGAATGACAATAAAACATTTTATTGATAAATAAGCAGTAATTTATTTTAACCAGCAGCTAAAATATAAGTTAAACATTTAGATTGTTTTCTTCTTTTTCCTATTAAAGTGACCCTTGTAGACAAAATTTTAAACACAAAGCGTGATTAAATCCTTTAATGGAGATTCCTAGAAATCAAATATATGAGATTAAGATCTATGTATATCGATAATGTTTATCCATGTAGGCTAATTATTCCTTAGCAGTACATGGCTTGTTTTGATATTTACATTCACATATATGAGAGACCTTCTTAACATGCACTTCAATCATATTGGATATTATATCCCACATAAAATTAGCTAAATATATAAACTGATGCAAATACCCTCCTTTTTTCAAAATTTATACTTCTTTTTTTTCTCTCTCTCCTTTTTTCTTTTTCTGAGACAGAGTCTTACTCTGTCACCTAAGCTGGAGTGCAATGGCGCAATCTTGGCTCACTACAACCTCCGCCTCCTGGGTTCAAGGGATTCTCTGGCCTCAGCCTCCCCAGTAGCTGAGGTTACAGACGTCAGCCACCATGCCGGGCTAAATTTTGTAGTTTTAATAGAGATGGGGTTTCCAGGCTGGTCTCAAACTTCTGACCTCAGGTGATCCGCCCACCTTGGCTTCCCAAAGTGCTGGGTTTATAGGCATGAGTCACCACTCCTGGCCAATTTATACTTTTTTGAATGCCAGAGTGATTGATTGTCAGTCTATTTCTAATTTTTCTGTAAATTGTTTATTTTAATCCCCCATTTTAAAAACTTCCAGAGTGGGCTTTATCTAAATGAGTTGTACTATTGTTTCTTACCCTTCAACAACAGCATTATTTGTGCTTTCTATAGACACCACCCCACCCTCCACCCAACTGAGGGTCTTGTTATTAAGCTCTCATAGTCCCACACAATACAGAAATATGCCGACAGGACAGTGATTTCCCTTCCTTTAAATTAATGCCCTCAGACCCGTTCTCTAGGCTCATCTGGATATATGCTTTTAGAAAATATTTTTACATTTTTAGCATGTTGGTATTTATTCTAATTTTTATTAAAAATCATCTGTCTTTGTACATCCTTTTGGTAGTCTCATTAAATAGAATGAGGAAGGCAAAGAAAGAGACTGGTATAAGTGACATCTATTTTCTTCAGCGCTAATCTATTCCCTGAATGTTTTGTAATTTGGTTTTAACAGAAATTTTTTGAAGTGTTTGATATGAATCTATTATTTATCAAATAAGGCAAAATGTAGACTGTATGCTTTCTTTTATAATAAAGTGAAAATGTATGAAATGTTTAATAACTCAGGTTCTGAATTTCATGTTGAAGGATTATCAGTAAGGCAGGACATTCATAATTATCCATCTTTGTCCTAGATAGGAATCAGTAACTTTTCTTCAGTTATTTCAGCAATAATATTCACTGCTTATCAATTGATGGCTTACACAGGCCCCATGATCTCGTGCCAGTTACCTTTCCCCCTTTTTCTTGCTAACATTGCTCCTGATGGCTCGCAAGCAGGCTCCTGAGCAACAGCCTTTGCTCTTGCAGTCGTCTCTGCCTGGAATGCTCTGCTCCCAGATATCCTATTAGTGAAACATTTCTTCTCCTTCAAAATTTTGGTCAAATTTCACTGACACATTCTGTCCTATTTGGACCTTCTTATTTATTACTACAATTTGCCTTTTTTGGCCACTAGATTCTTATTCTCTTTCTTACTCTGCTCTACTGTTTCTTTCTTTTTTAAATAATACTATCAACTTCTAAAATATTACCTAATGTAGTTATGTGTTATGTTAATTCTTGATGGTCTTTCTTGCCCTTCTAGAATTTTAGCTCTGTGAAGAAAAAAAGGGATTTTCTTTTTTATACTTCATTCAATGATGTATCCCAAATGCCTTGGAGAGCTCCTGACATATAGTAGATGTTTAGCAAATATTTTTATTTCATTTATGTCATGAGGGACCCAAGCAGTGGTGTGCTGGATGTTCTGTGATTGGTAATTGAACTATAGTTAAATTATTGGCACATAAAAGTTGGCAAATGCTACAAATAAGGATTTTTGTTTGTTTGCTTGTTTTTTGCCCTCAGAGAGTAATTTATGTTCACACTTCAGAACTCAGGATTTTTTATTCCATTTGTTCCGCCATCCTCATAGTTTTGTATTTTGGTCATTGTGCATGTTACTTCTGGTTGAAAGATGACTACCACTTCAGTGGGTATCATGACTGTATTTAATGATTTATACATTTGTTGAGGGGAAAGTAAAATCAGATTCTCAGCATACTAGGTGTATATAAAAGTTACCTCCCTATGGTAATAGCATACATTATCAGCTATGCTGATAATATAGCATAGCTGTATTATCAGACAGCCAAAATCCTTCCAGAAGCCTTTTAAAATAATAATACTAACCTCTCATTGGCCCATACTTATCATATGACTATATGTTATTTGTACAGAAGACTACAGAAGTAAATTTCTAACAGTGGATAATGTTCTACCACGACTGCATTACAGTAATCATACTTCATCTTCTGGTAATGTAATTGCATTTCTGAACGAAATCAAGAATTAGTTGCCAGGAAAGAGGGGAGTATAGAGTCTGTAAGACTGCCAACTCAGAGTGACTGCTACTAAAGGAGAAGACCACGATAAATGATTTCTTAAGTATTAAAAACCTTTTAAAGAACAGAAAAATGAGCATCTGAAATTTTGAGAAGAGGCAGATGCATATGAATTTTAAACAATATCCACAACTGGGAGGAAAAGGCAACAAACATTTTGGCATTGAGAGAACAAATTCCCTTAGACATCCATATGGTAGATTAGGATGTAAGGTCTACCGTAGTACAGGAAATGCATTTGTTTTTACAGAAAAATACAATTCTGTATGTGTTGTTTCTTTGCCCTCTGGAAAATGACAATCTGGAATTTACCTTAACACCTTTTGTGGTATGTTGTATGCCTAATGTACACTGTTAAAGAAAGTTTAAAATACAACTTTCAAGATCCTTCTTCTTTGAGATTGGTGCATTATTTTTCTATCCACAGATTTGCCATTTAGGCTATTTTAAGTAGTACCATAGGGAGGTAACTTTTATATACATCTATGGGCATCATTTTCTAGACAAATCTTCCACAACTAAGCGGTGTTCTCATTCAAAGATAACTCTAACATCTAAAGGGCAAGGACCAGAGTTTGATTTGTTCTTAAAAAAGAAGTCAGCAAGAAAGCAATTGACTTCTATTTAGATGGTGGCAGGTACTCGCAACAATTTAGACCTTGAAATAAAGGCAGACTTGTATTAAAAAAGAAAAGAAAAAGAAAGGAAAAACAATATAGAGGGACCAAGAGCCCATTTCAATTCAATTCAGTTCTGTTGATTATATTTCTTGAACATCTCTTGAATCAATTTTAACCTCACTTTCTTCACCACAGCTATGAAAGCGACAATAGCCCCCTCCCAATTTATTCTCCACACTGTACCCAGTGTTATCTATCTAACACCAAATGTGATTGCATCAAACCTCTGCTAACCACAAAACAGAACTGAAAAATCATGTCTCCCAATATCAAGTCCAAACTTTTCAGCATAGCATAAAACTTTTGACAGGTACCAAGTTAAAAGTCAGTCTCATCTCTCTATATTCTACCCACTCTAGTACACAGAATCACACCCTTTTCCCAGAATAACCCATGCTTGTGCCTGATTGAATATACTGTTTTTTTTCCCCTAATATAACAGTTCTTCCCTGTCTGAAAGAAAGGTCACTTTTCAATTAATTTCTAGCCTCTGCATTGATATTTCCTCTAAACCTACCATCCTAACTACAAGCTCCTTTCCACACCTGTTCTTATAATAATATTTAAGTCAAGTTTAGTCCGGAATTAGACTTTGTAATATTTAAACGTATTTGTTTTGGGTGTTTGTGTATCTCACTCCACTCTTTGAGTGCTGAAAGAGTTGAGTGCCTTATCATATTTGCATATTTCAGGACAAGGAAAGTTGAAATTCTTTTTGTATGAACAGATTAGTAAATAATTATTATGAATGTACTACATAGCCAGAAAAAGTATCTATTTATATAAAGGAATGTATAGGCAAATGCTAATTTAGTAAATAATAACATAAGAGAATAGCAAAATGCATGCAAGGGTGACACAGACAAAATTCACTAAAATATTCAGAAGAGTCAAGTAGATGAAATCTGTTATAATTTTTATTTACAGTTACTGATGGGGATTGGGAATTTATTTGGATCTTCACATAGGCCTACGTTTTGCATAGTCAGAAAAGAATTATAGAATGTCTGGGAGGAAAGCAAGACAATGTTAGGAAGCAGAGAGAGCTTCAAGGATGGAACAAAGCTGTGATTTTGGTGGGAGTGTAAGCTGAATGACACCTTCAGTTTATGCTTGCTGGGAATGAGAGGCATGGTTCCATAGGACAGAAATTGTGGAAGACTGCTAGGTTGGAGTTAGAAGTTTGGAGTTGGAATCCAACTCCTGCTTTCTCATTGTGCAATTTTCAATATGGTTGTTGTGATAATCACATTCAATAATGCAGGTGAAATTCCCCAGCACATTGAGTAGCAATAGTAAGAGCTCAAAAATCATTAGTTATATCTGAATAGGATTCGAGAAAAAGTGAAGCTTCCTTGAGTCTTTAATGCACTTGCAATGTGATTCAATGTTATGTAAAAGTGAGCTATATTAACACTCAAGAATCATAAAAGCAGTGCTTTTCCTTCTTCCCATGTGCTCGTAATTGTTCCCTGCGTGATTAGCAAATAGGGTCAAAATTTCAGCATACTTCAGGATCAAAAACCTAAGTTTAATTTACCTCATCTCTGGAAGAGAGTGTCACTTTGGGAACAGGTTCTTAGAGGTGCATAAAGAGAATGTCAAACAAACCAAATATAAGTTAAAAATCTAAGCATGCAAGTTTCCTTAGAAGAGAAAATTTCTAGTCTTTAGGAAATATGAAGATTGTCTACTCCAAATCTGTCAAATTATTGATAAGAAAATTGAGCCCTGGGGCGATCAAACAATTATCTAAAGCAACAGTTAGTCTATCAGATGGCTTCTAGAGGAATAGTCTCCAAGATTTCTAAGCCTGTGCTTCCTTCTCATTGGGTCTAGTTGGGCATCTGTCAGCAACAGTAAGGTCAAGCCAGGGTCTTTATCTTTAGATCTTTTAGGTAACTCTCTTGTGCTCAATACAAACCCAATTTTAAGGAATGAAGAGATGCCCAGACAAAAACCCAAATTACATTTGCAGCAAAACCCCTGCTATTTCAGTACATTAGCTACAGATTCAATAAAGGTAAAGTGGTTGTTAAGCTTTTCAGCTTGAATGGCATCATTTTTCTATTGCACTTGGAAGAAAAATGTGGTGGCACCCACCCAAAATCATAAAACCAGAGCATCTAACAAAAGATGCTGTGAGCCTTGAGCTCTATTATAATTTCAGATTTGGTGTGCTTCCCACTCTGTAAATCACCTGAATTTTACAGCAGCACCTGCAAGCCCAAGCACGAGGCTGAACTCTTAGATAAATAGAATTGCTCACGGTGTTCCCTGAATGTGCACTGTTAGCAAAACTGGGCCCTTAGCCCGAGTGGGGCTTCAGACTTACCCAAACTGGCTGCTCCCACTTAGCCAAAATCAGTCGGAGCTTTGGGGATTAAATATATTTAGACATCGTGTCAATCTTTCAGAAGTTCTAAAGGTGTCTACAATAAGACATGTGGAGTAATACATTAATATGCCACAAATCATAGAATATTTGATCCATTTCTAACTTTCTCTAGTTTTTCTATTTTCCTTCTTATTTTTAAGGATTAACAAATCTTATTTTGAGAATTAGTCAAACATTAACAGGATATTTATAGAGAAAATTCTGTATATTGGATCAGGTGCTATGAAGCGTGTGTGTGAACACATACACATACATATCAGATGGTATGGTGATGTGGTCCCTTCAGATGAACAGAGACAGGGAAAGGAGAGTGACACTTGTTAAGTTCCTACTGTGTGCAAAGTACCTAACAGATAGTGGAGACATATGCATAATAACTTGCATTTCTTAATTGGTCTTATATCCCTTGCTTAAAAATATCATTTAATCTCTGCAGTAACAGGGGATAATGTACTAGTTATTTGCATCCCCAATTATCAACTGGCAAAACTGAGGACCAGAACTAATCATTTCTTTGCTCAACATCACTGAATTGTTGATGGAACCAAGATTTGAATTCAATTTTTACAGTTCTAATGCAGTGTTCCCACGCTACCAGGTTCTCATATTGCTACCACACAATTGCTTCCCTTTTTACTGGGCTTCCAGAATATGCATCTCTTTATGAAGAATATTGAACTTTAGGTAGGTCTTGAAAGACAGAAAAAAAAAAAGTGAATAATTGAGAAGGGGGAAAAGACAGCATGAAAGTGCAGATGGGCAGAAAGGATATGGACAGCAGAAAAAACAAACAAAAAATCTAGTTTGAAGAAAGTAATGGGTTTAACTTGAAGAATTCTGAGACACAAAATGGAAAAACTGAAGTTCATTTGAGAAGGGCCTAAAATGGTAGACCCTTCAAATTTCAAGGACAAATAATTATCCTTCAGTACCAAACGATGAGCCGCTTACGTGCATGAGGACACATATTTCTCTTCACCATCAGTACTTATGCCCTAGAAATTAACTCCTTTCACTTCATTCCACCAATAAACTACCAATCATCTTCCTTTTCATGTGGATAACAAGAAGTGATAGAATTATACATCGGTTCATTGTATGAAAGGAATGTATCACTGGCACTTACCTTTAAAAAAAAATTGTCTTCAACTTCTAAGAGATTGCTTACTATTTTATGAAATACCATGAGAAACCTTTAATTATAAAATACAGATTCAAATACAAAAAGACTATAATCTATTTGCAAGCATTTAATTTTGACTTGGTATGAAAATTATGAATTTTGGAATGTATTTGTTAAGAAAGAATTTGATAGAGACTGTTGATAAGCAGAGTTTTCTTTTTATTAAGCAAACTAGACTGTTTTAAGTCACCTTTTACAAAAGTATAATTAGCAGCACATTTATTTGATGAAGTCTTTTTCCCCATCATTATTCTTATAGTTATTTAATATATAAAATTTATTTTTGACAATTTGTTCTGTGGGAGTATATTTTATATAATTTCCCCCCTACAATACATCTGGGAAATATTCCAGCTCTGTATTTTCAGCCTTCCTTCATTTGCACAAAGATGTTACATGGCAGCAGAGAAATTTTCATTTTTTAAGAAGTGAGATTATGCTGTCCCAAGAAAAGGTGGAGGAGGATCATCACACTGACAATGCTGAATTTCTTGAGCACAAAAACAGAAAGCCTTGGAGAAGAGAAATTACCCTCCAGATGATTACCTTTCCTTGGCTCAACCTACTTTTCTCTTCTCTGCACTATCACCCCCTACATTACTCTCAAAGCACAGGAACTATCAGCTGTTATTAATATTGTGTGCTTTCATTTAACCCAGAAAAAAAAAAATCTTATTTCCATGGTACTTCAGGGGACACTTAATATAAGAGTACCTGAAGGAAGGATAGGGGGAGAGAAAGAAATAGAGAGAAGAGAGAGAAATCTGGTGTAACAGAGAGTATAGAGCTGGCCTGTGTGACCTGTCACCAATGGATATTTGGTAATTAGGATTCCTCAAACTGTTTGGCGTAGGATATGCCTAGCAATGAGAGTTCTTTCGTGAAATAAGTTTCCAGAATCTTCCATAACCCCACAATAATAAAAAGCATCTATTAACATGTAAATTCTTGTTCCAAATATTCTTCAGAAAATTAATTTTATATTTGGATTAAGCACAGGTTTCCCAAATATTTGCTGATCAGAGAAACTTTTTTTTTCTTTTTAACCGCTGAACATTCACACATTACAACACTTTAGAAATCCTTATTATAAATTATATACAGATAATATCCATTTGTTTCAAGTAGAGTAAAATTATGATAGAAATAAATTCTAAAATAAAAATGAACTGGAGATTTTGCTTAAAAATTATAACAAATGTTTCCATTTTTGAATCAATTTTTGAATTGATTCGAGATAAAATTAAAAACCTGAACAGAAAATGAACCAAGATCGAATCTGAAAAATATCAAAATATCCCCCAAAAGTCAGTTGGTTTAGAAAGTTTTGTGGATGAATGACTTAAAATTTGAAAGAAGTATATAATTTCGGAGTCTTTTATTAATGCAAAAAAATAAGAAGAGGCCAAAGTTGAACTATCTGCAGATGGTAGATAAAGCTATTGTTTTCAGATATTATGCTTATCTTTATAACTCAAAGGAATCAACTGGGAAAATTATTTAAATGAATTATAGTGTTTAGTATGGTGGCAAATTCCAATATTAAATGTATGAATAACTATTGCTCACATGTAACATCAATACACAGTAATAAAGAGGCAAATATATTGGGGAAAGAAGTTGTTTTCTACCCCTTCCCTCCACAACCCCAAACACACACAAAGAATCTAAGGGGAAAAACTTTGAGAAAAAAGGAAAGAACAATGACTGAGCTCTCTGGACGGAATAATGCCAACATGGAATTTCTTCTAAACTCCATTAAGATTCCACCCTGCCTTGGCTCTTGCTACCTCTTTATTATTGGCTAATAGATCTTCCACTTCTTACTAGAGTGCCCCATAAAGAGCGCTCAAAAATGTTTACTGAATGATAGGCAATTCTCACTTGTATATGCAAGTGAGAAGATTTAGCATGTCACTTTCTTATGTAAATTAATTTAGATGTTTATAAAATTTTATTAAACATTCAAATGTGATTTAATTTAAAACTTTACAAATGGTTAATACACATAATCAAATATTTCTTATAAAGTAGGTAATAAAGGTAAATAAAAGTGATTGTCTATGGAATGTTTACAAATAAGTAATGGAATATCATTATAAATGAAAATGTTCACTCAAAATCAAACAAATGACATTTCCTTTCTTCTTTTACAAATAGAACTTCTTCTAAGTATAAAAATAATTCAAAAGATAAGAAAAACTAAGTGTTTAAAGAAACCTAGACCGTCCTGCTGGCCATATGTCTTTGATTGAGACCGAAATTAATTTTAGTAAACTAATAGGAGAAAACCCATATAGAAAAGGGGTTGGAGGAAGAAGAGATGATGACAAATAGGAAAGTCATTGACTCATGCAAAAATTGTAAACTGAAAAGAAGAATTATTTTGGAATTTTCAAAATTCTTTTTAAAATCTTTTAAATACTATCATCATAATTATTGTTAGAGAAACCATCTTTTCTACTGGAAATTACGTTACAAATACAACATTAAGTCTAGCAGAATTTTCAGGCTAACCTGTGTGTGTTAGGAGTGGGTTGCAAATATGTTGAGAGTAGGAACAAAAGAGAGATGAATGACCAAAAGATATAATTTCACAAAACTTAGGAGTTTTCCCTGAAACAGTTGCTGTAAAAATAATTACTTTTTTGTATTTTTTGAAGGACTCCACTTGAAATAGACTGTTCTTGTTGGTTCTTGATATCTAATCTATCTGGAGAGCACTGATCTAATAAATACTTACCTATCGTCTTCCAAAAATCTTATTATTTTCCTCATAAGATCTTCTCTGAACCTCTCAGCTGGAAGAATGTGTTTTTAGTTACCCTCAGCTCTATTACAAACTATTCATTTGTATTTATCATATGACCTTTTTACTTTCTAACATCATTTATAGTTAATTATGCACACTTTATCTTTCTCTTACCAGATAATGGGCTATATCCTGGAACATTTCTAGGAAACCCACCCTTGCCATTCCTAAATACAAAGATGTTCTTAATATGTAGTTGGAAAAAGAAATGTGAGTTTATTAACATTTGTATGTAAAACAGGCAAACCAACCAGATGTTCTGACTATTCAGATATGTTTTTAATTAAATGAGTAAAGCAGGCAAACCAAGCAGATATTCTAACTATCCATATATATCTTTGATTCAATGAGTGTTTCTCTTTATTTCAGTGATGAACTGATATAACATTATTGGCGTTTCTGGTAGATAAAAGATAGATGGCTAGATGATAGATGGCACTTAGGTAGATACTGAAAGATTCTAACAGATGTTAGCATGTACATATACATGTAAAATTATATAAAAGGAATAAAATCTGAATTTGGATCTATTTTAATAATATGTTTGTGATTATTCAGAATACTAGCATTAGTTCTGAGCAAATTATCCTAAGTGAAATTTGTTTATGGCACCTGGACCAGGGCAACTTGAAGAAAGTGAGGACACCTGGGGCAACTTCTAAGGGGGTTATTCTCAGGTGCAAGTGCAGGGCAGCCCTTGGGAGTGAGTCCAGCCTTGAATGTTGCACTATAGGGTCTCATTTACATCACGCTGGTCTCTGCAACTCCCCGTTTTGGAATTATAGTCATCCCTTGGTATTAGGGATCCCAAAGGAATAGCAGGCCTTTAGTTCCAGTATCCCCCGCATACACTCAAATCTGCACATACTCAAGTTCTGCACTTGGCCCACTGAATGCGCATATATGAAAAGCAGGCCCTCCAATTACATGGGTTTTATATCCTGCAAATACTGTATTTGCCATCTGCATTGGGTTGAGAAACGTCCATGTATAAGTGGACCTATGCTGTTCAAATGTGTGTTGTTCAAAGATCAACTGTATTCCCTGTTTTATCAGCTTTATTCCAGACTTTCAGAGCTTTCCCATCACCCCTAGCTTCTGAAACTTCCCCTCTCCTTAGGGCATTGAACCAGAGTTGTGTTTAGGAGCCACCCTCTCCCTATTCCTTATCAAAGCCCTAGTCATTTCTGCAGCATTCGTATAAAGAACACTGTCACGCTGGAGACACATTTATAAATAGCCATTTTATTTTTGAGTTTAAAAAGACTGAAAAATATTTCATGTTAGCTCCCCTGGTGGTACTTGCATTTAATAGAAAAATGCCTTAATACAGAAGAATATATTTTTGGTGTCCTCAGTGCTCCCCTTTACCTGGGAGTTCACAAGACCAGGTCCCATCCCTCTCCAGCATCCAGGTCAGGCCTGCCTCCCTCCCGGGGGATTCTTCCTACAGAGGTCTAGCAGGGAGCCACCACTCACGTTACTGCACCTTGTTTCCAGTCAATAATGAGATCTCCACTCACTTCAACCTCTGCCTCCCAGATTCAATCGATTCTTGTGCCTCAGCCTCCCAAGTAGCTGGGACTACAGGCGCACCCCACCATGCCTGGTTAATTTTTGTATTTTTTAGTAGGGATGGGGTTTCACCGTGTCGGCCAGGCTAGTCTCCAACTCCTGGGCTCAAGTGATCCTCCTGCCTCAGCCTCCCAAAGTGTTGGAATTGCAGAGGTGAGTCACCATGCCCGGCCACACTTTACTTTCTCATTTATTGTTACGTTTTGCAGTTGTGTTGTGTACATTGGTATTATTATTCTGATTATCCTTCGGTTTGTTTACAGTCAGGTTCTACCTTTAGACTTTTTATAAATCACAAAACACCCACTCTCCAGCATTAAAGCAAGCTGAAATAAGATAAAGGAAGCTTTAGGTTTCTGTGACGGGGATTTGCTTTCATCACTAAAATGAATTCATATTTGCAATCCTGCCATACTTGTCCCTAAAGCAGGCCCTATGAGTATGCTTTTCAGACTGTCACATTACCACCTTTTGATTGGTAAATAATCCTTTTTTTTTATTTCTCAAGATGAAGAGAACATATTCTGTTTTTTAAAAAGACTAATCAGTCTCTAAGCTGAAATCCAGCTACACAATATGTATGAGTTAGGTAATATTATATTAACACTCCTCATTAAAAACCTCTAAGCAACATCCATCATCATTAAGTAAGATGTTTAATGACTTCAGAACAGGGGATTAAGAGACAATTGTCAATAGAAAGTATGGTCACATGCTTTTAGAATAAGACTCGGTAATTTTAAATTACATTATTGGAAATGGTACATTGTTTGCTTCTTGGCTTGTTTGATAAACTTCAGTAAAAAACTACATTATAGAGTAGTAAAAAAAAATAGTTTCATTTAACTTTTGCTGATACAGATATGGAAAGTGAAAAACGGAAAAGATGACTCAGTCTCTTAACAACAAAAATGGCGGCTCTTTTCCAAGTATATTAATAAAGCAATTATTGGGGCTGGGCATGATGGCTCACATCTTTAACCCCAGCACTTTGGGAGGCTGAGGTGGGTGGATCACGAGGTCAGGAGATTGAGACCATCCTGGCCAACGTGGGGAAACCTTGTCTCTACCAAAAATACAAAAAAATTAGCCGGGTGTGGTGATGTGCATCTGTAGTCCCAGCTACTCAGGAGGCTGAGGCAGGAGAATCACTTGAACTCCAGAGGTGGAGGCTGCAGTGAGCCAAGATCATGCCACTGCACTCCAGTCTGGACGACAGAGCGACAATCAGAGAGAGAGAGAGAGAGAGAGAGAGAGGAGAAAAGAGAGAAAAGAGAGAAAGAAAGAAAGAAAAGAAGGAAGGAAGGAAATACTTTAATGTTTTAAAGTATGGACTTTGGAGACAAAAAGGCCTGGTACTGATGTTGTTTTAACTTTTCATAATGAGAAACTGTAAAGATACATGTAAGTAGTATTGTAGAATAAACTTCCCTACTGCCTGGACTCAGCTACCATCAACCCTGGCCAGACCTGGCCCATCCTCAGCCTTCTCCAATCCCCTTCCTCCAAATTATTTTGAAAATATCCCAGAAATAGTATTATTTCATCTGTTTATTGTCCATCATGTAATTCTAAAAATGGGAATAAATTTTGTTAACATGGTCACACTATTACCAGATGTACAAAAATAATGTATTATTATTATGAAATATTCAGTTAGCATTGAAATTTCCAATTGTTCATGAATGAGAACTGGGATTTAGGCCCTACTTTTCCCCAGAAGCAACTGACCTCTTGCTCATCTGTTAAATGAGCTTGAAAAGCCACCTGAAATACTTGTTATGAGAATTAAATTAGATATATGTTATCTAACAGAGAGTCTAGGATTATAACTGAAGTTTTTTTAAAAAGGATATCTTTAGAAGTCAATTTTAAATATTTTTGGAATATACATTTAATATTAGCCCTCAAAGTTTTTGACTCAAGTACAAATGAATAGACCCTGGACAAATTTCAAACCATACTCTGACCATCTTCTGATTCTTCCCTTGTTTCCTCTCTCTTCTCTGACCTTTGTAGATTGTTTCTCTACTTCTCCTTACTCAAATTTACCTAACCATGCACAAAAGAGGATGGCTATCATCTGTCTGTCACTTAGAAATGAAAGCAAGCAAAACTACATTCTAATGTTGATGGTATTGATTTACAAAAAAGAGCCACAATGTGTAAACCTTACCATTGATTTCAAAGCATAACTTTGACCATTTCTTTCAAGAAACATAAATTTCTCTTTGCCTCTGAACCCATAGAAGGGACAGCTGACTCCAACTATATATTTACAAAAAGTAGATATTCTATCCTAATATAAGTGGGTCTCAGAAATGTATAACCGAATAACTTGTCACTCATAAGAAAATTGGAGGTTATAGACAATGGTTTGATACGTGTAGCAAACCACTATGGCACATGTACACCTATGTAACAAACCTGCACGTTCTGCACATGTATCCCAAAATTTAAAGTTAAAAACAAACAAACAAACAAAAAACTTTTATAAAGTTAAAAAAAGAAAATTGGAGGTTCATTCTCTCCTCTACATACCCATGCAACCATTCTGTTTTTCACTTTCAGTGTAGTATTCGACAAATTATGTGAGTGAGTCAACAGTTTATCTTAATATATAAGCTTTCTGTTAGATGATTCAGCCCAACAGTAGGCCAATGTTCTGAGTATGTTTAAAGTAGGCTAGCCTAAGCTATGCTAGTGAGCCATAGGTTAGGTGTGCTAAATGCATTTTCGATTTATGGTATTTCAATATACAATGGAAGTCAAAGAGCATCGTATGTATGTTTATATATGTATGTGCATGCATGTGTATGTGACATACATATATATTAAAAAATGTATTATAAGCTATTGACTTACACAATTACGGAGGCTAAATTCCACAATCTGTCATCTGCCAACTGAAGTCAGGAAACCCAGCAGTGTAGTATGAAGGCCTGAAAGCCAGAGAGACAATGGATTCTAATCCAAGTCTGAAAAGCAGGGAACCAGAAGCACCGAGGCCTGGAGAAGATTGATAAACCACCAGCCCAAGCAATCAGGCAGAGTTAATTCAATCTTTTGTTCTGTTCAGGCCCTCAGCTGATTGGATGTTGCCCACTCATAATGCGGAGGGCCATCTGCTTCACTCAGTTCACCGTATTCAAATGTCAGTCACTCCTGGAAACATCCTCATAGACACATCCAGAAATAATGTTTAACCAGCTCTCTGGACATCCAGTAGCCCAGTCTAGTGGATACACGAAATCAGTCATCACAAGAAATGTCCAAATTTTGCCTTCCATGAGCAATGCATGTATGAGCCTGTTGCCCCATAGCCTCACTAACATCTCCCTTTTTATTTTTTTCAGACTTGATATGTGAAAGTAATACCTCTTTTTTAAAAATCTTTAGTTCTTTGGTTTCTAGTACAGTTGAATATTTGATATTTTGTTGGTTATTTATTTTGCCTTTTTTCATATTTATATACTTTTTTACATTTTTCTAATGGAGATTTTTGTCTATTTCATCTTGAATTCTTTTATATATATATACACAGTAAAGTTTTGGGGTTTTTTTCTCCAGGTTACCAAATTGATTCTGAACCTCCTATATTTTTAACTGGCATTGTGGGTCTTGAATACTAATAACCAGTGAAATTATATTGCATTTAAAATTAAGGATTTAGAAGTATTTTATAGTAATCAATTTCCTTCCCATCCCAGTGTAACAAAGGACTTTTAAAGACAGTGAATTGAAAGTGACATTTTCCTGCATGTATGGTCAGAGAAATGATAAATTTGTAATTAGAAACAAGAATTCAGATATCAATACTAATTCCATTCTCTCTCTCTCTCTCTCTCTCTCGTTTTCTTACCTATATTCATACAAAATGGAGAAACGATTACACATGTAGTCAGGGCGGCTGTGAAACTCAAGCAGTTGGTTTTTCATTTTTTTAAGTCTTTTTGACTTTGTTTGTTTGTTCCTTTGATGATCCCATCTTTTGCATGTGAAGATTAACCTTTTCCATTTACTGCATGGAAAGATTAACCTTTTCTATTTACTGGTATTTTGCTCCATGACCTTGTCAGATGATTGCTGACCTTCCATCAAGGATACTTAAACGCCTGTTGGGTGCCAAGAAGCATGTTCTCAGAAATACAAGAGAAGGGAAAGAACAGCTCTGTTATTGCTCTCGAAATGCTGGGTTGGTAGAAGACAGTTTCTGAGAGGATGCTTTTACCCAAACAATTGTGGAGACACATTTGAAGCTTCCTTCAGAACCTGTTTGCATTTTCATTGTATTTTATTTAAACTACGGTTTTGGAAAAAAATAAATCCAACTTGATCATTATGCATTTCACTGAAATGAATTTAAAATTAAGCTCCTCCCCATCTTCACGTTATACTTCTTCACAAGAAAATTCATTTTTCAAAGGGAAAACAATGATATTCAAAAGCATGCTGTGATTGGGGCCCACAAAACAAAGCTAAAGGGAGGCTTTTCTTGGAGTAGGACAGTAGTTAGGCAGCAAGTGGGTCTGCCTTATTCATCATTGTGTCCTCAGGGCTAGATTGAGTGTGTGACACATAGAAGACACCCAATAATTCTCACTAAGTGAACAAAAGAAGAATTTCAGAATCATTTGATATAACAAGAATTTACTAATAGGACACTGACCTTTATATTCTTCCTCATACCCAAGGAACAAATACTTTATTTTTGTGCATTTAGATTTACCATTAAAAAAATTGTATTTAGATGTTACCTAAATTCTTTAAAAATATTATAAACATAAACAAACTATTATTTGATAAGGAAATCAATTTATTATGATATATAAAAGTACATGCTTTCAAATAAGATAATTTATTTCACTATGTGGGAAAAGTTATGTTTGAATAATTATGTTTTCATGACACTTTTTCTGAATAACCATCTCCAGTATACAAGAATGATAGATTAGAAATGACAGGATCAAAATGAGCTAGCAGGTTGGCTTGATGTGCAACCAAGTCTTAATAGATTTGAAAATATTATTAAATATTTAACTACAAAGAAAAGATTGTTTGTAAATTGTCAAGTTACTACATAGCAAAAGTAATGCATTGATTTCTTACTACTTTAAGATCACCATTAGAGAACTTAAGGGCAGTACAATGTTTTCAGATATAAAACAATTGACCATTTTCTCCTTTCTGCTGTGAGTCTTGCCCCTCTGACACCTGAGTAGAACTGTGAATGCAATCCTATGTTCGTGCTTTCAGAGTTTCCCTTTCAGAAATTGTTGTCATTTGAAGATAAAATGTCTGTATCTCTCTACCTCATTGACTCCCCATCTGTTGTCAACAATCATTGGAGAGCACTTCTTATTTCCCTCACGTCGTCCCTTAATTTCTTTGTCTCTTTTTTAACAGTTTCATAATTAACACTACATTGTGGTAAATATCCTTGGGAGAAATGCTACAAAAATATTTCAGTGCAGAATAGTTACATTACAGAGGTCTTGAGGTAATCTGGCTCCTATAATGGTACCCACATTCCCTTCCTTTTCATTGAGAAATAGACACATGTATTTTATTGCCAGTATTGTTAGTAAACACAAAATTATTTTGTAAACTGAAACAAATTAGAAGGATAGGTTTATTTTCTGAACAAAAACAGTGCCCTTAATAATGAATTGTGAAATGTATGATAAATATCTGAAATTTTCCAAGATCAAATTCAGAATTTTATCTAGCTCTTTGAGTCCATCTATGAGCTGTTATTAACATTTCCCATGTTCATTGTCAAAATCAAGAGCATCATTTCATCCAAATGACACCAATTTCTTAAAAATGCATTTTTACATATTTCTGGATGTTATTCTAGGAGAGATTCAGAAAAGAAACTGGCTGTACCATTTCAGAACACAGTAAGTGTTAATAGCAACTTCAAGTAGAGAGTGGCATTTTGGCTTCTTTAGGTATTAAATAGAGGTGGGATGAAGGGATATAAAATGAATTCCAAATGTAATTTACAAAGACATTTGAGATAACAAAATCAGAATACATTTTTACAAGTTGAAATTCTTTTACACTGTCATTAATAATAATAAGCTAGAGTCCGCATTTTTTACACTATTTGTCCCTACTCAATAATTTCTAGTTCTTGATTCAGGGCTACACATCATACTTATTGCAGGAAGCCTTCTTATATTAACTAATTACAGTTTTAAAAGTAGGAAAACAACTATCATAAATATTTCACAGAGTAAATTAGTTGAAAATGTGCTTCAGTATAAGTCAGCCAAAATTATTTCTTATGGTGATGTAAATTGAATGATAAATGTGATTAGGTAGCCCTTGTATATCAATTTCTTGACTTTAATGAGACTTTTGAGACTGTTAATATAAATAGTACTAATAGCTTGAACATCCCCCAATTTTTTCTTCTTCTTCCATTCTTATAAGTGCCTAACTTCTGAGGAATCCAAAAGTGACAGAATGATTCCAACTTATAATTTGAATAACTTAGACACAACATGAGGATTTCAGGACATCAAAAATTATTTTGGATAACTGTAGTAACTAAATTTTTGTGAAAAATTCTTGTAACATAAGGGAAAAGACAAACCAATTTCACTTAGACTAGCCTAAAAACTCACAGTCATACAAAAGCCCTAGCCCCAAGTTACATTCTCTTTGCCTTTTTAGGCTTTAAGAAATATATTCCGTTCTGTATTGGCTGTATTTTCGGTTCTGAAAATGTGAATAGAAATCCCAGCTGTGCTACTTACTAGTTGTGTGCATTTGGAGAAAATAATTAACACCTCTGAACCTTTATTCCCTCATAGATCATATTATTGGAAAATGTTATTAGAATTAAGTGACATTTACATAAAGCATATAGCACAGTCTTTGTTGTATAACTGTTAATTAACTGTTAATTATCATCAATATTATTATTATTGCCTTTACAACTAAAAATGGTGGGGGGTGGGGAAGGACAAGAGAAGACAGATATATGAAAGGAAACGAGGGTGAGAAATAACACAGGAAAATGTGAAAAATGCTCAGAGTGGGAATTTGCAAATGTTGGCATAGACATGATCAAAATAAAACAAGAAAGAAGGAAGATAATATGTATTGAGCAAATACAATATGCCAAGAAATAACTTGTCTCAAGCTTAAAAAAACTTGATTATTTCTTGCCTTTCTGTTTATGATGAAATCGAGGCTCAGAAAAAAATATGTGGTTGGATCAAAGTCCAACCAATATACTAACATTCTACTGACAACAAGGAATTAATATTCAGATATTCCTTCATTTAAAAATTTTTTTAGCACATACTATAATATCTCTAGACTGGAAAACTGTCTTCAAATACACCTTAGAAAACGTGGGCAAGGGAGACAGTCGTTGATATTCTGATTATTTTGACTTCTCTCAACTTCTTCCCATCATTGTGACATGTACTCTTCTACTTAGTACCAAGGAAAAAAAGAAATATCCCCTGGGATTTCAGAGGTTCTATTATCATTTAGAAATTCAAGAACATTGCTAAACTACAATATTAACTTAACATAGTCCTGTGAATTTCACATGATTATTCACTCCAAAATATTTTGAACAATTTTCTCACCCATATTCATAATCTATTTTCTGATAAGTCTTAGTGAAACTTACTTTTCTAGTATGTTAGGTTATACATAGTTTTAAATAGGATGCTGGTCCACTGAGGTAACCTTCCTCAAGGGACCTTACTGCAGACAGGTGGATGTATAAAGAAATATATAACTAAATAAATGTGCAAATTCTCAAGTTACTGAACATGTTCGCTATTGCTTTTCTCATTGAGCTCTCTTTCCAGAAAACACTTCCATAATTAGAGACCAATTCTGACAGAGGTTTTACTTAGGATCAGAGCATATATTTTGCTTCAAATGACCAAAGCTGAATATATTATTACAAGTCTAAAATAACATAAATGACATTTCTTAGTCAGAAAGTTCTCTTCCTTTCTGCATATGCAAGGATAAATCAGAAATCTTCACAAATAAGTCACATGTATTACTCTTACTATTTACCATTGATTTTAGAATTTAAGATAAACTAAAGTTGTATTTGTTTTTCTTTTTTAAACAGAAACATGATGTTTCTCACCTTATAAATCCATGCACATGTTAGGAGACAAACACATTAGTTTTCATTTAGTGTTTTTTTCTCTCAGGGCTATATATATATTTTTTCAACTTAATTGAGTGTAATTAACGGGTACATACTTAACCTGTACAATTTAATAAGTTTTACTCATTATACTTAAAGAACAAGCTCTGTTTAGGAATTTAGGTGATTTGCCCAATAAGCAACAAGTTCTGAATTTGAGGATATATTATCATGCACAAAGGATAAATTAGAAACAAAAGAATGATTCTTTCAAATGTTTGAATGTTATTGGTCTTATATCTTCCTTATGATATTACCATGGGGATGATCTCTCTTGATGGAACATATCCTGGAAACCAGAGTTAGGCTGCAAGGATTTTGATGTGTCTTCTTATTATTAACTTTTGTAGAGCTAAAGGGAAGGTTAGACTTTTCTGGTCTTCTGAAAACCTCTTCTTGGTCATGGTCTACAAAATTTCACTTGGCATTTATTCAAGTACTGTTGCATAACATAATATGCATGGATATTTCTTCTATTTACATTGAGTGAATTTTATGTAGGAATCATCTTTCCAAAGAGATTTATACATTTTATATATGTATCATTTCTACAATAAAAATTTAAGCTAACAAACTAGATATTTTTATATTCCCAAAAATCTTAGCTCAGAGATAAAGAGTAATATTTGAATAAGAGTTTGAGCCAATAATTGGAGAAAGCATTGTATCCCAAATGGCACTGAAAGACATTGAAAATATGATTATAACTAGAAAATATAAATACGTTGTCAAATGAAGCAAGCAGAAATGTGATGGGACACTTTTACTTGTACTTAGATCCTAAACATACTTAATTACAAATATAAAGGAATTATTCTCATTGGAAAATAATTTAGAGTAACAGATATTTTGAAATCTCCTCTAAGTATAAAAATAAGAGCTTGCTCTGGCCGGGCGCGATGGCTTACACCTATAATCCCAGCACTTTGGGAAGCCAAGGCGGGCAGATCAACTGAGGTCAGGAGTTCGAGACCAGCCTGGCCAACATACTGAAACTCGTCTCTACTAAAAATACAAAAAAAAAAAAAAAAAAAAAAAAAGTAGGTTGGCATGGTGGCAGGAACCTGTAATCCCAGCTACTAGGGAGACTGAGGTAGGAGAATTGTTTGAACCCTAGGAGGGACAGGTCACAGTGAGCCAAGATCGTGCCACTGCACTCCAGCCAGGGCCACAGTGCAAGACTCCATCTCAAAATAAATAAATAAATAAATAAATAAATAATAAGGACTTGCTCAACTAAGTCCTGGTTATCTATTCAATCGGACAACATACATCCTTTTAAAAAATTACTTATATGAAGGATATTTAATGGCATTGGGGAAAAGGGAAAAGTTAAGATAGAAAATACATAAATTGTCTTCATTATTTGTGATTAAATAGCACAGTATATAAGGTACAAGCATATGAAAATATTGTTTTGCTATTTTCTCTAAGAAAGTATTTTAAGTTTTACTAATTTAAAGTTGTCTCTATTTTCACATGTTTTACATTGAGCATGTAAAACATTTTACAATTATGAGATTTCTTTAGGAAGTCATAATGAAGTAAAATAACTTTAAAGAATAACAGTTTAGAACTTTACAAATATATATTTATTAATATCATACTTTACAATATGTACTATATTGTTTACTGGTAATATATCACATTATGAATATAAATTTATAAGTGGATATTCTTTTTTTTTTTTTTTTTTTTTTTTTTTTTTTTTTTTTTTTGAGATGGAGTCTCACGCTGTTGCCCAGGCTGGAGTGCAGTGGCGCGATCTCGGCTCACTGCAAGCTCCGCCTCCTGGGTTCACGCCATTCTCCTGCCTCAGCCTCCTGAGTAGCTAGGACTACAGGCGCCCGCCACCGCGCCCGGCTAATTTTTTGTATTTTTAGTAGAGACGGGGTTTCACTGTGGTCTCGATCTCCTGACCTTGTGATCCACCCGCCTCGGCCTCCCAAAGTGCTGGGATTACAGGCTTGAGCCACCGCGCCCGGCCTTATAAGTGGATATTCTGATACATAGTTAAACTGAGAAGATGAACCATCAATTTTCTACTGGTTTTTAAAACCCAACCATCATGCATTTGAAAACTGTTGTATATCAGGACGGCTAATGTATTTTTAACTTTCTTTATATCTACTTTCTCTAGAGCTGAGATAAAAAATGTTCAGTGTAGATAAATTTATGGGTTCAGCTACTCTGACCCTCTCAGAACATCCATATAAAGTTGGAGAACAACTGGCATATTTACAATCACGGAGTTCACTGCACGGATGTGGATGGATAAGTCACAGAGGATTCTTTTAAAGGAAAATAGGAGCTTTAAAATAAAACTCCTCACCCTTTATGATCACTCCCTTGCAGAGTTCATTTACTTTTATGGTTTCAACCATTATTTCTATGTCAAACAACTCCCAAATCTGTATTTCCAACCAAAATCACTCACCCTAGTTCTAGATTTGTTATTTCACACACAGTTCCATGAAGATATCTAATAGTCACTGCAAACTTAACTCACCATCACTTTTCCCAACAAAGTAGCATGTTCTACTTTCTAACCTTCTAATTTTGCTAATAGTATAAAAGTGCATCTAGTGTGCCATACTCTCCTTCTCAACATGGACAATTTGGTAGCATCATTCCTCTGGGTCCTGTAGTTCCTGGGTTGCATGAGTCACCATGTTCCATTCATTGACTCTTTACCTAATCCTCCATAGCTTTCCTGTGCAACTCTTGCATCCTAATCTAGCTGTCATCATTCATATCTAGAAGCTTGTAGTTGTCCTTGTTTTAGAAGTTGTTAGGTACACTAGAAATGTCATCACTGGCTTTTAATTAATGTTACTGCTTCGACCCACCAGCTATAGTTAACCTGACAAGATATGGAAATTAGAATGTTATTTAGATTCAATCTCCAGGTATGGAGATAAGCTCATTTTAACAATCTTTGTTTTAATACACTGAATATGTGTTGAGAAAATGCAAACTCTAATAGGAAAGATAAAAATATTCATTCATCCTCAGTAAATATTTACCCAGAACCTAAAGAGTATTAGTCATCTCTACCCTATTAAGCAGAAAAACAAAATCACTTCGTGGATACGCTGGAACTGTGTTAGAAAACGGACTTCAGGAAATCAGAGCATGTGCAATACAGTTGTGGCCAGAGAAGTACTTGTGCTGGTGTGTCTGTGTGTATGTGTGTGTGTGATCTTTTAATCAATCTGAATACATGTGAAAGGCACCTGCTTTATATTCAACATATTCTATGCTCACTAAGGATACAAAGAAGCCTACGACAAACTTCCAAATTGCTTAGAAGCAAATTGGTGATAGGAAACTCAGACATGCTAAACAAGGCAAATTAGATAAAATAAAATACAGACATCTCTAAGTATCAAAACTAATTTGTTCCTGCCAGTGTATTATAGAATGAATGTTCAGAAAATAGGAGCCTACTTTAAATTATTTTACATTAATCTCATGGATTTCCAGGGTATCCAAACCCCCAGCATCTTCATACAAATTGGTAAAATATTTTTAACAATCAGTATAACAATATATTGATGATTTATGGAGAACATATTGCTTTTAGGACACCAATTATCACATTATTTAACATTTAGTAACCCCAAAAGGGTATGTGGGTATGCAGAACACAAAGATACTACATTGTGTCAAATATAGATTATATTTCTTTTACACACAAAAAAATATAAATTAACATATATATATATTTTTTTAAAAGCTACATTCTCATTAAGGATGGCAAAGAGGTTAGTGACAACAGTGGGATCCCATAAGAGGGGTTGATCTGAGATATTAGCATTCTAATATTCTTTCTCCTTGATACCAACATTTTCATTGGTGTGTGAACATATTCATTACACCATGGTTTCAGTTTGGTTTATGGATTTGGAGTAAACCATTTGAAGTAATTACACAAATGTTGAAATATTGAATAATCAGGTATCTAGGGATATGTCTTCTTATAGGCTGATGGTTGGGTGCTTGGAATTATATACGCTATAGAATTAAATGGAGAATCAACCCAAAGCTAGAGTAATCAGGAAACATTAGGGAGAAACATTTAAGTGAGTATCAAAATTAGATAAAGCACCAAAGTAATACCAGGTGGTGTAGAACAGAGAGTCAACAATATGATGTCCATAGAGAGAGGTTATTTTCAAAAAACAATCATGAGCATGTGCACACGCACATACACCAGTGAAGCTACAGAGGCAGAAATATCAAATGTACAAATAGTATCCTGTAGTTGCAAAGTCGATATGTATTTATTATATTCACTATGCATGTTTTTTTCTTTGTTCATTTCATACAGACACATATGCACACATACATTCACATACACAGATACACACAGAATTCATTATATTGTTAGCCATGACTTAGTATTTCAAAATTATAAATAAAATTAAAGAAAGGCAATCTCTACTAGCAGCATCACCTTAAAACAAGACAGAAGGTAAATCATCATTAACTTTGTAAGAGCAAATACAAATATTCTTAACAGTAAGTAATTGATTAGTAATTCAAATCCAATTATGCTAAGTTGTAACCACAGAAACCTTTATAATTTTGAAAGATGACCATAATTTGAAGCATGGCATTGTTTATATTTTCATATTTTCTTTATTAGGTCAGAGATAAATAATAACAGCTATTTTTGGATCTGAAACACAAACTGGAATTAACATTGTGTGCATTTTACCAATGTCTCGCCTGCTCTACTTTAAATATAAATTGTTTAATATAGAAATTTTCACCTTTTTAAAATAAGCACAATCTCCCCATTTCTTGTTTTACCAATGTTAATTTATAACATTGTTTTAAAGACATTTTGAAGATAATTTATGGTAATTTAAAATTTTGAGACAAAGATTCTAATTTTAATATAAACATAAAATCTTAAAATTTCAGAATATAAAAGATACAAATAATCTACTTCCATTCCACTGTTATGCTCCCTGGGTCACTAGTACAGAAACACACACATGTACACAAGCACCCACTGTCACACGTAGACAACTTATTTTACATAGCAAAAAGGCAGGCAGGGATAAAATGTCTTTCTAGTCTTATTCTTCCACTGCTTTACAGGGATTAAAAAAATAAACTATCAGAAGATAAAAAGGGTTTAAAAGTGTTTCATTGGTGCTAATAACCAGAATAAAAAGGTGTAGATATTTAAAGAAAAGGCATATAGCTATTAAGGATAAAAGTAGAGTACAAATAGCTGGCTTAAAGATAAGATTTTATAGTTTTATCGAACTGTGAATACTTTGATGATGGTAAGGAAAATGTGACATCTTACACTATAGATATGGAAGAATTTGGAGTTGCTAAGATTCTCCTGTGAAAAAATAGTAGCCCTGGTAATCAGATTACTGTTACTTCTGACATGTAAAATCACGAGGTGTTTTTCTCTGTTCTGGAAGGTTCATATTATAAATCAGTCAGGTTAAAGATGCTCAGAGTTCTGTAATACACGCTGTTGGTAGTCCAAGGTTAATTGGATGGACAATTAGTCTTTGATTATCTGTCAAAGATGCTGTGGAATCCTACCAAAAAAAAAAAAAAAGAAAAAAGGTGGATTAAACGAAATGACCACGCATGTTTCTTCACTCTCCATAATTCTATCATTTAAAGAATAAATTTGGTCAAAATGCATAAGTGACGGCTATGAATTCTACAACTCTGATGAATTAAAAGGCAAGGCAGAGGTCTCATACTTTACGGGAGGGAAGAGCAAGAAGCTGCTAAGACACCAGAATACATGCTTGTATTTTCTGCAGGCACATAAATAATATCAACAACCCAAAGAAAATTGAAGAGGGAAGCATATTAATTTAAATATAAGCCTTGTTCTCCACATACATTTATTTAACAAAAATGCACTGAATAATTTATGCACAGCAATGTATTAAGCAGTAAAAATAAATCCATTTTACAAGTTATTACAGAGAGTGAGAGGAAGCCTGAACCAATCCAAGACCAATTACATGACAGTATATAATTAGAGATTAGATGTGATGCAGATTATAAGAGCTCTGGGGTCGTAAGTGAGCAGCTTCTCTATGAAATAAAATGATCAGTAAAAATAGCTAACAGTAGGATTAAACTGAATCCTTAGACAAGGGAGCCCTTTGTATTTGTGGGTTAGAACAAGACTACAAATGGATACACTTACCATGCATCTGCTCCCCGTTTTTTCCTATTTCTAGTTCTTCCTGCACTCAACGAACCTTATACACATGTGTATGGACACCCTCAACTAATATTAAATTCTACCTGTAATTATCTCATTATACAACCAATAGTTGCTCTTGGGTTATGTCTTAAGTCTGCGTGGCCAGTCTCCAGCGTGGCCAGCCTCCAGTGGAAGGAGACTTTGGGATCATTTGAGCAGAAAATGCAAATCCTGATGTCTAAGACTGTGGACTTGAAGGACACCACAGGTTTTGAATAGGGACATTCCCTTGGTTCCATACCCCTGGTCACATGGGAAGGGTCACAGCTAGAATAATGACAGAGCTAGGCTACTCAAAGCAGAGGATTTAGGGAAGAATATAAGATACTTCATAGTATGAAATTACAGAAGGATGTCAAGGCCTAATTTCTGATTACTTATTATGGATCAGAGATTAAAGAAAAATGTACAGTCAGGATTAAAGATGGGAGTGGCTAAGGAAGACTGTAAAGGTAGATTGCGGTAATTAATGAGTTTGGTGATAGGCACGTGTTCTACTTTTGTACAGCCACAGAGTGAAAAGAAGCTGGGAGACCGAAGATGAATTTGTTTTTAGCTACTGTGAGGAGGCACACTGTGCTCATATGAGCTCACGATAATTAAAGTGCCTTTTCAAGTAAAGAAACAAAGGCTTAACTCTTTCAAACAACACAAAGAAAAATTTAGTTGTACCTAGCATTCATGTCACCCACAACTTAATAGCTGTAGTAAGAAATTGTTAGCTCTCTAATGGACCTATACACATTTATCTTATCCTTTCTCAAAGGGCAGCATTACACTAACACTTGAAAAGGAATTTTTTGCTTTCTTTACAAGTGTCATCATTTCATTCTCTGAACACTTCAAAGCACATGAAGTCAAGAGAATTAGCACTGAGTCTCTTTGAAATGTGCATTACAATGATATTGCTTCCACTTCATATTATTGCTCCATTTTTAGACACTACACATATAGGATTCTGGCCCAAATAAGATGCAATTATGGAGGAAGCCTTTTCCTCTTGAAGTTTTAAGAGCTTTCCTACTTTACTGCAATTTTGGAGGAAGCAGCAACTCTTTAGAGAACTCAGTAGTGCCCTAAATGGCATGCTCAGGCAATCAGGCAATCACTTACCCTCACATCATTCAATGTTAAAGTGAAATTCACAGGAGATAATTCTATTTCAAAAATTGATAGTAATAAAGAAGTGACCAAATAAATGATTCTTTCTTTCATTAAATGCATAATCAGTGTGTCAATACAAGCTAAGCAAGACTTTTTCAACATAGGCAGTACGTCTTTTATTCCATCACTATTTCCCAAGAGTAAAAGCAAATGACTTTTCCTGTGTATTTTGAAAATTATTATTGCATTTCTTCTATTGTCTTCCCAAACCAGACAATTATTTTTAGAAACAATAACTTTGGAAAATTAAAATTCTGATTCCAAGCAATAATATTATTATAACCATCTAGTTCCCTAGAAGAAATAGCTTTAAAGTCAGACGTGATGGGAAAGAGGAAAACAACCCATAAGCACATAGTATCTTGATAGGCATTGGCATTGCCTCAGACTAAAGCAATGTATTTGTAATCTTATCAGTGCTCAATATATTGACCTTAAACACAATTTAAGAAATAAAATAAGTTGACTGCTTTTATTAGCCTCGTATACATCTTTACTACATGAACCTGAAGTTTGGTCAATTTAAATTGCACATTCTCAGAATCAAATAAGAAATGTCTCAATGCTATGAAATACATGTCAATTCATTAAGATGTAATCATCACGGTGTGTAGTTTCCAGCATCAATATGGTCCTTAAATTAACCTGAGCTGCCTTCACAGGAAACGGTGTAGCATGTTGTGCTTTGGTTTTAATGGGGACTCACGCTTAGTAACCATCAATGCATATCTACTGAATAACATATTAAACAACTATTAGGAAATTTGTCTGCAAAGGCCCCTGGAATTTGACCCTTCTCTTTAAAGACCCCAAATCTTTCTCTTCATGTGCTCAGAAATAATTAGATCCTGAGAGACTAACCTTGCTAACTAAAACGTCCACAGAGCTGTACCATACACCTACTTTCTGTTCATTATTTTACAATGGAAAATAATGTCACCGGGACTGGAAATACTTAACTTCAGTGTGGCCAGCACATTAGCTCCTCTGCAGTCTAACACTATGAGAAGCCAAGTCAAAATCAGAAACCACTTTATTGATTTACCGTGAGAACTAATGGTCTCAGGAGAGAGAAATACTCAAAAGTCTATTACATCAGCACATTCTCTTCACGAGAAGGACGTGCACAAGGGTGGCTTGGTGAGCTTGGAAGTAAAACAAGAGAACTGGCTGAATCAAAGCTTAATGTGCCTGTATGAGATGGCTGGAAGCCACTCTCATGATTGTGATGAGTTTCCCTCCACGAATGGAAATCTCCATCCCTTTGGCTACAGAACCTCACAGTTATTTTCATTCAATAGATGGGCTTTCCTTAGACGATGGAGATATTTTGAGAGGATGGTTAATGTACACTCTGCTGTATAGTACTTGAATCAGTGTGATGCCCATATTCCCTGGTGACTTTCCTTTTAGTTCTGCTTTTATGAACGACCAAACCTTTCTTCTGAATGGCACAAAGTGTTTTTATTATTTTTTTCTTAAGTAGTTTAATGTCGTTCATTTAAAGCACTCCTAAATCCTTCTGGCTTTTTACCTATCCTGTCACTTACAGATAAATTTCAAAATCCACCCTTGACATGTATATGTATTTTTTTCTACGTAGCAATTTATATTTCAAAGACAATCGATTCTTCTACTTTCCAAATCCTTAAATCCTTAGGGAGTACCTGAGTGTTGTCCTTAATAGTGTCAAGCTTTATTTTATTTTTCCTTTTATGCACAACTAGATTATATATAAGGGTTTACATAACTTATTTAACATTACACAGCTGGTATGCCATGATGCCTAGCTTCAAAACCAGCTGTTTCTCATTCCTAGCCCTAAATTCTTTCCTACTCTATTAAACTACTTCTTGGCTTTCCTGTAATCCTTACCTTTAGCTTTGTTAAATTCTTTGTCTCATTAACAATTGTATTTGATAACGATCTGACATATTCATTATTAAGAAAAAATGTTTCTGCACAGTTACCATGACATTTCTGTGGTTCTCTTTGTAGCAAATCTTATGGAAAATACTTGCTCATACGCAATCTCACTTTCCTTATTTTTCATTGTCTCCTGAACTATTATTCTTGTGCAACTCTATTCATTCAATTCCAATGAAACTATTTTATCAAAGTCATCAGTTACTTCATGTTAGCAAACCCAATGTTCAGGTTTTTTTGGTTTGTAAAAATATATTCAGAAAAATTAAATATGTCTTTTGTAAAATAATTTCTGCTCTTATAGACTGCAACTCCATAATCTCTTGGTTTTCCTCCTGTCTTAATGCTTGTTCCTTCTCATTTTTCTTTTCCGGCACTTTGCCTTTGACTAACCTCTTAGTGTTTTAGTGCTCCAGGCTCAGTTCCAGACCTTCTGGAGCTCCACCTCTGCACTCTCTCCCTAAGTAACCTCATTCAGTCTCATGAATTTAAACACAATGTGTATGTTCGCATTTACATTTTTAGCTCTGCCTTTTTCTCAGCACTCCAGTATATTCAATAGTCTACTTGACATCTCTATTTAGATGTCTATCCATCATCTTACCCTTAATGCATACAAAATGGACTTTTTCACTTGCTTCCATAGCCATCACCCCCAGATATCCTCACTTCTGCATCTGCTTTAGTCATTTCCATTTCAGTAAATGACAACTCCATCCCCACAATTGCTTGAGTCAAGTAGTTAGAAGTCATTTGTAATACCTTTCTTTCTCCATTACATCCAATTCATCAGTATATCAATTCCCTCTCTATTCAGAATATATCCTGAATCAGTCCATTTCCCTGCACTCTGACTACTGTCAGAATATTTCAACCAGCCCTTATCTCTAACTTAGGCTCCTAGAATAGCCTCTTAACTATCCTCTCTGCTTTAACATGTACCCTTGGCAGCCCAATTCTCCACCCAGCATATAGAAGACTATTTTAGAAATGTAAAGCAGATTATGTTTCTTTCCTTTTTAATCCTCTTTATTTCCTTCCATTCTAACTTTAATCACATTTAGCATTAAATGAAAATATTTTACCCCTTATCTATCTTACTAGAGCATGAACTATGAGAGCTGAGCTCTAGCTCTTTAGGTTCTGTCACCATATCCCAGCACTTGAAAAAGTTGCCCAGAACATTATAAATGCTCAGTAAAATTTAAAAACACAGTAAATAAATAATAAATAAGCAGTACCCCAATTGGAAGAATTTGGTACATTTGAAGTGTCATTTAATGGTCACTAGATGTATGCCGTGAAATCTGTCCTGATTACTTTTGTTCCCATTGCTTCCCTAGTTGAAAAGCACTCCATCCTGTGATTTCACTCAAACTCTATTCATTCTTGATGGACAATCAAATTCACTCTCAATTACAGTCCTACCATTAGATATTTCCTATGACCAATCATCTTTATCTGCCTCTGAAATCGCATGAAAGAGTGCTAACACTCCTTTGCGGTGTTTTCAATCCGTATTTACTGGTTGCTTATTACACAAATATCCACAAACTGCCAAATATGTACAAACAATACATAGATAATATATAGTTAAGGCCCTAATGAGATTCTCTCTTCCTCTAGGACAGATATCATGGCTTGTTCTGGTCTGCCTAGTCTTCCTTTAGTGTTATAAACATAAACAATACTCAAAGTAAAGTAGCCTGCTGATTCACTTAATAAACTGAGTGTATATGTGCTACTCAGAATAAGAATTTATTAAATGACTATAATTCATTGTTTGAACATGAAAACACCTGGAGAACATATTTATATGGATTCTATGACAATTATGCAGATACAAACACAAGCTAAAAATTGTATTCTATTCGTGCATTTATGAGCGAATCAAGCAAATTATACAACCAGTCGAAAAAGAATGCAAAACACACACACCCACACACACACACATTTATAGATCAGGAATATTGACAGATTATACAAACGGAGGCAAACACGCTTTCCATTGGAGATATTAATAGATTGTTGAAAAAAGTCTATTGAGCCTCTACCAGAGAAGACATGATTTGCATGTCTATAGATAGGAATTATTTTTGTGTTACTATGAGATATCTTTAACTAACAGACAATGAAAGATAAGACAATGAAAGATAAGAATCAGATAACCCGGGGAGATGTCCACAGGATTGTGGACAGGACACATTGGAGCACAAATTTCTCTCTGTCATTGAAGTCAGCCTTTCTGTATAGGTTAAATGAATTGAAGTTGAATGGTTTATAATGTATTTATTTAAACAACAAGACATGTATTGTGTATTATAGGAAGTAAAACATACATGTTCGTAAGTTTTATTTTAAGGTGTGATTTTATATAAATTTAACAATATTTGGAACATATTCATGGCAAACGTTCTCCAACATTTTATCTGCTCTTTACTTTTATTTTTGTGATATCTAGAAGACTTAATGTGTGTATATCATTAAAACAATCAGTGAATCCCCTTTCTTATGCTTTTATTTTGCTTATTGTTGTTGAAGAACTTGACTCCCTTTCTCAATGAATGGAAGAACACTTACAAATATTTATTGTGGTTTGTTAAATTTTTTATTCTATTACATATAATGCTATGATTCACGTGGAAATTATTTTGATATAAGAATTTATCAGGATTGAACGGAATATTTTCTTGATAATTAACTAAATGCTCTCCAACAAATTACTTACCTCATCTTTACTGCATTAATAAAAATGTAATTTTGCTTATATACTCAGAGGAATAACTCACTGTTTTAGTGTATTTGTGTGTGTGTTAGGTATAAATAATGAGCAACAAAGATTTGTCTCATTTTTTTTTCATAATTTATACATGATTATGTATTCATGGCTGATTGCTTTTCATGCAAATTCATTTTTACTAATTATTGAAAGTAGATGGGATACAAGGTAATCTTTATTGTTTATTTTATTCTTTGTAATAGAAAGTAACCTTCAATTTTATGCAGAATATTAGTTGAATTTGACAATATACTTGATTGATATTAACATGTTTCTATACGTAATCATGGCATCAAGATTAATATGTGAGCTTTTCATTCTGTTGAATGTAAAATGATGAAATTAACCCTTTTTATTTTGTCTAATTTCTGCTTCTCTCACTTTGTGTTATTAGTTTTACCTGTAGTGTTTTTTTAACATAATGCAATATTTTTAAATACTACCTTAAAATATATTATTTTTTCAACATTTTAGAAAGGTTTTGTGCACATCATTTTTTATTGCCTCATAAATAACTGAAATAATTTTCTTATTTTTATATGGGTAAAGTATTGACTGGAGAAAGAGTTCAACAATATTGACCATCTTATTTCAAATCCCCTTAGGCCAATGGGCAGGTATGTAATAATTAAAACTCAACCTCTGAAGTTAGTCAGACTTAGAGGTACAACCTCCTTTCACTGCGTAGTTTGTTTCTCACTTCTGAGTGGCTTGATCTTATTTATATTTTCTGCAAAGTATTCACTAATTTCTCCTTTATCCTTGATTTCTACATTTGCTAAGCCAGTTCTGGTTAGCGTATTTTATTTTTTGTTTCTCAGAGTGACAGTCTTTTTTTACATGTTGATTTAATTCACTTGGAATATAATGAGCTTTTTGCCTCTGTAAGTTCAGGATTTTCTTCATCTAAATAAAGTTCATCTTGTTTGTTTTCTATTATTTCTTCTATTGTGATTCATTAACATTACTAGTTTTTTCTTTAGGAAACCCATTTTTTTCTTTTTAATCTCTTGTCCTCTTTTTGATAGCTAATAAATTTTTAGTTGGATTTTCTGTTATGTTTATTTCGATTTTCAATAGAAAATTTTCATTTACTTATCTTCCTTTATTATAACATCTAGCTGTCTTTGTATTTCTGCTTTTTCCTTAGTCAACACACTTTCCCCATCATTTAGGCCTTAGTATCTCTTGTTTTTAGCTCTAATTTTATTACGTTCATAATTTACATGACTGATTTTGAGAGCACAGGGCACATGCTGTTCAAAAGGGAAACTGATTTTCTTGAGTAAATTTTTTTCCAGAGATATGATCTCTGTTTGACTCTGGAATATAATCGTTTTTCTATACAATTTTACTAAATATTTTCATGGGCCCAATTTGGTTTGTTTTATTTTTATTCTTTCAATAAAAATTTATTCAGTTCTACTATTTTCCAAAACGAACATAGATTAACTTTCTTGGTATCCCACCAAAGAAGTTATTGGACTCTGTTTCAACACACATCAGGCACTATATGATGCAGTGAGGATGCCCCAGGAGGAATAGGGAGAGAGAGGTGTCTCACTGGTGAGTTTCTCTTTGCCTTCCAGTTTGGCAAGACTGTTGTATTTTCTTTATGGCTCACCTTAATAAGGTGGGAATGTTGACATTTGGGGAAGAAAACACAACTTTTCATTCCCCCTGCTGGGATAAGCATTTGCTGAGCGTGTCAATGCATTATTTTCTACTGTACAGTTAATACCAAAGCATTCAATAACAAGAAGCCAGAGAAGTAAAAGGAAATGCTCCATGCCAGGCATTGCCAGCAGTGTCAATATTGGTTATTTTTATTTTACTCTGTTTCCTGATTTTTCTTGAAATGAATTTGGCCTCTGGGGTGTTCATTCAAACTGGTTCTGTACATTTTACACCTAGGAGTGTGCCTTTAAATTTCTTGTGATGTTTTAGAAATGATGTCTTTTCTCTTTTAAAAATATAGTAATTATATTAGAACTCAAGAGGAAAATAAACTAGACATCTATCCTCGAGTGTACATAATACCCAAGGATGCACTCAATCTTTCTTCTATTTTAATTTAATTCCACCTAGAGTGGAGGGAGCCAGACATATGCATTTTTAAATCACTTATTATGATTTTTCTAAAGTTGTTGAAGCTAGGCTTTGGCATACATTTAAATAAAGCATCATCATCTCTTTTTAGGTATGTGCATCCATAAAAGTTTTGGCTTTGTTTTGCTATATCACACATTATATGCCACATTTTGCTGCAGGAGTAACTCTCTTTTTCTTAACCTGGTCACAGACTGCTCAAAAGTGCTCTCCCTCTTATTGTTTTGTGTTCATCAGTATCTCGTATTTATGTTTTGTACTTATAGCATCAGAGGAATATAGACGCTTGCACAGCATCCTGACATAACTCATAATTTTGCATCAAAACATAAAACCAGTTTAGTTTCAATGCAGAAAAAAGAATTTCAGATGCATTAGGTGATGTCCTACCAGTTTGCCCTAATTTTCACAGCCTCCAGAGAACTGGTGAAATGAAATGGAGAATTCAGATGCTGTAACTGCTTTTAGCTCCTTTTGTGCCTCAATGATTTTGGATTTTATTAGTGTAATAACACCATTCACAGTTTTATATAGTATGAAAAGATAAATGCATATTATCAGTATTACCAGCTTGATGCTTAAGCATACTTTTCTATTATTTTTAATGGGAAGAAAGTTTCAGTCTCTTGATTAATTTTTATGATCACTGATGGTGTGTTGTAAGTAATTCTCTATAGGCAAAACCCACTAAAACAATTATACATAGTTGGTTAGTGCTATCTGTCTAATTCCTTCAAGATTAACAACGTATCTAAAACTGAATCTATTGTTTTTTTATCACAAATTTATTCTAGTGATACAGGCTCTCAGAAATTATGACCAAAAAGAAAACAGTGATTTATCCTAGATTCTTGTTTGCCTTCACTCCTACTTCCATAGTGTCCTAGAACAATTTTTAGACACTCCATTCTTTTCTAATCCTACTACTATTGCTTTAGTCTGGGACCTAATCCAGCCTTGAGTCTTATTCTTCTAATTTGATGTAGTGAAAAGTTAGAAAGCCTAGGGACAGAATGTAAAATGAGAAGAAAGTAAGTTCCAAGATGGAGACCTGAGGAATGACGGTATAAAGCAGCCAAATGGAAAAGGTAGATTATCCAACAAAGACTGAGAGAGCAGCCATGCAAGATGAGAACTTAGAAAACATCAATTACATTTAATGATAAATAACCATTTAATCATAGTTGCATGACCAAAAGCTTGGATTAAACACAATGGGAGTTGAAGAATTAGACTATATGTAGTTTCCTTTTTAATTTTTATTTAAGAAATTGTATTAAAGGAAAAGAGAACTGGGGGTTGGATATCTGTGAGAACATGTGGGATCTAGCAAGTTTTCTTGTGGCTGCCATTGTTGCTATGATGGGCATTATTAGAACATGGCAGCATGCCAAGGAGTCACGGTGGCTGAAAACTCAGATCACACAGTGGCTGCACAGATGGGTTGGGATTCCTGAAAAAGCAAAAAGTAGATGGTTTCACCTTTCACGACAGGGCTATTAAAACTTGAGGAAGGAAGGATACATGTACATGAAAATAGAATTTTAGATGTACTGCTGAAATGTGAGCAAATTCCCTATGGCATTATCTGTGTTCTCACTGGAAGATCTAATTGCACTGGTAGGCTGAGAGTAACAATCTAGAAGATGAATCATAATTTTAAGAAGAGTGGAGAAAGTAAGCAAGTATTACTGTTGTGTGTGGCAATGTCTTTGATTTCCAATTTTATTCAAAATTTTCTTGAAATAGATATTTTCAAGGAAATTATGAAGTGAGAAATCTATCAATATGTTAAGTACTTCACCCACCAACAGCATGTTAAGATATCGTTTGTTAGTCTATATTCCAGACCTAAATGGTTAGTCTTTAATTGTAGAATGTTTCCTCGCTCTTTCTTAGTTTCTTGGTTTCTTTTGCTATTTTGACCGCATTTTACTTCCTATTTATGTCTTCTGATTTGGGAAGTATGCATACTATTTTTATGACTGTAGACAAATAATGTAGCTTTTCCATGATTCAGTTTCCTCATCTGTATAATGAGAAAAATATTAACATCTGCCTCATATATTTTTAAAAAATATTCTGTGATATAATATATATAAGGCATATAATAACATGGCAATAAATACTGGCTACTATTATGATTGTTTACCTTTACCTTATTCATAATTGTAGGGGGATAGATTTAGCTTTATTTTAGTTATTTTATTTTAATCAAACCTCGTCTCTTGGGAAAATAATATGGAGTTTTAGACACAGAATATTACTTGCTGCATTATTCTTATTTCAATAATTGTTCTGCTCTTTTCTTTGTTCCATACCATGTCGACAATTATTTAGGACAACATACAAACTAGTAAAACTAGCATAACTTGACTAGTAAAACTAATAAAACTGACTTTATTAATAAAACTAGTAAAACTGGTTTTACTAGTATTTAATATACCTCAACTTTTAACCTTTTAAGTTTAGGTAGTTTATGTGATTATTTCAGTTTGTAACTTTAATAATTTTATTTTTAGGATTAACTGGTTTTTTGAATAATGTTATCAAGAAGCACGTATTGCTACTTGCATGTTTGTGTGCATGTGTCTGCATGTGTGGATGGGGTGATACATGAGTGAACTTGATCATGTCATGATCAAGGCATGACCCTAAATATTAATTGGATTGGATAAACAATTGGTCAATTACTATTGACCTTAAATATTAATTAGACATAGAGTCAGAATTTACAAAGCATCAGTATTCTATTTGTGAGGAATTGAAAAGGAGAAGACTAGTAACCACAGTTCTTTCAATGTGTAATACATTTTATACAAGCATTTGCTCACTCCAGGAGGAATCTTAGGAGTTTGAGAGATCATTTTAGTTGAGACATTGAGTTTAGTAATGTGATCAACCCTGGTTGTAGGAAGAGCATAACTTTCATGCATTTTATTATTATTTTTTTCTGCTTCCAGTTCCATTGAATAGAAATTTATTATTATGAGAGATTATGTCCTATTAGGTAAATTTCACCATATTATTCACCCACTAAGGGAACACAGCAAATCAATAAAATGCCATGTTTTCAAAATAAGCATAAAGAAAACATTTAAGTTAAACAATAGTCAATGTACTCTGTCTTATTATTTTTTAAATAATAATTATCTTTAGGGGTGTATAAATATGTGACCAGCTTAAATGTATATTACAATGACTAATTTGCTGTAGGCTTTTGTTTTTCTTTTTCTTTACTAAAAGCTACAAACTACAACTGCCATGCTTCTATTGCCATCTGTATCCTCATTAGCTTTTTAAAGAACTTGAACTGGATTTTTATTCATTCAGAGTTTAAGAGAGCATGAAACCCCTTAGTGTGATGTCCAACATGATTATGTTATATGAATTATGATATGCTTTATGCTAAATAACACAATTCCTCTTCCCTGGAGAGGAAAACCAATCTTTTCACATGAAAGGTACTAACGTGGCATATCTTAAGCAAGAAGATATTATTCTGCAGCCCAGATTCATTAACGCAAATTTGATAGGATCATTAAAAATATCTCTTGTTCAAAGACCATTTAAGCATATTTTAAAGCACTTTTCATTTTAAAATGATACTAAAGGAAGTTTTCCAAGGCAGTTTCAGGGAACCTGAGTAGTCATATACGAGCATAGTCTCGTTCTCTGGCTGTAATTCTGACTGCTACCAGAACTTCTGGTGCCAAGAATGGAATCACAGAATGCAATCTCAGCAATTTACTAGCTGTGTGACCTTGGATAAGTTTCCTAACCTTTCTGAAGCCATTATTTCATGTAAAAATAACTAGTATTTTTGTGAGGACTAAATGAGGTACTACTCATTCATTTCCCAGCTTCATAACTCGAAAATGTTTATTGCTCTATCTCCTACATGCTAACCCCAACTTCACTTTGCACAAGTTTCGTTTTGTCTTTAATTCTTTAATAATCATACCAACTTGAATATACCAGTGACACCTCCAACTTTGCAACAATCTAAATCAAATTTCTAATATTATATTATATTACCCATGACACATCACTTCCTGCCATATATTACAATTAATTATCAAGCATGCAATTTCTTGATTCATTGATACTAGAAACAATTGCATGCACTCCTGGCACTCCTCATGGTTTTCAGGCTGTTCTCTCCCTGTGAATTATCTTTGTTTCTCCCTCCTCTCAGTTTGAATCCATGCATTCTTCAGCGAGTAAGGCCAACTTCCTTCTTTAGATTTCTTCTCACCTTGCAAATGCATCTATTGTTAATATCAAAATTTTAAGGCTCAATAGAACAATCTGGCTTAACCTGAACACAGAAGGCACACTTACAGGACTGTATCTTTGACTCTATGAACTGCAATCCTCTGCAGGTACACTTCCCCCAAACATGAAAAGCCATTTCTTTTTCTTATTTGGTTTTTATATGAGACAGCATGTTCTTAAGAACCGAAAAAACTCTTTACCTCTAAGTAAAAGCAGTGTTCAGGTAATCCAGCTGCATGTCATGAGAAAGGAGAAGGAAGAGGAAACAAAGTATGCTCAAGGAGCTTTCTGATCGCTGTCATCAGCTGAAGTTTACAAGATTCAATAAAGTTGATCCAGTTTATGAAACATCTGGGAACGAATTATTAAGAAAATATGCAATAGTGGCTGATTATTAAAGTTACTTTGGAGTCTTTTTTAAAAATACAGATTCCATGTTCCACTTCTATAGGTTATGATTCCATCATAATAGATTGGTGTGAATATCTGCTTTCCTGGACTGCGTGTAAAGCATAGCTTTTATGACTATTATTTTTTTCTACTTTCAGTTTTATTGAGTAGATATTTGGATACTTGTGATGAGCAGTCAGCTCAACTCAAGATCATTGTGTTAGGACAGGGGTCAATAATTACATTTCAGATGTTGGTGAGATGCATAGTCAAATCAGCCAGTGGGGACCCTAGTTCTGAAAGTTTCCTGCACCCTGTGAGACAGGGTCTTCTGATGGTCTACGCTAAAACACTTCTTGTCTCTACGTCTCTTTAACTAACCCCTTTGCATACAAACAAGCTTTCTGTATCAGATTCTGTGTGATACCAGCAAGGTCACCTTCTCCAGGCAAACACAGGAAAGCAGGGAGGATATAGTACAGACTTGTGAATTTGATCTCCCCCAGGTTGTATCTGCTAATCTGGGAGGATAAAATAGAGACATGAGTCTAAGGAATTCCAATACCTCCCCACCTCAAAATTAATAATAGTCATAACTGAGAAACAAAATAAAATTAAAAAGTGTATTTTTAGAGAAAGGAAAGGGGAAGAAAATAAAGTCAATTTCAGAAATTTGTAGAAGAGCACCCCCCACCCCAGTTATTGGTGGAAGCTAACACATTCGAAATATACAAATTCATTTACCTATATTTGTATTCCTTTATGTTTCATTTTACATCATTCCATGCCATTCGATTCATCTCTGATACATATTTACTTTATGTGTGCCTGCAAAATCAGTTTTTTCTGCTACCTTTAATGCTTGCCTTCAGAAAGCAGTCTGATGTTGACCAATCTCAAACTTTTTGTTGGATTCAAACTTTTTGCAGTCTTCAAAACAATCCAATCACACAAATCAGTTAATAATAAAAGCTTGTATTATTATTACTACAACTATGACTTTGCCTTCTATTACTAATACTAACTTTGCATAGCACTATTTGTCAGATCCTGCCTTAAGCCATTCTAGGTATTCAAGCATTCAGATTGATAGGTATTAATTCATTTCATCATCTCTTTCAGCTGATATCAATCGTACTTCCAGCCCTGCTGACTTTCATAGAGCAGCACAGTGCAGAGACAAATGCAGGCTTAAACTTGAATATCTCGCTTCTGGCAGGCTTGGAGCCAGGCCCCTCCCTGTCACATGAGCAACACAGTCACCCATTAACCAAACTAAACTCTGAGTTCGTTTTCTGACACTGGCAAGCAAGAAACATCTACCTAATTCACGGATTTAGTCTGAGTTTACGTTTCAGTGGGTATATCACCTATAATCTTTTTGTGTGAAGAGTCACTGACTCATTCAAAGAAGATTTTTCACAAATTTTATTTCTTTTCTTATTTTTAATAGATAAAATTGTCCTGTGTTTCGAAAGGCAGAACATTTTTAGAACAAGCACAGTGAAGCTGTCTCCCACACATGTCTCCTCTTCCCCTCATCTCTACCCCGCCACCCTTCCCCACCAGCAGGGACCATTGTTATTAATTTCTTATGAGTCCTTCCAAAGTACATACAAATGCAAATGAATATATTCTTTTCTTTGTTTTATTTTATTTGTAGTTCAATTTATTACCATTAATAATTATTACAGTTAATAACTTTACATATTTATGGGGTACATAGTGACGTTTTGATAGATGTATGTCCGTAATGATCAGATAAGAGTAACTAGCATATCCATCGCCTTAAGCATGTATTATTTCTTTGTGTTAGGAACATCCAATATTTTCTTTCTAGCCTTTTGTAACAATATTATTAACTGCAGGAACATATATTCTTATATTTCCAATTTTCTTCTTTCTTTCTTTTTTTTTTTTTTTTTTTTTTTTTTTTTTTGAGACTGAGTCTTGCTCTGTCGCCCAGGCTGGAGTGCAGTGGCCGGATCTCAGCTCACTGCAAGCTCCGCCTCCCGGGTTCACGCCATTCTCCTGCCTCAGCCTCCTGAGTAGCTGGGACTACAGGTGCCCGCCACCTCGCCCGGCTAGTTTTTTGTATTTTTTAGTAGAGACGGGGTTTCACCGTGTTAGCCAGGATGGTCTCGATCTTCTGACCTCGTGATCCGCCCGTCTCGGCCTCCCAAAGTGCTGGGATTACAGGCTTGAGCCACCGCGCCCGGCCCAATTTTCTTATAAAAATAGTAGCGTACTAAACCCACACTTTTGTATCTTTTTTTGAGTTTTTTTCATTTAACATTATTATCTTGGATGTTTTTCCTTATTAGGTCACAGAAACCTTTATTATTTTTTAAAAAAATCTTTGTATTTAATCTATTTTATGAAAATAGTATAATTTATCTAACCCAATTTCTACTGTGGATTAGGCGATCTAACAGCTTTTGCTAACATAAAAATTGCTACAGGGAATAATCCTTTGCATTTGTTATTTTGTACATATGGGAATATTTTCATGTACTTAAATCCTAGAAGCAAAATTTCTGATTTAAAACGTATATTGATTTTGAGAGTGGCGCAGAGTGTGCACATGTAGGGACAAGAGGTATATGGAAAATCTCTCTACCTTCCACTTAATGTTTCTATAAATTTAAAATTGCTCTAAATATAAAATCTATAAATTTTTAAACATAATATAAAACAAAAAAGTACCTAAATAAGAAATATTTAATGAGCACTTACTCTATACTATGTCATCAGGCTCTGTGCCCAGTACTAGGGTTATAACTGTGAACATACATGTATGTGTGAGGGTGTCAAGAAGTAGCTACAAGACCAATTCCATGGAACTAAAGCCATACCAATGATTAGCTTTTTATGTTTCATTTATGATATAAAGGGAAAGTTCTTTTTAAATTTCATATTATTATACCCTCTAGGCTCACATCTAAAATTCTACAATTAAGGACTCATTCAAAATAAGCCTTTTATTCTTTGTAGCCTTATTTAAAAAAAAAAAAACATAAATACTATTAGGAAAAATAAAATCCTAAGGAACACACCTACACCACTACTCAAATCACACTGAATCATAATTACTTATATGTCTACCCCCACTTGTAGACAGCGCTGATTTCCAGGATGCCCATGTTTAGCATAGAATTGCTGCTCCATAAATGTCTGCCAAATGGAATTGTGTTAAGTAACAAGTCAAAAATTAGGAGATTTACTGTATGCTGTTATTTAGTTTATGAGATGCTTTCTCCTATGATAGGCGGGGTCAAATTTATAGCCAGATATAAGTGAGTGCTCTGGGGTGAAGAGATTTCTGCTAAAAAGGGAGAAAAAGGAAGCAGGAAAGAAGATGAGGGTGAGGAATTGTTTACATCTGACTCAGAAACTGTGTACTTTAGAAGTTGCTTATTCCTCATTTGTGTTTTCTTTATTTACATGGAAAATGTATTGTCTTTTTTTTCAATATAAGATCTACCCACAGATCCTAGAATCTGTTAGTATTCTCCTAAATGCAAGGTAATATTGTCTGTTCATATTTTCATTATTTGTAGAGAAACACACATGAAGTAATTGGATATTGGGTGGAGGTGTTTCCTTCTTTGATGATTAACACTTGGTTATTTTAATACTAGTAAAAGGGTTGATGTAAAAAGGAAGTAGGATTTGAGACACTCTCTTCAATAAAGCTTCTCCCTGACCTTTGTCCAGAGGCCTTGTAATTGTACAGATAAAGATGTGTGTGTGTGTGTGTGTGTGTGGCGGGGGGGTATCTTGAAGCCTTTTTAGTATTGCTATTGTTATTACAGTCATCCCTTTGTATCTGTGGGGGGATTGGCTCCAAGACCCCTGAGGATAACAAAATTCAGGGATACTCAAGTCCCTTATATAAAATGGGGTAGTATTTACATGTAACCTACACCCATCCTCTCATAAACTTCAAATAATCTCCAATCACCTATAATACCTAATACAACGTAAATTCTAGGTAAATATTTGTCATATTGTATTTTTTTGCTCTTGATATTTTTTATTCTTGCCTTGTTTTTTTAATTTATCTTTTTAAATATTTTTGATCCATAGTTGTTTGAATCAGCAGATGCAGAACCATATGGATAAGGAGAGTCAAGTGTACATTATGACAAAATAGATACTCATGTTCAAGAATACAAACAGCCAGTAGTTTGTTTTTTGTCAATAATAAATTAACCTTAGCTTATTACAATTATTTTCCTTTTAAACTTCTTTAAGCATTTTAAATCTTTTGTTGTAACACTTGGCTTAAAACACAAACACATTTCACAGCTGTAAAAAGTTCTTCTTTCTTTATATCTTATTCTATAAGCTTTTTTCTATTTTTAAAATTTAAAATAAAAAAAATTGAAACAGTAAATAGATTGGATGAAAATGGTATTTTACCAAAAACTGTAATGTCAGTATAGTCATGAGAAAAAGACCAGAAAAATCCCAATTGAGGGCATGCTGCAAAATACTTGACCTGACTCCATTGAAAGTCATCAAAGTTAAGGAAAGTCTGAGACCCAGTAAAAGCCCACAGGGGGCTAAGGACTAAACATAGTGTGGGATCCAGGAACAGGAAAATAATATTAGATAAAGACTAAGAAGATATAAATGAACTTTACTTAATAATAATTACCAATTTGGTTCATTAGTTGTGGCAGTGTAATACCAATTCATTAGTAATGTAAGATGGTAAGAATATGTGAAGTTGGGTGTGCAATATGAGAACTCTATGTACTATCTTCACAATCTTTGTGTGAATCTAAAACTATTCTTAAAAAGGTTTATTGGAACAATAACATCCTTTGAATCTGCCTCATCCCATCTCTGCAGAGATAATAAAACCTAAAGCCCATCAATCAGTCCTATTACAAAACTCAAAAGAAAAAAATGTACCAAACGTTAACTTGGCCTACTTCATCATTTTGTACTGTCTGAGATTATTTTTTTTACTGTTCGTATAAATTTAGTTTGCACCTGAAATACATCAATTATATATTTTTAAAAAATGAAATAGAAACAGAAAGAATATAGGACATAAGAACAAAGTATCAATAAATATTTTTGTACTCTGTGTCTTGGGGATCTCTTGTCATAAAATTGTCTTCAGACCTGGGCTTTTGTATTTCTCTGACATTAGACAAAGTCAAGCAAGTGCAGGGCTGATAAAAGATATCTTATGAGACATTTGATGAGAGATGGTCCTTGTCTGACAGAAGCAAAATTATACCACTCCTGATGATTTAAGTAAAGAGAAATTATTCCTATAAACAATTCCTCAGTCGGGTGATTTCATGGGTATACCTTTCCAAATGAAATATATACACACACACACATATATATATATACACATATATGTATATATATACACACACATATATATACATATATATACATATATACATATATATGTTTGTGTGTGTGTGTGTATACATATATATATTACTCCTTCAGTGCAGCTGAGGAATTTTTTTTTTTTGAGACAGAGTTTCACTCTTGTTGCCCAGGGTAGAGTGCAATGGGATGATCTTGGCTCACTGCAACCTCCACTTCCTGGGTTCAAGCGATTCTCCTGCTTCAGCCTCCCAAGTAGCTGGGATTACAGGTGACCATGACCACACCAGCTAATTTTTTTGTATTTTTAGTAAAGACAGGGTTTCACCATATTGGTTGAAGAATTTTTTTAGAGAAAATAGGCAAACTTTCTCACAACATGACTTGAAAAAATCCTATTTCAATATATAAATTCAGTGTGGCCACTAATGGTAATTAAATATTAATCTCATCCTTGCTAAGGCACGTAAAAGCTGCCTTAATGCAAGAAGAGGAAGAAGAAGAGGAAGAAGAAGAAGAAGAAAGAAGAAGAAGAAGAAGAAGAAGAAGAAGAAGAAGAAGAAGAAGAAGAAGAAGAAGAAGAAGAAGAAGAAGAGAAGAAGGAGAAGGAGAGGGAGGGGGAGGGGGAGGGGGGAAGAAAGGGGAGGGGGAGGAGGAAGGGGAGGGGGAGGGGAGGAGGGAGGAGGAGGAAGATGAGGAGGAGAGGAAGAAAGAAAGAAAGAAAGAAAGAAAGAAAGAAAGAAAGAAAGAAAGAAAGAAAGAAAGAAAGAAAGAAAGAAAGAAAGAAAGAAAGAAAGAAAGAAAGAAAGGGCAAAAGCTTATTTGTAACAGTCTCCTTCATAGGAAAGTGTTGGGGCTGGAAGCAACCCATCTATAACCTAAAGCCAATAATTATACTGAATTAAGTGTCCCTTGGTAATACAGGCTCTTATCAAACCCATGCTGAGCCTATTAAATCTCATTTCAATCTTAACAAGTATTCCCAGTCAATTTAAACCACAGTTTAGCAAGCTGCCACTCTCAGGCCTTCCCAACAGTCTCTTAAGAATGGAGAATTTACTGCCAGGGCCATTACACCTATCAGCATTTGTTAACCACTATTCCTTCTCAGAGAGCATTTCATTGGTTAGCAGCCAGGAAAACACTCAATGAAGTTTTCATTCTGTCAGTTCTTCTATAGTACCAGGCATATACATAATATAATTAAATGTCAAAGAAGTTTATGTGGTGTTTAAGTGACTAGAATGGATCCTAGATCTGAAAATTGGATTAGATATATGAGGTAGGAGGAAGTATACATTGTTTCACTCCTCATTCCAGACCTCAAAGGCCTCCACTAGCTGTGTTTATTATTCAGTTACCCTATAAATTTTTCTTAGTGCTTTATGAAGTTCAAATAACTCCATCTATCAAAAGGAGTATAAGTTATTTTAATGTCTTACTGCTCCAGGAAAAAAATAAACTCAGTGTTTGAAATACAATTTTTAGGAAACATATTTAATATAATGGGAGTATGGAAAAGGGGGTTTTCCGTGGGAGTATGGAATCCATAAGAAAAGTTAAGGTGTAAACCTGTTATGTAATAAAAGCAATGAGTCAGACCTAGGAAAGAAATTCAGTTTTACATGTTTTCCTATCCTTCATCCTTGCCAATTTCTAATCTTTTGGTCAAAGGTAGGCTTGCTTTCAGCTCTTGAGAATTTGGATTCTAATTGGCTGCCTCCTGTTGTTCAGGACAGGTAAAATAAAAATGAGATGACTTTGTCCAAAAATTGTTTCATAGAGCAAGCATGGGATCCTTCTCAAGATGGGTGCACAGGTCATACATTCATGAAGCCAGTCCTTTTGGTGTTTATATCTCTCTTATGGTAACCCTTGCATTCTACATAAACACATTCACCTGCTAGACACGTACATGGCAGAAGCAAGGCAGACATCCTGACTGAAATGAGAGCCAAAGGGAATAGGTGTTCCCACCAGATGAATGGCCTTAGCTAAACTTGCAATGTTTGGCTGGCTACCACCTCTGAATTCTCAGACAGCTTGCTTTTCTCCCAAGAGTCCCCAGCCAATGTTGTTTTGTCCTTGCCCACATTTTCCTCTTCAAAATGCCTATTCATCCATCTTGGGCCTTCAAGCCTCGCAAGCTGCTTTGTAGCAACTACAAAATTGGAAAACATACAAAGGCAAAAGAACTACAGGGTGCTAATGTTTATTTTTTCTCTGCTAAGATTAACTCATGCACACTTGAAAACATACTCATTGGGTGCCTATGTCAGGAACTCTATATTATAGCATGTTAGTAATAACCTTTTGCAGCAAAGCCTTAACAGAACGAAGTTAACTATGGAAATCCAGGGTTCATCACTGGTACAAGGTAAGGAGGAGGCTAAAGTGTGGTGCTGGACAGGGTGGGGTAGGGTTACTTCGTTAGAATAAGGACTGTTCATTTTCCTTTCTATGTTTCAATGAGTCACATCCAAACATCTGATTTGTTGCCAGTGAATCTAGTTATTAACTTTTTTTTTTTTTACCAGTGGTTACAATATTACCAGATGTGCTATTAGAGTGTGGTATTTCTCAGAATAACCCACAGCCTGGGTCAGTGAGAAGAGAGAGTGTTCATGTTGTATAATAACTAGAAGTAAACCTCTTAAATTTTAATTCCTTGAGAAAGCACATCCACAGGTAATCTCTATGCCTTTATTGTTTATCCATTGATTTCAAAGCATCTTTTACATTAAGAGGCCAATAATCCTACTGAAGCAAGAACTTTAATATTTTAGTAAAACAAATAGAAACTAAGTAAGGAAGTTAAGTTGCAGCAGGTTGCAAACCATAGACTTTTATATTTGGAATATAATTTCTATAGATTTTATAACTTCTTGGTGAAAGCAATACGTTTAGGCATTTTTTTTTTTTTTGCTTATTCATTAACCTGTATTAACACCTCACTGTGCAGCAGGGTGTTTACATAAGTGATCTCAAAGCAATTTTATCAATAATAGCTAAAATGCTAAAACAAGCACCCATTCCTACAAGCAAATCAAAAATATAAGAGCAAAAATGATAAAATTCAGTGTGATAAGATTATAAGAAAATAGTTATTCCATTTTATATCCTTTTGGTGAAATTAGGTTATATTCTTTTGGTGGAAGCATCAATTAGAAAAATCTGTTATTGAGGATAATATTACAAAATGTTCAAATTTTAAAAATAATTAGCTTCTTAGAATTTACCCTTAAGACATCATCAAGGATTGGAATTGTCACTTACAAGAGAAAACAAAAACTGTTCAATTAAAGGAGAATCTTTCATCAATTAGTGAGTGAGTGTGGTGTGCCGCTCATTTTCAAGATGTTGGGAATATAGTGATTAACAAAAACTGACAATATCTCTGTCTTCATTTCATTTACATTCTAGTGGGGGATGTAGAAAATAAAATGAGTAAATCAATATGGAACATAATATCAGGTGGTGATACATGCTATGAAGAAACATAAAGCAGAATGGAGAACAAGTCACAGCTGATGAATTTTTTATAGGTTGGTCAGGGCAGGAGTCTATGAGGTTTGAATAGGAACTGTATAAAGTGAGGAAAGGTACCGTGAAGCTATCTTGGGAAAGGTCTAACATTCTGAGAAAACAGAAAGTCCAAAGACACTCAGAAGCAAGCTCAGCATGTCCAAGGATTATTAAGCAAGTAACTGTGGCTGGATCCACATGAGAAAGCAGAGAAGAGAAATACATCAGGAAGGCAGCACAGGCCACTCGTCCAGGTTCTTGTAGGCCAAGGCTTGTATTTGGTTTTTATTTTCAGGGTGATAGTATGGCATGGCAGACACTAAGCAGAGGAGTGCACGGTCTGACTTACATTTAACCAACGGTAGGGGTGGCAAGAATGAAAGAAGAGAAATTGCTCTCATAGACAAGACAGGAATCAGTGATTGTCTGGCTGAGGGATTAGCAGGTGAAGGGTAGGAAGTGTGTAGGTTACAACTTTTTTTCCCAAAGTTACTAGGATTTTCTGAGGATTTGATGTAGTTTGTGAAAATGAAGAGTCATGGAAGAGTCCATGGTTTTAGTCCTGAGCACTTAAAAGAAAGAGCTGACACAACTGATAAGGGAACACTGGAGAGGGGGCCAGTGGGAGTGAGGGACTGCAGACATCGAAGTCCACACTTAGGAAAATACTGAATGAAAATGGAAACCATTAAAGCTGTTTTATAAGGTGTAAAGCTTACAAAACAAAATGTATAATAGGATTGCAGGTATGTGTATGTGTAGGAGACTGACCACGGATAAAAGGATGTTAATGTTATTTATCACTGGTTGGTATCATTATAGCTGACTCTGATTTTCTTCATCATTTTCTTCTCTATTTTCTAAATTTTTTTTTATACTATAAACATGTGTATTGAATCAGGGGAAAAATCATTTGAAATAGCTTTGAAGATCATGGAGAAAGATAATTGGGGTAAAATATGGTTGAGAAAACCCAGCTGTTTGAAAATCACTCTAAGCATCTGACAAACACAAAACACAGCTGGTGTGGAGGACAGAGATATTATATAATTTGAATTCTTTACTGTCTCTGCTAAAATGGAAAAGAAATGGAGGAAAACATCTTTTTAACATGTGAAGATTGCCATCTATTTTCCAAGTTGAACTGAAAAAAAAACAAAAGTTTGGCAGAAAATACTCAGCAATTCCTATTGTTTATGAGTTTCCTGGTGGAATGTGTTATAGAAAAGCGACCTGGCCAGACAACATTCCACCTTACTTGGGCAAGTAATGGCATATTCCAGAATCATCCTACACCAGTTCTAGAAGTTTGGAAGTGGACTTCTGAATACTGGTTTTACCTTTCAAGAAAACAAAAATGTGATAAAAAAAAATGTTAACAGTGGTTTTCCATATATGAAAATAGGATAAATTATATATATGCATCAATAGATAAAAGATAACCCCCAAAATTGTGATTGTGTTTCTTTTGGCATGATTAGATTTCAGGTAGTTCCTGTCTCTTCTTTATAGGTCTATGTATTCTTCCCCCCGCCCCCCCAAAATCAATGTATATGTATTTTCAATGTAGTAGGAAAATATTTTTATTGTGAAAAAGCAATGAATGAACATTATACATAATTTTTAAATGAAGGTAAAAGAAAATATATGAATAAATAAGAAACAAAGAAAATAGACGGGCTGCGGTGGTTCACCCCTATATTTCCAGCACTTTGGGAGGTCGAGGCAAGTGGATCATGAAGTCAGGAGTTCGAGACCAGCCTGACCAACATGATGAAATCCCATCTCTACTAAAAATGCAAAATTAGCCTGGTGCGGTGGCGCATGCCTGTAATGCCAGCTACTTAGTAAAGCTGAGACAGGAGAATTGCTTGAACCCGGGAGGTGGAGGTTGCAATGAGTCCAGATCATGCCACTACACTACAGCCTGGGCAACAAGAATGAAATTAGGTTAAAAAAAAAAAAGAAAAAGAAAGAAAGAAAGGAAAGAAAGGAAAGGAAGGAAGGAAGGAAGGAAGGAAGGAAGGAAGGAAGGAAGGAAGGAAGGAAGGAAGGAAGGAAGGAAGGAGGGAGGGAGGGAGGGAGGGAGGGAGGGAGGGAGGGAGGGAGGGAGGGAGGGAAGGAAGGAAGGAAGGAAGGAAGGAAGGAAGGAAGGAAGGAAGGAAGGAAGGAAGGAAGGAGAAGAGCAGAGAAGAGAAGAGAAGAGAAGAGAAGAGGAAAAGAGAAAAGAAAAGAGAAAAGAAAAGAGAAAAGAGAAAAGAAAAGAAAAAGAGGCCGGGCACGGTGGCTCACACCTGTAATCCCAGCACTTTGGGAGGCCGAGGCAGGCAGATCACGAAGTCAGGAGTTTGAGACCAACATAGTGAAATCCTGTCTCTACTAAACATACAAAAATTCGTCAGGCGTGGTGGCACTTGCCTGTAATCCCAGCTACTTGGGAGGCTGAGACAGGAGATCTCTTGAACCCGGAAGATGGAGGTTGCGGTGAGCCGAGATCACACCATTGCATTCCAGCATGGGCAGCAGAGCGAAACTTCATCTCAAAAATAATAATAATAATAAAATAAAGAAACAATGAAAATAAAAATAAATAGAAAATCATGATTATGGCAAACAGAAATCTCTAAAGTTGATTTAATTGTATAATGTTGTATACAATTGTAAAATTGTATAATGTTATAATACACATATGCTGATAAATTGATAAATTGTTATTTTCTATTGAATTTTTACAATATCTTACCACTATTCTAAAATATAGATTTTAACTTTTATACAATTTTTTAACTTCTATTTTAGTATTACTTTGTAATATATTTATTTCAAGTTTATAAAAATGTTCAACTATGTTATTCATTTTTAAATATATTTTCTTTTTCTTTAAAAACAATGTTTTGAGATGGAGTTTTCCTCTGGTTGTCCAGGCTGGCATGCAATGACACGATCTCAGGTCATTGCAACCTCTGCCTCCTGGGTTCAAGAAATTCTCCTTCATCAGCCTTTCAAGTAGCTGGGATTACAGGCATGTGCTACCATGCCCTGGTAATTTTGTATTTTTAGTAGAGATGGGGTTTCACCACATTGGTTGGGCTGATCTCGAACTCCTGACCTCAAATGATCCACCTGCCTCAGCCTCCCAAAGTGCTGAGATTACACATGTGAGCCACCGCACGGGCCGGTTTTATTTTTCATGTATGCATCTCCTTTAAGATGTTCAAAATGAGATCTTTTAATTTTACAGTTTAAGGTAGGTTCTACTTTTCCTTTTTCCAAGTGCCTAGTTATTGTTTAATAAAGCCCTTTCCCACTTATTTGAAATATCAACCTCATTGAAAACTGAATTCTTCATTGTGCTTAAATATATTTCTAAGTTTCCTGTTCTACCTTCAATATTTTGCCTTGTTCTGTACGTACATCTAAGTTTCATTGATTGTAGCCTGAATAAGTAAGAGGAAGCCTGAGAAGAAAGAGGAACTACCTTCAAGGCACTTAGAAATGTTTTGTTTTGTTTTTTCTTTTCCTGGCGGATGCGTGATGGTTTAACATACTGCTTCATACACGGTATGTGTCATTAGCATCTTAAATCTCAACCTCTGGGTGCGGATTTTAGCATTAAACTAAAGAAAAGATCATTTTGAATTGCCCTAAAAATTAATTTAAATGAACACCCAATTAAGTATATGCTTCCTTGTTCTCACTAGTAGAAGGAGAGCATAATATATTTTCAATAAGTTTGATCTACATGATTTATGTCCTAAATTTCTGATTTTACTCTTTTTGTCACTTGGAGCAAATCTTCAATATGTTTAAATATATGTTACTTGAGCCCCTGAATATTTTAGAACCTCTTTTGTCACCTTTATATAAAACAATAGTTTATTTAAGTAGCTTTTTCTTTTAAAAGTCAGTGATTTATCCCATTATCCCTAGCTTTTCGCTGGCTGTGGCAGACAAATTGATGCCAACACAATTTTTGTTCCATCATAAGTAAATGTACCTTGCTCTGTCCATCTCCATTTGGATGTTTGTACACATTTTTTAGGGCTTTTTCCCACAAGGGGAATTTTATTAGGATATTCTCCACTCATTAAAATTATAGAATATCCAACCTCTAAACAAAGAGGTTAAGGGCCTTGATTCCTGTCTCCATGAGGCTTCAATCTTCATTAAAAGTTTAAGTAGTTTTTCAAGAGGTTTTGAGAAGAACGGGCTTTCCAGGCCAAAAAATAAAAAATAAAACAAAGGTCATAGTCAATTTCCCACTTTATGGCAATGGGTGACTATTCATTTTTATTATAAATGACAGGCAACTCAAATATTTAGAAAATTGTCAAAGTTTTGCTATTTAGTGATATGATTTTCTACATTCACCTAAATTATCTTGTTGCAGGCTTAAAAAAACTATTAACAAATCAAACTTTGAACAGTTTGGAAAGTGCTTGTCTGTTTAATAATTTTTGTAAAACAATGATTATATATACATATTGGCCGGTTAAAACAGATACGCCACAAATCAGGTTAGAGTATGGCTAATACTTGGATGTGTCATAACTTATTTATCCAGTTCTATATGGTGAATAATCTCCGGTGTTTTGTATTTATGAATAATATTGGAAGTCGTACGTGTGTATGTGTGTTCTCATGTTTTCAAAATAAAATTTCAAGCAACTCAATTATCAAATCAAAAAGTAGACATATACCAAGTTTTGATACATAGTCCCCAAAGATTCTCCAGACATAATAAATTTAAAAATCTCGCAATACAATAGGATGCCTGTTTCTACATAATATCATTGTAAACTAGTTCAACCATTATGGAAAACAGTATGGCGATTCCTCAAGGATCTAGAACTAGATGTACCATATGACCCAGCCATCCCATTACTGGGTATATACCCAAAGGATTATAAATTATGCTGCTATAAAGACACATGCACACGTATGTTTATTGCAGCACTATTCACAATAGCAAAGACTTGGAATCAACCCAAATGTCCATCAGTGACAGATTGGATTAAGAAAATGTGGCACATATACACCATGGAATACTATGCAGCCATCAAAAAGGATGAGTTTGTGTCCTTTGTAGGGACATGGATGCAGCTGGAAACCATCATTCTTAGCAAACTATCACAAGAACAGAAAACCAAACACCGCATGTTCTCACTCATAGGTGGGAACTGAACAATGAGATCACTTGGACTCAGGAAGGGGAACAGCACACACCGGGGCCTATCATGGGGAGGGGGGAGGGGGGAGGGGGGAGGGATTGCATTGGGAGTTATACCTGATGTAAATGACGAGTTGATGGGTGCAGCACACCAACATGGCACAAGTATACATATGTAACAAACCTGCACGTTATGCACATGTACCCTACAACTTAAAGTATAATAATAATAAATAAATTTTTAAAAAATAAATAAATAAATAAATTTATTATCACTCTGTGTCAGGGGTGCCCAAGACCATCTCCAGGTTTAGTAGGAAGACTTGGAGGACTCAGCATGTAGTCACACTCACAGGTCCAATTTACTGCAGCAAAATGGCACAAAGCAAACAAAAACAGCACTTGGAGTAACTTTGTAGGAAACCAGGTGCAAGCTCTCAAGAGCCCTCTCCAAGAGTAACACAGAAAGTGCTTAATTCCTCAAGCAATGAGTTGTGACAACACATGGGAAACGTCTACAAGAAAAGCTCACTAGAGACTCGGTCTTCAAGTTTTTGTTGCGGGCTAGTCATGTAGGTACCCTCTATCTAGCACATACTCAAATTTCAGACTTCCAGAGGAAAATCAGGTTTTTGGCATAGCATAAAACATGTTGTTTGTACAGATGTTTCAGGGAACGTGTACCACTGTTATTAGTTATGGTGAAGGAAACCTTCATAATATCCAAGTTCCCAGATGCCAGCCAAGTGTTAACCCTTGTAACTTGTAAGCAGGATCTTATGAGGATAGCATTTTTAGACCTGTCAACTCTTTTCTTCAAATACTCTTTAAAAATTTTTCACTGATTTTATTTCCTTTGGATATGTACCCAGTAGTGGTATTGCCAAATCATCTGTTAGTTTTATATTTAATTTTGAAAAACCTCTATACCCTTTTCCACATTGGCTATACTGATTTACATTCCCATCAACAATGCACAAGGTTTCACTTTTCTCCACAACCTCACCAATATGTATTTTTTTTTCTTATAGTCATTTGAACAGGTGTAAAGTAATATCTCATTTTGGTTTAAATTTGCATTTCCCTGATGACCAGTAATGTTGGACATTTTTGCATATATTAATTGGCTATTTGTCTTATTTTGAGAAATGTCTATTCATATCCTTTAAATCACTTTTAAAAGTGATTTTAAAATGACTTTTAAAATCAGGTCATTTGTTTTTTGCTATTGAGTGGTTTGAGTTCCATATGTATTTTGGATATTAACCCTTGATGATATAAATGGTTTGCAAATACTTTCTCTTATCCTGGAGGTTGTCCCTTCACTATATGTCCCTGGCTATGCAGAAGTTTTTTAGATTAACATAATACCATTTGTCTATTTTTGCTTTAGTTATCCATACTTTTTGCTTCATATGCAAAAAATAAAAATAAAAATAAATCATTGCCCAAACCAATGTCATGGAGCTTATCCCCTGTTTTCTACTAATAGTTTTACAGTATCAGGTCCTACATTTAAGTTTTCAATCAATTTTGAGTTTATTTTTGGGTAGAGTATAAGATAAGAATCTAATTTCATTTTTCTGCAGATGAATATCCAAGAGTCCCAACACCATTTATTGATGAGGCTGTCCTTTCTCCATCGTGAATTTTTGGCACCTTTGTCAAAAATTAATTGACTCTAAATGTGTGGATGTATTTCCAGGTTCTCTATTCTGTTCCACTTGCCTATGTGTCTGTTTTGAATACCAGTATTGTGCTATTTTGATTAGTATAGCTTTGTAGTATACTCCAAAGGAAGTCAGGTAGTATGATACCTCCAGCTTTGTTCTCTTGGATCAAGATTTCTTTGGCTCTTTAGGATATTTTGTGGTTCCATATGATTGTATATATTTTTTCCTATTCTGGGAAAAATGCCATTGGAATTTTGATAGGGATTACACTGAATCATTTTGAGTAGTGTAGATATTTTTCCAGTTTCAATTCTTCCAATCCATGAACACAAGATATGTTTCCACTAATTTGTGCTCCTTTCCATTTGTTTTATCAATTCTTTTTGTTTTCAGTATACAGATCTTTTACCTCATTGGTTATTCCTTATTCCTAAGAATATTTTGTAGATATTGTAAATGTAATTGTTTTCTTGATTTCTTACTTGTATAGTTTGTGTTTAGTGTATATAAATGCTAGAGATTTGCGTATGTTGCTTTTATATCCTACAACTTAATTTATTAATTCTAAAAGATTTTTTTGTTTTTTTATTTTGGTGGAATCTTTATGATTCCACCTGACAATAGGGACAATTTAATTTATTCCTATCCAGTTTAGATGCTTTTTATTCTTTTCCCTTGCCTAATTGCTCTGGCTAGAACTTCCAATACTATATTGAATAAAAGTGGCAATAGTGGGCATCCTTGTCTTGTTCCTGATTTTAGAGAAAAAGTTTTCAGCTTTTTACCCTTGAATATGACGTTGGTGATGGGTTTGCCATATATCGCTTTTATTCCGTTTAGGTGCATTCCTTCTATATCTAATTTCTTGAGAGTTTTTATCATGAAAAGATGTTGAATTTTGTCCAATGCTTTCTGCATCTATTGAGATGATCTTATGGTGTTTGCCCTTCATTGTGTTAATGTGGCATATCACATTTATAGATTTTGGTATGTTGACACATCATTGCTTCCCAGGCATAAATCTCACTTGATCGTGGTGAATGATTCTTTTAATGTGCTGTTGAATCTAGTTTGCTGGTATTTTGCTGAGGATTTTTCATACGTGTCCACCAGGGATGTTAACCTGTACTTTTCTTTTCTTATAGTGCCCTGATCTGGCTTTGATGTCAGGGTAATGTTGGCCTCATAAAATGGGTATCCAAAGAAAATGAAATCAGTATGTAGAAGATATATCTACATTGCCATGTTCATTGAAACATTATTCATAATAGACGAGAGATGGAGTCAACCTGTGTCCATCAATGGGTGGATAAAGAAAATGTAATGTATATATATGTGTGTGTATATACACATACATACATATATACCACATACATGTGGTATATATAAAATGTGGTTTGTATATATATACCATATATACACACACACACAGAGAGACACTATATATATATACACACACACATATATATAGATATAGGTATATATGTGGTCCTCTCATATACTTTAAATAATCACTAGATTATTCTTAATACCTACACAATATAAATTCTGTGCATATAGTCATTATAATGTATTGTTTAGGGAATAATGACAGTAAAAAAAATCTGTACATGTTCAGTTAGACTTTTTGTTAATTTTCTTATATACAATTGGTTAAATTCATGGACATAGAACTCACAGACTTGGAGGATGAACTGCATATATATTTCAAAGCAAGACATTGTATACAATAAATATATGAAATTTATTTGTCAACTAAAAATCATATTTTAAAGGGCAAAACACCCTTTTCATTAATTTAATTTCTTTGGTTATTTATGGATTTTGGCACCTTTTTCTATGTGTACTGATCATTGTCTACTCATATATTTTGTCCACTTTAATATTATTGTTAGTAAAATCTCTGGGTATTAAGCATGTCGACACTATATCTGCCATACATGTTTAAGCTATTTTTACTTTAGCTTACTATCTGCCATATAGAAATATCTTTATTTGCATAAAATCTGGCAATATTTTTCTTTATAGCTTTTAGTGAAGTCACACCCACCCTTAGATTATTAAGATATTCTTCTATCAATGTCTACACACTATTTAAATTTAGCATTTAAATCTTAATTTTTCTAAAACTGTGGTTCTTAACCAGAAATCATTTTGGCCCTCTAGGGGGACTTTTGGCAATGTCTAGGGTCAATTTGGTTGTCTGACCTGGGGGATTGATGCTACCAACTCTGGTGGGTACAGTCTGTGAGGCTGCTTCACATCCCACAAAGATGCAAAACAGCTCACCATGGCAAAGAATTAGCCAGTCAAAAATGTCACTAATGTCGAGTTTGAACAACCCTGCTCTGGAATAAGAAGAAATCAAACAAAAAAATGTAAATATTAGGAAAACAGACAAAATTATTGTTCTTTGAAAATGGTATAGCTGCCTGCGCAGTAAAACAATAAAAAATCATACAGAATTAATAAAGCAATTTAATTAAGTCTAGATAGAATATAGAGGTGAAAATGTTTGCCTATACTTGTAATAACTGATTTTTTTAATAAAGAAAAAATATTATTCACAACTGTAACGAAATAACTGGAATATCTGGTAAAGCTGACTAGTTATATGGCAGTATTTAGGGACTGTAGTGGTATTCCCAATTCTTTGTTTTTCCTAAGGCTCACTTTCTTTCCTCTCTGACACATAACTTCCTTTCTTACTAATGCAGGTATTTCTTATCTCTGATCTAAGGACACAGCTCCTTTTCTCTTCTGAGTATAAGAAGCAATCAGGTAATCTAACAAGGTCTGATTCAATAAGCTACAAGTTTACATAGTAATCTCTGGTTACTTTGAAGTAGACTCACCTCTGACCTACATATGAACTGCTCATCAATCATTCCATAAAATCAAACCTTCACTCCATGTGGGATGTTGCTCAGGAGACTGACAATGGTTTTTACATTTCTTAGTTCCTGGTTGGCCTTCCCTAGCCCAATTTTAGCTTATGCAGATTACTATTAGAGACACCCAGAAAAATCCTCTCAAAAATGTGAGTGACATTGTTGCACTAGTATCTTGAAGTCTTCGAAATCTTTTCTGTGCCCCATAGAAACAATTACTATCCCACTAATACTGTATTCTCTAGATGATACAAATTGTACTTGTGACCTTCTTATAGGCTTACAGCAATACAGTTGTTTCTCAGAGGTCTGAGTTTTATCCCAAATCATCACTTTGCCTACTGGATCCCAATTCACTGTTTATGAGTTCATACTGGTGGGCAAAATGTGCCCAGTTATGATGAAATGGAAGACACTTTGCAAAGTCTGGCAACGTGTGAATCATTGACTCTTCATCTACCGTATCCTGTGTTCCCTCTTCTGCCTTTTTCCCTGGTAGCCCTCAAAAGTTACGGAGAGCACAGGGAAGAGAAAAAAGTTCTACATTATTACAGGGACTTCTCATATAAAAATACAATGTAGCTTATTGATGCCTAGATATTTTCCACAAATAGTTCATCAAAATCCAACTTATCTTAAAGTGCATAGTTAGAACAAAGGCAATCTGAAAAAAAAAAAAATACTTGATTCCTTTTCTTTGGGAGTTGATAAACGATTTCTGTAATTGGCCAAAGAGTAAATATTTTAGGCTTTGTGTCCAAGAAAATCTATGTCCCATCTACTCAACTCTGTCATTGAATAGCCAGGGGCATTTGTTTGCTAAACCATGACCCACACCTTTGGTATCTAAACACTTTGATACTGGGAAGGGTCAAGGAACAATGAACAATATTGACAACACCAAGAGGTGAGTGTTTTCTCTAAAAGATAGAGTATAAGTAAGTTACACTATTCACCTCATTCAAGGTACCCCTGGGTCTACTTGCCTAAAGCCTTGAGTGAAAATATTAACCTATAATTCCAAGTTCTATGTGACATTCAGAAAGTTGTTTAATACTGTTAAAGCCTTGATTTTCTCACTGGCAAATGAGTAATATTTTCAGAGTAGTAGTAGAAAAGAATCAGTGAAGGCTTCCACTTTCCATCAAGACAAAGTAACAGAGAAATGATTCACCCTCCACCCATAACAACCAAAAACCTAGGCAAAATATATGAAATGGTTTTCAGGACAGTGGACATTAAGCAATGCAAGAGTGATCTCGCTCTACTTTACTGTTTTGAATGTGTTTCCAAGCCACAGTGCAGGAAGTAACCAGATATAAGCTAATTCTCTACATTGAGGATAGAAGGAGTTGAGAGTCCTTAGCACCTGACATTTACAGGAAAAATATACTAAAGGAGGGAGAGTTGCACAGAGAATTCTAGAAGTCTATAAGAGGATCTTCGTCTAGTATTCAATAGAGAACTGATCATTAGCAGGAGCAACATTACTACCCATAAAGCAGCTTCTCTTGCATCACATATTTTATTCTCTCACTGTTGCCAGAAGAATTGATATAGCTTACCTTGTGCCATCGGTATATGATTGAATGTGATACGCACACATACACTCACATGCCTTTCCTAATATACCACAGACTCTTGAGGGATTGATGTATGTCCTTCTATCTTTGGATCACCATAGTTCTCAGCAGAGTGTCTTGCATGAAAGATGTGTCAGGTAACGGATTCCTAGAGTGGAACATTAGCCTTCTATAACCACTTTGCTCCATTTTATTATATTCCTGGTCTCTGAGGGTTGGTATTTAACTTAATGTGTAAAGTGGCAGCCTATGACTTTCATCTTAAACAGTGAAGGTATTTTTATGGTTATTTTGTTGTTTTTAAGCTGACTTAACATTTTTAAAATTCTTAAACATAATTATACTACAGGTAAAGTATTGTACCAAAAGCCATGTATATGATCATCTTTTCTTACTCTGCAAGCTCTCTTTTTTAGGACTAGCAAAACTCTATTTCTCTAACTATGGGCATTTATAATTTAAGTATTCTGCCTGTCTCCAGGTTTGTATGCTTAGATAAATAAGAGCTGACTTTCTTTCTGAAATGGAACAATGTAATGGAGAAAACTGTAAAGTAATGAAATTTATGACCCAGATCTGATACAAAAACATGAGTGGGTGATAGGCTAAGCTAGTTAAGAATTTTTTTGTTTGGTTTTTCATTTTGATTTTCCTCAAAAATCCTCTGGGGTTTGAAAGTCTATTTCGTATTGGAAACTAGTTTATTCCAATGTTTTGACTTGATTTCCTGTGACAAATACTGTTGGCAAAATAAGTAAGTATACCTCTGAAACTCACAGCCTATCTGCTGTGTATCTGTAGAATGTAGCTCTACATGTCTGATTCTGTCACCAGTTTGCACTATGGCATTTCTCCATATGAGGTTATAATAAGTACTGAAATTATCTTTACCTAGTTCTCACAGCTTAAGAAAGTTTTGTGTATAATTCTGAAGCATTTACTGTGTTTTCCCTTGTCCTATACATGTAGTAGGATGAGATTTATTGCTCTACGAATATTTATGCTAAAGTAGAGGTATACCATTTCTTCCCTAAATACCTGAGTCCCTTGTCTTCCTTGTTGTTTCTCAGTATCCAAGTGATGTTCTTGGATTTTTTCCTCTAAATTCTCTGATAAATCATCTGATAATTATTTGTGAAACTTGCATTCTAATTTTATAGTCAAAATGCCTTTCACTGAGTTTCCAATCTACAGATCTACATGGGAATGTTTGAGCAAGTGTCTTCAGATAAATGGTACTTCCCAGTATTATTGAAATAATCTCAGTAGAGGATGGTAAAGTGCTCTGTGAAGCATTTTCCACCTGTCTTTGAGTCGTGTTAGGGTTTTGGCAAGCCACATCCCCAGATCACTTCCAGCTCTAATAGCCTGTGGTTCTATCATTTTCTGTTTTTAGTTTTCACTGAAGAAGTAGCCTTATGTCACAGCAAGATTCAAGAGAATGTCCATTCTGGATCCTGTGAAGCCATCAGAGTTACAGCCAGTGTTATATCCCCAGTAAATTATCTCTTTCTCATTGTAACCATCATCCTGGCTTATCATGTTAATGGAAATATACCTTCTGTGAACCATGTTTTCCATGTTTAAAGTGAAATATGGAAACACATTCTACTATTATAATAGTTTAGTATTCAGTGACTAATACAACCTGCTGTGGGATCCAGTCAGACAGCATCATTGCCTAAATCATGTTTTCTAGTAGAGAAACATGCTAAGTCTGATATTAGACTGTTTCTATGGCATCAACAGTGAAATTATATCAAATTTGATGAAAGGTAGATTTATATCAACTGCAAGATGTTGACATTTTGCCTGTTAAATTTCACTGAGGTGGGGGGTCTATCAAATTAAGCAACACTACAAGATAGTGTTCCCCAAATTCAGATGCTCTAATGCTATCCATGAGAAATAGCAATGGGAATTATTTTATTAGTAATTTATGCCTATGGAGCGCTACTATGTGTCAAGTACTATTAGGATTGTACATGTTTTTCTTATTTAAATCCCAAAGTACTTTCTGAAATAGTATCCATTTTCTTCATTTTAAAGAGGAATAAATTGAGGCTGACCCAAGATCATACTGCTAGGAAGGTAAGAAGCTGAGATTCCAACCTAGGCAGTAGGAGTCCAGAGAGAATTAGTTCCTAATCAAGATATTTCCAACTGAAAATTTAGAACTCCTAATATCTCTTTCTTTATTCAGAGCCAAAAAAATATTCCTTAGAAGTAGAGGCAATCCATGAAGATCCTGCATCATATCCCCATACCACCATACTGACAAAGCAGAGTCAATGACTTATTATTAGTTTGAAGTTTAACTCATAGTCCTAGCACAGAAGTGTAGTGGACTAGGCTCAACCTTGTGGTATCCTCTTTATTAAATCTGGGAAAACCTGCTTTGGTACCTCTAAAAGAAAACCAAAAATCTCTGATGCTAGGAAAGATCTCAGACAGTGGTGAAAAGATGAAGTGAATCTAGGAGAAGGAATGAACAAGAGGGAACATTTATCCCATTCCCACAGTGGAGCTTTCCTATAAGGACACACACCTCAGGCAACTCATCCAAACAAGCAGCCCTTTGTCCTGGGGGCTGCAAGAAAGGACCAACCCATCTAAAAGTGAAATAGAAGAAGAGCTAGAGATAAAAAAGAAAAGTGTTGATAATTTCCCTAAAGTGAAAAAGACTCAGTTATCTCCCAATCAGGAAACATGGAAAAAAGAGTAAAATGGGAAGACACCAGGCCTTTGTTCTCTGTGACTTCCATCTCTTTGAAACCTTTATCTAGAAGCTTGAAAACCTAGAATTTGGTTATTCCAGATTAACACTCCTCCCTCATGATAGAGAGTCTTTCCATGATTGTGAATCAGACTCAAGAATAAATGGGGAGCAGGAACCACAGAGTAGGTTTGACCTGAAGTAATATGTTCACACTAAGTAAACAAACAAATACAACCTTTTATAAAAAGGTATGTGGCTGGTGTCACAGGAGCTTAGAAACAAACCCTCATTATGTTTTTGAATTTTCTTCTTAATTCGTGTATTTATCAAGCCAGAAGCTCTCCAAAGAAGTCCTGTCATACAACTCATGGTGTTTGAGTTACTCTTTGAAGTTGATTGTTTTGGGAAAAGAGAGAGGTCACTAGAGCAGAGGTGCGTGGTGAGGTCAAGAGACTGAGTGACAGCAGTGGTGTGGAACATGGAAGTGGAGATTTCTGAAGCTAAATATCATCAACTTGGCCATTTTTTTTCCTGTTTTCTCCCTGCTGTTTGTATTTCCTTTCATTGCTGCCACTGCTAGCACATATAGTGCCTTGGTGTGAAAAAAACAGAGTGAGCATCCTTTCCAGGTGGTGGCAACCCCACTCGAGAGTGCTCCCTTTGAGGTAGGGAGTGTGAGTGCAGCGTGGGCTGGAATCTAGCATCTCTGAAGTATAGAGTTCCTTTTTTTTACTAAGAGTCAGTTTGTGATAGAAAAAGCACAGCACGCACAACCAGAGAAGCAGGGTGCCAAGCATTAGCTGCTTAACTCAGCGTAAGAAGCTTTACGTCTTTAAAGACTCAGCTTTCTGATCTGTACAATGTGGAAAATAAAACCTTTTTCCACTAGTGGTTAGGGAATGAAAGGAAACGCTGTATCCAGAAATCATTTTGGAAACTATAAACCCCATAGACACAAAAACATTTGTCATTATTATCATTATTATATTATTTTAATATAAAAACCTCTCTATGTTTGAGTTCTTAACTATAAAATAGTGTTACTGCTTCCTTCCCCCTAAAAATTCACAGGGTCTTCTTTCTGAAATTACATTGATAGAATAGATATAAAAAGACACAATGAACAAAGACACACAGTGCTACAAGATTGTACTATTACTTTTCTCTCTTCTGATTAAAAAGTCACCATTAAATTTTGATGTAAACTTAACCTTGCATTATAAACTTCCTTGCACTTATTTTAAAATTATCTCTCTTATTTTTCCTTGGCTGTCATTAATCTCAGCCTCTGCTAAGTCTACATAGGTTAAATAGAGAGCATTACTCTGTATCTTTGCTGACTTCCTAGTACAAATAAATGTGACCTTGTGTTCAAGCTTATTTTTGTTCTGATTAAGTAGAGGAAAGCTTATTCACTCTCTGCCTTTGTCTTGATTCTGCTCATCATGTTACAATTTCTGATAATAGTTTTTCAAGACGGATATCTAGGGCAAGTAATGTGATTGTGTGGCTCCTTTTCTTATCTAGCTCTCAGATGTTGTCCCCTCTCAACCGTTTTTCTCTTGACGCTAAGGCACAGTCAATTGCTGTTCTATTTATGTTTCTGTTAGACCTTGTAGTTACCTCAATTACATATGTTAACACATTCTACTGGAACTATTTATTTACTTGATTCTCCTACTACAGGCTGACCTTCTTCAGTTTTAATTATGATTGTATCAGAGCACTTAGAATCAAGAATGCCATCTCTTAACAACAATAGTAACAACAGTAACATTCACTCATCTTTTCCTACACCAGAGAAGGTTCTAATTGTTTTTACATATATTAACTTTGTTAAATAAAATATTTCAAAGTAAAAAATCATTAGTATCATAGAGACATAAGGCAATTCATGTTAAAGATTTTACTTAATTTATAAAGAAGTTGCCAGACAGATATTCTAATTGGCTCAGAGAAGTCAAAGAAGCACAAATTTGCCTAAAGGACTGGTGAGATGAACTGATAGACAGAAACTGGCTTTTTCCTTGGACAGAAAAAGAAAATCAACTGAACCTCTATCTGTCAGAATATCTATATTGTTTTTAGATAAGAATTTCTTTTCATAGTTGTAAAATAAGTCCCATGGGACAAGAATCAAATAACCTGAATAAGTGTCCTGTAGTCAATGCAAAGCTCTCCATTGAACCACAAAGTTTTCCCTCTAATCCTCACAAAATGGAAAATATTTTTTCAATTTAAGCAAAACACTAAATTTTCCTAACTTCATAAAAACTTCCTTTCTTTTTTCTTTTCCCTGTTTTTAACCTCCACTCTCCATTTTGAGCTGAATACCCAGGTATTAAATATTTTGTGTTAACCTTAGTAGACAACGGGCTTGCCATCTGATAATCCTGACATCTGGAAATGTATTAAGTATTACAACACAATGTATGAGATTATGCAGAGCAGGCTGTATATATCAATAAAGAGAAAAGAGATAGAAAATAATTACGAGCAGGAAGTTGCCAGTAATAGCAGGCTATATATTTATAATGCAAATTCAAACCTCCTTATGCCAATTGTGCATTCTAAATTATTTCTGGAGTAATCTTTTCCCACACAATCAACATGTTTCCCAGATCATTTTTATTTTCCACATCCTTTCTCTTTTTTCCCGTTAGAGATGTCTTTTCTGTCTAACAGATTACTCTTTCCTTTATGACATGAATACATACAGTTCTTTCATTTCCCTTGCCACATGTATTGTCTTTCTCCAGATATTAATAACAAAGTGAGAATTTTCCTTAGGGAATCCTTATATACTTCCCTTAGATATCCCTCGTGTTCCACAAGTCACCTTACCGTTGCTGGAAATTGAAAAAAAAAAAAAAAAAAGTGGATAAATTTTGTCCCTAACAGCTTTTCATTGTGTTCAGCCAATCAGAGTGTCAAAAACTTGCTGACTAGGGGCCTTTATTTTTGATGAGATTAACATGAAGAAAAGAAACAGCAAGGAAAACAATATGAAATTCCAGTTCCTTCTGCATTCTTTAAATGAACTATTTGTGGTTTGTCAACCCATAAAATGATGCTTGTTTGTTTGTTTGTTTGTTTGTTTTGTTTTGTTTTGTTTTTGCTGCAATCTTATAACTTGTTGACACAATATAAAGAAATTGAAAGGGGATCACTTAGAAAGCAGGAATCAAAGAAGTGTAGGAAGTTGTCTGAATGCATCTATACCTCCCAGAGATATTTTTAAAACCAAATTACCTCTCTGCTCTTAGCTTTGTTTTTGTTTTCTTCCTCTATTAATGTGGATAAAAGGTAGCAGAAAATTGAATCAGACAACTCCTTCAAGGATTCAAAAAGCTCCATGGCATATATTGCATTCATAATTCTTATTAAATCAATTATAACTACTGTGTTTTTAGAGTTCTATAACAATGAAAGAATTGTCATGGAAGAATTGACAAGATACGAATAATGTTAAACAAATGTTAGGAGTCTTGGTGGACCAATTTACCTATTCACATTTGTGGGGGTTTTTTTGTTTTTTGGGGTTTTTTTCTGCTTTGTTCTATCTGTTACAAATATTCTTAACCAATATAATCTCTACCATTTTCAAACTTATAATTTAAGGAAAATTGATCACTTGGAAAACATTGCTGTAAGTGTGACTTATTTTGAATGGTTCATGGTTCATTTGGGAAGATAGGCTAGAGACTTTCTTTATAAATTGCTCTATGAATAGAAAAGAATTTGTACTTCTTTTCCTATCAATTATGGCAAGGTTCCCAGATAAAGCTGAATTTGAGGGGAGGGTTGAAAATGTAGTTTGCCAAGATACTCATGTAACTTACGTATTCTGAATTCACAAACTTTAAAAAGATAGGAGCAGCTAGGTATCATTGAGATAAATTGCATATTGTTCAGAAGTCAGTCAAGTGCAGTTGATTACCTTTTGCTGCAGATATTTCTACCCATTGCTCATTTTGTTTGTGGTTGGCCTACAGGCAAGGCATTTTCTTCCGTGGTCAACTATATAGGTCTGGCTGATCTTTGTCTTTTAAAATATGCATCTTTTTAAATAAAATCAAGAACATGATGGCTTAAAGCCATGCTATCAGTTTAAGTATGGATTATTAAGCTTCTCACACATAAAAATCAATTTTATTTTCCCCTAAATATTGACAACATGTTAATTATACAAATATGAGAAGGGTGAAAAAGTATTATTTTAATATCTTAACATATACTATCTAGCTACTTACCCTACTTATGGGCTTTTATGAAGAATACTATTACAAACATATGTTCAGGTTAAATTACTGGGAGAAAATCTAAACACTAGAAACATCTTCTATGTTAAATTTAAGATCCTTCCTGGATTACCACTAAAAAGTTGATTTGAGACTGACATACCCAAATGATCTAACATATGATCTGCTTTTCATTTTCAAGTAAAATTCACTCTCATTAAACGTGCCTTTATTGGAAGTGCTCCTGAGTTAGTTTAATAAATACACATATAAGATTATGAAGTACATTGTTATAAGTTGATGCTCTATTTTGCTTAATCCTTCTTATTATTAATTTTATCAGAACTTGTTTAATGTGCTTTTATTTGAGGAGGGAAATTGTAGTCCCACATTTGAGAAAATTGTTTTCTCATTACAAATACTGCAAATCAATTATTAAAGTCTTCATTCCTACATTTTATGCAGGCTATTCAATGGCAAATGCCAATATAAACACAATAGCAGCATTTTTAATTAATTGTTTGTACTTCCTTCTTCAAGATCAGTGTAGCAAGATATCTTTAGAGGACTGACATCTAAATAGTTTATTCCTACTGCAGACTAGATTGAATGTTCATACAGCCATGTTATAAGAGTGACAACTACAGAAAGTTGTCCATATGAAATTTGGATAAAATAGAATAAAATGAAAGTCCTAAATTGATGTGATAAATTCTAAAATGCAATCTGTCACTCAGTTTATTGTGAATCTCTATTTGAATTGAATTAATTTTGTGCAAAATAATTGATTCCACAATCAAAGCATTCACTACATGCTGGTTTGAACAGTTAGTTTCCTTTAAGGCATATTTACTTAACTGTCTTAGTATTTCATTTTTGTGAAAACAAATAAATAAAAACCAAACAAAAAGAATTCAATCTTGAACATTACTGGTCAGCACTGTTATGGTATTTTATAAAGGTGTTCAGACGTGTAAAAATGATATTAATAAGATCTTAGGAAGCTATTCATGCATGAAATAAAGAGAACATTACATTGATCATTTCAAAATCAGTGGTACCCCATAGTAAATACAACTTAAATAAGTGAAATTCCATAGGATACTTTAGTTTGAAAATATTGTGTTTATTTACTTTATAAGGTAACAAAAAGAGAAATCTAAATATCAGCTTAATCTTATCACTCAGTGAGAAAAACACAGCATTCATGTATCTCTATATATGTAGACACGTACTTGTGTGTGTTTGAATTATTTTAATGGGAGCATGGTAATTGTAGTCCATATGTATGCCTTTCTTACAGCAATCTTGCACCCATTTGACTATATATATGAACATTTTCTCATGACATTAAGTATGCTTTTCCATAATAATTTTCAAAGTATGCATAGGATTATAAAGCATGGATTAATGTACTATAATTTATTTATCTGAATAATGTATTTAATAAAAGAAATTGGACTATTTCTCAAAAACATTAATCTAGTGGTACCTATGCTTCCTTTTTGTGTGTGTAATACAAGTATAGCCACCACTGAATGTTAAAACAGATGAATATTAATGTATCACAAATTTGGGGATTATTTTAGCTCAAAATACAAAATTTTATTTAAAAATAATTTTCCAAAAATAATTATTTATATTTTCTCATTTTCACAATAAAACAGAAAATTCAAGGAACAACTCGTTTAACATTAAACATTTTGTTAACCCTCCAATTCTACATTTTTACTAATGAATAATCTGGACATTACCAAGCCGTTTTATTATGATTATTTTATGCTGTCAAGTCATACACATTCTTTTCCCATCTTACTCTGAAATGTTCATAATTAAACATTGCAATTAAAATATACAGCGCTGTTGAATTTATTTTCTACTTCTCTGATGTCAGATAAGCAAAGTACTTGCAAGAAATATCCAAGTGGAGCAAAAGATTTGTATGGGAAATACGGTTGCCAAATGATATTGTAAAATTTGTAAATTCAGTAACCTGAGTTTTAACCCTGAATTCGTTTTAATTCAGGATTAAATCAATTAATTTCCTAGTTTAGTTTCAGAGAAACTTTTCACATTAGCATGTTAATTCAAAATTTACACTAAATAGGTGTTTGCCATGGGCCAGGGAGGGAGAATATGGGGAGTTATGTCTTAACGGGTATAGAGTTTCAGTTTGAGATGAAGAGTTCTGGAGGTAGATGGTCATGATGTGGCACAACAAAGTAAATGTATTTCATGCCACAAAACTGTACACTTAAATGTGATTAAAATGGTAAATTTTATGTTATGTATATTTTACTATTAAGAAAAAGTTTTTAAAAATATACTAAATAAAACACAAATGACTTTTCCAACCATTATTTGCCTTTAATTTAATTATGTGTAAAATTAGCATTGTTTTCACATATGGAAAGGTGGATTCCCAAATATCACCAACATAACCTGATGAAAACACAACATTTAGCTTACTTCTTACTATGGGATAGGAGTCATGGTGGTGAGGAAAATAATGTGATATATTTATTCATTCAATATTGGTGGAATATGAATTCTTCCCAATATTAATTAACTCTGATCATTTTGTAAGTAATGCTTGTATGAATATTCTTGTACTGTAACACTTCCTGCACCTAAGCATGTATATCTCTAAGGTGTGTGTGTTCAGCTTTTTATATATATGTGGCTGAACAGGAATAAAGATTAAAAGGAATTTTTAAGAAATCTGCAATCTTTGAATAAAAGCTTCAAGCAATTTGCTATATGGTCTTTTATTAATTCTAAAAAGCACTCTATAATTTAAACTACTTCCCCAATAGCAATTTAAATTTTCTGAAATAAGTAATTTAAAATCAATGTAATGTACTTTTATGTGTTGAACAGTTGAACCTTGAACAACACAGGTTTAACTGTGTTGATCCACTTATCTGTGGATTTCTTTAACAAATATGTTGAAAAATTGGACACTTATGATGATTTGAAAATGCAAAGTGTAAAAATAGAAAAAAATCAGAAAAAGTTAAGTATATCATGAATGTACAAAATATATGTAGATACTAGTCTATTTTATCATTTACTACCATAAACTGTACACAAATATAAAAAGTTAAAAGGTATCAAAATGTAAGCAAAAAAGCACAGACTGTACAGGGCATCATTTGAAGTTTAAAGAAATGTAAACAAATGTAAAGATGCAGTGTTAAATCATTAACTGCATAAAATTACCAATAGGAATTTATTACTGTACTGCTGTAATAATTTCATAGTCACCTCCTATTGCTATTGCAGTGAGCTCAAGTGTTGTGAATATCTGCTTAAAACATGTTTAGTGCAATATTGTAAACCTTAAATAACATCATGGGACCCAAAGAAAGCACCATTAGTGATGCTGGAACATCTCCCAAGCAAAGAAAAGTCATAAAATTACAAGAAAATGCTAAATTGCTTGATATGTACTGTAGATTTAGATCCGTAGCTGTAGTTGCCTGACATTTCAAGATAAATGAATCCAGCATAAGGACCACTGTAAAAAAAGAAAAGGAAATTTGTGAAGCCATCACTGCAGCTACATCAGCAGGCCCAAAAATCTTACACGTTTTGCAAAATATCATTTTATCTTTTATTTAAAATGGAGCTTGTATGCAGGTGCAAGATTTCTATAAGAAAGACATACATATGAACTCTAATATAATTTGAGAAAAAATGAAGTCACTCTATGACAACTTAAAGCAAAAGGAAGGTGAAAGATCTAAAGCTTGGGTTTTTAATGTCAGCAAAGGATGGTTTGATAATTTTAGAAAGAGGTTTGGCTTTTTAAAAATATCAAGATATTCTAACAGCAGAAGCAGCTTCTGATGATCAAGAGGCAGCAGATGAGTTTTCAGATACAATTTTTGAAAACCATTGAGGAGAAAAAATATTTACCTGAGTAATGCAGATAAAAATTTGCCCTCTTCAGGAGAAACATAGAAATGCCACAAAGGAAATTTATTAATAAGGAAGAGAAATGAGCACCAAGATTTAACATAGAAATGGATAGGCTAACTCTACTGTTTCGTGCAAATGTATGCAGATTTATGATCAGTAGGGTACTCGTCTATAAAGCTGCTGACTCCTGAGCCTTGAAGGTAAAAGATAAACACCAGCTGCCAGTCTTTTGGTTGTAAAACAGGAAGGTCTGTTTTACAACAAGAACTCTTTTTCTAAATTGATTCTATTGATGATTTATCCCTATTGCCAAAAAATACCTTGCCAGTAAAGAACTGCCCTTTGGAGTTATTTTGATATCGAACAATGTCCCTGGCTGCCCAGAACCTCATGAGTTCAGCACCAAAGGCATCTACATGGTCTACTTGCCCTCAAATGCATTTCTGATTCAATCTCTAGATCAGGGGATCATAATGACCTTTCAGACTCATTACACATGGTACTATATAGAAAGGATGGCCAATGTTGTGGAAGAGAACCATAATAGAACATTATGAAAGTCTGGAAGGATTACACCATTGAAAATGTCATGCTAGTTACAGCAGAAGCTGCAAAAGCCATCAAGCCCAAAACAATAAATGCCTGCTGGAAGAAACAATGTCTAAATGTTGTGAATGAATTAATAAGATTCATGATAGAGCCAATGAAAGAAATCATGAAGAGACTGTGGATATGCAAAAAGTCAGGGGAGGGTTTCAAGATGTGGAGAAATTAAAGAGCTAATAGACATCACACTAGAGGAATTAAAAGAAGACAACTTTATGGAGATGAGTGCTATTGAACAAGTACCTGCTACAGAAGAAGACATAGAAGAAGCAGTTCCAGAAAACAAATTTACATTAGACAATCTGGCAAAAGGATTTCAATTATTTAAGACTAACTTTGACTTTGTTTACTGCATGAACACTCCTATGATACAAGTACTGAAACTTATGCAAACAGTGGAAATAATATTGGTACTATATAGAAATATTTTTGGAAAAATTAGAAAGCAAAAATGTCAGACAGAAATTATGATGTGTTTCCATAAAGTTACATGGAATGTGCCTGACTCGCCTGCCTCTCCTTCCACCTCCTCTACCTCTTCCGCCTCTGCCACCCCTGAGACAGCAAAACCAACCCTTCCTCATGTTCCTCCTCCTCAGCCTACTCAACATGAAGATAATAAGGATGAAGCTTATTATCATAATCCATTTTCACTTAATGAATACAAAATATATATTGTCTTTCTTTTGATTTTCTTAATAATGTTCTCTTTTTTTGGCTGCACATGGTGGCTCACACCTGTAATCCCAGCACTTTGGGAGGCCGAGGCAGGTGGATCACGAGGTCAGGAGATTGAGACCACACTGGCCAACATGGTGAAACCCCGTCTCTACTAAAATACAAAAATTAGCTGGGTGTGGTGATGCATGACTGTAATCCCAGCTCTTAGGGAAGCTGAGGCAGCAGAATCACTTGAACCAGGGAGTCAGAAGTTGCAATGAGCCACGATTGCACCACTGCACTCCAGCCTGGCCACAGAGCGAGACTCCATCTAAAAAAAATAAAAAATAAAAATAAAATAATGTTATCTTTTCTTTAGCTTACTTTATTGTAAGAATACAGCATATAATGCATACAATATACAAAATATATATTGACTATGTTCTTGGTAAAACGTCCAGTCAAAAGTAAGCTATTAGTAGCTAAGTTTTGGGGTAGTCAGAAGATATACATGGATTTTGACTGTGGTGCCTTTCATCCCCACATTGTTCAAAGATCGGCTATATATTTTTTTCTCAAACAGCTATAATTATCTCAAATTGAAGATTTATTTATCATTAATGGAATTTAAGAATTCTGGAAATATGTTATACCAGGTAAATAAAATTTATTGATTCCAGGATCAAACCTCTGCTACCATTATTCGTAATTTGACCACATGGTCAAAAAAAATGCCAAAAACTTTGAGGAATTGTTCAATTTCTCTTTAGATTTCTATTTGTTTACTTCTTCCTAAAATGTTTTCGGTTTTATATATTTCATTAATGTGTTTTTCTGTGTAAAGATTGTATCTTAGGAAATTTTAAATTTATTTTTAAATTATTATTTTAAGGGGAATTTTAATTATTTATTATTTATTTTTTGTTTTTAGTTATTCCTTTGCTTTGAATCTCTTTATCTAAAATTAACATTTTTCTTTAAATTCAACTTCTAGAATGATATCACTTTACTATATGAAATCATAATGAAAAATGTTTGATTTTACTTTTTCACATATATACTGCGTAATATACTAGCTTTTACTGAAATGTTATGTGTGTTGTCAAAGAAGAATTGCACTGAATAAAGTTAAATGGCAAGAAAGAGTTTATTTAAGACTATTGGAATAAGAGAGAAAAATTAAATAGAACTTTGCTGGAAGCAAAGGCAGAAACGTATTTAAGCCCTGGACTGAGCTAGTGAAAAACTACTGGAGGCCATTATGGTGGAGGATGATAAATGTGATTAGGCCATCTGTGTTTGCTACTTGGTGCTTATGGAAATTAGGCTCCTATCATTTCCCAGAGACTGGAAGATAGATGCACCATTATTCCTGATTATTACATTTCAAAGAGATGTTTCCCAGGTCCTTGAGAAAGATATTCCTGGTTTGTAAGATTGGCAAGAGTTAGGGAAAAGACACACAGTAGTCCTCCTTATCTTTGGGGGATATATTCCAAGACCCTTAATGGGTGACTGAAACCATAGACAGTACCAGACTCCCATCCAAGTACTAAATAGTCCCTACCCTGCCTTAGCTTTTGAGATCAGATGAGATCAGGTGCACACAGGGTGATATGGTTGTAGACCACAATTCTATATATACTATGTTTTTCCTGTATATTCTATACCTATGATAAAGTTTAATTTATAAATTAGTCACAGTAAGAGATTAACAACAATCACTAATAAAATCAAACAATTATAACAACAGACCATAATAAAAGTTATACAACTGCAGTCTCTTTCTCAAAATGTCTTATCGTACTATACTGAGAGTAACTGAATCCCCAAAAAGCAGAAATGTGAATAAGTGGGCACTATTGTATCTCAAAGGAGTGGAGAAAGTAATTCAGATTGTAAGTTTTCTATGTTAATGCGCCTTTGAAATAATGGAAGTCAGGGGCTTACAGACTGAAAAAACAACCTGTCCAAAGGTTGGTCAAATTGAGACCATCACGTTCAGTTTTATAACTAGGTTATGATTTTTTTAACATATTTCAACATTTATTTTGTATTAATTTAGTACTAGACTAACAACTTTTATTTAGACATTGCTCAGTTTCCTATTCTCTTTGTGTATCACTACTTACTTCCCATTTAATTTGTCGTAGTCAGTTCAGGCTGCTATAACAAAAAAATACCCTAGACTGGGTGGCTTTAATAAAAAAAAAAATATTTCTCACATTTCTGGAGCCTGGGAAGTTCAAGATCGAAATGGTGGCTGATCTGATGTCCTCCTCTTGGTTTACGGATGGCCGTCTTCTCATTGTGTCTGCACTTGGTGGAAAAGAGTAGAGTGAGTGAGCTCTCTGGGTGTCTTTGATAAGGGCACTGGTCCCATCATGAGAGCTCCACCCTTATGATCTAATTACCTCCCAAAGATCTTACTTCTTAATACCATCGAACTGGGTGTTACAATCTCAACATAGAAATTTGGGGAGATACAACATTCAGTCCATAACACTGTTCTTACATAATTCCCTTAAATCTTGGCATTTGTCTCATACCTACTCCCTATGTTTTGATGTTTATTTTGGGTTGTTATCCCTCTCTTTTTGATAAGAGAATCACTGGACTGCAACTTTCCTCAAAAATCACCTGGGTAAGTGTCCCTCAAATTCCTCATTGTCACATAGAGTTAGAGCCCTTCAGGATGTGAGGTTGGTTGAAGGGGCTGTTGAATCAAGAACTCTACAGTATTATAGGCAAAGGAATGGACCAGTCCCTTGGGTATGTGAGGAGAAAGATCCTCTGCCTGCAGTTTTGGTTCATCTCCACCTTTGATGGGCTTTCCAGGCCAGCCTTAAACTGATGTTTTTTTGTTTTGTTTTGTTTTGTTGTTTGTTTGTTTGTTTTCCGTTCACCTGGCAAGAATTTGAGGTACAGCACGCAGCCTTCTTGCTGCTTCAGGCAACTGTTTTAGCCAAAACTGTCCAAAGCAAAGGCAATGCTAAGCGTCAGCTCCTCCGGGCAGCTACTTATAAAAGCTGTGGGAATTCAGTGGTTAAAGGGATTCCTCCTGGAGCCCTTGCTACTGTCCCACCTCACCTCCATTCCTCATTCTTACGAACAAGGTCATTTTCATGGGATTTTGCTTCAATATTATCTAAATCAGACAAAGTAGTTCTGAGTCAGCCATTGTTTTCTTTCTTCTATCTGGTTCCTGCTGCATTAAATCTCACGGAAATCCTCTAAGGTCATGGGACATGAATGGGACTTGATACTGTTTCCAAAGAGCTGATACAGCGATTCCTACTCCTGTGGCTCTACCCTCATCTTTTTCTTCCTTTAATCATTTCTTTGAATTGAAAGTGAGGAATCAGTGATCATGTCACTATATTTTCAACAATTTGTTATCTTTAAAAAGTTTTATTTCAGGATTAAATCTGGATTAGAAACTAAAGTAGAAGAAGAGGTAAATATTAAATATTAAGGAGCTAGGAATAACATCATTAACCAGACATCTAACAGCTGCCAGGGCTTGCATTTGACAGTCAAATAATCAAATTCTTCCTAGGATCTTTTCTAACAATTGTATAAATGAGGAGCATGTACTAGCATTCTATTTTTTGAGGATTACAGAGAAAAGGCTAACTTGGACTCTTGGAATGTGTAGCACAGTGTGAGTACTTAGTTGACCTAGAAAAGCTCTCCAAGGGATCGAGAAACAATTAGAAATTTAAATGCATGAAAATGGAGACATATTTTATGTTATGTCAAATGTTTCAATTGTACTACTGGGGGGAGAAAGACCTTCTGTGACTTTGTTGGTGGTTTTTAAAAGAATGCTTAATATGTAAAAGGAGATGTATTTTACATAGCTTTTACTTTTAATCAAGAGACCTCAATATATTTTCCAGGTAGTTACTCATCTTTTAAAAAGAATTAAAATGACCTCCAAATCAGAAACAGACCAAAAAAGCTGGCCTTTTCATCCCAAAACTAAAGACTAAAAAACATTTAAATAGAAAACACATATTTGATATTAACTGTGTTGCAGATATAGTCCGAGGTGGCTGGGGGTTACATAGCTACAAGACAAAAACCTTACCCTCTAGAACATTACACTACTCCAGAAGGCAGTTCCTCTGTGGTCCCTGGTAACAATTATTGGAAAGGAAAAGTCACCACATGGTCAATACAGATGATGGAGATAGGAGTTCAAAAAACCAAAAAGTTACTCTTGTCAAGAAATGAGTTTCCTGTAGGGACTAATATTTTGTGTGAGTTTTGAAAGACTAGGATTTATGACATTAGAGAAAATGCAGCAATCATAGTCTATTTCACATGTATTATAATATCAGTCCTTTAAAACTTGGCATTGTTCGTGAAAAAAGTCCATTTTCCATCTAAGCCCCTTTTTGAAATTTACATTTTCCTCTTATTTGGTAACTCTAGTCAATTGACTTTCAGACTGATTGACTACATCTGGTGAGTCTTCCTCTCCCACGCTCAAAGCAACAGTATGTATTAGAATAATGTCAGGTCTGCTCAAACAGATTCCTGGGCCCAAGCCCAGAGGTTTGATAGAGTAGGTCGGGATGGGGATAAATGATTTATATTTCTAAGGAGTTTATAGTTGACGCCATTGCTGCTGATGTGGAAGAACCACTTCTCAGCATTCTGAAAAAAAAGATATTATTTTTTGTTATAATGCCCTTTTTTATCTAGGCATGACAGAAACTTAGGGCTGCTATTTTTCCTATGAAAAATACAATTTCCATTCTGATAGATAATTACCATGGAACGACTGATCGGTAAAGCAGTGCTTCGCACACTTTAATATAAATACGAGTCATGTGGGAGGTCCTGTTAAAACGCTGATACGAATTCAGTATGTTGGGGTCAGACATGAGAGTTTGCATTTCTAATAAAATCCTAGGTCAAGTGAATTACACTAGGTGGACCAATGTGATAAAGAACATTGGGCATACTGAGCACAGGATTTTAACAAACTTGTTATTGTTTTTGTTATTATTTTTTGGTTGTTTTTTTAGTTGCAAATGAGCTTTTGAGACGTCTCAAATCCAAACTTCATCTAATTATTTTCACAGCTTAGCTTATATTATCATTGTCAACTACTCCCAACAGAGAAGTTTGTGTTCACAGAAAACACAGAATAAGGCAAAGGCAGGCTTTAAATATCTTCTGAATTAATTTCTTCGTTTTATTTATCAGGACATTTTTCTAGTCCTACATGTGATTGGGAACAAGAACATAGTGGAATCATTAGAAACCACTTTTCTGTGTGTTTTTCAGGGTAGATTTAGTATAAATAAATAGGAGTTCCTTAAATAGTGGTGGCAGTTTATGAAATCAAGGAAGCAGAACGTTCCTTCTTGTCTTATAAAGATGTTAATGACCTTCACCTGCCTCTTTTTGTGGCCATGAACTGAAATACATTCTTTATGGCCCCACTGTTCCTAAAACTATTTAGTGATTATGAGGAGGCCCTCAAAGAAAGATGAGTCATTTCTTAAACTGTGCCACAAGATGCTTCATTTGATATCTTTGTTCAAACCTCTCCATAACACTAACTAGAGAGATGTGTACATCAAGAGAAGACATTTCTTTGTGTCAGTTTTATGTGAATTTCAATATAGCATGTCCCCAGCATATTCTATACCCTACAAATAATGAAAAAGGCAATTCATCTCTCTGAATCCTTCAGAAATCTTTAACGGTTTCATGCAGGAGGAATCAGATCTAATTTCAGTGAAGTCTCTGCAATGCCTAGTGAGAATATGTTTGTTCTCACACTGCATGAAAGATATTTAGAGAAAGTTGCCATCAATAATAAGGGATTTTTTATTTTCCTAATTTTTGAGAATATATTTGTACCTATAAGAGGACAAAATAGAAGAGCTCTTCGAATTAACAATCATAAACTTCCAGTCCTAACTCTTTCCATATATAAATTTAGGACATTTATGTTGTGCTTTCTCTCAATTAGACATAGAAATTGGGGAAAAAATGTTTTCTGCAAGCATGGATAATTTGTATATCTCTAGAAGGAGTATTTAAACCTCTTTGAAAAAGCCATCACTTCCTAGGTAGTTCTTCTGCATGCTGCTTTAAACTCTGAATTGACCTAATGAAAAGCCAATATTTATTCTAAGAAAAAAGTCTGATTTCACTCATCCACCAAGGCATCAATTTATCATAGTGTCGGCTGGACTCAGCTTTCAATATTAAGTGTTGTGTGTATTTGTAATGAAAAATGGGTAGAAGTTACCAGTCTTAGAATTGTTGCATGTAAAGCAACCAACATACTTTTCCTCTATTGTCATAATTTCTTAGAGGAGAGAAGCTATTACTTTCAAATAGCAACATTTTATATTTTCAAACCAAAGGCCTTACATAAATTATATCACTTTGTCTTTTTAAAAAGATTCTATCTCTATATAATATGCACATAAATTAAAACCTGCTTTTTCTGTTTCCTAAGTATAGTCTTTAAGAATCAATTGATTCTATGTCACAAATTTCTTATGAAATTGGCTTATATTGTCATTTCAAGGCACTGGCACTTATAAAATTAATGTTTAAATGATTTTATGCCTAAGATTTCATTAAATCCCAGGAATAGGCATAATTAATATTTCATAGATTCTTTCTGTTTCTGATGGTTTGAGTGTCATTCTGACTCAAAAGACGGAACCCATTCCATGTTAACATTCAGGTGCCAGAGACAAACCTACATTTTGCAAAAATAGGCAAGAGTAGACATAAAGAGGCATGTAAAAATAAAGAAGGAACAAAGGAAGAGAAAAAAGGAAGCAGGACAGGAGGAAAGAAGTTAAGGAAAAGAAGAAAAAGAAAGAGAAAATGAAATGCTATGTATAGTGGGAGCATGGATTGCCATCAAGACTTCCCTTGAATGCCACCCTGAAAATCTGTGATGCACACTTGGATGATAAACTAGAGCCAACTTTAGCTTTTTGTGTTGTAGATATTATAGAGTGGGTTATTTCTGCAGGCAGAGTATCTACATGAGATAGTAGTTGAGCACAAGGCTTAAGAACCACTTCCAGTATGTGATCTTGGGCAAGTCATTTCACATTTGTGCCTCAATGTTACCGTTTTTAAAATGGGAATCATATTACTACCCAAATTATAGCATTGCTGTGAACACTAAATGAGTTTTCAATTCACATAAAGTACTCATAAAGATGGGTGGCAGAGAGAGATCACTCAATAAATGTTAGCAATTAGTACAGATGAAAGAAGTTTGTCATTCCACCTCTATTGTAATACACAAATTAAGATGATGTTAAACATCCATATAAGTTGCTGCATGTGTGCCTAAACTATATGTCAGTCAAAGTCCCAGAAAGAAATACTGTACACTCAAAAGTTTGAATAAAAAGAGAATTTAATAAAGAGAATTTTGTAGAAATAGAAGCAGTGTTAAGGGGAGGATCTGCAAAGGGTGGTGAAGAATTCAAACAGAAACAACAGGAAGCTCTTACCACTCCACTTGGCCTGAAGAGATAAAGTGAAGATGCAGGGTTATCAGATCTAGGTAGGAGCTGTAGCTGCGAAGGACGGATTGTCTAGAGGGCTCATCTAACAAGATCTATATTTATAGCCTAGGGTTTCTCCACAGCTGCACTTTTGACATTTTAGATCAGATAGTTCTTTGTTCCTTGGGGGTAGAAGGTATTCTGCACGTTGTATCATGATTAGAAACACCCCTTGCGTCTACCCACTAGATGCCAGTAGACCTCAGTCTCCACAACCAAAAATGTCTCCAGACACTGCTAAAACTTCCCTAGGAGGCAAAATTGCAACAGGTTGACAACTACTACTGTAGCAGAAACCAGTTACAAGGCAGGAATGATTGGCAAGGAACAAATACTACCTCTCCTATTGCCACCGGGTGCCTCTCACTTACAGAAATGAATCAAAGTCAGACAGCAAGGGAAAGTGATGAAGGAATGTAGTCATAGAGCAAGCCTCCTTGGACACAATGCAGGGCAGAGAAGGGTGGTTAAAAGAACTGAAGGGGTGAAAGGAGTTTAACCAGTATGCAATCCAAAGACACAGATTAATTTGGAGTTGCCTGGATTCCATTTCAGTAGTCGTGGTCCTTTAGGATAATGCAGAAAGACAAGGAGAACTGCACCTTAGAGGATCTTAAGAAAATGTATTAATTCCATGGTCCCCAGTTGGATACGATGAGAAAGAGAGCCTAAATATGTATAAATGGCTCCAGTTTGGATTTCAATTGGATGTTAAAAGTAAGGCACAAGAAAGGAACAATTCCCCACATGTATAACCCCCTCCCAGTTCCAGCTGCCTTTAAATGCTATAAAGATCCATACTATGTAATGGAGAATGGAGGAAGATGTTCAGGAAATGATAAATGATTGTAATCCTGTAGGCTCTTCCCTAAATTCAGAGGTACTTTCTCTGGAGAAAGATCACAGTATCTACAGGCAGGCAATATAATGATCCTTGCAGACTGCTTCTCAGTCCAGAATCTATAAATTAGGTAAATGCCACCAAAGCCACTACTCAATTGTTAAATTGCAGAATTTCACTCATCTCTCTTTCAAGAAATGTTTTTGGATACCTGCAGAAGGACTAACAACACTTTCTCACAAAATAGTTCATCGGCTGCAGCTACATTTCCTCCATCATTGTGACATCATCCACATGTCTTCATACAAAGCCTTACCAGGCCATGGTGAGGGTGCCTATGTTAGCAGGCTCAGGCTCTCAGAATGAAATACCACAGATGGGTTGGTTTAAACAACAGAAGCTTGTTTATCACAGTCCTGGAGGCCAGAAGTCCAAGCTTAAGGTGATAGCAAGGAAGGCTTCATTCTGAGGCCCCTTCTCTTGGCTAGTAGACAGTAGTCATCTCATCTGTGCTCACATGACCTTCCTTTGTACACAAGAGAAAAGAGAAAAAGGGAGAAAAATAACTCTCTAGCATCTCATCTTGTTAAGGGCACTAATCCTTTTGGATCAGTGTTCCAACTTTATGACCTCATTTAGCCTTAGTTACTACCTTAGAGGCCCTATCTCCAAATATAGCCATACTGAGGGTTAGGACACATAATATTCTGCTCCTCTTCCCCCAAATTTTATGTTCTGTTTGCATGCAAAATAAACTTATTTCATCCAAGCATCCCCTAAAACATTAACTTTTTCCTGTATAAACTCTAAACTCTCAAATAATATCACTTACATCAGATATAGGTGAGAATGGAAGTATATAGTTCATCCTGAGGCAAAATTCCTCTCTAGCTGTGAACTGAGAAACTAGACAAATTACGTGCTTCCAAAGCATCATGCTGTGACATGCATAGAATAGGGGATCTATTCTAAAAGAGAGAAAGGAAAGAAAGTTGTGATGGGTCCCAAAAAAATTCCACTACAATGCAAACTCCATTAGATATTAAGGCTCATAAATAATCCTTTTTGGCTCAATTCCCCACTTTCCAGGCCTACGTGGGTGGTGGTCCACTTTCTGGACCAACTTGGGTGGTGACTCCACATCCATGACTTTAGGTCCATGTCTTTAGGTGGCAGCTCCACTTCCACAATTTTCCAGGCAGGCAGCAAGAGCCAGCCTGTCATGTTGAAATCAAGGAGGAATCAGCCTTTTCCCCTGGACCTATGCTGGGAGGGGCGGTTCAAATGATCTCTGAAGAATCTTCGGGTCATCCTTCCCTTTTCTTCCCTTTTCTTATGGGAAAATTTACATTGGCAGCTGGATAGCTTTATAATCCTCTCCTGGTGGGATCCCAGAAGTTCAGCAGTCTTTCTTCATTCTTTCCCACTTTCTCTGTCTCCCTTAGTTCAAACTGGCAGTGTTTCGGTTTATATAATTCTTATTTTTTTGTAATTTTTTTTATTTTTTTGAGACGGAGTCTCGCTCTGTTGCCCAGGCTGTAGTGCAGTGGTGCTATCTCGGCTCACTGCAAGCTCCGCCTCCCGGGTTCACACCATTCTCCTGCCTCAGCCTCCCGAGTAGCTGGGACTACAGGCACCCGCCACCACACCCGGCTAATTTTTTTGTGTTTTTAGTAGAGATGAGGTTTCACCATATTAGCCAGGATGGTCTCAATCTCCTAACCTCATGATCCGCCCACCTCGGCCTCCCAAAGTGCTGGGATTACAGACATGAGCCGCCACGCCGGGCCTCAGTTTATATAATTCTATAATCACTTTATCAAGTAATGGTCCAGTCACAGCCTTATTGTTCTCTTTAGAACATGCTTTCTCTTTCTATTCCTTTTTTTTTTTTTTTTTTTTTTTTTTTGCAATATGCATGGGCCGAGAATTCTCCAAATCTTTAAGTTCTGGTTTCTTTCTGATTAATAATTTCTTCTTCCATTCATCTCTTGTATCTCATTGTTTTACTATAGGCAGTCAGGAGAATCCAGAATGCACCTGCAATATTTTGCTTAGAAATCTCCTTAGCTAAATATCTAGTTTCATCATTAACATTTTTTTCTTCCTCTAAACACTATAACACATTCATCTGAGTTCTTTTTACAAAGACTCTGGTGACCAATAATCTGCTCGTAACTTCTGAGACCTCACCAGAATGACGTTTATCATCCATACCTCTACCACCATTCTGTTTATGATTGTTTATATATTCTCTAAAAAGAATATATATAAAATACATCTAGTGGGTAGAAGCAAGGGGTATTTCTAAACATGTTCTAACCCTCTTCTTTATTTGTGATTCCTCACCAGAATTAACTTTAACATCTTCCATATTTGTACCAACAAACTCTTCATGACAACCTAGTACTTTTCTAGCATGGACCTCAAAACTCTTCTGGCCTCTACCCATGACCCTGATCCAAAGCCATGCCTACATTTTGAGCTTTTCTTGGAGAAGCACTCCACTTCACAGTACCAAAATCTTTATTCATATGTTTGGATCGTCCTAACTCATCTGCATAGGCTAGGCGGCTTAAACAACATACATTTTCTTCTTACAGTTCTGGAAGCTGGAAGTCCAAGATTAAGGTGCTATCAAGGTAGGTTTCATTCTGAGGACTCTTCTCTTACGTTGTGGGTGGCCACAGACTGTGTGCTCACATGATTGTTTTTGTGCAAGCACAGAGAGAGAGAGCTCTGTTATTTCTTTTCATGAAGACACTAATTTTAGCAGATCAGGAGCCCGCCCTTGTGACCTCATTTAACTTTAATTACTTCCTTAGAGGCCCCATTGTCAAATACAGCCACATTTGGGGTGAAGGCTTTAAAAAATAAACTTTGAAGAGACACAATTAATCAGTCCACAGTGCAAAGAGTGTTATGACACTAACTAGACAAAGGGTATGAGAGCACTGGTTTTCATCCCGGAATAGGGGAGAATAAACTCCCTAGCATATGTATGCCACCTTTAGTGTTCAGTGTGTCACAGACTCTTTTATAAACCTTTTCATCGCCTCCTACCTCCCCAATCCTAGGTGATAGACAGGAAGAGAATGCAATTCTATCTTCTGTATTTTCTTGTCAATCTTCCTAGGCTCTGCTTGGACAACCAGTTAGTTCTCTCTTTTCCATCAGTCATATTACATAAACTCTACCCATCAAGGGGATAGAAGTGAAAATACACTAGTAGCTTGTTGATGTTATGTTATTTAAACACAAACTTCCTGTTTCACATGACATAAACTCTATTTTTTAAAATGCTATGTAATTTACAGCTTTCATTAAAGAGTTGTACCCTGGTGTGTAGAGCCATGTTCCCACCATGTTGCCCAGGCTGGTCTCAAATTCCTGACCTCAAGCAATTCTCCCACCTGGGCCTCCCAAAGTGCTAGCACTTCTGGCAATAGCCACCACACCTGGCCTACTTAATTAGTCTAAATCAATGAGTTTTGCTGCATGATGAGTTAAAACAATCATGGAGACTTTACATGTTTTCAGAATGATAAATGCAAATTATCTGCTGTCCTGACAAAAGGCACTTTGAGTTTCCGTATGGAAGCCACATAAAATTAAAGCATAATACACAGCAGAGGAAGCTGCACACCTTCATTAAAGTAGTTTGGGGTGAAGGGTAGTTTAATGAAATCAGAGTTTGAGAGGTGAGGGTAGAATTTTTGGTAAGAAAAGCAGAAAAAAGATTAGGGCAGAGAAAAACAAAAATAATATTATAGAAATGGTGTTGAGGAGATCTAGATGCCCAGAAGAGGTTATATTCTGGGTGATGGCCAAGAGAAATAATGAAGTGCAGCGTAATGAATTTATTTAACTCCCCTGGAGTATGTCAAACAATCTAGATATTCAATTTAGCTTCATTCTGAAATAGGAGCTACTGGAAGTAGTCTGTAAAGGTAATGTTCCGTAGCAATGGGGAATTGCAAGCACGTGACCATGCGGGTACATGCTGGAGCATGGTATAACAGTTAGAGCCAAGTCAATAAGCCCTGTGATCTTTGGCATGGGTAGCGGCTGTAGTTGGGGGTGGGTGAGTGGACGACTTGAGAACAGCTTTTGCAAGCTATTCTCTGTAGTCTCACACATACAAATCATCTCCTCCTATGATTTACTACCACAAATGGTGAATTTCATGAACTATCTGTCAATGCTTATTATTTCCAGTGTCAGAGGACATCCTTTTTTAGTCCCCTAACATATTAATATTTGAGCATCAGGTTGCTTTAAAGCAGAAATAAATTTAATGGTCCTCCCCTAAGTTTCTGCTTGTCGTTATTGCTTATTTGCTAACATTTTGAGGTTTTAATTCTTTTTCTTTTCCTTTAAATTTATCGCTTGATGGAAATAGTTGGGTGGTTTGAATATTTTTCAACAGCGAGAGTTCTTATTAGCTTTTAAGTAGATAAAAATACCCTTTCTTCCCTATAGTGCAGAGTGGAATGGGCTATTACTACCATCTCAGTAAATTAAATTACTTAAAAAAAATAAAAGAAATAGATTGTGAAAGTGTTTAGCCAAAGGAGTTCTCCAGCTGACTGAACACTTATGGGCACTCCGCCATCAATGCAAGGTAAATTCACCTACAAGTAGCTATTTAGAAAACATGTGTATAATGATGGCTGTTAAACTTACCCAACTGAATTATACATAACTTTAGACAAAAGAATGGAATATATACATAACCAAATTGATGGTAACTAAGAGGATGGCAGTTTAATCACCAACAAGGATATAAATAGGGCCAAGTGAAGAGGCTCAAATTGGTGATACAGAATAATTAGTGGTAATGAGATTAAGAAAAAAGGAAGTTTAGTTGGAGGCTCAAAAAACACAGGTGTACACCATATTTGGTGGTTTTTTATTGGGAAGCAGTCTGCTTTGTTTTGAGTCAAGCGATCTCCAGACAGGCACAGGGAATTAGTTAAATCATACCGTGTACTCCCTGCTCGGCCTACATCTTTAGGCAAAAGCAACCTAAATTTAACATTAAGTGGTGTTATCAACCTAGGTTGCACATTTGAATCACCAGGGATGCTTTTTTTAAACATAGCGTGGCCTGGGCCATAACCTAGAAATTTTGATTTAATTTATCTGGGATAGGGACCAGACACAAGTATTTTTAAAACCACTACAGATTTGTCAAAGTTGCAGCCAGGACTGAGAACCACTGCTCTAAAGGCACCTTGCATGACTGAAGAAATCTCAAATGGCTCCTCTTGGCTTCTGAATTGGGGTGGCAGGGGTTACTTTGTTTTCCTGCAGCAGCTGAGAAAGCAACCAAATTCATGACCTGTCCTTACACACCCCAGGCCTATGGTTAGTTTTCACTGCTCATTAGAAGGTAGAGATGATTATTTTGCAAAAGACTAAGTCACTGTTGGGCTGGGAGGTGAGGATAAAGGCTAAAGTGATCGAGGGTGTTCCATTCTATACAAGGGCAAGTTGTGAGTGAGTTGGATAAACGAAGATTTGACAATGAGTAGCTTTTTGATATGTACAATCTGGGTAGTAGGCTGTTTATCGTACATATGTGGCCAGCTACCAGGGCAACAGTAGCAGAAGTGCTGTGTGTATATGGAAGCTACACATAGCACCAGTCTGTCTCTTGCTGACTTCATAAGCACCCATTCTTTGGCTCAGAAACCACCTGACAGTCATTTCCTCCCTCTTCTTTCCTTCCTTGCCACTTTTCACGCATCTCCAGTATGGCATTTCACCACAAATGAAGTTACGTTACAAAAATCTGCTTACATTTGTATTCCATATTAGACTACAGGTTCCTTAAGGTTATGGACAGCTTTAGTCATTCTAATATCTTTGGCTTTCATCACATGCCAGGTATGCAAATATTTGTAGACTGAAAATGGTGGCCTGTGATTCTAGATTCCCTGTTTTAATTTGAAAGTACGAATGGGTGGGACATAGTAGAGAGAGGAAAAGGAAAGGGAGACACTCACAGCTTTAGAGGCAAACTTCTTCCAAATGCAACTCAATTTTCTAATAAATATCTCTCAAATGCATACATTCTTATAATATATATTTATTGAAGCATTCTACACACAGCAGCAAACTTGTCATAAAAGTTCTCTGACATCGTGGAGCTTACGTTGGGGTAAACTATTAGCAAAGGAGAAACATAAGCATCATTAAGAATATTTAACTTTTTTTTAATGTTATGAAGAAAATAAACAAGGAATTGAAACAGGAAATGGTTTACATATGTGAATCAGGGTGGGGTGACATTTTAAACAGGTGGTTAGAGAAGGCCCCTCCAGAAGCATGACATTTACGCTAAAACTCAAGCCCACTGCAAAAAAAATGGGGGGGAAGAAGGAGATCCCAGGCAAAGAGAATAGTGAATACAAAAGTCCAAGTACAGGAGGAAAAGGCTTGGGGAAATTGAGAAATAAAACGAAGGCTCATTTTTAACTTCTACATACACACACACACACACACACACACACACGCACGCATAACACATACATAAAATAAGTGGGAAAAAAAAACATTGTTTATGATTAGATAACTCGTGAACCTGACCCCTTTTACAAAATGACCAAAGTTCTCCCAGGCCTTGAGTTATAAGCCATCATACACCCAGGGGCAGGTTTGCTGGCTTAAGAGTGTCTCTGTAAGATCGTCTCTAAAAGGTCAGTGTGCTTTTATCCTGCCAGATCATGTTTGATCAAAATGACCTGAATAGTGACTTCAGCACTCCCATCTGAAGGTTCAAGTCTGACTTCCAAGTACCAAGGTTACGTGAGTCCAGCTCATTGTCTGGGATTCACTGAGAGCTTTATTCTAGAGAAGACCTGGACCTTCACAGTGAAATCTGCAATGCCCGCCAGCTGGGAGTGCTTTTCTACCTCGGCTTTACTGATTTGTATTATGCAGTCTAAACCACTGGGAAGTGGAATTAGGTTTGTCTCATTCTGTCAGTTCTTAATAAACTCCGTGAGTACAGCACCCTTACTTTATTCTTTATGTACGCAGCTCCTAACGCAAGGCCTAACTCTCAGAAAATTGGCCCAGAAACTAAATGATTTTAGTTTTTTTAATGGTTAGAAACAAAAAAACCAAATGAAAATAAATATTTTTAACACGTGAACATTAAATGAACTCCCAAGTCAGTGTTTGTAAAGTTTTATGGAAACAGTCACGTTCATTCATTTATGTTTTGTCCAAGTCTGTTCTCTCACAATAAAGGCAGACTTGAGTGGTTGCTACAGACTGCAGTAGTTATGATAGAGACTGTATGGGTTGCAAGTCTAAAATGTTTACTATTGACCCTTTATAGAAAAAGTTTGCCAACCTCTGTGATAAATATTTACCATGTGAATAATGAAATGAATACATAAATAAATGAACGATTAGGACAAATTCACTTTCATATAATTACTCCTTAATAGTATACAATCTATGGCAGAGATCCAGGTATGAACCTAGACCTTTACACATTTTATTTAAAATATGAGACAGTATTATTTGTGAATCATTTTGCCATGCTGTTCCAAAATATATTCAATCAGAATAAAAATTTTAATTGCATTTTCTAAATGGGCTTCTCCCATTTTTGTAATTAAATGTGCATCTCAATGCCTCTTTTCATGAGGACCAGCCAGTCTTCCAAGAAGTTATATTTGCATGGTAATCATTTTACTGTATCAAGCATGTATATGTCCTCTGCAGTTTTCTTCCTTCTGTGTCTGTCTGTAGGTTCTAAACTTTTACCATGGGATATGCAATTCTGCTTTACAGAGGTACATGATAGAAAGAAACCCAATCACCTCCCTGACATGTGAATTTCATTTCACTTTTACATTTGTTAACTGATTTCCTAGGTTTTACTGAATGCCCACTACACTGTCAGATTGGAGGCATTAGGGGAGTCATGAAGTGTGTATATTTTCAAAATCTGCAAAAGGCAAGCAAATCAGTTGCATTCGCCTCAGGCAAGATGTATGTTCTTACGTAAAACAAGTTAAGGGCACTAGAAATGGTTTAATACAGATCCAGATAGAAGACTACACAAATTCATATGAAAACTGGAAGAGGTTACTCTGAATATTAGAGAAACTGCAAGTGAACTTGAATGGAAAACTCTGTAATGCTGATTACACCTTCTTAGTACTGGCATTCCTGCTTTCATTTCCTTTTTCAAATTGCTGAGAAGGGATTAAAACAAACATATCTGAAATTGATCCTGTTGTGTAGGCTGATAGGATTTGTTTCTGTTTGTTTACTTTTGTATGGTTTTAATTTTCCTGGAGGGAATTTGGGTCCAAGTAATAATCACTGTTTTCCGTTTTAGGAGAAACTCGTCTTCTGTACATCATTAAAACTTCTATACTTATTTTTTTCACAGAGGAGAAAGTTATGTGATTGGAAATTCTATCATTTCTATTTTGTATTAAGTACTTTGGAGGCAAATTTATATAGATTCACTTAAATAGGGTGTTTGCTTACAATGCACTATTGGGGAGACTTTACTCTTTCTAATTTAGGGGCTGGAGCTACAGAAGGAAAGCCTTTAGAAATTCATACCAGCTAATTAATCCAGCTCATTAGCCTAAAACCTCACTGAATGCTGAGAGTGCTGCTAATGTAATAAGTTTCTCAGTTAATGGAGTCAAAGCTAACTTCAAAGATGGCTAGTACCTCATTCATTAACTTAATCAACTCTCTGGGCACCTCATAGACAACAAATCCTGGTAGGAGAGCAATAAAGATGGAAGTGGATGTTTTGTTCTCTTATCCCCTGACTGACTTAAAAGTTAAAATTTGGATAACTGTTGAGTGCACAAATAGTACACGTTCCCACCTCTGTATAACAATAGGACAAGACAAACAAATGCTGTAGAGAAATTTTTGTCAAAATGAAAGTTTGAAATTGTCCCAATACTCCAATCAGTATAAAAAGCCAACATCTAGTGTGTTGAGTATTATGCATTTTACATGCTCAATCTACTATACACATTTTAGCCCATAAGAAAAGAAATGGAAATGAGGCATCAATTTGCCCCATTATCTTCTTGTTTTCCTTTTAAGATTTTCTAAAATAAATGTCAATAAATTTAATGAATTGTTCCATAAATTAAATAGATTATTTTTAGATTTATTATTTATTCCATCTTCAAAACAAAATAAAAAAGGACATGATTATTGTTCTTTCATTCAACAAATATGTGAAAATCTACTAGGTATCTAAGCAATGTTTTAGATGAGGGAGTTCAATGAGAATACCTTTTAAATTGTTTCTATTTTCATTCATTTTTAGTAAATCTTGCCTTCATCATCTTCTTTCAAATTCTTGAATTTTTCTTATTTCTGGAGATTTTTCACTACTATGGCTTCCCTTTAGGGAGGGAAATTTTTGTGTTTATCAACTATTAGGACCTCAGACATTGCATGGGCCTCTATTTAAAGAGAGGTTTGGTTTGATTAATGAACCAGTTGACTATGACACTGGAGAAAGAAAAATTGCTACTGGTAAAGGCAGATGAACAACAAGAAATAAAACAGTAGGGAAAGAGATTTTGTTTTAGGAAGTCACTTGAAGAATTACCCTCTTCTTTAAATATGATGATAGAACAAATTAAACTGTTTTAAATATTTCAAAGAGGTTTATTCTAATCCAATATGAGTGAGCACAGCCTGGGGAAGAGATAAACCCAAGAAGCCTTGAGTAAGTGGTCGCTAGGCAGTCAGAATGCAACTCTTTTTTATAAAATTTAGGGAAGCAAACATCACAGGCAAACTCATGAATCAATACATGGAGGTTATTCATTGGTTTGGCCTAAAAAGGCAGAATATACTGAAGCCAGGGCTTACAGGTCATAGGTGGGTTCAGAGATTCTTTAATTTGCAATTGATAAAAGGAACAAAGCTATGTCTAAAAACATGAAGTTCATAAAAGTGAATGTTTAAGTTAAGATAAAGAAGTCTACCAATTATCATGTGATACCATGCCAGAGTCAGACTGTGAGAGCAAACCACAACATACTGGGTCAAAATGATCTGTAGGGGTGCATGACTTAATCCTTGCCTGGCATGGCCTTAGGTCTTGCCTATAATTTGGTATCGTATTGCCACAAAGCATCTGTTCTTTCAGTCTTATAGCTATTTTAACATCAATGTTGGTCACTTGTGTTTAAACTTCCCCAGGGAGTGGGTGTAATGAGGCATGTCTGACCTCCTGTTTATCCATGGCCAGGAACCCAGTTTTTTTCGAGGTCCCCTGGGCCAAAAGAGGGTCCGTTCAGTCAGTTTGGGGGACTTAGTTTAATTCTAGTTTACAAATAGAATGTGAGTTTCCTGGTTCAGATATGCCCTTGCTTTCTTTAGTATTCTACACCGTGAACCCTGTGAGTAAAGCCAAGGCTCCTTGTCTTCCTATAACTCCAATGCTCTCCCTCATTTTACACAGGTTCAGAGAACTGCTCAAAACTCTGCATTTTTCTCCTTTTTTACCAGACCTGGATATACCATGCTAGTGACAGATTCATTGTTTTGCAAATAATTTTTCTCCAGTTTTTTTCTATAGCTGCATCGAACGATTCACTGGTACATTTTTCGTTTAATATATTGTCCTCTCTGTCTTGAAGAAGTTTCTAAGAATTTTAGTTTGGTGATGAAAAAAGAAACACAAAAAACTAAAAACACTTCATTTTACAAAACTAATTGGAATGGGAAATTGGAGTTAGTAATCACAGTTCAGGACTCAAATTTCCATCTTAATACAGAACAGTTAACTTTTGAACTTAAGGTACTTTCTCAAAATAGTGTTGTAAAATGAGTTTTCTAGTCATCAGAATAATCAAATTTAATTGTATGAGAGCTGTCTTATCTTTGCAAAACTTCCTCCCCATGACCAGAACTGAGAAGTTACTTCAACTTAATCTATATAAATATTGAACATGGTAAGTATAGTAAAATGGTTCAGGGATAGACTACTAAGATAAAATAATCAAGATTTTTCATATATTTATGAACGTGGTACCAGGGACCACATAATATAGTCCCCTTTGGTAATGGAAGCTGTGCTGTTGGTTTTACTGCATAACAAACCGCACCAAAACTGATTAGCTTACAACAGAAAACATATATTTGAGTCTGTGGAGGTTGGCAATATGAGCTAGGCTTAGCTGAGCAATTCTGCTTATCCAGGGCCTTTTGCGGACTTTGCTGTTGTGCTCATGTGCTTGTGATGAGCTCCCGTGAGTACTGCGGAGACCGGCTGGTCTAAGATGCCAGTCACTCCACATAACCTCCATCCTCTGGCAAAATAACCCAAGCATATTCACAGAGCAAAGGCTAGATAGGTTAGGCTCCTGGAACTCACAAAATGTCACCGTCACTGTGTTATATCAGTCAAGAGAAGTTACGAGGCCAGCCTGTATTCTAGGCAAAGGAAAGTAGACACCTCACCTATTGGTGAGGGGTGCTAGAAATAACTGAAGCCATAATGTTATCTACCATGAGTAGAATACATAAAACTTGGGAGTTTTCACACTTACATGTCTGTCAGGTGTAGGAAGCCATTTGGCAGCCAGGATATGAAGATAACATGCTGAAACTATCAGGCACGTTTGATCAGCAGGACCCTGACAGAACCCTGATGGCACTGTGTTCCTAGGTTCAGTTGTTCCTAATACTCAGTGCTGTCTTTGCTCATCCTTTAGTTTAGCCATTATATCCTGTCTTGTATTCTATGAGCCAATTAAATTTCTCTTTTGTCTAAGTTAAATGAGTTGAGGTTCTATCAGTTTAATAAAAGTTCTTGAAAAAATCCACTACCCAAACTTGTTTACATATACTTATTCCTTGTCCATTGTTGTCACATACTAATATAGTCAGTAGAATAACAGCTAAGTTATATACTCATTTAGCTATGGATATTCATTTTAAAATTAATTTTACTTCCAATAAGTGAAGTGTCTATCTTCATTAAGCAATTCAACTGCATTGAATTCTTCATCTGGATTTATATGGTGGTACTTTGTAAATGGCCTGAGTAGTTAGACACTATCCTTTAATTCTGAAAATTAGGGACCAAATGTCATTTAGAAAATTGAAAATCTACTTTTATGACTTCAGTTGAAAGAACTCATGCTGAAATGTGAACAATGTTCATGAAAAGTTCATAAATAAGACTAATGATAGTCCGTGGTAATTTTAAAATGATCCAACTCTTAAACGACTTACAACTAATGCTACTACCTTTGAGAAAAGAGGGTCACAATATTTGAATTGCATGCTCATAGCAAAACTGAACTTCAAAAGCCTTTCATGATCATATATATCAAGAGTCTATTTCACATTGTTCTCACATTTACTACACAGACACGTTCATTTCTCACTTTAAATATAATGATGATAGATGTAGAATTATGGGATGTGAATCAATTTTCAGATTGTGAAACTCCACATAGTCCTCTATAATTATCCTGCCTCCCAACATTGAAAAATACGCTCTCTCCCTGACTTCTCTTTTTGAATCATTAACACTATGAACCCGTATAATTGAAAAAAACGTGTCACTTTTAACTTTCTTCATTGTATTTGAAGAAAAAAAATACTCTGGCCAAATGAGAAATGAAGTTTTTGGAAAACCAGAACATACACAAAAGTTTCTAAGCTTCTTAGCACAGAAAATAGGACTGAAGGGCTTGTTAATGAGCCAATCTGTGAGCCATCATGTGCTAGCATCTCTCTAAATGGAAACTGTAAGACAAAAGACATGTCACCCTTCAAGAAAGACACTGTCAGTGTTGAGGAAAACCAGAGTGTGACTATGTCCCTTCAGTGTATTCCTTCTTTTTTCAGTATCAGGGAATACTGTCAGCATTTTCTGAAATTTATAGAGGTCAATGAGTTGTCACTATTATCCCTATTTTCAGAGGAGTTACTTGAAACTCAAAAGGATTAAAGTGACTTATAATTAGTCATAATGGTTCCTCCTTTTCACAACCTACTTCAGATTTAAACTATCTCTGCATGAAAGAAAAATTTAATGTGATTTATGTTAAAGTGCTCATATACTTCAGAGTATCAAATGGCAGAATTTCAGGATAGTAGAATATATTTCTCTATGTGTTTTTAAAATTCTATGCTCCACATCCATTATCTGTAAATAAAGTACAGCTTCCAATGCAGTCAACGAGCAGTCAAGTGTGCTAACGAGGACATCTTTAAATAGTGTTGTTCTGCTGTGCTACAGAGTGGAGCTCATCAGAGAGCTGATGGAACACAGAACCATTTGGAGAGGCTCTGAGAACACATTTACAAAAATACCAAATCTGAATTAAGCAAAACTTAAGGATACTTTGTTTTGACTACTGGAAAGGAAACAATGACACACACAGGGAGCCAGGTGGTTAATGTACTGTACACTATTACTATAAAGTACAAGACCTCAGCCTCTAAGCTCTTCAGAACCCAGGAATTCAGTTGATTACATAGTGCCCTATAGAAAAGACTTGAAGAGTAAAAGAGCAAACATTTCAGATGCTCTTTCAAAGCTTGCCAATGCCCTTGGCTATTGAATTCTTGCTATTGGTCTGTTGTGCAGGAGGGAAGTTTACAATGGTTTTTACTCTCCAAGAGGTTTTAAGCCTGTCTCAATTACAATAGAGAATATGATATGAGCCCCCCCTTTTTTGTGTGCTGTAAAAAAACAAACTACAATTGTAATAGCAAAACAAATTTTCTCAGTTCAGAAATGGTGTAATATGTAAACCTAAAGCTTTGCAGTTAATGCAGGTCCCTTGACTTTTAAGTCAACTTAATTCGAAGACAAATACCATGATTTATTAGCTATGAAATTGTTCTCTCCCACTATAGTTTAAATTAAAAGGCTTTAAGTAAACATTGCAAATTCAACAATGTTCACTTATGAGCTACTTATTTTCATCTGTAGATTCACCTGGTTGTGCCAAAAGATCCCTAAGGTCCTGATTTCATCTCACATTCACTGTTCTGTATGTGTGTGTGAATTCAAGTATCTCCTCTTTGTGAAGACCATTGACAGTGCTACAAGACGGTGAACACCACCACAACCCATGTTTAATGTTCATGTTGATGTCTTTTAGTAATGTGGATAATTTGCAGAAAATCAGTCATTTATTTAAGTGAAAGTGTAGAACAAATGTTCTATAATCAGTGAATGTTGTTTCCATTTGGAAATAATTTGCTGAATTTTTTATGTGATTTTCAAGTTATGCTACTTCACCCATTAACAAGAGAGTACGAATGGGCTATGTTACTTTTAGGAAGTCCTTTTTCAAAACATTCTCCCTGCTGAAATGTCAGCACAAAGTGTCTTCCTACATTTCGATGCTTTCTTGGAGTTTAAGTGACCCACGACACCAATCACACATATCTCCAGGAATCTGACACACTGAAAAATCCTATGAGGTTTCCTAAAATAGATCCTGCTGACAAACATTTTACGTCTGAACCTGTACTGATTGAAAGAGGTCTCACTGATAAGAAATAATAAAAACAAAACAAAGCAATCAATTTGGGGTGAGGTAGATTAGAGCTAACTTTTATTTAGTATCTAGTAATTCAGCCATGTCACTTTACAGTCTCTTCCTAGCTCTCTCTGTCAGCACAGAAATTAAGGTTCAACTTTTAAAACATCACTTCATCAATCACAACTCTGACCTAGTATGTATTTTTTGCAATTCTCCTTTTTAAAGAATAGAATGGTATATTCAAGATTTTATCAATAACTTTTTTGATGAGAAATTCTCTTGTTATTATTTCTTAAAAGACTTCCTGAAAATAGTTTTTACCCTCCTTTAGAAGTAAAACAACAACAACAAATCAGAAACAAAGCATTACATATTAATTTTCCAATTCATTGTGAAAAGCAGTGAATTATGCGAGTTAATAGAAATGAATAATAAAAACAGAATTTAGGCTATTGTCAGTCCCTGTAAAATAAATTGTAATCTGAATATGTGCTTTGATCAAGTATTTTTTCAAAAGCATGTTCTACTATGATTCCCAATTTTCGAAATTCAAAATGTGACCCAGTACACACATTGATGTTCCCACACGTAAATTTAAGACAAAACTCTTATGAACAACTTATCTATACTCTATACTCTGATACTTTCTATTCTAGCTAATTTAATTTTTTTAAATGCTTATTTTGGATTCACAAAATTGATTTCATAACCTACTAATGAGTGGCAATCGCCCATAGAAAACATTGCTTTAATCTAAGTTTTAAAAACTGTGAGGAGGTGACTTTCATCTTAATAAGCAGAGAAGTGTTAAAAACGTAATTGTCATACAAATAGATAGTGAACTTGTGTCAAAGTTGTATTAATCACATTAATAAAAATACCAGCAAGAAAATACTAGAGCTAGTTTTAAGAGAATTTGAGAAACTTGCATAGTAAACAGAGGAATGACTTCTAAAAATAAGTTTGCTAAATTATATTTAAGACTGGTTAACTCCTTGCAGTATAGGGAGCCATAAGACCTCTGGTGGTTAACTCTAGTAAATTATAAAATCAAAACAACTTAATTTCCGCACTTTTAGATACAGAAGGATTCAAACATAGTCCAGTCGGGAGACTGACACAATATCAGTTATTTTAAGAAAGAATTTTTAGAAAGGATGCTAAGTGGATATAGAGTTATTAACCAAATTTATGCAAAGGCTAAGATATTGCCATGGTATCACAGAAACAGCAATGTTAGGAAGTAGCTACCACCCCTACCGTCTTCGAGGCTGAGGCAACAAAAGGAAGATCATTAAGACTTAAAAGCTTGGAGGAGAGGCTTTGTGGTGATGAACCTCAAACCCCTCTGGTGCTAGTGTTGGTGTCTCTGAGGAGGGCTTGATGAGATCAAATGTTGGATGTACTGCAAGTGTTGATGTACTGCAAGTGTTGGAAATACTACAAAGAGGCAGCACCTGCTGCTATGGGAATAAATTGATACAGCCAGAATGAAGACGTGCCATTGCGATAAATTTCTGGAGCAGGGAGAAACAAAAGAGGAAACCAACAATGGGAGCAATTCCCTCTCCCTGCCAAGCCTTGCCATCTCCCTCCATTGGCAAAGCCTAACAGGAAACCACTAGTAAAACAGATACATGGTTTGCAAGGTCCCAACCTCAGCATCCTAAAAGCAACCACAGAAGGGAATTTGGAGCTAAGAGTCAATAGTTTAAAAACTGCCACAATATCTAACCTTACAGGGCAATGGAGCCTTTGCACTTTTCTCATCTGTGGATTGTTCAAGAGTGTCAAATTGTATCTCACAAGTAAGAGAAATATTCTAACATGAGAGCAAGAAGTAAGCAAGCCTCATTTGCTTTTTTCTAAATTTAGAATACATTTATCTTTATCAGAAATGTGTGGTCTAATAAAAAGCTCCACCAAACTTCAAAATTATTATAACTGATATTTTCTGCTTTTTATATTAAAGGAATTTCTGCAGACCATTACTCAAGTCTATTATGCTAACATTAGACATACATTTGGCTTGTTACCTTGAAAACCAATAATGACATTACATATTATGAACATAAAGATGTGCCTTCTCCCATGATTCCAGAGTTCTTTGGTCCGGTGTTGACATGTGACAAAGTGTTAGAATTAACATATGGGAAATTGTGATTATTTTTTAAAACTAAATAAAAGTTACATATGATAGTAAAGATTTCAATTGTGTATAGATATCAAATAAAAAGTTATATATATGTTTATATATATGTAAAAGTGTAAATATATTTATTTACACAAAATAGATCATGCCATACATTCTTTTGCACCTTAATTTTTTTTCCACTTAGTACCATATCTTGCCATATTACAACAGATAGATCCTCCCCTATATTGTTAAGATCTACATTCAAATATAGGATCTACATAATCAATTTTAAAATTCCTTGGGCATTTAGGTTGTTTCTAACTTTCTGTTATTGCAATGGCTAGCTAGCTAGCTAGAGCAATGAAAAGTTGCAAGATATTGTTTTATGTACGAAGTATATACACACAATATGCTGACAAAACAATATTGAGTTAAATAGTAATCATGATTTTGTTAATGTTTATTTGTAATTGAATCTGTAGCTGATGACTTGAAACAGCATGAAAGAGAACAAAAATACAATCTGATGAGTGTTGTCCTATCTTTCCAAAGCAACTTTATAATCAACCAATCTTTCTATTTCTCATATCTAGATACCACACCACGTGAAGCCCTTGCCATATTACAGCTATGACCAACCGGTGATGGGGTACTGCCAGGCCCACCAGCCACTCCATGTCACCAAGGGCTATGAGACAGTGTCTCCAGAGCTGGACGAAAGCCCCGGCCTGGAGCTGGGGCGAGACCACAGCTTCATCGCGACCATCGCCAGGTCGGCGGCACCAACCATCTACCTTGAGAGAATTGCAAACTAACGCTGAAGCCAACTCCTCACTGGGGAGCTCCATGGGGGGAGGGAGGGCCTTCATCTTAAAGGAGAATGGGTGTACACAATCGTGCAATCGAGCAAGCTCATCGTTCCTGTTGAAACATTTATGACATAGAGAAAAGAAAAAGAAAAAACAAACAAAACTGCTTCAAGAAGGCAGCGAATGCACCTGCAGCATTACCGGGAGGACTGCAGAACTTTCTTTGCTTTAAAACATAAAACGAACAAACAAAAATGCTCCCGGATGTAAATAATAAGAGTGTCAAGTTCTTATAAAAATAGATTTCACCCTAGCTACATATAGGTTTGTTTGTATATTTGATTTTTCTACACTGCATGGTTCCTGGGCTGGAGAACCACAGGGGAGCAAATAAACAGGGGTGGGTGGGAAGCTAGGGAAACAACAGTTTTCCTCTTTAGGTGTGTGTAACTCTCACAGATTTTATTTAAATTGCTTTCATTTATTTTTTCTTTAAAAATACTGTCTGTTCGTGTTTTATTTTATTATTTTTTCTTTCCTGATCAAGTTTCTAATACAAAACATGAGCATTAAAGCTTATGTTGTACCAAAAGAAAATGTGCTTTACCACGGACCACAGAGAAAGTCGACTACAAAGTTTGACAAAACTACTGGAAAACCCAATAAGTCTGGGTGAATGATCCTTCATGACAAATGCCATATACGGGACATGATAGAAGGAATTTTGTTTTGTCCCATTGGCAGCCCTCACCGTGTAGGATGTCTGAGAGAGCCATGAAGATCACCGAATGAGAAGACAAGCAGAAGCATTCTCACATGGACTAAGGCTATAAGAGAGCCATGACCATGGGCTCGATGAATGAAACTGCCAAGCTGATGCATTTCTAAACACAAGATAATTGTAACATTGCTTTTTAAATTAATTATCAATTAGCTTTTGTGTAGTTTTTATCAATAAAAGAAAAAAATATTGAAAAATAAACATATTATTTTGTGGTTGGTATACCACAGCCCACCTAATGCTGAGTGCTTTATCTGTATATTGTGGAATGCTTCTAATCTATATCAGGGTACCTCAATAAGAATCAGTTGGTATCTATCAAGTGTTTTCTGTGCGTTCCATTGTCAGATAGGAAGGCCGCATGAAGTGTAGAAAAGGAATATGAGATGTGGTTTATGCCTGATATGGTTTGTCTGTGTCCCCAGCCAAATCTCATCTTTAATTATAGTTCCCATAATCCCCACATGTTGTGGGAGAGACCCAGTGGGAAGTAACTGAATCATGGGGGTGGTTACTCCTGTGCTGTTCTGGTGATAGTGAGTAAGTTCTTACAAGATCTGATGGTTGTATAAGGGGCTTCCCCCTTAGCTTGGTTCTCATACTTCTCCTTGCTCCAGCCATGTGAAGAAGGACGTGTTTTCTTCCCTTTCTGCCATGACTGTAAGTTTCCTGAGGCCTCCCCAGCCATGCTGAACTGTGAGTCAATTAAAATTCTTTTCTTTATAAATTACACAGTCTTAGGTATGCCTTTATTAGCAGCATGAGAATGGAATAATACATGCCCCAATACATTTCACAATTATTTTCAGAGATATGTGACCTTACTCTAATAAAATTATATAACAATATGAGAAAAAGTAAGTATCCATGGAAGGGTTATAGGTTGTCAGATCTTATAGAAGTGAAAGAACTATGTGGAAATTGGTTACTATCTAGGAGGAAGATGGATAGCATCCCCATTTTTTAACAAAGGAGATCACTGCATGCACATCAGTTGAGACATTTTATCATAAATTCTTTCGTGTTATAATGCTACATCTTAGCAATTCTTTAACTGTGGACATTCTCCTAATGTGTCCACTGGTGTAATTTGCTTAGTTTTATTTTTAAAACTAAATTATGCTACAAAATTTATGTCACCCTTTATTTGGACGAGTTTCATATTTTAAGGCCTTCTCACTTATAGTGGCCCTGCTGAGTGTTCCAGATCCAAGTTAATAGCTGCCATACATTTAATTCCAAATTCTGCTGAATTAATAATGAAAGAGCCTTGTAAATACCATCACATCACAGCAAACTAGCACAGAGTACTACTGAACATGTTTTGTTTTTTCTCCCTCAGAGAAGTTCTGTTTTACTACCACTTTAAATAAGGCTTGAAGTTAAATTATATCCCAAATGATACAAATAGTATGTCACATTAAAGGAAAACTCAATCGAGGGAAGTTTTTTTCATGTTGGAACACATGGCTATTGCTGTTGAATTCTGGTATCTTTCCTCTTAATATTATATTCTGGGTTACATGTATTTTCTTAACCATTCAAGTTGAATCAACTTACCATAAGTTTAAAAATTAAAGATAATTCTTTGGCATTATGATTTTGTTTTCAGAAACTATTCAATACATTTGGAATATGTCTTCCCAAATTACAAGGATTTTTTTGGTGGGGGTCTTACCAAATTACAAGGATTCTCTTAATCCTTCTCATCTTCTCTATCTATCCAGTGTCCCCCATATACCATATCCACCACACCACCCCTTCCAGAGTTGATTTATGAGAGGTCACATATGAAAAATCCCGATCAAATTTGGCTGATGTAAGCTTCAGTTTTAGTTCTGTTTCTTATAACCAAAAAAGTCATAAATAGATAAGAATCTTCATGTTATTTAAAACTGCCATATTTGGCCAACAGTTGCCTCAAGGTTAATATGAAATAAGTGAACTACTAGCAAAATAGATAGCATTATAAAAAATGTTGTGTCCTATTTATATGAAAATTTTCAAAGAACTTATTTAAAATGTAATTTACATATGCCGGAAAAAGTTTACACTGAGCTCCAGAAATCTATGATTAAAACAAGCAAACAAACAAAAACTCAAACCAAATTACTTTAGTAGGCTTGGAAAAGTCCTCAGCTGAAAAATTCAGGTTTGATATTGTCTGAAGGGTCAAGCAAGTTTTCAGATAAAACAGTGTGTGTGTGTGTGTGTGTGTGTGTGTGTGTAGTGGTATTTCAACAAAAGGCTTAAGAAGAAAATAGGATTATTCATCACTTAAGCCCAAAAGTCAATTATTTTTCCCGCAACCCTGGTGTAACCAAGGAGGATGAAAAACTTCTGTTAGTCAACACTCAGGATAACTTATCTTCTGGGCCTATAAATGATAGGGAACAAACTTGTCTATGGAGGTCACTTTCATCCCTTTTTTTGTTAATTTTTGTGCTTTGCTATGCAAACTGATTGCCCCAGAATCCTTCTTCCTTAATGTAGAAGAGTGTAACTGTGAATTGTGACCCTAGCTAATATAAAGATTTTTTCACTTTCTTCTAGAAGTCAGGAATTATGTTGATTCTACTTATTTTTTACGTTGAAGTGTTAAAGAGCCCTCTTAAAGAAAGTTATGCTTTATTTGAAGACTATTCTAATTAGTAATTTGATTTTACACTATAGTGTTTATTGAACTTCTGAAGGCTATGCAGGTTGTAATTTCAAAGTTGAGGAGTCTCATGGAGTATTTATAGAGCAAGGGCGTTAAAACCATGCCTAAAAGCAATTGTGAATGTGACAGAATACAGATTGGAACAATCAATTATCCAAACATTCTGATTAACTTTTTTTTCATAAATATTCTTTGTAATGCTGAGTTTGCTTTACTGATTCTAAAATGAAATAAAGAAATAGCTTAGAACGAGGTCTGATCGGTATATGTTTAGGTGTAACTGCGGTTTAACTTCACATCTTATTGTACCTCTACTCACAGATTGGCGGACCTAACCCCAGCATGACTGATTCAGGTCTGATATGGGGTCTGAGAATGTCTTTCTAAGTCCCCAGGTGATGCTGAGGCTGCTGTGTGTGGACTACACTTTAAGAACCACTGCCATAGAGTGTAGATACTTCTATCTGTTTAGGTTGATGACTCTGTATGAAGACTCAAAATTTGCATTTAATGTTTACTTAGAATTTAATGTTAAATTAATCTTTAAAATAAGAATTAATTTAAAACAGGTAGTAGTTTTATATGTTCATGCAATATGAAAGACTCGTACCTTTACATAAAGAGCATTTTCTAAAACATGCTGTGTAACACTAACAGACTATGCTCTCTGTGAAACCAAAGAAGTGAAAAATAAACATCAGCAGCAGTAACAACAACAAAAGAGGTTTATATGATCAAATTAAATTCAGAAAATATTGCATATGATATGCTCCCTTTGGAAACTCACAAGGCAATTTAACATTTAAACAATATCAGATATACTGCAGTCAAGAAACCCATTTAACTTTGTTTAACTTGGAGTTTTCTAAACATATTAAACTACAATATCCTTCCTTAATTTAATATCTAAAAAAAAATCCTGCAGAACTAATTTTCTGCAGAACTCATTTGGGAAATGTTAATTTAAGGAATGTTCTTTCTTTGGCCATCAAGAAAAGCATGTACCTTTGCAGATAACAATTTCTACATTTACAAATGATACAATGTACACCTATTTCTGAGATGTATGTGGATTTTTTTAATCAAAGACAATATATTTTAATCTCTCTAACAATAAAGTAAATGTCAAATACACCTGGATTAAATGAAAATGAATAATTAAAATTATGAAAATTTGATATCGTGAATGAGAAGTAGATCTCTCCATAGACAACATTCCTGTTCCATTGGAGATTAGACTCATTGTTTCTAAAGTGTAAGGCATTTTAAAATCAAAACAAATCACCAAAAAGTGCACGAAAATGTGGAGGGCCTTTATTTTCTGAGTTAACAAGTTCCTGGTAAGTCACTGGGCTTGGGTGATGTCAATCATTCATCTGCTTTCTGGGCCAGAGGTGCCCCTCAGACAGGTAATAGTAATGCTTGCCGGAAGGGAAGAAAGACCAACACGAACCTTGGCTCATCCTGTCATAGTTATTTCCTTATAGAAACCAGGAAATTGATTATAGTGTTAGAATAAATTTTAGACTTACTTTATTCATTATTGTTTCCTTTTCAAAATGACATAAGAATAAAAACGAGGTTAGACATGAGTTCAGATTTTGTACTAGTTAAGAAAACTGTTCTACTGAAAATAATGAAGAACTATGTCATAACAAATCCCTGGAATCAAAACATCCAAATTCTTGAGTTTGGCTATAACCCTTCTGAGTGATATTCACTTGTTTTTAGTTAAAGGAGGAAATACAACTGAGGATAACTGATGTGAGGATTAATTAGGTAGTTATATTAGTCTATTCTGACTTTCATAACAAAATGCCATAATCTTAAACAATAGGAATATATTTAGAAATATATTTTCTTTACAGTTTGGAGGCTGTAAAGTTCAAGATCAAGCTCCCAGGAGGCTTCGGCTTTCTACCTTGTTTGCAGACAGCTCCCCTTTCTCTGTGTCCTTATAAGGTAGAGAGAGAGTACAATCTCTTTGGTATCTCCACTTACAAGGAAATTAATCCTCAAATCAATTCTTCACTCTTATGACTTCATTTAACTGTAACTGCCCCCTTCTAGACCCTATCTCCAAATACAGTCACTTTGGAAGTGAGGACCTTTAACATATGAGTTTTAGGGAGACACAATTCTGTCTATAGCAGCCAAGAATGCATAAACACACACACAAACAAATAGCAGCAAGATATCTATGAGAGTGAGCCAACTGATTTTAAGAAGAAAAAGTACATAATAAAAATAGCCAGGTTACTCTAGCAAATGAATGCTTGAAGGAAAGATTAGCTGGAATTATGGGTAGGTCTGAACTCCAAATGAGTTTATGAGGAAAGACTATATGGTTTGCTTTTCTGTTTTAGACACGTGGGGTATTAAAATATTTCTTAGTAAGATCATAGAAGATTTAAATTAACTAAGTTTTCTACAGAATGTCAATGTTTTCAAGTAGATCTATTGCTTAGAAAAAGCATTTCACAAGCTGGTTTTGCACTAGTCCCAAAACGTACTTTGCACAAGAAGGGGTCAAAGGTCAAGTCAAGCTAAGGGAAAAGCTTCATATTTTATCCACCAGCTCAGATATTCTCAGTACTCATTAATATATTCAAAATTTTGTGAATTTCTGTAGTAAAGAAGCTATTTTAATTCAGTATTTCCCAATTTTATTTGATTGTGTCATATTCTTCATTTAAATGAATGCTATTGGGAACCTGTGGAGTTAGTTTTCCCCAAAATACATTTAGGAACACATTGTGTGTCTGATGAAAGGCCACCTAAGAAAGAGAAATGGGATCTTTTAGTGTCCGTGTAAAGTTCTAACATTTACCAATGCAAGTTTCTGGAAGTGTTCAGAGCTTGTGGCCAGAGTAAGTCATGTAAACAACACACAGAACACCAATTCCTATATAAGCAGAGGATCAGAATTATCAGTATTTTATAATGGTTTGACTAAGATTGGGACACACAATTTGTTAGCACTGTGAAATTTACCCGGAGTTTGTTGAGTAGTAGGGTATTCAGATGTTGGAAGTCATAACAGAATTGGTGAATAAACTGGAAAATTTTAGACAAAATAAGAGATATGCTTTTTCTCTTTTCCAAATGCAAAAAAAAAAAATAATAATGGCTGGCAGCTTTTAGTTAAAATGTATTCATTCATTAAGCTAGTGTTTATTAAGTATTACCCTGTACCAGCCACTCATTTTTGTCCTATTAGAGATAACAGTATCTCCTGGGATATTTTACAGACTAGAAAATGATCAATTATTCTGCATACCAAAGATGCTACAATAAGGAAGAACTGGGTAAAACTGAAACATACTAGAGTAGCATAATTGAAAAGAGTGGAAGTACTAGCATGGAGGGTTGATAGGGTGGATAGAGTATTCCAGGAAGGGCAATAGTCAACCCAGAGATAAGAAAGAACATGAATGATTCAAAGAACTGGAATACAGTAAGCAAGGGAAGAGGTGGTCCATAATGAAGTGGAAAAGGTAATTAGAGGATAGATAATACAATGCGGGGGCAACTATATTAAGGAACTGGGACTTGAACTTTAGGAGTCTAGAATTTATACTACTAGCAACCACGGGGGTGGTGGGTGGGGTCATAGTGGTTCTTACTAATACAATAAACCTATTTTGACTTTTGTATGAGGTCTGGATGGAAGGAACCAGATAAGAACTTTGAATACCAGTAACTTTTAGAGAAGTTATTGTAAGATAGCACTTGAGAAAGGATGAAGATATTATCTAGAAAGATTCCAATGGGAATTGACAGAAGAAAAAAATTAAAAGGATAATTAAGATTCATAAAGTGCTTATCATCTACCATGCACTGTTCCAAGAATTTGATTTTAATAACCCACAAAAACTCTTTTAAATTAAATGTGCTTCATGGGCCCCATTTTACAATGAGGTTTCAACCAAGGAGAGATTAAGGTAGTAAGTGATAGAACCATGATTCAAAGCCAGGAAGTCTCCTCAAGATAGAAGAACTCTTAGCACCTATGGACTACGGCTTCTTAACACTTCATGTGAGAGTTATTTAGAAAGGAGAAATGGTAGGTCTTGGCTATTGGAAGCAGGCAATGATTGAGAAAATGGGCAGGAGTTACTAAGGAAAGCGCCCATATATCTGCCTTGACCTGTTGATATTATTCTCTGAGAAAGCAGCCACAGACGGGGAAAATCTTGTATGTGGTATAACATAACAATTTTTTTTGACGTATTGAGTTTTAAAGGCCTAAAAACTTTCAAATGATACCATTCAGTGGCCAGAGAGATAAGTAGATCTGAAACTCAGAAAAAAAATGATGGTTCTGTATATGTTAGAATTTGAAGCTGAATCCTAAGAATCAGAGAAATGAATTATGGAGGGTGTGTAGATTCAGAAGGGAAGGAGGACCATATCATAACCCTGAATAACAGTAAAAGTACTGTGAAAGGAAAATATCTTGGGCCCTCAAAATCACTAAACTAAAAGGAAAATTCATGCTGGAAACTGTTCAGAGCAAACCTGCCTTCTATTCTATTCAAACTCATCCTTCTGCTCACTGAGATAGATGCATATTCTGATTCACAATATCAAACGAATCTCAAAAGAATGCAACCATTTGTCTCTTACCTACCTGTGACCTGGAGGCCCCTCCCTGCTTTAAGTTGTCCCCGCCTTTCTGGAAAGAATCAATGTACTTGTTACATATATTGATTAATGTCTCATGTCTCTCTAAAATGTATAAAACCAAGCTGTGCCCCAAACACCTTGGGCACGTGTCGCCAGTACTTCCTGAGGCTGTGTTAACCTTGGCAAAATAAACTTTCTAAATTAAGTGAGACCTGTTACTAATTTTTTGGGTTTACAGTACCATCAAAGAAGAATCAGAAAGATTATCCAGAGAAATAGCTTCATAATAAGAATGATAGATTCCATTGAAGCTAAGGAAAGAGAAAATTTTTCTACTTTGACAAGTAACCAAGTGACCTGTCTTGCAAGTAGTGAAAACCTGTTACTAGAAATATTAATGTTGGATATCTGATGACCAGCTGCAGGGATAGTGTACAAAGTGGTTTACATTAGTTAGAATTTTGAACAAAATGACACACTTTGATTCCTTTTTTTTTTTTTTTTTCCCTTTTTGGAGACGGAGTCTCAGTGTGTGGCCCAGGCTGGAATACAGTGATCTTTGTAGGCCTGATTATAGCATACTACAGCCTTGAACTCCTGAGCTCAAGCGATCTTCCTGCCTCAGCCTCCCCAGCACCTGGGACTACAGGTGCATGCCACAGTGCCTAGCTGATTCATTCCAACTATAAGATCTGAAGATTCTGAACATTTTTTCCATTCTGTGGGAGATAACACATATCCCCTGAGCTCCAAACTGTGATGACTTTTAGTACTTGAGATGAAAAGCACATCCTGGAGTTCATTTTCTCCTTGTCAATTTTCTGCCAATTTCTAATGTGTTATGCAGGTATGGCAGACAGGAGAGGTAAAATGAAATACATATTATTTCTCAAATGTTCCAGTCCCTAAATTAAACATTGAATGACTGGAGAGCTTATGCTGTACTTGTTTTAAATTGCCTATCAACTACTTAAGGACTTTGCAACTTGCCAAGACTCTGGAGCCTGACATACATTAGGAGTCCAATAAAAAGAATAAAATTGTGGTTTCCAGGGGCTAAGGGAAGGGAGAATGGAAAATTGCTAATCAACAGGTATAAAATTTCACCTATGCAAGATGAATAATTTTTAGAAGTTTGCTATATTGTGCCTACATATAACAGTACTGTATTGTACACTTAGAAATCTAAGAGTGTCTACTCATAGCCTCATATTGTGTTCTTATAACGAAATTTTTAAAATAGAAAATGAGGCTGGGTATGGTGGCTCATGCCTGTAATCTCAGCACTTTGGGAGGCTGAGGCAGGTGGATTACCTGAGGTCGGAAGTTCGACACCAACCTGACCAACATGGTGAAACCCCATCTCTACTAAAAATACAAAATTAGCTGGGTGTGGTGGCACATGCCTGTAATCCCAGCTACTCTGGTGGTTGAGGCAGGAGGATCGTGTGAACCCGGGAAGCGTAGGTTGCAGTGAGCTGAGATCGCACCATTACACCCCAGCTTGGGCAACAAGAACAAAACTCCATCTCAAAAAAAGAAAAAAAAAAAGAAAAGAAAAGAACAAACCTATGTTATATTTTTCATGTTTAAAATTACTGTCAGGGCCGGGGACAGTGGCTCAGGCCTGTAATCCCAACACTTTGGAAGGCCAAAGTGGGTGGATCACCTGAGGTCAGGGGTTCAAGAGCAGGAGTTCCAGCCAACATGCTGAAACCCGGTGTCTACTAAGAATGCACAAATTAGCTGGGCATAGTGGTGCATGCTTGCTGCTTGGGAGGTTGAGGCAGGAGAATTGCTTGAACCCAGGAGGCAGTGGGTGCAGTGAGCACAGATCACGCCACTGCACTCCAGCCTGGGCAACAGAGCAAAACTCGGTCTCAAAAAATAAACAAATAAATAAAAAGAAAAAGAAATAAAATTACTGTGAGGATACTGTTTTTGAATAGCATGTTTTAGTTTTTTAACTTCAGCATACATTCCAACTTTTATTCCATGGAGATTTCTTACACCAAGGACGGTCAAGGACTCTGCCTGACAGTAAGAGAATGATTATTTGAGTAGTGCATGATTTTTACTTTTCTGATATTAAATATCTATGTGTGTAACAAATCTCAAAGCTTGTGTAAAGAATCTTCTTAGACCTTGAAAGTTAAATTGTCCAATTTCTTATTAATATTCACAGTACCCCCATACGCACATAAATTTCTTTGAAAAATAGGATTAACTGTGTTGTTGATATAATGAGACTGAAATAAACTGGATCAGATCGAGAAAAATTATCATAAACTCTGACTCCATTTTGATGTTTGACTTCATGACATCTTTCATGCTGCACTCTTCGCACCTCCCCTTCTGCCCAACATCTAGGTAAATTGATAGGAAAGCCTAAGTGCTGTCTTTTTTGGTGTCAATGGGAAGTTCAAATCACACAAGCCTCAGGCTATACATAGGAACCTACCCTCCGGGCCCAGCTTGTAAGCACCATAAATCCCAGGCCTTTTTCCCTGCTCTCTCAAGACCATTTTCAGACCAGCTTGGGAGCCTGCCCTATTCTCCACAGAAAGATTCTTCCTGTTAATAAGAAACCTTTTTATATCCTCTCAGTGCATGTGAGGTGTCATTAAACTCAACATCCAAACCAAAGCACAAACAAACAAAAATACCCACACAGAATAAGCATTGCTGGCATGTTCTAAGAATTCTGGTCCCCTCTTTGGGCCCAAAAATTATCTGACAAACATTTAATATCAATTCTATGAAAAGAACACTTGATAATGGCCATTTGTTTTAATGGTCTTTCACACAATATTTTTCTCCTTCCAGAAGAATGATTTTCACCTGCTTCCCCCTTTATTCTCATGTGTCACAACTTATAATTCATGTCTTCTTTCTCCTAATAAATAGAAAAAATGAATGAACGTATGCGTGGCCCATGGAAGCCCTCTTTTAGAAATTTGTAAAGCTTTATCAACTAAATGTATAAAAATACACACACACACACACACACACACACACACAGCTTTATCTTATTCTCTGTATAGAAATGTGGGAAGTGTTGACTAGCTGCTGCTTGGGTGACATAGTTTTCCTTTTCAAATACATATTTTGTTTTATTATACTTTAAGTCCTAGGGTACATGTGCACAACGTGCACGTTTGTTACATATATATACATGTGCCATGTTGGTGTGCTGCACCTATTAACTCATAACTTACATTAGATATATCTCCTAATGCTATTCCTCCCCCCACCCCCTCTCCGCAATAGGACTCGGTGTGTGCTGCTCCCCTTCCTGTGTCCAAGTGATCTCATTGTTCAGTTCCCACCTATAAGTGAGAACATGCGGTGTTTGGTTTTCTGTTCTTGCGATAGTTTGCTAAGAATGATGGTATCCAGCTGCATCCATGTCCCTACAAAGGACACAAACTCATCCTTTTTTATGGCTGCATAGTATTCCATGGTGTATATGTGCCACATTTTCTTAATCCAGTCTGTCACTGATGGACATTTGGGTTGATTCCAAATCTTTGCTATTGTGAATAGTGCTGCAATAAACATCCGTGTGCATGTGTCTTTATAGCAGCATGACTTAAAATCCTTTGGGTATATCCCCAGTAATGGGATGGCTGGGTCAAATGGTATTTCTAGTTCTAGATCCTTGAGGAATCGCCACACTGTTTTCCACAATGGTTGAACTACTTTACAGTCCCACCAACAGTGTAAAAGTGTTCCTATTTCTCCACATCCTCTCCAGCACTTGTTGTTTCCTGATTTTTTTAATGATTGCCATTCTAACTGGTGTGAGATGGCATCTCATTGTGTTTTTGATTTGCTAAAACCATAAAAACCCTAGAAGAAAACCTAGGGAATACCATTTAGGACATAGGCATGGGCAAGGGCTTCATGTCTAAAACACCAAAAGCAATGGCAACAAAAGCCAAAATTGACAAATGGGATCTAATTAAAATCAAATACATATATTTTAAAAGCCTTTGATAACTCATTTTACTGTTCATATGTGCCACAGAGTTAAGTGGTAGAGACTATGCCATGCCTTCACCAGATCATTTTCTTTCCCTGTAGAACACAGGAAAACTACCATTCTCAGTATCCCTGATGGTTAGATTTGAGCCATGTGATTCGGTTCTTGTGAGTATAAAAATCAGTGGAAGTGATTTGTTATTTGCAGCCTGTGGCAGTTAAGAACAGGTAGGTGGGAATTCTCCATTCTCTTTCTTTCTTGTCCATGTAGCTGGTGAAAAGATCCTGGCTCCCTGAGTTAGTGTTAAGTAAAAGGTTCCAGATACAGCCACCTAAATACATTCAACAATCCTTGAAATTAGAATATTGTGCAAAATACGGACTTCAGGGATTTTGTTACTGCTACAAAGCATAGCTTACTATGACTAATACCAATAGCAAAATATCCACCCAAACCAATTAATTTGTGAATACAAGGATGTCTCTGTGACCCTGAAATGTCATTAACCAGTTACTTTAGTATCCAGTGAGATACATCTTACATATCTGCATAGTGAAAAAATTATTCAAGTAAGCATAACAAAGAGGACTTTTATTCATGACCATCAAGATAGGCATAGGGACCAAGGCAATTTTTTGCAGTGGGGGAAATAGATGGGGCTGAACTCTGAATGCAGCATAAGCAAGTGGAAATTTACAGCCAAAGAGCAGGTCTGGGGCCAGTGGATGGAAAATTGCTAAGAAGAAACATCAGAGGTAAAGCAGACTCTGGCTAAACCAATCTACCAAGGTTCTTGTTGAAGACAGGCCAGGGTGATTAGACATCACCTGGGGAATGGTGGAGGATGAGAAACCTGATCAGCAACCTGAGATATTGGGGGATCAGATATTGAGAATAGGAGGTTCTTGCTAAACTGACTTAGCAGGGTTCCTTGCTAAAACTGGATTTTACGAGGAAGTGTACATATGGGCCTAGGATAAAGTTCAGAGCCCACTAAAGTGTGGTCAAGCAGAAAATCTTTTGCAGCATCCACTGATATGGTATTTTTAATTACTCTTTCTTTTTCACAACAATTATTTTTAAATTTTCTACCCTCAAAATCTCTTGATTGCTCTTACTCATCCCACAGTCACGTTTATTTTTCACAATTTTATTGCCCGGTTCTTTTCCAGCCCTTTGTTGTATTTATCCATATTCAATGTTAGCTTCTCAAAGAATATCTTAGCCTTTTGGAATCTATCTTCTTAAAATGAGTATATCAAAAAGGGCAAGACACAGGTACCCTGGCTTGGCACTGGAAATTATCCCCAGAGCAATCACAGAAGTCATTTAATAATGTATCATTAAAAGTAAGATAAATTACTTTGCCTGGAGTATGTCTTTAATTTGTATATGTCAGTTCTCAAGGTCCTATTTCTTATTTCAAAGAGCGAGGTAAATTGCCTACATGTATGCTAATGAACTAGCTATTTGAAATCATTACTTCTTTACAATTAGTGCTGTCAGATCCCTGAGGACCCAACTCTTGTTGGCTAAATGTAGTTTTATCCTACCTTGTGTAGAAATATGGAAAATGTCGTCTAGACTGCATGGATAAAGTAATTTTCCTTTCCAAGTGTATTTTCTTAGTGAAAATATATTGTCAGGCTTTGATAACCCTTAAATTTCCATCTTTTTTTTAAAACAGAGAATAGTAAAAATACATAAAAAATTTTGAAACATCAACCCAAATATTAATTTGATTTCTTCAAGGTGTCAACAAGTAAATCATGAAATATAATGCTCTGAGTTATACACGGCAAATGCTTAAATTGGCTTTAATTTAGTTGCAAATAGTTACCCTTTGAAGCTAGAATTATGAATGGTTTGTAAATATCTTTTGCAGGAAATTGTGGTGGTAGTGATGAGACAAATACATTTGGGTGTTGCAAATTTGGAAATAATTCCTAGAGATATGACTTCTCCCACAACTTTTTAGATTGAATCTCAAATCAGTGATAGTGTTTTCTGTTCCTTTATTTAAATTGAGATTCTGAGTGTGAAAACAGAGTCACACTGAATGTAATTTTCTTCTTCTAAACTCCTGCGATTTCTTTGTTTTGATTTGGAAGTTAATCAGATACCAACTCATCAATGTCTTTTATTATTATCTTACATTTTTATGGATTCTATATTATTATTTAGCATTATTTGTTTGTAAGTCTTGGTTCTCCACCTAAATTGTAAAGCATTGAAGAGCTTTATGCATAAAGCTTGTTGCATAGTAAAATGTCCCTAAAAATTGCCTTCTGAAATATATAGCAAGTAACTCCCCACAATTTTATATAGTTCTGCAAACCTATAGGGAACTCCCAAAATGTATATTCCCACATGACCATGTCCACGTTGATCACAATTAGGTTGTGATCCCAAGAATATTATATAAAATCTTAGAGTTTACTAGACACAGTCAGTGATGGCAGCATTTCAACTACTCAACTACTCCCTCTTATAATTATGCAAACAATATCTAAGTATTTAAGCATCAACTCATTGAATGAGTTTAAAGAATTTTTCTAGGTGAAGACAGGCCAAAATGACAAAGACACAAAAATTATTATAGAAACTCCCAGCCACAGTGAGGATCAGACTATTTCACTGGACATTTTTGGTTCACAGAGACCAAAAAGAAGGAATTCAATGATTGTAGTAACCCATAATGGTCTAGTAACTGTTAGTTAGTTGGTGAAATGGTACACGTCTTAATAAGAGAAAAATGATTTTCCATGGTATCCATAACAAATTGTGCTTGCTGTGCTGAAGATTTCATGCTGATTGACTAGTAGATTAGCATTTAGGAAGGACAGCTTTACAAATGTTTACATTTGAGATTGAAATACATTTTATTGATTGACTTCCAAGTAACAGAGAATGTTTTGAAATTCCTTTTTTCACTTACTAAGATCTTTGTTGTTTTCTCTCTAGAAATGGCTAAAAATTTATCTTTCACCAAATACTGAACAGATTTTAACGGTGACTGTGGTATAATTAAAAAAAAAAAATGTACTGTGTATTTGGTCTTTGCCTTGATTTCTAGCACAGAACTTCAGAAAAGTTTGGATTTTTCTGAGTGATTTTGTTACGCGAATGAGGCAACTCTTAGCAAGGTCTCTAGACAGCTTCAGGATAGAGGCTGGTTGCCAGAAAAAACACCACTTTCAGCCCCACTCCCCTGTTGATCTCTGAGGAGGGGAGAAAGTCTGGAAATTGACTTTAATCACCAATAACCAATGGTTATTGTTGCTCAACAAAACTCTTGAATGAGATTTGAGAAGCTTCCCAGTTTGGGAACACATCAACTTACCAGCAAGTTGAATGGGTGCTGCACCCAGAGAGGGCCTGGAAGCTCCGTGTGCCAACCCCCTTTCCCCAATACCTTGACCTGTGCACCTCTTTCATCTAGCTTTCCCTGCATTGTATCCCTGATAATAAAAATGTAATCGTAAGCATAATGCTTTCCTTAGTTATATGAATGGTTTTAGTGAATTATTGAACCTGAATAGAGGTGTGGAAACTCCAAAATTTGTAGCCAAGTCAGACAGAAGTGTGGGTTGCCTGTGTTCCCTACTGAAATCTGGCATCTGAAATGGGGGCAGTCTTGTGGAACTAAACCTTTAACCTGTATGGTCTGCACTAACTCCAGGTAATTAGTTCCAGAATTTGACTGAACTGTAGGACACCCAGAGATCTAGTGTTGGAAAAACAGTGGCATAGCAAGTAAGCAGTGGATGGTTCATATTTCTCATACTTTTTCTCCTACAGTGCCATAATTGCCAGTCTCATCCACATTAACTTTCAAGATCCCTCAGAAACAGTTAAATAAGATATTGGGGAGCAAATATAGTAGAATTTTTTTAGAAGTACTTTTCTCCCTTATAATGAGATTATTATTAATGAAATGTAGAAGATGTTTAAAAAATAGGGTAATATAAAAAAATACTTTATAATCACGAAAGTCCAGAAAAAAAAATACAGCACCTAAATACTTTCAAGACTTGGATATATAGTATATAAAATATACAAAGAGTTTTTAGAATTTTTATAATTGCTTACATACTGACTTTGGCTTGCTTCTCATATATTATTATAATATTTTATTTTTCCATGTCAAAAATAGTCTTCTGACTCTATTGGTTCTCCAAGCCATCACAGAGAGATTCCTTACTTCACTGCCCTAAGCAGTATTTCAAAGACTGCATGTTGAGGTTTTAATAAGACCCACAGATGCTCACCACAAAGCTGGAATTAAAAGAGTAATAAGTTATTTTGTGTTTGTATGCTTGTGTAGTTTTTTTGTTTGTTTGTTTGTTTGTTTTTGCAATCTGTATTCAGAAGGAATCAGATCTAGCCCAAAACAGAAATAGAGGGGTATTTTCGTTTTTGTTAATATTTAATTTTTAGACATCAGTTTGATTTTTTTATGTGTATCTAGGTACTTTAATTATATTCACATATAATTGCATGTGTTTATTAGTGTTGCATTTGTCGACGCCTAAAAATTTATCTAGAATTCATTTGGGTTGATAACCACCTGGTTAAGAACTCTGGATCAGCAGTCAGACAGAACTCAGGAATTTGATGATGTTCTTAGCCCCTACAAATCTCGGATTTCTCATCTGCAAAGTGGAGATGATTATATGACTCACCTCTTCAGATTACTGTGAGAAATAAGTGAGATATTGAAAGTATCGGGTTTAACACAAGCCTAATAAACAATAAAGGTTAGCTCAATATATATTTTTTCTTCAAAGTGTTAAGTACTTATCTCAGGACCAGTAATGAAATAATTTTTTTCTCACTGATTAAAAGTACCATATTTACTATGCAATGAACAATTATAAACATCATAGTGTGAAGTACTAAGATCCATTCTTTTTTTTTTTTTTTTTTTTTTTTTTTTTGAGACGGAGTCTCACTCTGTCGCCCAGGCTGGAGTGCAGTGGCGCGATCTCGGCTCACTGCAAGCTCCGCCTCCCGGGTTCACGCCATTCTCCTGCCTCAGCCTCCCGAGTAGCTGGGACTACAGGCGCCCGCCACCTCGCCCGGCTAGTTTTTTGTATTTTTAGTAGAGACAGGGTTTCACCGTGGTCTCGATCTCCTGACCTTGTGATCCGCCCGCCTCGGCCTCCCAAAGTGCTGGGATTACAGGCGTGAGCCACCGCGCCCGGCAAGATCCATTCTTTTACTGGGAGTTTACAAAATATGATAGGAATCATCCTAGAGAAAATCAGCCCATTCGAAATAGAATTATCAAATTATCCAGGGCCATGTTCAAAGTATGTCTGATTCTTGGCAAATGACTCTCAATCCACGGCAGACACAAAAGAAGGGACCTTGGGAAAAGTCAAAAGAAAGACACTGAGAGAAGGGGACAAAACAAGGAAGAATATCTTGCAGGCATAGAAGTTTTGTATTGAGCGTTACTTTTTTATCCTCCAACCCTCCCTGTCCCAGGCCAGAGTGATGAACCTCTATGCTGACAGATGTCCACTGAACGTTTGCTAAATTTAAACTTAGCAGTTAGTGGACTGTTATTTTCTGAATCTTTCAGAAGGCTTGAAGCTCCATGGATTGGCTCCCAGGAGCAGCACCCTCATAAGGACAAAATTGCTACATTTTCCAAAATTATTTTGTAAGATTCTTTCCAAAAATTTAAGTACTACTGTTACTTAAGGGGAAGATAAGGATCATATCTTTACTTGGAGCCTAAGAAAGCATCAAAGAGAATAAATAACCTGGTATCAGATGAGAAAGCACAGAGCCTATGAAAACTGTTCCTGCAGGTGTAGTGGGGACGGACACAGAGTGGCACAAAGAGAAGCATGAATGAAGAGCAGTGAATTGGTCTGACAATGCCCTGAGTCCTGCAAGAGGCCACAAATACCAACTGTATGGCTTAGAATTAAATTCCCCATCAATAATCACCACCGAGGGGACTTCCACCAACACTCAAAACATAATTGTTTATAAATAACCATCTTGATCAGGAAGTTTGTCAACACAGATATACAAATACTCATATAATAACAGTCACAAGCAAATGAGAAGGGCCCCTTTGAAACTCCAGCAGTCACAAGAAGAAGCACCCCACTTCCACCCCATCTAACTTGCGAGAAGCTGGCACCAGAAAGCAGATTGCTGATGGGGAGATGACATACTCCTACCCTAGCTTCCCCTCCACAAGTTCAGCCTGAAGTTGGGGATGATAGAGTTGTAGGGGAGAGGGGAAGCTTTGAATTATTCAAGCAGGCTGGTTCTCTGGTACCATCGATGATATAATTTAATGAATTTAGTAAATTGACTAATTGAAATTTAATGAAATTGACTAATTCCATTAAATTATATCATCAGTGGTGCTAGAGAATCAGCCTGCTTGAATCATTGTAGTATTTTCTTTTTTGCATGATAAAATATAGCATTCTCACTATCATTAATATTCTTTTGAAAGGTATTTTAGACCAGTGATCTTCAAAGTGTGGTTTCCATCTCAGCAGCAGTAACATTGCCTGAAAGTGTGTTAGAAATGCAAATTCTTGGGCATCAACCCAAACCTGCTGAATCAGAAATTCTGGGAGTGAAAGCCAGCCAGCCAGCCATGTTTCGACCAACCCTCCAGGTGATTTTGACGCACATTCAGGTATGAAAACCACTGTTGGAGGCTACTGTTTACTTGTATTTTTGCTTTTTATCTACTTGTTTATCCATTCACCCTCATGTTAATGATAAAACCATCAGTTTAGAAGACACTAGGTGTGATACAGAATCCAATAATTCTCAAATCTCAGTGGTTTAAAATAACATAGGCTAATATCTTGTTCATGCTACATGTTCACTGTGGGCTGGTAGGGTGCCCTGCTAGTCAGTAGTAAGGGACTCAAAATGATGGGGCAGTCACCTTCTCAGGCATTGTTGCTTGTCTTGCCAGAGCTAAAAACGAAAGCACTCAGTAACTCCCCCAAATGAAAAAAGATCAGGAAAGTCATGAATATGAAGAAGCAGCTCTACAATTGTGTAGAGCTCTCAGAGCAAATAAGGTGCCTGCCTTTCTACTTGGAGTACAGCTCAAAGCTACCTTATGTTCAACGTATATAACTGCCCACAGAAACCCAATATGGTTTTACATTTCCAAATCTTGTTTATCACAGATTCATCAGTGTGGCATCATGAGTCTCAAAAAGAAGTGTTATGACAGATTTATTGCTTTTGGCCCTGAAAATCACATTTAATCATATATTGAATTTGCAGCATGTACATTTATAGACATGCTACTACAGAGGAATTAGTTACTTGTGGGCTTTAAATCATTCTTGCAAATAGACAAGATCTGGCTATGCAATGAATCTTAGGCAACCTCAGGTCCATTTCTCATCAGCTTCTAATATGATGTAAAATTCTCTAACCAAGATAAAAGTATATGGTAAGCATTATATACAACATTTTGAACCTTATCTGCGAGTCCCTTCCAGTGGTTAAGTAATTCAAATACACAACAAACATAGACACACACATATTCACTCCTGCTTCAAATATTTCAGTGTAGTATCTTATCCAAGTTCATCAATTGTCTTGCATAGTTCTAACATCATCTTTTGAGTCTCTTGTCTGAATAAACTATTAATATTAAATAAAATGGTATTTCTAAGACTGGATTAAGGTAAGAGAAATCATGATGAGAACTTGAAGAAAAAAAAAACCTATAAGTGTAATGGGGGAAAATAGAAGAAATAATAGAAAACATTTGAAATTATAATAAGATTTTTTCATTCTGTATCTTGGACCTGAATCTTGAATCTTTTTCTCTTTATTTCTAAAAGTTTGGAATTCAATGGGACACTTCATGAAAAAATGAGATATAGAGATATCCTCAATATTCTTTCAATGTATCCAAAATAAGGTAGAAAAGATGGGTAATGAATTCTTTCCAAATTATATGGGGTAAAAGGCAACCAAGGATTCACTGGGGAAATATATTTAGTTCCTCTCATTTATTCTTGAGTAAAGGATTTCAGACTTAGTGTGAAGTTAGCTATTAACTGGCAGGTTTTGTCTGATAGAAGTGCAAGTAATTTCTGTCAGGTGAAACAGGTAACCCCAACAGGTAATTTATGGCATGTTGGGTACTAAAGAGTTTTCTAACTAACTCAATAATTTTATTCTAACACTTCTTTGTCAAATTGACTATAAATGCTCCTTAAGGTTTTTTTAACCAGGCATGCCATCTTCTAGCTTCCTCATTAATACATTAAGTGAAACATTTTAACATATTTATTCTGTTTCCCTTAGTAGAGTCAGAATTTACCTTTTTGAGAAAATATACCTAACAATATGATTGAATTGAAAACAAACGAAATTTTTGTCTGTTTATTTTTGGAGACAGAGTCTCACTTTGTCTCCCAGGCTGGAGTGCAGTGGCATGAACTCAGCTCACTACAACCTCTGCTTCCCAGGTTCAAACAATTCTCACGCCTCAGCCACCCGAGTAGCTGGGACTACAAGTGTGCACCACCACGCCCAGATACCTTTTGCATTTTTAGTGAAGACAGGGTTTCACCTTGTTGACCAGGCTGGTCTTGAACTCCTGACCTCAAGTTATCCACCAGCCTTGGCCTCCCAAAGTGCTGGGATTATAAGCATGAGCTGCCACACCCAGCTACAAATGAAATTCTTAATGCTTGAGAATGGTTCTGTTATTTGGAAGGCTCAAAAAGCAAAAGACTTTAAAATCGAAATGTATTCTCCTCAAACCTGGGAGCGGAAAAAAAAAAAAAAAAAAAAAAAAACCATTCAGTTCAGCTGGCAAGCACACATTTGTAGAGGTGAAGGCAGTGTGAACATGGCCTAGGGAAGGAGAAAAGGTCAAAGACATAGAGCGACAAACATGTTGCTTGTTTTCCAGCTAAACCATGACTGTTTTCCACTAAGGTTAGAAAAATTAACTTTGATCCAGGAGATTGACCCTAATTCCAATAGAAGCATAGAAAATATGGAGGATAGGGATAATGGAATTGACCTCATTTAATATTGCCCATATTCTTTAAATAACTATACCCATTAAGAGCAAAGTCTTAAGTGAAGTGTGAGTAGAATGCACTGAATTAATTACTCCCATGGCCCAAACCAAGAATTGTACTAAAATGACAACCTCATGTATAGCTGGATGATAGTGGAAGAATTGAGTCTCTGTCTTGTAGGAATTCTCTTCTGTAGAGAGACTGATACTTTGAAGGCAGAGGTATCTGGAAATTAATCTGTTAAAAATCAAATTATAGATCCTGAATTCTGGAGAAGAATTATGGGAGGGGAGGATGGCTAAATATAGGAACTCCGCAGCCACACTGCTTGCTTTCAAATGTTGGCTACATCCCTTAATAGACCTCAGTGACCTTTAACAGGACAATTAAGTGCCCTCTGCCTTTCCACACCATGGCATTATTATCTAAGGTACTCAGGGTAGCACCTGGTACATAATAACTGAATATTATTTATATTATTATTCTCTTCCACATTAGAATTACAGGGTCAAAGTTCATGCCTGTTTGGAAACATGCAAACTGATTATGGTAATTAGAATGGGGCTACAGTATTTCTAAAGAGCAGTAAGAAGTGAAGAATGTTGACCTGCAGAGGCCCGCAAGCACTTTCTGTTGGTTCTACCCCCTTGCTGGGAAGACTGATGATCTGATCCTTTTTACTGTGACTCGATCATTAGGACTTTACTGCAGCATAAGCAAGGTGGCAATATGTGAAGATGACTAGGGGATAAAATAGTGCTGCTGAGACTCCCAGTGTCCTGTTACTCTCCAGGTTCTGGGAGCAGGACAATTAATAAAATATTCATGGGATGGGAAGAGCCTTGCCCCAATCTCTACTAAATTACTGATGTCCCAAAGGTGAAGTTGTTGTGGAATGCCTACAGTTTTCAAGATGAGTACACCAACAGGTATAGTGAATCTGAGATACTGGCATTGCCTTTAAAAATTTTTTTCATTGACACATTCTACTTGTATATATTTATGTTCTAAGGCACAGTAGGCTGAGAATGGTTAACAGTAAGGTATTGTATATTATAAAATAACTAGAAGAGAGGCTTTTGAATGTTCTTGCCACAAAGAAATGATAGATGCATGCAGGGATGGTCACACTAAATACCCTGACTTGGTCACTATACAACATATGTATGTAGTGAAGCATCAAATTGTACACCATCAATACGTACAATTTTAATGAGCCAACTGATACTGCCTTTTAAGCAAGATAAACATAAATGCTGGTGCATCTTGGTCGGTCCCAGTTTACGCAATCTGGATGTCTTACCTCGTTAAACATTAATTCAAATAAAAATGGCTAGATATGAATGGTAAATTATATTTTTATGTCCTGGCATCCTCAAGAGTTAAATCAATAAGTAACCCACTACATTGATGATGGAGTTGTACATAATATCAAAAATTGCTTTCTGGATAAACAGGCTTCAGTTGACATTAGTTGGAAGAGAACTGCTATAACTATCCCTTAAGAGAACTCCTAAAACTCCTCTCAGGGTGTCTCTAAAAGAAAATAGAGAAGGGAAATTATCTCAGGGGTCAGAACTCGGTTGACAACAACTTCTTCCCAATTAATGTGTTCAATTTTTAAGGAAATCAGCCAAGGTAATGCATATGATATTCCCTATTGTCATCATACATATTTTTTACATTCCCAACTGCTGGGCCTTGCAGCATCTGATGGTGGACACACACTGCAAGAACTGGGAATTCTTCTTCAGAGTTCAATGGGAACAGGAATTCAATAACGGTAGTTGCCTTGGAACTTCCTCCCTTTTTATCTTTTTCAGCTATTATACTTTAGATTTATTGTTAGTACTTAAAAAGTATTATTTATCTCCCAAGCTAAAATTTGTGTTTTCTATTAAAAACTATGTGTAAATAAAGGTAAGGAGAGAACAGTTACTAAAGGGAAGTAGAGGAAGTGGGAGAGAGAGGAATGAGAAGAACAGATTTTAAGTTCCCATGAATCCCAGCTTTGAGTTATTTTAATGTGAATTCTATTCCTACAGTGAAACTCTCCTTCTACCGTTTTCTTAGCGTAGCGTATTGGGAGACGTCTCTTAAAAATAAAGGGAGTTGATTAGATCTGATTTTATATGCTTTTTCTGTTGAAAAATTGCCTGATTCAATAGAATTGCCTGAGGTTAGAGTGAGGTTGTACATGGAAACAATACACCAAAATATGCTAGTGTAATTTCATTTACACTAATGAAATAAGTGTAAAAATTATATTTATAGTTTAACCCCAATCTTGTTTGTATATCTATATATAAAAGTCTATGAGGATTTTTCTTTTAAAGTTTTGGTTTGGGATTATCTCATCTTCAGAACAACAAGAAAAGGGAATTTGATTGCTATCTTCTTTTTCCACAGCTAAAGTTTTATTTCTGTGAAGGTAAAGACCAACTTGTTGATCATTATATCACTAGCATCCAGCATGTTGTAAAATGAATGAAAGGAAGAAAGAAGAAAGAAGAAAAGAAAGAAAGAAAGAAAGAAAGAAAGAAAGAAAGAAAGAAAGAAAGAAAGAAAGAAAGAAAGAAAGAAAGAAGAGAGAAAGAGAGAGAGAAAGAAAGAAACATGTAATTATATTTTATGTATTTTCATAAAAAGCAAATTTAAACTCCATTTGACAATAATTTCTAATCTAAAATCTGCTGCTTTTGAAAATATTCTGTCCTCTACAAAAGGTATTTAAAGATAATAAGTTAATAGACAAAGAGTTGTCATTTTTTATTACAAAATAAGCTACAAAAAATGCCAAACCAGTGTTCCTCAGGTGAGCAGCAGCATGAGATCCACATATGTCCCCACTTCACTTCATGGTGCAGAGGTCTGGTGAGCATATCGTTTCCTGGTTCTAGAAAGCTGAGCAAAAGAAGAGAGAGCAGTGGGTGGGATCACAGGATGACCTTCTATGAGCTCCCTTTGAATTTTATTTTTGGTCTCCTTGTAAGGTTCTCTTATTTAAATGCCTGAATATATGGAGCTGTGGTTCTCAACTTGGAATGATTTAACTCCACCCTACTCTTCTCCAGGAAACATGTATAATGTCTGGGAACATTTTTAATGGTTGTAAATGGTTTGTGAGGTCTTACTAGCATCTAGTGAGTAGAGTTCGAGAATATTGTTGACCACCTTACAATGGACAGGAAAGCCCTCTGCAACGAATAATTATTTATCCCAAAATGTGGAAAAGCTTTGACATAGAGTGTTCTGATGTGATCAAACAGCTATGAATTAGTGAGGTTGATACATAAATGATTAAAACTAAAACAAATGCAGGAGGCTCTGCTGTAGGCGAAGATTGACTCACTGGTAGTTCCACACAGTGTGGCCACAGAGAGGTCTGGAGACTCCTGCAGCAAATAAACCGAAGAAAGACACCAGGTCCCAGAAATAACTGCATTAATTGCTAGGGATCTGTTATAGGTCTGGCAATAAAGGAACCTCCTAAATAAGTGTTTTTCAAACTGCAGATTGTGTTCCATTACCTACAACCCACTAAACATATGAATTTGATGAATCACTGGTCACATAAAAAAATGAAATAGAAGAAGTGAGAAAGAGAATAGAGAATATTAAAATGTATGTCATTATTATGAAAATTATTTTATTAGACTTTAAAAATATATGTGCATAATTGCTTACAGTGAAAAATGTGTTTCCTAATATTTATTGCAGCGAAAATGTTAAAACAAAAACTTGCTCCATGATTTGCCAGTTTCCTCAAAAACATTCCCAGTTTATGAATCAACATTTGTCCTCATTCAAAGACCTATTTTTCACGGCCTACAATAAAAATAAAATTGGGTGCCATCTGCAAATATATGTGATAATATATAGTTATTAAACAACTAAAATGACTAAAAAAATGGAAGATATCTACCCAAACGATAATAATACATATTTTTGACGGTACTTTACATTTGTCTATTTCAGTTTTTCTGTACTGTACAAAAGCTCTATTTGTTAATTTACGTTAATTTTCTAATCAGTACATATAGACATGCATAAATCTTATTATTATGGGAAGTTATATTCGACTGGGAACACAAGTTTTAGTGTGTTCGAGAGGGAATGATATGATAGGAAGCAAGTGTTTAAAAGTGAAGGGAATAGCGTATGCAGAATAAGCTAGAACATTTTTGGTCTTGCTTTTAAATAAACTCTGTACGTTTATGGGCTAAATCCAGAAAATGTTCACGTTTACGAAGAAGACTGCTCCAAGAGAAAGCTCCTGAAATTATTTTTAAGATAGGAATATTTCTTGTTATGTAGGCCTCCAAAATTATTACTTGGGGAATTGGTGTTCATTTAATGTTATGAAGTATTAATTATTATTAAAAATTAGCTATCTCACCATTAATAATCACCTCATTTAACTAGCTAAAAACATAAATACATACAGTGCTGCTAAAATGAAAACTAAAAACAAAGCCCCACAATGCCTTGTTGCTATTTTTGCCAGCCACAGCAAACTACGATAGATTTCTCTGGAGCTCAGTAGCTTTAAATGAATTTCCAGGAATTCAAATACTTACGGTAAACAGCGGATCATAAGAATGCGGTAATATATAAATCACAAATTATTTATGTGTTATTATATGAGATAAAATGTTTGCAAATATTTACAAACTATTTACCAGACGTGCTAACCTTTTGAAATGATTTATCGTGTAACAGAATACCTAACATTATGATGAATAACAAATAAATCCTTTATAAAATATTTACAACGTATCAGTTGCACTAATGTTAATTGGTATACTCATTATTCCAAGTAATTGGTGAGTGATTTACAAGTTAGTTGTCAGCGAGGCAGATGAGGCTTTGCGGCTGGATACAAATACATCCTAAGAGAGCATTAGGTGATCAGCTTTTTAGACCTTCTCCCTTAGTTTTTCTGTTGAAAACTGAATGCAACTATTATATATTTGGGCAACAGAAGAATCACTATTTGTAGGAATTAGTCAGCTGGCTACAATTTGGTAAACAGATCAAGATTAAGAAGTTGTAAGATTTCCAGTAAGGTAGAGAACGGCCCCAAGTCACAGTAACTTAAAACAACACACGTTAATTTCCAGCTTCTGCTATAGGATCAGTGCAGCTTGGTGGGGTTCTGCTTCCTTTGGGAGACAGTTCTCCATGCTTCACTCACATTTATGCACAACGTGTGAGCAGAAGCATGGTATGACTTTACTCTGTACTATCTTTGCAGAAATGTTTGTTTAATGAACTACCTTGGAAAATAGAGATAGTGTCTCCCTCTGAAGTAAAGAATAGGCTAGTTTACTATCCACTAAAATAAAGATAATTTCTCCTTTCTGGGACGAAGTCATTTAGGTTTGTTTAATCCATTATGGAAGCATTGAGTTCTCTAATTCGGAGTTCCACGCATATATTCCTCAACCTGAGCTCCTTCACATCTCTCCCATGGGACTTGGGGAGCTAGGAAGTTAAACTGTCATGAAACATAACACTCACTCTGCTTGTCTGTCCAATGAGTCATAATATTTTACACATTATTATTAAGTAAGTAATAGAGGGGGCATCATTAGCTTGCAAATGGGGTAAATCCCTGGCCCTTCACAGTTCTTGGTAGTTTCATGTGTTTTACTCTAGAAACCAGGCTGGTAGAGTAGCCCCTCTCTGGGACATGATCAGATAACTTAATGACTAATGTAATTACTGTCAAATTTGCTGCCTGGAAAGAAAAACATTGTTTCTTTTCACATTTTATTCCCTGAAGCAGGGTTCCTCCACCTTGGCATTATGGACATTTGGGGCTAAACAATTATTGGTTCCAAAGGGTTGTCCTGTACACTGTTTAAGCAGCATCCTAGTCCTCTCTACCCACTAAGAGCAAGTGACAACGGTTCCTTCTAGTTATGACAACCAACACGTCCCCAGATATTGACAAATGTCCCTTTGCTGGCAAGATTGCCCTTAGTTGAGAACCACTGGCCAAAAGCAAGTCCCATGGTCAGACCTAATTTCTACTGAATAAAGATATATAATCTTCCCCTTGGGAAGGGCATTGCATGGAGAGGCACCAATTATGGAGAGGCACCAAATTGGTTGACCACAGGGGAACACTGATGTCAATTGTTTAAGTTAGTAGATGATGACTGGTCCTATCTAGCATTGGCTAACTCAACAAATATGTAAAAGCTTTACTCAGTGGAGAAAATATTCCTTGTCTTGACAGTCTTCACCTCAATTGTGGATACTTCTTACTTTCTCACTGGTAAAATACCATTGCAAAGATTCTGCACCATTCTCATGTTTCTTATTCTGAATTAAAGAGAACGGAAATTAACTGACATGTATTCTGGTTCACCTTGACTTCCACTACAGGCATATACATTCTTCAGTGAGGAGGATTAAACAGAAAATACGATGTTTCAAAGAAATGGAACAATTTGAGGAAGTAAAGCCATTGTCCTAATATGAAAGATGAAAATACAGAGTTTAAATATAAGACTTAGGGAGAAAAGTTTCTGAAAATTGAATATAGATATAGTGCACCAACTGATTTACCATGAAAGTAAATGGAAATAGATTTATCAAAAAGCTAAATGGACTGTAAGCTTCAGGATTCCATATTTTTATGGTTGTCTTCTAAGGAGTATTATAACCATGTGCCCACATGTTCACCGATTTCTATAAAATTTGTAAAAGTAATTCAGATTATTATATTGCTGTGTTATGACTACCCCTTCCTTACCCTTTTTCTTCTTCTATTGGCATTGGAGTGGCCATTGGCAGTTGGATGTATAGGATTCAATGGATGGAAATTAGGGCATATATAGTAAGTTTTGGGGGAAAATGAACATCTCTATATTAAATGACTTAGAATTTTTTTTACTTATGAATAGTATCAGTAAATTACAGTAAATAAGCAATACCTGTGGTTGTTTTTTACTAATAGACATGAGAAATATTTAATATTATCACAGAGTTATAATAGTTATCTCATAATATCAATTGATTTTATGGCTGTAAAATCACAGGAATTAGGTTTTGTTACTTAATGTAATAACAAATATACACATATATTAATATATTATAAGTGTGTTATTTCAATATCTGTATTTCTATAAAATTCATTTATTTTATGCATTTATTATTCTGAGGTGACCACAGGCTTCAGATTGCCAAAGAGTTTCATGAAAAACTTAACAAGGTTAAGTTTCCTTAGGCAAAGCGGAAATTTTGTAGTGAATGCACATAGTTTAGGTTTAGAAGAATATATTTATATGTTTTATAGTCAATTCTGTGCATAATTATTATGCCTTCCTGCTCCAAAGTAGAAACGGCTTTTAGGAAGAATCCTACCATCCTCTTTGCTGACTCTCTCACAATTGAAGGTGTAGAGGCAGCAGTCAAATCACAAAATGGCATGGCTTATAACACCAGGTATTAAAACATGTGGATGGTGGAGAAGAAGAAATAACTTTTGAAATATACAGAGCCAGATGCTAATCTGTGCAAAATTCTTCTAATCATCAGATTTATGAAACCGTACGCAGAGGATTCAAGTCTCATCTGGCCTAATTAAAACAGAAATTTGCTTCTGTCAGAATATAATTTAAAATGTGACACATTCTACTTATTTTGTAGGAGAATTGACCAAAATAAAAGTGATCATAACTATTACAGTTGTAAAACACAATTCTATAAGAGTAACACAGGCTGGGCGTGGTGGCTCACCCCTATAATCCTAGCACTTTGGGAGGCCAAGGCGGGTGGATTACCTGAGCTCTGGAGTTCGAGACCAGCCTGGGTAACACGGTGAAACCCCGTCTCTACTAAAATACAAAAAATTAGCTGGGTTTGGCAGTGGGTGCCTTTAGTCCCAGCTATTTGGGAGGCTGAGGCAGGAGAATCACTTGAACCCGGGAGGCGGAAGTAGCAGTGAGCCAAGATCGTGCCACTACACTCCAGCCTGGTGACAGAGCGAGACTCCGTCTCCAAAAAATAAATAAATAAATAAATAAATAGTAACACAAAGAGTATATCTGAGTGTAGAAATACATGTATTTGTACCTAAGTGGTAATAGATTACACTTCTCATGTATCTTGACCCGATCAATGCTGTGGTTCCACCTGCGCAGCAAAAGAACCTAAAGAAACAAATGTCCCTGTAATAAATCTCTAGATGCATTCATCAATAAGTCAATATAGTCAATGTAAATAGTGTAAGAGTAATCTGATTACATGGTTATGTAGCTCAATAGAAGAGTTGATTTAAAATGCATTTCCATTTTTCCTATGCATGTGTTAGTTTTAGACTAATTTTAATTATCTTCAAAGTTATTAATTACACCAAAATTCATATGCAATGAAAAAGAAGAATCTTCATGGGAGCTGACTATGTGAAGTAAAAGAAAGAAAACTGATGGACATTATGATACAGGAAAGCAGTGGCATATTTTACATTCACTGAAAAGAATATGTGGTTGTATATGAACAGATAGTATAAAAATATGCTGTAATCTGTTTGGGAAAAAACATATGTTTATGAATGAATGTAAATACACGGAACATCTCATGATATAGAAAACACATGTGCACAAATATATGTAAATATGTGGATCATCTCATACGTGATATACAGTTATGAAGTAGTAGTGTTATCTCTAAGAACACAAAATGCGTACCTGGGAGAAAGGGGAGAGAGACAGATTTTTTTTTCACATATACTGTTGTGTATCTTTTGAATTTTACAACATTCCAAAAGAATTAGCTACTTAATAAATACATGTATAAGTAACTTTTTATTAACATATAATTTTTAAAGAAAGGGTCAAAACACAAAATGCGTCTATATGGTAATTATGAGGCAATCCATACAAAAATAATCATAAAGGGATTAGCACAACCATAGCAGGCAAACCATATTACCAAACCAATATTAATGGGCAAGAGAATAATCCAGGTTGAAGAAATAAGATTAAAAGGATTATATCATTTACATTAAAATTTTACTCTAGAGTGAAAATATTTTGTCATAAGCATTTATCGAATGAGATATAACATTTAAATGCAAGAAGCCCTTATCCAAATCCCAATTTTAGCAGAAAATTTTGATTTAACTTTGTTAGACTTGAAAAATTAAAAAGAAGCAAATTGAATATGAAAAACTCGGGTTGGAATATTATGATTAAAATAATGTTGTCTTAAATACTGTACCCTACAGAGAATATATGCTGTTTTTAAATGTCTGAGAATGTTTTTAAACAGTGAGGTAATAAAAAATATCTTGTAGAGATCATATTGTCAGACTTCCACTAGATGATTCCAAAAATTAATAAAAAAGAACACTGAAATAATCAAACTAGTTGGAAACCAAAAGCACTATCCTTAATAACTTTGGGTCAAAGAGAAATCAAAACTGCAATTATAGGCTTTATAGCAAAAATGAAAATGACAAGACTATATATCAAAGCATTCGCGATGCAACTAAAGGTAAAATGAGATGAAAAACAGTAGCAACAAATACTTTCATTATGAAACAAGAAAGAATAATAACAAATGAAGTCAGCATTTAAATAAGTAAGTGAGAAGAAAGGACAATATGATCTGTATTTCTAAAGACTATAACTAAAAATATAGGGAAAAATATTTAAAATAAAGGAATAATATAAATAAAATGAGTGAATTGGGAACTATAATAATTTAAGAATTGATGAAGAAATTCTGGCACCAGTTATTTAAAAAGATTAGTACAATAAATAGCCTTCTCAGTAGGCTATTCAGAAATTACTAATTCAAAGGATAAATAATTAGAAATGGTATATAACCACAGAGAACTGCAACTTGAGTTGACATGTGAAAATTGGATTTTTTTTTTTTAAGATGGGAAAAGCTTGAGTGTTTCTAAATTTGAGGGTAAGAGGCGAGTTGATAGAAAGTTGTTGAAGAAAGACAAGAGGGAAATCAATAGGGCAAGGTCTCCAAGAGAGCAAGAGTGCAGGCTGAGAAACAAGCTATGAAAAGAGGAATGGCTTTTCAATTATTACAAGGAGAAAAAAAAATGGGTGGGTGCAGACTCAGGTAAACTGGTAGGGATGTGGTGGAAAGTTAAGGGAGATCACAGTATAGTAGAGCTGCTCTTGTCTTGCGAAGTAGGCTACAGGGCAGCTGCTGCAATAAGAGGAGAAATCTGAGTTTTGAAAATACAGGTGGTGGTTATAAATAGCCATTGCAAAGAGTATAGACGGAGATCTCTCTAGGGAAACAGCATCTAATTGCTGAGTAGTGACAAGAGAAGCAGGAGACAGCATCTCCTTGTGTTGCAGCCAGACTCCCCACTGAGCCATTGTCTTTGCCAGGTTGCCACTGATAAGGCTTCCCTGAGGACCAGAAGTTCTGCAAAGGCAGACAGCAAGTCAGACTTGCTGAGTTTCTCCAAAGCCTGCTGTGTGGAGAAGTCTGTCTAATCCCCACCCAGCCTGACTGGAAAACATTCCCAGTCACATTTGATTTGGTGCAACTGACTAGGGGCCCTTAGAATGGCACTACTTGGCAAGAGACTATTAGGGTTAATTGAAGGCATGCAACTTACAAAATAGCTAGGAATTTACCTAACAATAGATGCGCAAACCTTGTATGAAAACTGGTCCACACATATCTTCCAAGACAAGAAACTTGAATAAAAGGAGAAGCATTGAAAGTTACCAAGTGAGAAATAATACTGTATTGATGCTGATTTTCTCTGAAATGTTATGAATTTAATATTGTTATATTTGTAATCCCAATGATAGTTTCATGTTTTTGAAAAACATATGAGGAATCAAACGTGTGAGATTAGGAATAAGAAATTGAAAAAGAAGCAAGATAAAGGGAAAATTACATCTTCAGAAATTAAAAATATAATTAAGTTACATTAGTAGGAAGAAGGATACACAGTTTCCAGAATAGAAAAATGGTTCACATAAAACCTAAAAATCTCAGAAATAGGCTCAACAACATATTATAAGATTATAAGTGTGTAGAAGTATGTATGTATGTATATAATTTACCATTCTATAAAGTTGTCTTTTTCAAATTCTACAAGAATGTATATAACCTACCTACTGATATTGGGAAGATGATAGTAGTTTGTAGCGAGTAGTTACTACAACAAAATAAAGCTTCTATTTCCAACATGTAGCTAAATAAAACCAAGGTGAAAACGTTCAAATGTGAAATTTTAAAAAGTTAACAAATTTTAAAATATGCACATAAATTGCATAAGAATACTAAAGAGTATACGGAAAATGTTAAAGGCAGAAATCATAAAATAATATTTTAATAAAAAATAAACTTCTATAAAAGAAATATCTCAAAATTAAAAGTCAAGTGGTCTTTCAAAATATTTTCCAACAAAAAGACCAAAGCTGAAGGCATCAAACTACCCAACTTAAAACTAGACTACAGGACTACAGTAACCAAAACAGCATGGTACTGGTAAGAAAACAGACACATAGACCAAAGGAACAGAATAGAGAGTCCAGAAATAAGGCCACACGCCTACAACTATATGATCTTTGACAAAGCTGACAAAAATAAGCAACGGTTTGGAAAGGACTCCCTATTTAATAAATGGTGCTGGGATAACTGGCTAGCCATATGCAAAGGATTGAAACCGGACCCCTTCTTTATGGCATATACAAAAACTCAGGATAAATTAAAGTAAATTCCAAATACTATTCTGGACATAAAATTATGTAAAGATTTCGTGACAAAGATGCTAAAAGCAATTGCAATCAAAACAAAAATTGACAAATGGGATCTAATTAAACTAAAATGTTTCTGCAAAGCAGAAGAAACTATCACCAGAGTAAACAGACAACCAACAGAATGGGAGAACATTTTTGCAAGCTTTCATCTGACAAAAGTCTAATATCCAGTATGATATGCTTTGGCTGTGTCCCCATCCCCATCCCCAGTATGATATTGTGTGGCTCACCCCATAAAGATGAGATTAAATCTCATCTTTAATTCCCATGTGTTATGGGCGGGGCCCAGTAGGAGGTAATTGAATCATGGGGGCGGGTCTTTCCCATGCTGTTCTCATAGTGGTGAGTAAGTCTCACGAGATCTGATGGTTATGGGAAGGGGGAGTTTCCCTGTGCAGGTTCTCTTCTCATTTCTGCCACCATGAGAGAAGCGCTTTTCACCTTCCTCCATGATTGTGAGGCCTCCCCAACCACGTGGAACTGTAAGTTGATTAAACCTCCTTCTTTTGCAAATTCCCCTGTCTTGGGTATATCTTTATTAGCAGCATGAAAATGGACTAATACACAGAATCGATAAGGAACTAATGCAAGATAAAAACAAACAATCCTCTTAAAAAGTGGGCAAAGGACATGAACAGACACTTATCTAAAGAAGACATACATGAGACCAACAAGCACATATGAAAAAAAGTTCAATATCACTGCTCACTAGAGAAATACAAATCAAAACCGCAGTGAAATACCATCTCACACCAGTCGGAATGGCTACTATTAAAAAGTCAAAAAATAACAGATGCTCAGGTGGTTTCAGAGGACAAGGAATAATTATACATTATTGGTGGGAATGTAAATTGGTTCAACCATTGTTGAAAAATCTGTGGCAATTTCTGAAAGAGCTAAAAACACAACTACCATTCGACCCAGCAATCCCATTACTGGGTGTATACCCAAAGGAATATAAATCATTATAAAACAAAGATACATGCATGTGTATATTCAATGAAGTACTATTCACAATAGCAAAGACATGGGATTAACCTAAATGCCCACAAGTGGTAGACTGGATAAACAAAATGTGATGGCTGGGTGCAGTGGCTCATACCTGTGATCCCAGCACTTTAGGAGCCCAAGGCGGGTGGATCACCTGAAGTCAGGAGTTTGAGGCCTAGCCAACATAGTGAAACCCTGTCTCTACTAAAAATACAAAAAATTAGCTGGACGTGGTGGCAGACGCCTATAATCCCAGCTACTTTGGAGGCTGAGGCAGGAGAATAGCTTGAACCCAGGAGGTGGAGGTTGCAGTGAGCTGAGATCATGGCACATATATATCATGGAATACTATGCAGCCATAACCAAGTGTGCGATCATGTCCTTTGCAGGGTCATGGATGGAGCTGGAGGCCATTATTTTTAGCAAACTAACACAAGAACTGAAAACCAAATACCATATGTTCTCACTTATAAGTGGGAGCCAAATGATGAGAACACATAGGCACATAGAGGGAAACAGCACACACTGAGTCCTATCAGAGGGTGGAAGGTGGGAGGTAGGAGGTGGGAGAGGATCAGGAAAGATATCCAGTGGGTACCAGGATTAATACCTGCGTGGGGAAATAATCAATACAGCAAACCCCAATGATACAAGTTTACCTATGTAACAAACCTGCATATGTACTCCTGAACTTGAAATAAAAGTTAAAACAATTGCAACTAAACAATTCCAAATGTGTGATATCTCTCATATATGAGGATTTCTAAAAAGATGAATTGGTGATTCCATTTATGTAACATTATTGAAACAGCAAAATTAAACAGATGGAGAAGAGATAAATGGTGTCTAGTGGTTAGGGATGGTGAGGAGAGATGGGTGGCTGTGACTATAAAGGGTTACCACAAGTGAAATTTCAGTTCTGTATCCTGAATATATTGTGGTTATAAAAAATAAAAATGATGTGGAACTATACACACACTATACCAACTTCCTAATTTTGATATTGTTTCATATTTAGGTAACATGTAAATATTGTGGAAAACTAGGTAAGGTTATATGGGAACTTTGACCTATTTTTGCAACGTTCTAGGAATCTATAGTTTTCTCAAAATAAAAAGTTTAAAAAGTAAATAACATAGAAAATCTTGAGAAAAGTGGTCAAGGTTTTATAAACAAAAATTTTATATACACATTTACACACAAATACAAAATAAATAAAAACACCCAATAATCACATTTCATTCCTCAGTAATCAAATGATTCTAATGAAAACAGTAAAGATAATCTTGTTCTTTCTTTATTTATTAAAATGGCAAAAAAAATATTCTTGGGTGTGAGAACGTGGATATTCTTACACTCTACTGCCAGTTTAAGCTCTGAGAAACTACATATCAGATATAAAAAGACTAAAATTGCACATTCTTAATCCCAACAGTTCTTTTGTGTTGTCATAAGAAAATGATAAAGGAAGTCTTTATACATGTAATCTTAAGATTATATATTAAAGTATAATTTATAAAAGCTAAAAATTACAAAAGTCCACATATGGAACCAATGAAAACTGGTGAAATGAATATTAAAAATTTATTAGAGTAATAATTTGCAAAGGTCAATGATCCATATATTTTGTCATAAAGTAATTGCCAGAGATGTAGAAAAAAGAAATACGTCTGTGCATATGTGTGTATCTGAAAACACATATATCTAAAATTATTTTGTGATGGAATCATCAGTAATATGTATTTTGTATTATATCAATTCTCATCTTAGTTCTACTTTCTTAAATGACATGTATTTTCTTAATTTGAAAAATGTTATTTATTTTAGTTTAAAATGCATTTAAAGAAAGAGCATATCCTATCCACATCAAGTGGTTATGAAATACTATTTTCAAAATGTATTCGTGGCTCTCTGCTTCACAAGCTAAAATGACTTACTTCGTGTACAGCAACATAAAATGTTATTAGCAATTTTATACTGACTAATGCATGAATATGACATTGGACATTATCACTTGAGATTTTTTGGCTTTTTACTTGTATAATTTAGCCAGACTGTGGCGTCTTCAGGAAGAAAGCGCACACCTTTTCTTTTCCTATTCTTGTCTGAAACAACATCGTCAATCTAGTTAACAGTGAATAAGAATATTAGAGACATGTGTGACAATTGATGTGGAAAAATTAGGTTCCTGCTGGCAATTACCCATCAAGAGCAGATTGACTGATTGCCGGAGTTGAAACACATGCAAACTGTCAGCCATCATAATAGGGCAAATATCCCAGAACTTCGGTGCAGCGTCAGGTAGAAATTTTGTTTTCACTGCTGGGAATCTGCCCTCAATGCTACACATTCATAATCTTCTGCCATCAAGCCAGGTCTACACATTCGGATACGTCCATCATTCCAGCAGCCAAATATATGTCCTGTCAAATACATTCAATGGCTCTCATGATAAGTTGGACAAGAAGTGACATGCTCCACATGATTGAGTAGAAGGGCATATCATACACAATTCCTGCTGTCATACTTTGTCATTCTATTTCTATATCTAGGTGAGGGACTTAACCTTGACATTTCCTAAGTTCAGATATTATGGCCAAATAATAGAAAAGACAAATGTAAAAACTATTTTAATAAATTATATATAAAATATAAGTATGATGATAAAGTCAGTCAAAAAATGAAATTAGTTTACTCTCTTTCATAATGTGTAAGTGAAGTTTGCTGATTTCTTTTTTTTTTTTTTCTGAGACATGGTCTTACTCTGTTGCCCAGGCTGGAGTGCAGTGGTGTAATCTTGGCTCACTGCAACCTCCACCTCCTGGGTTCAAGTGATTCTCCTGCCTCAACCTCCCAAATAGTTGGGATTACAGGCGTCCACCACCACACCCAGCTAATTTTTGTATTTTTAGTAGAGATGGGGTTTCACCATGTTGGCCAGGCTGGTCTCAAACTCCTGACCTCAGGTGATCCACCTGCCTTGGCCTCCCAAAATGCTGGGATCACAGGTGTGAGCCACCGCACCCAGCCAAGTTTGCTGATTTTTAATGTTGAAAACAAGTGTACCAAGATTCAGTGATAAGAAAATCAAAATGGAAAGCATGTGAAATTCAACTTCAAATTTTGCCTAAATTGCCAAAGGCATACTAAAGATCGAGCATCCTGCTGATATGTTTGTAGGTATTTTCTCCTTTACTATGAAAATGTGTTTCTCATCACACAAATGAAATATCTATAAATCAACATGATCATTGTATTCAAAGGGCATTAATCGAAATTTTGGGCAGGGGATAAATACCAGATATTTCCACGGCAGATAATACATTCTTAGCCATGAAAAGCAGCTGTGTGAATATTTCCTTCATCTCAGATTTTTTTGAAATCTCTATGGACAGAACTGGGTTGGTGTGATCTCGCCAACTTTTCCAGCTAAAACTTCTTTTACTCTGTATCTCAGTGACATGAGACAGGTGAAAACACTTCTGGTGTTCTCTGAAGCTTCTCTGTAATTGTTTTATAATATTTCATTGGAAGAGAGAGAGAGAGAGAGGAAAAAGGAAGGAAGCGGGGGAGAAAGAGAGAGAGCAAGAGAGAAAAAAAGAACACTAACTTCCTCCTTTTTGGCACCATTCAGTTATTATTCTGAGGCTGTTACTTACAAAATTTTACATGAGCAATCACCTTTAAGATTACATCTATTACTTAAACCTGCCTATTTTGACCCATCCACCATACTGGCATCACAGATTTTTGACCCTTCTCTCAGAAAGCTTTACACTGTCCTCCCTGTAACACCCACACCTGTCATTTTTGTCATCTTACACTTTTCTCTGCGTTTCTGAAATCTTCTATTTTAACATATAATTCTGAATACTCTTCCCCAGCTTACTACATTTATATCTCCCTCACTCCCACTAGTCCTGTGCTTTGAGACTTATAAAGAAAACTTTTTTTGTTGTTTTTCCTTTTTCTTTGATTTTATGGTTTTTATAAACTTGGATCACTCTAATTACACACTCAATTTTTCCAATGTCTTCATACTAATACTTGCCATCGTGTTTTATAAAATTGACCCAATTTCCTTTCTAAAATATATTCTAGTGAGAGAAACTAGTGAAGAGGGAAAAAATGTGCACGAGTATAGAAAAGACCATGGTGCTTGATATAAAAAGTGGTACCCAGATTTAGAGAGCAGAGCTTGAAAATGCTTAGTAGAGCTAAGGTGAGTGGACGAGATTCCAAGAGAGTGAGTCAAAAAGGAAAAACAGCCAGTCTTGAAAGAAATTAACTTGAGCCTTCATTTATTTGTTCATTCAGTAAGTATTTATCAAATATCTACTAGGACGCAGACAAAATTCAGACACCTGGATATTAACAGTGGACCAACCAAAAGCTCTGCCCTCACATACTTTACATTCTGATGCAGACGGTCAGAAAACAATAGACATAATAAGTATGCAAATTATACAGTATGTTAAAAGATTAAATAATTCTATGTATTTTTTAAAAAAGAAGAAAACAAATGTAGAGCAGAGTAAAGGGCTATAGAGCAATAGATAAATTCATCTGGGTTGCCTGGGCAAAAGGGCGGTTTGGACTCCCTAATCTCTTCATAGGAGGAACTGTCTCTGAATCCAACTCCTCATGGGTGTTCCTTCCCCTGGAAGGAGGGCAGGCAAAATCCCAAGAGTTCCAGAGTCTCAAGGTGCTGCAAAGCTGGCTTTCTCAGACAATCTGTATAGGACAGTTTCTAGACATGTCTGCCTGACATTCCAGTAATCTGTGTTGCCCCCATTGACTCAGCTGTTTTCATGATGGTCCTTAAAAAGCAAGAGGAACATTGATGTGGAGATCTGCCCTGGATTGCAAGCTCATAATGTGTATCCCACAGAACGTCCTGGCCTTATCATGCTTCCTTCTGGAGAAAATGCTTGCTTTGTGAAACTCTTCCTTTCTTGTCTTTTTGTTGATCCCAGGTTTATAACATTTCTGAACATTGCATCTTATTAACCCAAGCAATATGATGTTGCAGAATTTGTTAGCCCTGGTGCATATGAGATGGCAACTACAGAAGGACTTTTCTTGCTTAACAAACCTTTATCTCTTCCCCTTATACAGTTTTGTGATCTAATGTACGTAGTCTTTTTCATTTAATTTATAATATAAAATTATTATGAACTGTCTTATACATATTTTTTAAGTATTCAAAATTTGTATCTATCAGAAAAACAAACCCCGCTAAGTATTTTAACAGAGAACTTCATATAGGGAATTGGTAAAACAGATATTTAAACAATGAAAAAATTAGGTGAAGGAGATACTGAATTAGCAGAGATGGTAACTGCAGGAAGTTGCTTCCACTGGTAGACTGAGGTTGGAATTATCAGATCCTAGAAACTTAGAGGAGGTTTTCTGTGGAACTGGGACTCTGACTCCTTAGAAGAATCATTGCAGATAAAGGACTGGTGTCTTAACATGTTGAGGAAAGTCACATCAAGATGCTCTGACCTCTGTGGGAAGGGCATTTCTCTTCTTCTAAATAAATTAAAAAAAAAATGTTATTTGCTCATTCATGACTCATTCTTTTTTCCTTTTTAGTTTATTCTGTTGTTAGGCTTTGAACCTAGTCATAAGTTTTTCTGCTAACATTTTTACAGTTTTTTTAAAGTAACTCTTTAAAATTCATTATCTAGAATTTAATGTGTTAGTTTGAATTGCAGATGTAACTTTGTTTTCACAAATGGAAAGTCAGTTTTTTCAATACCATGTGGAAATAATATTTACTTATTTACATTGCCACATTTTCAATACTAATTTTTCTATATTATTTATATTGTTATTATTATTTATTATTATTATTTTTTGAGATGGAGTCTTGCTCTGTTGCCAGGCTGGAGTGCAGAGACTGGATCTTGGCTCACTGCTACCTCTGCCTCCCGGGTTCAAGTGATTCTCCTCAGCCTCCCAAGCAGCAGGGACTACAGGCGCACACCACCACGCACAGCTAATTTTTGTATTTATAGTACAGATGGGGTTTCACCATGTTGGCCAGGATGGCCTGGATCTCTTCACCTAGTGATCCACCCATCTCAGCCTCCCAAACTGCTGGGATTACACGTGTGAGCCACCACACCCGGCCTTTATTTATATTATTTTTAAAGTTATGATAAAACATAACATAAACAAAACATATGATAAACAAAACATAACATAACTTTTACCATCTTAATCATTTTTAAGTGTGCAATTCAGTGGCATAAGGTACATTCACATTGTTATGCCACCATCCCCACCATCCATCCACAGAACATTTCACTTTATAAAGCTGAAACCCTATACTTGTGAAACAAGAATTCCCCATTACTCCTCTTCCCAGGTCTTGGTAACCACACTTCAACTTTCTGTCTTTATGAATTTGACTACTTTTAGGGAGGAATTTCATATATGCAGAATCGTATACTATTTCTCCTTTTTTGATTGGTTTATTTCACTTAGTATGCTGTTCTCAAGGTTCATCCGTGTTGTATCATGTGTCAGAATTTCCTTCATTTTTAAGACTGAATAATAGTCCATCGTAGATACGTACAACATTTGGTTTATCTATTCATCCATCAATAAAACTTGGGTTGCTTTCCCATTTTCTCTACTGAAAATAATGTTGTTGTGAATGTGGGCATATAAATGTCTTCTTTGAGTCAGACTGATTTTAATTCTTCTGAGTATATACCTAGAAGAGGAAATTGCTAGAACATATAATTCTACTTTTAGATTTTTGAGAACTGCCATATTATTTTTCATACAAGCTGCATCATTTTGTTTTCTCACCAACAGTGTCTGAGAGTTCCAATATCTTCACATCATCATCAGCACTTGTTATTTTCTGTTGATTTTTGATAGTAGTCATTCTAATGTATGTAAGGTAGTATTTCATTGCAGTTTTGATTTGCATCTCCCTAATGATTAGTGACTTTAAGCATCTTTTCCTGTGCTTATTGGTAACTTGTAATCTTCTTTGGAAAAAATATATATTTAAGTTATTTGCTGATTTTTAATCATATTTTTATCTTTTCGCTGTTTAATTGGAGGAGTTGTTTATTTTTTTAATTTTTTTATTATTATACTTCAAGTTCTAGGGTACATGTGCACAACGTGCAGGTTTGTTACATATGTATACTTGTGCCATGTTGCTGTGCTGCACCCATCAACTCATCAGCGCACATCAACTCGTCATTTACATCAGGTATAACTCCCAATGCCATCCCTCCCCCCTCCCCCCTCCCCATAATAGGCCCCAGTGTGTGATGTTCCCCTTCCTGAGTCCAAGTGATCTTATTGTTCAGTTCCCACCTATGAGTGAGAATATGCGGTGTTTGGTTTTCTGTTCTTGCGATAGTTTGCTGAGAATGATGGTTTCCAGCTACATCCACGTCCCTACAAAGGACACAAACTCATGCTTTTTTATGACTGCATGGTATTCCATGGTGCATATGTGCCACATTTTCTTAATCCAGTCTCTCACTGATGGACATTTGGGTTGATTCCAAGTCTTTGCTATTGTGAATAGTGCCGCAATAAACATACGTGTGCATGTGTCTTTATAGCAGCATGATTTATAATCCTTTGGGTATATACCCAGTAATGGGATGGCTGGGTCATATGGTACATCTAGTTCTAGATCCTTGAGGAATTGCCATACTGTTTTCCATAATGGTTGAAATAGTTTACAATCCCACCAACAGTGTAAAAGTGTTCCTATTTCTCCACATCCTCTCCAGCACCTGTTGTTTCCTGACTTTTTAATGATCGCCATTCTAACTGGTGTGAGATGGTATCTCATTGTGGTTTTGATTTGCAATGCTCTGATGTCCAGTGATGACAAGTATTTTTTCATGTGTCTGTTGGTTGTATGCATGTCTTCTTTTGAGAAATGTCTGTTCATATCCTTTGTCCACTTTTTTGATGGGGTTGTTTGTTTTTTTCTTGTAAATTTGTTGAAGTTCTTTGTAGGTTCTGGATATTAGCCCTTTGTCAGATGAGTAGATTGCAAAAATTTTCTCCCATTCTGTAGGTTGCCTGTTCACTCTGATGGTAGTTTCTTTTGCTGTGCAGAAGCTCTTTAGTTTCATTAGATCCCATTTGTCAATTTTGGCTTTTGTTGCCATTGCTTTTGGTGTTTTAGACATGAAGTCCTTGCCCATGCCTATGTCCTGAATGGTATTACCTAGGTTTTCTTTTAGGGTTTTATGGTATTAGGTCTAACATTTAAGTCTCTAATCCATCTTGAATTAATTTTCATATAAGGAGTAAGGAAAGGATCCAGTTTCAGCTTTCTACTTATGGCTAGCCAATTTCCCCAGCACCATTTATTAAATAGGCAATCCTTTCCCCACTTCTTGTTTTTGTCAGGTTTATCAAAGATCAGATGACTGTAGATGTGTGGTATTGTTTCTGAGGGCTCTGTTCTGTTCCATTTGTCTATATCTCTGTTTTGGTACCAGTACCATGCTGTTTTGGTTACTGTAGCCTTGTAGTATAGTTTGAAGTCACGTAGAGTGATGTGGAGGAGTTGTTTATACATTCTGGGTGATAATCACTCAGCAGATGTATTATTGCAAGTATTTTCACCCATTGTGTGTCTATTAATCCCTTCTCACATGGCTATAAACAACTGTCAAGACAGGGAAATTTATAAAGGTAAGAGGTTTAATTGACTCACAGTTCTGCATTGCTGGGGAGGCCTCAGAAAGCTTACAATCTTGGTGGAAGGGGGAGCAAACATGTCCTTCTTCACATGGCAGCAGAAGAGAGAAGTGCAGAGTGAAGTGGGGAAAAGTCCCTTATAAAACCATCAGATCTTCTGAGAACTCACTATCACGAGAACAGCATGAGGGAACTGCCCCCATGACCTAATCACCTCCCACAAGGTCCTCCCCCAATACCTGAGGATTACAATTCAAGATGAGAGTTTGGGTGGGGACAGAGCCAAACCATGTTAGTGCATAATGCGTTTTTACTCTGTTGATTCTGTCCTTTGATGCAAAGTTTTTAATTTAGACATTGTCTAGTTTATCTACTTTTTATTATAATTGTTATCTTTGCTTTTGTTTCATACGCAAAAAAATCATTGCCAAATCCAAGGTCATAAAACTTTCCCCTTATGTTTCTGCTTAAGAGCTTTATAGTTTTAGGACTTAAGTTTAGATTTTAGTCCATTTTGAGTTAGTTTTTCTATATAGTGTTATGTGGGAGTTTAACTTCATTTTGTCTATGTTTTTGAGTCTCTTCCTGGACTTTCTCTCCCCTTCTATGACTGTCTTTCTATTCCAGTACCTTTTCCATGTTTTCTTCGTTAGAGTGGCTGACCACACATATATACAGACACATCTGTGTCTATATGCGGAAGTACAATGCCTTTGATATATTTCTTTACTCCTAGCATATTAGATAATCTAAATCATACTGAATATGTATTGGGAAAAAAATGGAATATATATTAGAATCTCTTAAGGACTCTTAATCCTGTGACTATGAGAGTTTGACCCCATAATTTCTGATTCAGAAAGTCTAGTGTAAGGACTGAGAACTTACATTTCTAACAAGTTCCAAGTGATGTTTTGGGGAATCACCCTTTGAGAACCACGGGACTATGGCACTTATTTTTCAGAATAAACTTTGTAATCATCTTTGCCATGTTGCAAAAAAAGCTAGTCATATTTTTTATCTGATCCACATTAATTCTTAAATTATTTTGAAGACATTGCCCTCATGACCTTCTCTCATGATTTCATCCTAAAGACAAGATCAGTGTTTTGTTCTTTATCTCACTGATTGGATTTATTATAGGAAATCACAGGTTGACACGCACAACTAAATATTCAAATACTGACTTCACACACATTTACAGCTCATTATATGTATTCACTGAAAACAGAAAAAATATTTTTTCTACGTGCTACCTAATTTTCTGATGTTCTAAACAAATTTAGTTTATTAGCAATCATAGTACTAAGATACATTGCTAAAGTAGATACTTTTATTTCTATCCAGTCTACGGTACTGTTATCTTATAGAGCAAACATTGGTTTTATTATATACATCCTCTTTCATATATACATATATTCTCAACTCAATCCTGGTTGTGTCCAAGCCAGTGTTTTCTTTTTAATATTCCTCCTGGTTTGTGGGTAGTTGAGGGAAAGCAGGATTAAGGTCCTAGATATGTAGGAATAATATTCTAATCTATTCATTACAAAATATCTGGACAAAAGAATAAAAACAAAACAAAACAGACTGGGCACAGTGGCTCACATCTGTAATCCCAGCACTTTGGGAGGCCAAGGTTGAGAGGATTTATTGAGCCCCGGAGTTTGAGACCAGCCTGGGCAACATAGAGAGATCCTGTCACTACCAATAATGATAATAATAAGAAATTAGTCAGGTGTGGTGATGTGTGCTTGTTGTCCCAGTTACTTGGGAGGCTGAAGTGAGAAGATCGCTTGAGCCCAGGAGGTTGACTCTGCAGTGAGCAGTGATTGTGCCACTGCATCTAGTCTTGGCAACAGAGTGAGACCCTGTCTTACAAAAAAGAAGAAGAAGAAGGAGAAGGAGAAGGAGAAGAAGAAGAAAAACGAAAAACAATGTAAAAACAAAACAGAAAGACAGCTGCCTATTTTTTGAGATGACATAAACTCTGTATTTGTTAGACTGAGGGAAAATGGACAGGAGAGTAACAAATGGTGCCCCCTACCTTGTTTCATGAAAAGATTCAGAACATGTCTTTCTGGTTATTACCACCCCGATACAAATTTATCAGTTTTATCTTGACTGCCACTTCTTTCTTCTCGGAAGTTGAAATTGGGATGCCTACTGCTCTTCGTAACGTTGTTGTAGCCCCTTCTCCCACATCTGTGGGTAATTTAATGAGAAGCCTAGGAGGGGCTGTTAGATGGCATTTAAGCATATTCCAAGTATGGCCATTTTATAATATAAGCCAGTTTAATTCCAGCTTCCTAAACATATATTAGAAACCACCAAAAACTGGATAAAAAGTTGTTAATCAGAGTCTTATGAATCAATTAATTTATGCATATGTATAAGGCACTGACAGACACAGAAATAAATTATTCTCATTAATAGTTTTGATTTACTTAATCTTTTACAAAATTACAGTTAGTCTTTTCTCGAACAGTCCTTAAAAACAGGAAATAATTCAGAGTTTTTCAGTACAACCAGAAACTTAAAATTAAGAAAACAAACTGTATCTGTTTCATCCATAGAAATGAATATTAGGACATTAGTCTTTAAAAACAAATTGGTTAAAAATCAGCCCCCATACTTAGTGTTAATCATAAAATGCTTAGTGCAATCATTTACACCAAATGATATTTAATTAATAATGTTTCTTTCAAATATTGTACTTCCTTATCTTCAACAAGTCATGCAAAATTGAGAAAGGAGGAATAAGTTTTTATAATGTAAGCATTTTAGCCTAAACATAATAAATGACTCTTTTTAAGGCTTTTCTAATGAATAAACGATGATTTCATAAATGGTGACAGGAATAAAATTACTGGAAATTTGCTTATGAAATAAGTGTACTTGACTTGCTTTTCTTTTTTAAATGTAGGATAGTTTAATAATATCTACTTCTTTACTATGATTCACTTATTCCAACAGAAATTCTCATTAAGTTTTCAAAAAGTTTTTTCATAGGCCAGGGCACAATGAAAGCTCAGAAAGCAAATAATTTTTTGAAACTTGAAGGCAGCTTTTGATCACTGCATAGTTGGATTTTTCCTTCTGTTTTCAGAGTAAACACAGGATCCCAGAGAGGCAGTACAGGAAACCGCTAGTCTCTGCAAGATGGCGCCATTTTCCATTTAGAAGAGTGGAAGGGCCCCCTTTAATGACCTAATACTGATTTTTTAAAGTCATTCTTTGATTTTAAAATCTCTAACATTTTATTTTTAAGTTTACCTCTTATAAATGACAGGTTTGGGTTTTTTGTTTTTTCTCAATTTGAGTGTTTGTTTAACATATAAGAATAACTCTCCATCAGCTAAATTAAAAAAAAAAATGTTGCCCACTAGGATCAAGGACAAACAAATATATTATTTCTCATCACTCCTATTCAACAGTGTTCTGGGAGTTTTAAATAGTACAATAAGACAAGAAAAAAATAGAAATTATACAGATAGGGAAGGAAGGATTATCTCCATCTTTATTAACAGATCATTTGATTCCTATAAAGAAACACCAAAGAATCAATAGCAACAAAAACTACTAGAACTAGTAGGTGAATACAGCTAACTTTCAAGACACAAGGTTAATGTACAAAAATTAATTGCTTCCTTATATACCAGCAATGAACAATTGGAATTTGAAATTTAAAACAATACAATTTATATTTGTATACACAAATGGTATACATTTTGAATATGTGTGTGTGTGTATGTGTGTGTGTGTGTATATATATATATAAAGTTAAACAACCTAAATAGCCAACAAAATACTCAAAAAGACAAAGTTGGAATATCCAGACTACTAAATTTCAAGACTTACTGTAAAACTACAATAATTAATACAGAGTGATATTGGCAAAATAACATGCATATTGATTAGAATCATGAGACAGAATAAAGAGTTCAAAAATAGACCCATGCAAATATAGGCAAACTATTTTCAACAAGGAAAAAAAGAAAATAGAGAAAGAATAGTGTTTTTAACAAAAGATACTGGAAAAATTCTATGTCCATATGCAAACAAACAAACAAACAAAAAACAAAAAAGCAAAAAAAAAAAAAGAAAGAAAAGAGACAACCTAGAAGCTGATTTGATACGTTTTACAAAAATTAACTCCAAATTGAACATACACCTAAAATGTCACATGCAAAACTGTAAAATTTCTAGAAGAAATTATAGAAGAAAGTCTAGATGAACTTGGGTTTGGTGATAAATTTTAAACAAAACACCAAATGTGATCCATAAAAATATGGTTGGTTGGATTTCATTAAAATTGTCTGTTCTGCAAAAGGCACTGCTAAGAGAATGAAAGGAGAAGTCACATACTGGTAGAAAATAGCTGTAAAACATTTATCTGATAAATAACTTATATTTATAATATCCAAAGAACTTTAAAAACTTTAAAAAGAGCTCTTAAAAGTTAAATCAGAAAACCAACAACTGAACTAAAAATTGGGAAAAAATCTCCACAGACATCCCACTAAAGAACATAGGTGGGGGTTCGGAGCAAGATGGCCGAATAGGAACAGCTCCAGTCTCCAACTCGCAGTGCGAGCGACACAGAAGACCGGTGATTTCTGCATTTTCAACTGAGGTACTGAGTTCATCTCACTAGGGAGTGCCAGACAATCGGTGCTGGTCAGCTGCTGCAGCCCGACCAGCAGAGCTGAAGCAGGGCGAGGCATTGCCTCACCTGGGTAGCGCAAGGGGAAAGGAAATTCCTTTTCCTAGCCAGGGGAACTGAGACACACAACACCTGGAAAATCAGGTAACTCCCACCCCAATACTGCGCTTTACGCAAACAGGCACACCAGGAGATTATATCCCGAACCTGGCAGGGAAGGTCCCACGCACACAGAGCCTCCCTCATTGCTAGCACAGCAGTCTGCGATCTCGCGGCAAGGCAGCAGCGAGGCTGGGGGAGGGGCGCCCACCTTTGCAAGGCTTAAGTAGATAAACAAAGCCTCTGGGAAGCTCGAACTGGGTGGAGCTCACAGCAGCTCAAGGAAACCTGCCTGTCTCTGTAGACTCCACCTCTGGGGACAGGGCACAGTAAACAACAAAAGCAGCAGAAACCTCTGCAGAAACAAACGACACTGTCTGACAGCTTTGAAGAGTGCAGTGGATCTCCCAACACGGAGGTTGAGATCTGAGAAGGGACAGACTGCCTGCTCAAGTGGGTCCCTGACCCCTGAGTAGCCTAACTGGGAGACATCCCCCACTAGGGGCAGTCTGACACCCCACACCTCACAGGGTGGAGTACACCCCTGAGAGGCAGCCTCCAAAGCAAGAATCAGACAGGTACACTTGCTGTTCGGCAATATTCTATCTTCTGCAGCCTCTGCTGCTGACACCCAGGTAAACAGGGTCTGGAGTGGACCTCAAGCAATCTCCAATAGACCTACAGCTGAGGGTCCTGACTGTTAGAAGGAAAACTATCAAACAGGAAGGACACCTACACCAAAACCCCATCAGTACGTCACCATCATCATTAAAGACCAGCAGCAGATAAAACCACAAAGATGGGGAAAAAGCAGGGCAGAAAAGCTGGAAATTCAAAAAATAAGAGCGCATCTCCCCCAGCAAAGGAGCGAAGCTCATCGCCAGCAATGGATCAAAGCTTGATGGAGAATGACTTTGACGAGATGAGAGAAGAAGGCTTCAGTCCATCAAACTTCTCAGAGCTAAAGGAGGAATTATGTACCCAGCGCAAAGAAACTAAAAATCTTGAAAAAAAAGTGGAAGAATTGATGGCTAGAGTAATTAATGCAGAGAAGGTCATAAACGAAATGAAAGAGATGAAAACCATGACACGAGAAATACGTGACAAATGCACAAGCTTCAGTAACAGACTCAATCAACTGGAAGAAAGAGTATCAGCGATTGAGGATCAAATGAACGAAATGAAGCGAGAAGAGAAAACAAAAGAAAAAAGAAGAAAAAGAAATGAACAAAGCCTGCAAGAAGTAAGGGATTATGTAAAAAGACCAAATCTACGTCTGATTGGGGTGCCTGAAAGTGAGGGGGAAAATGGAAACAAGTAGGAAAACACTCTTCGGGATATCATCCAGGAGAACTTCCCCAACCTAGTAGGGCAGGCCAACATTCAAATCCAGGAAATACAGAGAACACCACAAAGATATTCCTCGAGAAGAGCAACTCCAAGACACATAATTGCCAGATTCACCAAAGTTGAAATGAAGGAAAAAATCTTAAGGGCAGCCAGAGAGAAAGGTCAGGTTACCCGCAAAGGGAATCCCATCAGACTAACAGCAGATATCTCAGCAGAAACTCTACAAGCCAGAAGAGAGTGGGGGCCAATATTCAACATTCTTAAAGAAAAGAATTTTAAACCCCGAATTTCATATCCAGCCAAACTAAGTTTCATAAGTGAAGGAGAAATAAAATCCTTTACAGATAAGCAAATGCTTAGAGATTTTGTCACCACTAGGCCTGCCTTACAAGAGACCCTGAAGGAAGCACTAAACATGGAAAGCAACAACCGGTACCAGCCATTGCAAAAACATGCCAAAATGTAAAGACCATTTAGGCTAGGAAGAAACTGCATCAACTAACAAGCAAAATAACCAGTTAATATCATAATGGCAGGATCAAGTTCACACATAACAATATTAACCTTAAATGTAAATGGACTAAATGCTCCAATTAAAAGTCACAGACTGGCAAAGTGGATAAAGAGTCAAGACCCATCAGTCTGCTGTATTCAGGAGACCCATCTCACACGCAGAGACATACATAGGCTCAAAATAAAGGGATGGAGGAAGATTTACCAAGCAAATGGAGAACCAAAAAAAGCAGGGGTTGCAATACTAGTCTCTGATAAAACAGACTTTAAACCAACAAAGATCAAAAGAGACAAAGAAGGCCATTACATAATGGTAAAGGGATCAATTCAACAGGAAGAGCTAACTATCTTAAATATATATGCACCCAATACAGGAGCACCCAGATTCATAAAGCAAGTCCTTAGAGATTTACAAAGAGACTTAGACTCCCATAAAATAATCATGGGAGACTTCAACACTCCACTGTCAACATTAGACAGATCAACGAGACAGAAAGTTAACAAGGATATCCAGGAATTGAACTCATCTCTGCGCCAGCAGACCTAATAGACATCTATAGAACTCTCCACCCCAAATCAACAGAATATACATTCTTCTCAGCACCACATCGCACTTATTACAAAATTGACCGCATAATTGGAAGTAAAGCACTCCTCAGCAAATGTACAAGAACAGAAATTATAACAAACTGTCTCTCAGACCACAGTGCAATCAAACTAGAACTCAGGACTAAGAAACTCAATCAAAACCGCTCAACTACATGGAAACTGAACAACCTGCTCCTGAATGACTACTGGGTACAGAACGAAATGAAGGCAGAAATAAAGATGTTCTTTGAAACCAATGAGAACAAAGATACAACATACCAGAATCTCTGGGACACATTTAAAGCAGTGTGTAGAGGGAAATTTATAGCACTAAATGCCCACAAGAGAAAGCAGGAAAGATCTAAAATTGACACTCTAACATCACAATTAAAAGAACTAGAGAAGCAAGAGCAAACACATTCGAAAGCTAGCAGAAGGCAAGAAATAACTAAGATCAGAGCAGAACTGAAGGAGATAGAGACACAAAAAACCCTCCAAAAAATCAATGAATCCAGGAGTTGGTTTTTTGAAAAGATCAACAAAATTGACAGACCGCTAGCAAGACTAATAAAGAAGAAAAGAGAGAAGAATCAAATAGACGCAATAAAAAATGATAAAGGGGATATCACCACCGACCCCACAGAAATACAAACTACCATCAGAGAATACTATAAACACCTCTACGCAAATAAACTAGAAAATCTAGAAGAAATGGATAATTTCCTGGACACTTACACTCTTCCAAGACTAAACCAGGAAGAAGTTGAATCCCTGAATAGACCAATAGCAGGCTCTGAAATTGAAGCAATAATTAATAGCCTATCAACCAAAAAAAGTCCAGGACCAGATGGATTCACAGCTGAATTCTACCAGAGGTACAAGGAAGAGCTGGTACCATTCCTTCTGAAACTATTCCAATCAATAGAAAAAGAGAGAATCCTCCCTAACTCATTTTATGAGGCCAACATCATCCTGATAACAAAACCTGGAAGAGACACAACAAAAAAAGAGAATTTTAGACCAATATCCCTGATGAACATCGATGCAAAAATCCTCAATAAAATACTGGCAAACCGGATTCAGCAGCACATCAAAAAGCTTATCCACCATGATCAAGTGGGCTTCATCCCTGGGATGCAAGGCTGGTTCAACATTCACAAATCAATAAACATAATCCAGCCTATAAACAGAACCAAAGACAAGAACCACATGATTATCTCAATAGATGCAGAAAAGGCTTTTGACAAAATTCAACAGCCCTTCATGCTAAAAACGCTCAATAAATTTGGTATTGATGGAATGTACCTCAAAATAATAAGAGCTATTTATGACAATCCCACAGCCAATATCATACTGAATGGGCAAAAACTGGAAAAATTCCCTTTGAAAACTGGCACAAGACAGGGATGCCCTCTCTCACCACTCCTATTCAACATAGTGTTGGAAGTTCTGGCTAGGGCAATCAGGCAAGAGAAAGAAATCAAGGGTATTCAGTTAGGAAAAGAAGAAGTCAAATTGTCCCTGTTTGCAGATGACATGATTGTATATTTAGAAAATCCTATTGTCTCAGCCCAAAATCTCCTTAAGCTGATAAGCAACTTCAGCAAAGTCTCAGGATACAAAATTAATGTGCAAAAATCACAAGCATTTGTATACAACAGTAACAGACAAACAGAGAGCCAAATCAGGAATGAACTTCCATTCACAATTGCTTCAAAGAGAATGAAATACCTAGGAATCCAACTGACAAGGGATGTAAAGGACCTCTTCAAGGAGAACTACAAACCACTGCTCAGTGAAATAAAAGAGGACACAAACAAATGGAAGAACATACCATGCTCATGGATAGGAAGAATCAATATCATGAAAATGGCCATACTGCCCAAGGTTAATTTATAGATTCAATGCCATCCCCATCAAGCTGCCAACGAGTTTCTTCACAGAATTGGAAAAAACTGCTTTAAAGTTCATATGGGACCGGGCGCGGTGGCTCAAGCCTGTAATCCCAGCACTTTGGGAGGCCGAGGCGGGCGGATCACAAGGTTAGGAGATCGAGACCACAGTGAAACCCCGTCTCTACTAAAAATACAAAAAAAAAATTAGCAGGGCGTGGTGGCGGGCGCCTGTAGTCCCAGCTACTCAGGAGGCTGAGGCAGGAGAATGGCGGGAACCCGGGAGGCGGAGCTTGCGGTGAGCCGAGATTGTGCCACTGCACTCCAGCCTGGGCAACAGCATGAGACTCCGTCTCAAAAAAAAATAAAAAATAAAATAAAAAATAAAGTTCATATGGAACCAAAAAAGAGCCCGCATCTCCAAGACAATCCTAAGTCAAAAGAACAAAGCTGGAGGCATCACGCTACCTGACTTCAAACTATACTACAAGGCTACAGTAACCAAAACAGCATGGTACTGGTACCAAAATAGAGATATAGACCAATGGAACAGAACAGAGCCCTCAGAAATAATACCACACATCTACAGCCATCTGATCTTTGACAAACCTGAGAGAAACAAGAAATGGGGAAAGGATTCCCTATTTAATAAATGGTGCTGGGAAAATTGGCTAGCCATAAGTAGAAAGCTGAAACTGGATCCTTTCCTTATTCCTTATACGAAAATTAATTCAAGATGGATTAGAGACTTAAATGTTAGACCTAATACCATAAAAACCCTAGAGGAAAACCTAGGTAGTACCATTCAGGACATAGGCATGGGTAAAGACTTCATGTCTAAAACACCAAAAGCAATGGCAACAAAAGCCAAAATTGACAAATGGGATCTAATGAAACTAAAGAGTTTCTGCACAGCAAAAGAAACTACCATCAGAGTGAAGAGGCAACCTACAGAATGGGAGAAAATTTTTGCAATCTACTCATCTGAACAAGGGCTAATATCCAGAACCTACAAAGAACTCAAACAAATTTACAAGAAAAAAACAAACAACCCCATCAAAAAGTGGGCAAAGGATATGAACAGACATTTCTCAAAAGAAGACATTCATACAGCCAACAGACACATGAAAAAATGCTCATCATCACTGGCCATCAGAGAAATGCAAATCAAAACCACAATGAGATACCATCTCACACCAGTTAGAATGGCAATCATTAAAAAGTCAGGAAACAACAGGTGCTGGAGAAGATGTGGAGAAATAGGAACACTTTTACACTGTTGGTGGAATTGTAAACTAGTTCAACCATTATGGAAAACAGTATGGCGATTCCTCAAGGATCTAGAACTAGATGTACCATATGACCCAGCCATCCCATTACTGGGTATGTACCCAAAGGATTATAAATCATGCTGCTATAAAGACACATGCACACGTATGTTTATTGCGGCACTATTCACAATAGCAAAGACTTGGAATCAACCCAAATGTCCATCAGTGACAGACTGGATTAAGAAAATGTGGCACATATACACCATGGAATACTATGCAGCCATAAAAAAGGATGAGTTTGTGTCCTTTGTAGGGACATGGATGCAGCTGGAAACCATCATTCTTAGCAATCTATCACAAGAACAGAAAACCAAACACCGCATGTTCTCACTCATAGGTGGGAACTGAACAATGAGATCACTTGGACTCAGGAAGGGGAACATCACACACCGGGGCCTATCATGGGTAGGGGGGAAGGGGGAGGGATTGCATTGGGAGTTATACCTGATGTAAATGACAAGTTGATGGGTGCTGATGAGTTGATGGGTGCAGCACAGCAACATGGCACAAGTATACATATGTAACAAACCTGCACGTTATGCACATGTACCCTAGAACTTAAAGTATAATAATAATAAAAATAAAAAATAAAAAAAATAAAAAATAAAAATAAATAAAAATAATAAAAAAAGAACATAGGCAGCAAATAGGAATATGAAAATATGCTTAATACTATATTAGGTATATTAAATATGCTTATATATACACATATTAGAGAATTGGCAATTAAAATAAGATTGAGATGCCACTACACACTTGTTGGAATGATTAAAATCCAAAAACCTGATCATTCTAATTGCTGATGAGGATACAGACGAACTGGCATACATTGCTCCTGGGAAAGAAAAAGGCCACAGCTTCTCTGGAAATCCTTTTGGCTGTTTTTCCCAAAAGTAAGCATAGTCTTATCAGACAATCAAGCCACTGTGCTCCTAAGTACTGACTAACGGATCTGAAAACTTACCTCTTTTGAAAATCTGTATGTGGATGTTTATAGCAACTTCATTATCACCAATCAACCAAGATGTCATTTAACAGGTGAATGAGTAAACAAACTGTGACACATCCATGCAATGGAATGTTATTCAATGATAAAAAGAAATAAGTGATGCAGCTATGAAAAATACACAAGAATAATAAATAAATTTATATCGCTTAGTGAAGAAATACATTATGAAGAGACAATGTATTATATGACACTAGTACATACACAGTGTATACATTCTTTAAAAGGCAAAACCACAGTAATAGTAACAAGATTTATAGTTACCAGGGACTTGTGGATAGGTTGAGATAGTTAAATAGGTGAAGCATGGAGAATTTTTTGGGCCTGTGAAACTCTTGACTTGCGTACAAGTGCCCTTATAATGGTGGAAAAGTGACACTGTACATTTGTCAAAACCCATAGAACTTTACAGCACAAAAAAATGAGTCCTAAAGTATGCAAATTTAAAAAAAATCATTTAGATGTTTAATAAGCCTGTGAGGTAAAGGCTCTTACTTTCCACATTTTCAGATACAATTGTGTTGTAGAGAGGATTAGCATCTCTCTCTCTCTCAAAGTCAAAAAGTTAACACATGGCCAGCAGAACTGAGAATGGAGATGAAGACTTCAAGTCAGTGACTGCAAAGTGACTTAGGAGTTGGTAAATAAATGACAGTTGTCTTAAGGAGACTGAATGCTTCAGGGTCCAGAACCTTAGAAAGTGGGTATTTTAGAAATCTTAGAAAGTAGTGGCATCATAGATCGCACACAAGAGGTAGATACAGTTTTTTTGTTTAAACTACCTGTAGTGGAATATTATCTCCCACACTGAATGAATGAACAAAAAATACAGTCAGTTTGTGATAAATCTCAAAAATCACTTTTCTTCAAATATAAGTTCATTTTGAAGAATACTATTTAGTTGGCTAAATTTATAGTTAATTCACACTGGCCGTTGAATTACCAGCTCACCTCTAGGAAGGGGGAGGATTGGAAGGAATAAAGACTGTATGTTTGTTTATTTTGATTGGTTTTGCAGGTGTTTGTGTTTGTGTGTGTGTCTTTCAAAGCCCACAACCGGACAAGTAAAATTAAAATCAACACTCTGACTCAAAACATGTAGAAATGTTAAAATAAGAATGACAGCGTAATAAATTAAGAAGACAAAGAAAAGTTAAGAAAAGAAAAGAGAAGAATGCCACAAGGAAGAAAGAAAGGGATAATTCTGGGCTAGAGAAAGTAAGAGCAGAGATAGAGTGAATCAAAAATAAGTGTGAATGAATTACATAGAGGAAAAATAATCCAGGATGGAATGAATCAGCAAATGGAAAATTGGGATGACATGTTTTATTTGTTCAAATTAAAATTTCCAAACAAGTTCATAGGTAAAGACTTAACAAAAAATACTCTACTGGCCCAAGTGTGGTGTCTCACACCTGTCATCCCAGAACTTTGGGAGGCCAAGGCAGGTGGATCACGAGGTCTAGAGACTATTCTGGCCAACATAGTGAAACCCTGTCTGTACTAAAAATACAAAAATTAGCTGGGCGTGGGGACGCGTGCCTATAGTCCCAGCTACTTAGGAGGCTGAGGCACGAGAACCATTTGAACCTGGGAGGCAGAGGTTGCAGGGAGCCGAGATCATGCCACTGCACTCCAGCCTGGTGACACACACACACACACACACACACACACACACACACACACACACACCCCTACCAAAGGAGGGAGGTAGAAAGATACTTTCAAGAAAACACCATAAACCCCATAAATAAGTGGCCTGTAGCATTTGATCAGACTCTGAGTATATGTTGATAAGAACATGTTTTCAAGACTGTTTGTAATGACATAATAGAATTGGTGGTAGAGGAGTGTTGGGCCACTAAAATGGATTGGCTTAAAGCAATGCCTTACTGTGGCTATAAGCAGTTGAGAAGTACAGTAATTAGAACAGAAGCTAGAATGGGATATTTTATATTTCCACGACTTATAGAAAAAACTCATACAAAGTATTCAAATATACAATGTAGAGATTATACCAAATGATCCGTAAAGATATTATTTTCAATTTTCAGTATTTTTTTTACTTTTGTGACTACTGCTATATTAATTTAATATATTTTTCTTTCAAATATGATTTTGATAGGAACAAACAAGAATTCAATAGACTCTTCAAACGCCTGGATCAAGATGCTGTGATATTCAGGTTGTCTGACTTTGCTAAAGCAGTTATTCCCAAAGATGCAAAAAAAAAAAAAAAAAAGAAAAGAAAAAAGGAAAACACATACATGCATTCAAAAACAAAAGATAAGACGTAATCAGAATCCATGCTGCCTAATTCCTATATTAAAATAATGCTGAAAACAGTATTATTTTAATTAAAAGGTACGTACTGGCCTATAATACGCTCTATTCTCTGGTTTTGCTATACTGATGTTAGCAAATAATGTTTAACAGTTGTTGTCTCAGCCCATTAGCTTCTCCATCTGGTTATCTTATTATAGTGGCTCAGTAAATTAGTCAATGTTCTTATAACCTCCAGGAAACCCAGAACAGGTCATGTCTTTTGCTAGATTGACTGGAAATTGCTATCATTAGATGGTGTGTCTGTATTCTCTCCAAGAGTTAATGGGCACAACTGTAGAATGCGTCTGGGCCTGCGGCCTGTTTGTTTTTGTATCTCTCTGTGTAGACCCTGGAGCAAAGCAAAGATGAATGACCAAGACATTTGCAGGTTTATTCCTGAAAATACTCCATTAGCCTCAACAGCTCTAGCTTTATCTTAACACTGAATTGCACTTGTCCATTAATATAATACCTTGAGTGGCTTGGTTCTGGGATGCTGTGTGACGTGTAAATGCCTAGCAGAGATATTTTAAGTCTTTATCATTACTACAGTTGCCATGTGGCTGTGGATGACATCATTTGGGATCAGATCCCTAACAGCCTTTATAATATTCTGTGACTTTTCATTTTCATTTCTGACTGAGCATCTATTATATTAAATGGTTGCCAATAATTGAGATAACTGATTTTCTATAAACATTTTTCTTTTACTTGTAATATCCCACCCTATGTGCTAACCACATAAAAGTAGAAAACTCGAACATTGACAGTATATTTTATAAATTGTTAACTATAAGAAAGAGACATTATAGTATATACAAAAATTTGGGCAAATCTGAGGCAAAATTTAAGATTATAATGTCTATCATGTAAAACTTTGTATTATGATAATCTATATAAAATACCTAGCTTACTGGTTAAAATATACAGAGACACAGTAAGATAAAGAGACCCCAAAGGGGGCTTAAGGAGAGGAGTAGATATGGCTGGACGTGGCTAAGGAATTTGCAACGATTACTTTAATTTCGGGAGGTAACAAGATCAAATCAGTGCCTTGGGGAAGAATGAGCTGGCAATCTAGAGAAAATAAGCTTGTTTTTGGAATTCAGAAATATAGCATCACATTTACTACATGGAACAGTGAAAAATGGAACTACATAAGTTTAACATATAATGCGACTTGCAAACAAATTATAAAAGTACTGAAGATGGTATCCTTACATAAGTATCAATTCCATTTGAAATTACAATGTGGCTCTTATTTCTCAAATTGGAGTATATTTACAAAATAAGGAACTCCTAGGATGGAAAAAGAATATACTGTCTAAACTCTCTTCTAATGTACCGTTTTCCTCCATAATATTCTGTCTTCACCTGCTGTGATAAAAAGCTTACCATTTAACAAAACAGCAAATTTTAGTGTGGACCGAGCTATTTGGGGAGGAAAAAACCCTTCTTGCTTGTGTTTGAAATGTTAAATATCTACCTACTAATCCTACCTTTTTTTCCCATGCAAAAGAACTTGCATCTGTTTGACTGTATTCTGTAATAGGGATTCTTTTCTGTGTTTAAATGCATATAAATGTATACTTTTATTGATATGAATTTATTTATGTCACTGTGAGTGATATATACATATGTCTTTTACAATATGGATAGAGAGAGTAGGAAAGAAGATACATAATTGAATGGACCAGTTTGTGTTAAACTTGCCTGGTTTCATGTCCTGAAACATTGGGAAAGGGAGCAGTTTGCTTTGTTTTATCAAATTGTATCAAGTAGTTTTACTTCGCAAAGGCTGCTACCTCTGGTGTGTAGGAGACAGTAGCGGCAGGCTAATGCACCAAAACAGCATGGAATAAGTGCAGGGTCAGCCAAACCTGATAACAATGCCAGCAGGGAAAAAAATCACCTCAACTCAAGGAGAATTCATTTAGCTGCGGCTACAGCTGTGCTTTAGGTTGTGATTTCTGAATCTGTTGCATTTGGACATTTCCTTTGAGTTTTATTTCTTATTTCTGTGGGGGGTTTTTTTGTCCTCAATTCTGATTAGAACTGTTGTGGTTCATCCATATCATCTAATTCAGTTTACCTTGCCACTGTGCTGCAGAGCCCCTGAGGAAGGCCTGGTGGAACAGAGGACTCCAGTGAGGAACTGACTGCCATGTGAAAATATACTTCCATAAGTCCACCGGACCCTGAAGATGGGTGCAGTGGAAAAGCTGAGTCACTGAGGACAAATTGAGGCTCTTTGCAGTGCGATGCTCTTCCTGTACTCTCTATTTGTGTTCTTTAGACCCTGTGCATACACTCATTGTGTTCTCCAATCTTTTCTGCTTTTAAAATCTATGAATTCGGTCTAACAGCGTTCATTGAACAATGGAAGGATAGCGCTGAGCGAGGCCACTCCTTGTCTCTGAATGCACCTCCATTCTTTTCAGAAAGTCCATGATTGCTCAACTGTGGTCAGAAATAAACACATATGTGTAGACAGTATGGATTTTTTTTTTTGCTGGTTAACTAACTTTGCTTCTGCTACAACAAATTAATAGTTATAATAATAATAGCCACCAATACTGAGTATCTCATATATGACAAATATCATACTCAAACCTTTACATTCATTTCTCATTTGATCCAAACAATGATCAATATTTTATTTAAAATATTTAAATATTAAGAATGTTTTATAAAACATTCTATACATTTAGTTATATCAATAGATGATAGATACATAGAAAATATGTATTATATATAGATATATGGAGATAGAGATGTACTTTATATGTATCTAGTAAATATACATTTATATCAGAATATACTTAGAAATTCTTTATCCTTTTCATGGTTTCCTCCAGTTTTCTACTTCCTTTTTGTCTGAGTCGGCCTCTAAGTTTCATGTTAGAGGTTGTCCTCTTAGGCTTGTAAATACTTGGTTCTTTTCTTTCTGTTTAGAAAGCTCATTGAAGCTTTATAGATATGGGTTGGGATGTGAGTTTCTTTGAAAGATCATCTCTTTGGGCTGTTTAATTAAGGCCTCTCTGATACTCAGTTTCCTTAGGTCTTTCTTCTGGAGCTGGTCAGATTCCACAGGGAGGACATTTTCAATATCCCGCCAAGAGGGTATAGACCTGGCTCAGAACATCATGGAAGTGGGAGTAGAAGAGGGCTGGTTGTCTGACCATGTGGCATATGCTAATTTATTTCCCTACTTCAATGTACATATACCTGTATCAATTATACTTTCTAAATCATTCTCTAGTTTGCTGTGCCTGGAATAGGAAGGGGCAGTCCCCAGCTCTACAAAGTTGGGGTAAGAATTTTCTATTGTCAGAGTACACCGTATTTATAATAACCAATTTCCATTACCTGCCCTCATATCTTGTTCCAGTTTTGCTCTAGATTGGAACCCTTCTGTTTTTAGCCTCATCTTTACCCTGACTTCTTGAAGACCTGCTGCTGATAATTTCAGAAGTTTTCTATAATTTCTCAGCTTTTTCCATTTTGGTTCTATATGATAAGTCAGTTACAATTCACCTTTTTACTTTTAGATTTAAAATGTTACTGTTAATTCCCTTCCTTCTTTTTTCTTTATGAGATTATGCCTTTAAAAAATAATCTTTTACTGATATTATCTTGGGTTTCAGCAGGGGCTAAAAGTTGGAAAGAAAAGCCTTGATGGAGGAAGGGCTTTATTTCTAGGAATGGAGTCACGTTACCTGCAGAACTTCAGTGGAAGGATTTGACTTGGAGAGTGCTATGGTCTGAAGAGGTTTGTTCCTCACAAAATTGATGTGCTGTAATTCTGACCCCCAAGCCAATGGTATTAGAAGTGGAACCTTTTGGAAAGTGATGAAGTCATGAGGCTGGAGCCTCATATGAGAATAGTGGCCTTATAAAAGAGATACTAGAGAGCTCCCTCACTGCTTCTGCCCTGTGAGGTTAGAGTGAGAATACAGCTGTCTATGAGGAAGCAGTCCTTCATCTAACACTGAATCTGTTGGCATCTTGATCTTGGCCTTTCCAGTCTCAAGAACTGTGAAAAAAAAATCTCCGTTGTTTAGGAACTACTCGGGATACAGTATTGGGTTATAGCAGCCTGAATGGACTAAGACCGAGGGTCTAGGCACCAGTGTGTGAAACTGTGTGTAGAATTCAAAGTCCTCTTTTGCTTTTAGAGTGAGTGATTGCCATGCAAATCCAGAGAAAAATAGAGGCATATGCTAAAGCAGAAAAATAATATCAGAACAATCTACTTTCAGTGACTTCGGAGGAGCAAATTCCCAAAGCCCCGGATAGGCATAATTTTCAGAAAAGCACTTGATTAAAGATCACGGCTTAAGGAAGGCCAATCAGAAATAGCACTGAGATACTAAAGCATTGGTATCTTTTCTGAGCAAGAATATTGAGTCAGGGATGTTGTCTATTCAAATTAAAGAGGAATCTCTGACAATAAAGGAATTAGGAATGTATCCCTTAGACAGGAACTCACACTAAATCCAGCACTGAAATACCAGAAAGAAAGAAGTCAAAGGGGGATACAAGGACTTTCAAATAAGAAAAACGAACAGAATAATTAATACTATATCCTCAAGAGAGCAGTTTTGAAACCAACTCTTGGATTTGGTTTCTAGATTCATATTCTAGAATTCCTTCAAGCACAGGGCTAACAGTCTGATATTTAGATATGATGTGTGTCTTGTTGATTCACTGGAACCTCAGAAATGGGGGAGACACGTGATTTGGTGTTAAAATGATCACTTGTTACTGGAGAAGCAATAATGGTTCTATTAGATACAGTGCCAACAAGACGGATTACAGGCCCTCTGCATGGAAATTGGCAGCATGAGAAAAAAAATACGTGTAAAGAGTTGTTTGAACATATGTTACAATTTTAATTTGCCTGTGGAAATAAAAGGTTTTCTGACATAGTGAAGGCCAATTTGAAACATTTTCTAGTAAGTTTGTTATAATATTTTGGATATATCGTCATCTGTTTCATATTGACTAATAAGCTTAGATAATTCAGACAAGCATCTTTTTTGACATGAGAGAGAAGAGGTGTGATTTCTTGTCTTTGAATATCATTGTTATATCTTAAGTTATACTAATTGAAGACAATAGCATGGTGGTTATGGATCTATATGGCAAAGAGTAAAACTTGAGCTTGAATCTCAGCTCTGGGGCATTCAAGTAATTTAAAATATTCCTGCCTTCATTTTCTCATATATAAAACAGGAATAACAATTTTATTTATCTCATAGGGTTTTTTGAAGGTTAATGGAGATAATACAGTTTAAAATATTAACTCATTTATTCACATGCGAACTGGTGTTCTACCATTTATGTGCACCAGAATTATCTCAGTAATTTTCTTTTTAACATTTTTGAATGAACCAAAAAACTTTCATGAGGGGTTTTTCAGGCCACACTGATCCAGGTCCTTGTTTTCTGCTAATAAACAAGGCTTGAAAGGGAATTTATCAATGCCTTTTATATTGACATGTTAGGCCATTTCTACACTGCTATAAAGAAATACCTTCAGAACAAGGATCTCTGAGAAAATAAATAAATAAATAAGTACCTGAGGCTGGGTAATTTAGAAAGAAAAGAGGTTTAATTGGCTTATGGTCCTACAGTCTGTACAAGCATGGCTGCAGCATCTGCTCCTGGTGAGGACCTCAGGAAGTTTCCAATCATGGCAGAAGGTGAAAGGGGAGCAGGTGCCTCACATGGCAAGAGGAGAGCAAGAGAGAGACAGGAGGAAGTGCCCCATTCTTTTAAATAACCAGAATGTGTGTGAACTCACAGTGAGAACTCACTTATCACTATGGGGACGGTGCTAAATCATTCATGAGAGATCTGTTCCCATGATTCAGTCACCTCCCACCAGATCCCACCTAGGACAATGAGAATCACATTTCAACATGCGATTTGAAGGGGATAAACCTCCAAATCATATCCATTGGTTAGAAGAAAAAAGCCTAAAGAGAATTATTCTCATCTAGGGTTGTTGGTTTTAGCAAAGAGCAAAACAAGAAGAAACAAAAATAGGATGCCCAGTGAAATTTGAACTTCAGAAAAACAATAAATGAGTGTGTTTTGTGCAATATGTGAGATAAATGTGGGACCACTAAAATATTATTCATTGTTTAGCTGGGTGATTAGGTACATTTGAGAAAGAGGGTCTGATGTGTCCACTTGAGTTAATTGGCTACCTCTGTCCTCACAGTAAAAGTAGCCACTGCTTTTCTCTACTCAATCTCTTATGAGGTGAGAAAGATTTAATTAAAGCATGGCTGAAACCCAGCCTCAATACTAATCCTGACCCTAAATACAGTAACCCAGCCACAGTTATAGAGGTTTCTGCAAACGACCTCAACCAAGCAGGGGGAGGGGTTGCATTGCACAGGAGAACAGACATATGAGTGAAGGCTTTGGTTGGTTGGTGGTTATTCCACAGTGTCTTAATTAATACACCTCTGCTTAAGAGAAGCGATGCTTGACATGAACATTACATCTTCGATGTTCTTTGACTCTTCAGTTTAAAAACTTCGCCCACACTTTGCAAGGAATAATTGTTTTCTGAGGGTTGTTTTCTGAATTTTTATATTGCTTGGGAAGCGTGTGCTGTTGTTTCTTCCTTGTGCTAGAGTAGTCTGCCTCTTCTGTTCCCCAGCTCTTTAACCTCATGCCAGCCAAGAGAATGATAATAAAACTAACAACTTGATAGCTAAAACATATGCCAGACACTCTCTATGATAAGTTCTATCAGAAAGATTTTACAGACATTGCCCCATTTGATCTTACAAAAAATTAATAGATAAGAAAATTGAGGCTCGGAAATTTTAAATAATTTCCCCCATGGGTATGTAGCCATTGAGTGCCAGAGTCTGGATGTAATCTCAAGTTTGTCTGAATCTGGAAGTCATAATGTTTACTGTCATAATATATTGCCCTTCAATGACAATATGAAACTATTTTCTTTAGCTGGTGCATTGGTCCTCTAAGGACATTCCACAAATATTTAATGAACATTTACAAATGTTGGTCTGGGTGTTAGGCTCTACAGACACAGATGAATAAGACATGATGATGTCTGCCTTCCATGACTAGTACAAAGCTGCCATGTATTAGGTGCTCATGAAATATTGGTAGAATGAACAAGTAAATGCATCTCAATAACTTAATATTTAATGGATTTGACATTATTAAAACAGTGTATTAAGTTTATAAAATGCATGCACATGATAATTTATACCACACCATTGAAGATTTTACTTTAAAAAATTCACAGAGAAGCTCATTTAAAGCTTTATTTTTTCTGTTATGATGGCGTCTGACCTTGTAATGTCATTGTAAATAGCTGGGTGATCAGTCTCCAGGACCCACGAAATTTCTGGGATGAAAGAGACAGGTATGGTAAAACTGTTCTGTTAGCTGTACTACTGGGTTAGAAGCAGCAAAGAAATCTTAAATGATGGAAGAACTATGCAGCAATCAGGCTGTGGAGAAAGGAACCTGGAAGTAGAGAATAAAGTTGGGGAAAAAAAAAAAAAAAACATGATGGGAGACAGTCTCCTAATAACTTACATCTGTGCCAAGGGGAAAAATCAGGCAATTTCCACTGAGGTGGAGAGGGGGCTGTGAAGAGTTTTCTCTTTGAAAATCTGAAGGGCAATAGAACATGTACAGTGCATATTTTTTAGCAGAATTGTAAGGGGATGAAGGAAAGAGCACTTACTGGAACATCTGCTGTGCAAACCACTTCAAGGAAAATAAGCAGGCAGCAGAATGAGCACATCTGCCTGATATTCAGCACGTGCAGCGAGGTTGTGGGAAGAGAGTAGCAAGACATGGCATAATAAGGAAAAGCTTTGAGGGCTCATGCGTCCTTCAGATTTCCCCTGAGCTTTGGAGGGAGGAAATGAAGAAGGGTTAATCATCCAGAGGGTATTTAAGATTGGGAGACACTCCTCTCAATCTGGCTACCAAATGGAAAGCTGCCTGTTTAGGAAATGTAATCACAGCAGCCAAAATGTAAGAACAGATCAGAGTCAGTTGATCATCACATGTGTGAAAATCACTGTATCAGACAGTTGGGGGGTGGGCTGCTGATGAAGCTCCAATAACTTCTTTTGTCTAAGGGAGCAAGTCTTCCTGGAGAACCATGACATGTTCAACCCCAGCAGTGTCCATACAACGTGACTGAAGTCTTATGTTTTGTGACAGAATAAGCACTTATATAGAATTCTAAATCCCCCCCGCCTTTTTTTTCCAAACAGAGCTCTGTGCCATTTTATGTAAATGGGACTCTATCAATAAATCTTGGGAACCCTGTCAAAGAGCAGAATTAACCACAAAATTACCCTGGAATATTACTATGGATTTCATTGGCAACATGGTATCTGCACTCAAAGACTTCACTTCCTCCTGTCTGGATAGACTGTAATATCCCATAATTCCAGTTAAAACTTGGCTCAGAAAATGATGTGAATTTCATTCATACTAAGATTTAAATGACAAATTTATCAAAATACTTTAGAGTTTTTTCTTTGACAATTATTTGTAGAATTTTTTGCTTGTCAACATGCTAATTTCTGGAACCTGCGAATATGTTACTTTACATGACCAAAAGACTTTGCAGATATAATTTAGTTAAAGACCAAACATTTAAGGAAGAAATTATACTAATTCTCCACAATCTCTTTCAATAGAAAGAAGCAGAGGGAATGCACCCTAAATAAGTCTATGATACCATTACCCCACTATCAAAAATAGACAAAGAAAACTATAAGACTACAGATCAATATTTTTTATGAAGTTAGATGCAAAAATTTTCAAGAAAATATTAGCAAATAAAATTCAACGATGGGTGAAGATAATTATACATCAAGACAAGTGAGATTTATTCCAAGTATGCAAGGATAGTTCAACATTGAACATTAATTAATGTAATAACATCAACAGACTAAAGAAAAAATTACAGGATTATAATATAGAAAAAGCATTTGACAAAATTCAATATGTGTTCATGTTCACGACAAAACATTCAGTAAACTAGAAATGGAAAACAACCTTAACTTGACAAAGAATATCTTCAAAATAACTATATCTAATATATCTAGTGGTGATTAACTTGAAGCTTTACTACTAAGACCAGGAACCAGGGAAGATGTCCTCTCTCACCATTGTATCCAACATCATACTAGAAGTCTTAACTAATACAATAACACACAAAAAAAGAAATGGTATCAGATTGGGAAGCAAGGAATAAGACTATTCACCGATGATGTGATTTGTGTAGTAAATCCAAAAGAATTATCAAACAAAAAGAAAAAACCTCCTGAAACTAATAAGTGATTACTACAAGGTTGCCTGATACAAAGTTAATATACAAAAGTCAATCACTTTCCTATATACACCAGCAACGAACATGTGGAACATGCAATTACAAACACAATACCATTCACATTGATTTTCTCCCAAATGAAATACTTAGGTATACACCTAATAAAATATACACAATTATATATGAGCAATACTACAAAATTGATAAGAGAAACCAAATAACTAAATAGATGGAGATATTTTTCATGTTCACAGATAAGAGGACATAATTTTGTCAAGATACTAATAGTTTCCATCTTCATCTATAGATTCAATGCAATGGCGGTAAAGATCCCAAAAAGTTATTTTGTGGATAGTGACAAACTAATTCAGATGTTCATATGGCAAGGCAGCAGATCATAAACTGTCAGGATGACAGGCAAATTCATGAAGCATTCCATATACTTTTCCCATGTAAATAAAAATAAGTAAATAATAAAAGACAGAAATAAGTAAAAATTAAAAATATTTTCCTATTTCTAGAATAGTCATATACTAAAGTAACTGGAGATATCAGGAGGCCATCCAAAAGAGAAGACTAATGAAATAAAATTTACTCCATTAAAATTTACAACTAAAAAAGTTTTGGTACGTATGTGAAGAAAATATCAACAATTGGCCACGAAGTAAGAAACAAATAAACAAATGATGAAAACAAATTTAGTCTTCATAAATAAGAAAATCATGAATAAAAATATCAGGATTGTGTAACTTCTTTTATTTAATTCATAAATTTAATGCAGTTGAACTTAAAATTCCCCAAAGGATTTGTATAGGATTTCTCAAAGTGATTGAGTACATCTCAAAGAATTTTGAGGTAAACTTTGAAAAGGAATGACTTAAATTGCTCTATACTACCCACTATTTTAATGCATTCTACAGCAACAGCAATTTAAACCATGCAGCACTTGTGCTAGCACAGACAAGCAGGCAATGAAACTTAACAGAAATCTTAAAATATCAAAAAGGATTATGAACAAGTTAGGCTTTAAAGAATTAATTATTCAACATTCTGTGCTATGTATTTAGCTGCTTACATTGGAAACATACATTAAATGGAATTTTTACTCACACCATGTATGCCAAGTAAATTTCAAATAGTTTAATATATGTAATAAAAAAGAACAATAATAAAATATAGGAAATATTTTTGTTTATAACCTTTATAGAGAAAGCCATTTCAGAGGTAATGCCAAAGATAAACTATAAAGGTAAAGCAGTTATTCAAAAAATGTTCTTGGTCAGACTTGGTGGTTCATGCCTGTAATCCTAGCACTTTGGGAAGCCAAGATGGGCAGATCACTTGAAGCCCGGAGTTTGAGACTGGCCCAGCTAACATGGCAAAACCTCATTTCTAATAAACATATTTTAAAAATTGGATGGGCTTGGTGGCGCACACCTGTAGTCCCAGCTACTCTGGAGGCTGAGGCAGGAGAATCACTTGAAGCAGGTAGGTGGAGATTTCAGTGAGCTGAGATCCTGTCACTGCACTCCAGTCTGTGTTATAGAGCCAGACTCCCTCTCAAAAAGAAAAAGAAAAAAAAAATTGAATGTCACAAATCATCAAAAACAATATTAAGACACAAACAGCAAGCTGCGAATTATGGAAAGGATCGAGAAGGGAAAGGAATCTGTCATAGAAAATGAACAAAGGGACTGTGTCCAAAGTTGGTTCCTGCTGGTGTGTTCGTGGTCTCGCCGACTTCAAGAATGAAGTCGTTGACTTTCACGGCGAGTGTTACAGCTCTTAAAGATGGCATGGACCGAAAGAGTGAGCGGTAGCAAGGTTTATCGTGAAGAGTGAAAGGACAAAGCTTCCACAACGTGGAAGGGGACTCAAGTGGGTTGGCCCTGCTGGCGGTAAGGGCCAGCTTTTATTCCCTTATTGTCCCCACCCATGTTCCATTTCTGTCCTATCAGAGTGCCCTTTTTTCAATCCTCCCCATGATTGGCTACTTTTAGAATCCTGCTGATTGGTGCATTTTACAGAGTGCTGATTGGTGCATTTTATAATCCTCTTGTAAGACAGGAAAGTTCCCCAAGTCCCCACTGGACCCAGGAAGTCTAGCTGGCCTCACCTCTCAGGACTTCCCATGTATGTGGCACACATAGCCACTCAAATCCTCCAACATCCTTGCAGCTTGCCTCAAAGCCAGAGACCACTTTCATCAGGCTCTCTTAAGCAGTTAGGGCCTAAGATCTCATGAAGAGGATGGTATAGTACAAAATAAAAGAGACCAGTAAGCTGGATGCATGCCAGGCTTTTGCTGTTCCTGCTGCTTATCCAGGCAAGTTCAATTGTGGAAGTGACGGGTTCTCTGGCAACAGCCGTCATGATGGCCCTTGTTTCTACTCCATAGCTTTATCAAGATGCAGAGTCCAGGGCACATGCTATTCTCATGTGTATTCGAACTTGAGCTGCACTGGGGCAGTAGCTATCCTGACTCCCCAGTTTTCAAATTGTTTCAGCAGCCTCCCTGGTGAGCCAGCTTTGCAGTGTGGTTCTCAGGGTCCTTGTGTTCTGTCAGGATCCCTAAAAGCAGAAGTTGGATGAGGATTTGGGTGATTGGTTGAAAGAATGTTCTTAAGAAAAGACCACTTAAGGAGAATGGGAGAAGAAGGAGTCTAAGCACGGATGTAACCTGTGCTGAAGGTGACTTTTATCTTTGCAGGAAGTTCTGAAGCCTCGATTACACTATCTTGAAGCAAGGAGTCTGGCTTTTTGTATCTCATGTCGGTTGATTATTGGCTGTTAACTCTGGGAAGAAGGATGGTCTAACTTCCAAGATGAGGTTGTTATCCAGCCAAAGAAAATTCTAAGGAGACAGGTAGCTGTGAGCTTACAACTCACAGCAACTGGGACATGGTATATCGTCTGGTAAAGGAAATGTGGCATTTCACCAATAGCATCCACTATGTTATACATGTCCAGTTTCCGGTCTATTTTACTAGGTCTTCTACTCATTTTATATACGTGTAATGTCCTATATATATGTACATACACACTCATGTAATTTCTTATATATTGCTTAAAAGAGCTTTAGTAATTTTTGCTTTGCACAACTAAATTCTAAGAAAATCATGAACAATGATTCATGATATAAGAAGTAGAAATTTCCAATAATATTATTAAAGTTGTTCAGGCTTACTAGTAACCAAAAAGTGTAAATTAGAAGAAAATTTATGAATGGCATTTTTCCTATGTAAATAAGAGAGGTTAAAAAAAGATAAAGTTCAGCTTTAGAAAGGTATAGAGAACTGGACATTCTAATAATTGCTGCTGATAGCTTAAATTGGTACAGCTTTTCTGGAAGAAAACTTGGTTAAAATATGTCAAAGATTTAAAAACTGTGCATCTTCTTTGGCCAACCAAATCTACTTTTAAAAATTGTAAGAAAGCAATTTTAACTATTCAAGAAATTTATTTTTAAAATAATTGTAAATTTATATAGACAACAATTTCATCCCACTAGTATTTATAATAACAAAATGTTTTATCCCAGCAGTATTTATAATAACAAAACAAAAAATTTAAGTTAAATACCTAATACTGTCTGGAAAGTAGTAAGAACTACATATTACGTGTGCATGCATATATATGTATATGTACATGTATATAATACAATGAACTGTCTATAGTTGTATATATGTAGGAGCTATTATATATATACATATATACTATATCATATATGCATATAAAAATATAAAGCCATTAATATTATAGAATTCTATTACTCTGAATGTTGTTAAGTAAGGTATGTGAAAAAGCAGCCTACAAATTAGTATGTAAAAAGTGGTATTTTTGCAAATATAGCCATGTGTGTATGAAAAAAAATTAGAGAACCAGTACCAAAATGTTTATAGTCCTGACCTCTAGGTAGTAGAATTATTAATATAAACAATTTTATTTTATCTTTCACTTATTTTTCCTTTCTATTTCTTCTACAGTGAGCATGTATTACATGTGTATTTTTTTTTTTAAATGTACTGTATTATGTTTCAAAATCAAAGACCACCTGCTTATTAGATCTATCCTGTTAGTTGCAGGACTCAAGTAGCTGTGTTGCTAATTCAACCAAAAATTTTATGTGAGTTTTGAAATCTTTTTTCTTTCCTTTTCCTTGGTTTTCTGAATTTGACACAAAAGAGAGAGGGAACAAATGACTTGTCAATATTATTTGTCATGCTTTTCCAGATAGATTGTTCACACCTAAATCTGTGGTGTTTACCTACCCAGTGGATCCAAAGAAACACTGTCAGGAAAATACAGTGTTGTGAAAGGGTGTGATGATTCAGGAAATGGAATTTATCATCTGTCAACAGACTGCAGTTCAGAGAGCCAGGTAGCCGTAGCCTTCAGATTGTAATAGGAATGTGAGCTGTGAGTTTCATCCTTGTGTTCTGTTTTACTTGCTCTTTTGGAATTAATGAAACGAAAGTTGAGAATTAACTGCCGCTGCCCCAGCCCCTGCTCCATATTGTTATCTTAACCTTATTCACTGCATCAGCTATTTCCTGTGGTTGATTCGAAGTGGGAGCAAACTGTGGATTCATACTACATAAATTCATCGTCTCCAAACTTATGTAGCTATTCTGGAACATTCTGCAGGGTTGTCTTTTATTATGACCTGCTATAAAACCTGATGGTGTGTGTACTGTAAACATAGAAAGGTCTAGCTAACAAATGGGGCTCTAGTCATTTTTTTAAAACCCATTCTTACTTTAAGATATTTTACTTGTGTGTTGGAGCATGCACTTTATTTAGAAGTTCCTTTATTATTATTTTTAGGGTTTTAAAATTATTTTCCTCTCAAATGCCACAGAATGTCTTACCACCCATCTGCTCAAGAGGCATAATTATGAAACTGACAGTCTTTTTTGACACTTCCCTGAAGTGGGAGGAATGAACACATTTTCATTCAGTTTGGGAGACCAAATTTTTGGTTTTCTTCTTTTATTGGATTGAGCCTTTTGAATAGGTTCCATGTTACATAAGTATTTGCAAGATGTGTACAGAAACAAGGACTCTTTGGAAGACAATAGCCTTGTTGACATTCTCAACCATTTATTCCACTAATGGAATGGGTAAGTCATTTCAGCCAACAGCTGGCTACTGCCAGCCAAATATTTAAGTAAGTTTCATACATCAGAGTTGCCTACAAATGTGCCTTTTCAGAGCAATGTAGCCAATACAGGACACTGCAATAGTTTAAGTTCCAACAGTGAATAATAACTACAGTATTTATGAATAACCTTACAGGACAATACAGTAAAAAAATGGGAAATGATATTTACTTAAAAATACTGAAACTTTATTGTTTCTAATCTTTTTTTTTTACATGAAATTTTTTTTTTTTAATTATTATTATTATACTTTAAGTTGTAGGGTACATGTGCATAACGTGCAGGTTTGTTACATATGTATACTTGTGCCTTGTTGGTGTGCTGCACCCATCAACTCGTCATTTACATCAGGTATAACTCCCAATGCAATCCCTCCCCCCTCCCCCCTCCCCCCTCCCCCCTCCCCCCTCCCCATGATAGGCCCCGGTGTGTGATGTTCCCCTTCCTGAGTCCGAGTGATCTCATTGCTCAGTTCCCACCTATGAGTGAGAACATGCGGTGTTTGGTTTTCTGTTCTTGTGATACTTTGCTAAGAATGATGGTTTCCAGCTGCATCCATGTCCCTACAAAGGACACAAACTCATCCTTTTTGATGGCTGCATAGTATTCCATGGTGTATATGTGCCACATTTTCTTAATCCAATCTGTCACTGATGGACATTTGGGTTGATTCCAAGTCTTTGCTATTGTGAATAGTGCCGCAATAAACATACGTGTGCATGTGTCTTTATAGCAGCATGATTTATAATCCTTTGGGTATATACCCAGTAATGGGATTGCTGGGTCATATGGTACATCTAGTTCTAGATCCTTGAGAAACAGTACAACATTCTCTACTGAAAGCACTGTGCTTCTGTGGATCTTCATCTCATTTGTTTTTAAAACAGTCTTTATTAGGACACTTGAGATGGGTCAGCTACTTCAAAGATTATGTTGGGACAGCCTGTAATATGTTCATGATAAGCTGGAATCCATTCAGTATGGCCTACGGTCACTTCTAACAAGGTAATAATTCTACAGATGACTTTCAGTGTCAGTAAATCAGAATTTTTGTGACTAAGCGACCCTTTAGAAATAGCTACTTTTATAACACTGGACAGATTTCAATTCTGGTAGCAAAAGCTCTGAGTAACAAGTTGTGTATTTGTAACGAAAATAACAGTTTTATTTTAAGAATGCACAAAAATAAAACAAAATCAATAAAAATAGAGAGGCAGAGATAAGGACGTAAGAAATTACTTGGGAAAGTGAGAGTATTACAGGTATTCAAGAAAATGGCTTATTCTAAAATGCTAAATGTAAGGCTAGATCAATCAAAACTTTTTTTTTTTTTTTTTTGAGACGGAGTCTCACTCTGTCGCCCAGGCTGGAGTGCAGTGGCCGGATCTCAGCTCACTGCAAGCTCCACCTCCCAGGTTCATGCCATTCTCCTGCCTCAGCCTCCGGAGTAGCTGGGACCACAGACGCCCACCACCTTGCCCGGCTAGTTTTTTGTATTTTTTAGTAGAGACGGGGTTTCACCGTGTTAGCCAGGATGGTCTTGATCTCCTGACCTCGTGATCCGCCCATCTCGGCCTCCCAAAGTGCTGGTATTACAGTCTTGAGCCACCGAGCCCAGCCAATCAAAACATTTTTTAAGATACCAACAGTATGATCTACAACAAAGCATGGAACATAAGCCTTGGCACCCTGGCAAAAGCCGGAGCCCCAGCTAATGATGTAATTAGGAAAACAAAAATAGATGAAAAATGTTAGAATTACATAAGAGTTCAAGATTATGAATGTGTGAAAGAGAAAAGGTGATCAATAGCATATCTCATCAGTGAAGGCTTAAAACTGGCTTGATAGTGTCACAGGAGGAGGTTATGGGGAAAACCTAATATTACATATGTTCCTGTAGGGCACCTTGCTCTTTCTATCTAAAGGCCCCTTATATGATATTCTCTTTATCTAAATGTCTTCTGCCCCAGTAAGAAACATTAGCAGGTCATCACCATACGATGGTATGAAATAACAAGAGCCAGAATGAGAATGATGACTGCAATCAAAAAGCATCATGCTTCCTTTGATAAAATACGGTGATGATGCAGAGACTATGTAAGTATTAGAGATGATTTAAAAGTAAGAAAAACATATGACTATAAATAAAAACATGGTAATATTAATTTCAGTGTCCATTTTGATTTTTAGCAAGACATTGTATTTAGATTTGAGGTAGAAGGCTGTTTTACAGTGGAGCCTCTAAGCACATATATGCATTGAGCAGTTAAAATGTGGGTTCGTATGTATGAAAGTATGTGTTTCATGCCATTAATGTGGTTATTTACACTAATAGAAACCTAAAAATAGTTGTAATTTGATCTAATTGAGTTTTAGAATAAGCCACCTTCTTCTGCCATGGTGATATTTTTAATTCCAAAATGGTTTCTCATGTTTTCATCTCCATGTGTGTAAGAAGGACATAAAGGAGAATATATGGCATAGCTTGAATCATTTTATAAATGTAGCTTAGTATCAAAGACATAATATGAGTCAGGATTCAGTTGCATGTGGAAAACAAGTTCTCTTAAACATGAAGAGATTTAATCCTGAGAATTAGAGGTTCACACAAATAACTGTAAGGGCAGCTGAGATTCATGGAAGGATCTGACACAGAAACTCCATAGAACTGGCCCATCAAAAGAAAGGATGTTTCTGCTAAAATCCACAACCTTGAAAATGGGGGTAGCCTCTGACCCAGCTGCTTGGGTCCACATCTGGGGATAGGGAGCTACTGTCCAAACTGCTGGCCCCAGGGCTCTGGTATAGTTGCTTAATATGCAGCAGTAAAATGGATGTTTTAAGGCATATTGCCTGTCTCCCTACTTAGCTTAATTGCAGATTCAGTGCTCAGGCAAGTGCATCTAAATGGTGGACCCTAAATTACATCTGGGACCCCAGGTGCAACCGTGTCTGGGAAATGTAATATTTCACTGTCAGCCCCTGCAAGGAAGGAAGGTCCCTGTAAAGAAGTTTGAAACAGATGGTAAATAAGGCGACATAGCATATCTACTACAACAGACAAGTATAATACACCAGATAATTTCTGTAATGCATGTTACTGAAGTAGAAGGGGGAAACTAGTGGACAGTTGCCAGCCAGTGTCAGGTATATGATCATTGAGGAAAGCAATGATTACTGAGTTCAGAGCAGCCTTGGAAACCATTAGCATAATGACAAAGACATGGAAATTGGGGAATTTCATAAATCCTATAGTATAAACTTGGAGACTTTATTCTCATCTTTTCCAAGATTCCTTTAGTAAGGTGATATAATGCCAGAATTAAAACCATTTCAGACCAAGACCAGGGCTTTTCTGGACCATACTCTTTTCTCTATTGCATAAATAAAGAAGGTGAAGAACTCCATTACAGAGATTGAATGGATTGATCCTAGAATCACGGTGATGTAGTTTATTTCAACTGATCTTTCCAAATCCAATTGTGCTGTATGTTCTCAATGCACTTGGAAAATGATCATTCCATATGATAAATTCATACTGCAAATCCTTGTAATGTGCCAAATGAGCTTTTATGTGACATAGTAACTTTTAAAGCTTGCCAAAACTCTGAAATGTTGGAAAAGGTGTTGCTAGCTTTCAACATGTGCTAATTGGGTTTGCCTACCCAGATGGCATAGAAGAAGAAGAAAAAAAAGAAAGAAATGAAAAAAAAAAAAAAAAGGTTACTGTTTCTAAACTGTTCTAATCTGGAAAAAGAATAGGGATAAACCATACAAAAACACAACATTTAATCTCATTCTGTATATTGGTGAATATAAAAGGGGATTTTTATTTATAATATTTTGAGGAATTTGTGTGTACTGTTACTATTTAGGGAAAAAAATAGAACCACAACGGCATAATGTGAATAACTAAGCTCCTCTAAGTTTCTGAGCTTAGCTTTCAGAATCTCTAACTTAAAGTGAACCATTCAAATTTTACAATTATATAAATGGATCTGGTGTAGCTGCTTAAACAGAGTTGCGTCTTTGTGTGAAAATTGGTAGGATTTCTTGTTTCTCTATAAGATTTTTGTACAGAGTTTTATACCAATAATAACTTCATTCTTTTCTTTTTTTTTTTTCTTTTAAGCTGGAGTTTATACTGTGATTGAAATCTACTAAACTGAAATACAGCTAATTTGTCATGGGTAAATGACTAAAAATCAGCTATCTGAAGACAGCGTGTCAGTTTCTGTTTTGAAGGGCTATGCTTTTTAATGTTCCTATTAACCCATGATCATGCATTTCACTATTTTGTGTCAACAGTTTACATATTGCCAGATATTTTAAAATAACTTATAGCATCCAAATTTTTAACAACAATTTTCTGCCAAATCAGTCACCAAACCAATTAAACTATGTCATATTTCATTGGTCCTTCTTTCTCATATTATCTGATATTTGATTTTGTGAGAAGGCCTAGCAATTTGACTAAGAATTTATAACCAAGAGGTCTGACATCCTTGAAAAGTAGTTAATGAATTTGGAAAACAAACAAGATCATTTATTGAAGTCAATGACAATTATAATTAAAGTTTAACTTTGAAAATTAAGTGAAATTTTTGTGAAATTGTCATTTTGATGAGAAATCGTAAGTACATTAGAAGCTATGTTTTCATGTATGTCAGAATATTGAAACACTTTTAACAGACTCAAAACAACTTTCCTTCTGTGAAAGAAATGTGGCATTGCAGGAGTCTAGTAGAGAAGATTATTACAAAGTCATGTTAATGCTCAGTCATTTGAAAAGTCAAGGACTGACGATTATACCATGCCCTGGTACAGAAAATGATTAGTACGATCCTGGATTTAGGTTTAGGGGCGGTTGTGTGCAGTGGGTTAGGGCAAATATTATACCGGAAAGAAGGCCTTCATCATAATACAAGTCTTCTCTGTTGTAGTCAGAAGAACAAAAATGTATTCTATTTAAAAATATTTTTACATGAATGCAATAAGTACTGTACATATACAATAAACTTTTTAAAAAGGAAAGAAAAAAAGCATGACTATTAAAATATAAGCTGTCATTTATTTTAATCCAAAAGAGTCAAGTTTTTATTTTTATTCTAATCAAACCAGGTAATGCAGGGCACTAAAGTAAAATCACAGATGCATAGAGATTTAGAAAAATAGATAAGCACGGCTGGGCGCAGTGGCTCATGCCTGTAATCCCAACACTTTGGAAGGCGGAGGAGGGTGGATCAGGAGGTTAGTAGTTTGAGACCAGCCTGGCCAACATAGTGAAACCCGGTCTCTACTAAAAATACAAAAATTAGCTGGGCATGGTGGCACATGCTTGTAGTCCCAGCTACTTGGGAGTCTGAGGCAGGACAATCACTTGAACCCAGGAGGCAGAAGTTGTGGTGAACTGAGATCATGCCACCGCACTCTAGCCTGGGCAACAGAGTGAGACTGCGTCTCAAAAAAAAATAAAATAAAATAAGCACATCAATGATAGGACCATATTAAATATCTGGTAGTAAAAAATCTTCAAAAATTAATCTCCAAAGGTTAATTAAAAGCTAGTAAACTTTTGAAGAAAGATGTTAACATACTTAATAAAAAAGAACACTTCAGAATCAATTAGAAATATTCCTAATTGTCTCTACAACATAAAAAAGTTATTTAGAATTTCTGATCCTTTATTTTATCAGTTTAGAAGACAGTAATAAAATGATTTTCCTTTTTCTGTATGTGTTAGATAAGTTAAGGCATGCAAAACTTGTTTCAGTATTGCCTGGCATGTGCCAACTATTTGATAATGGCTATTTTAAAAAACCATTTTATTCCATGGTTGATTGTAACCTCTTTATTGTGATCCATAAAGTCCCATATGAGATATGAGCCAGCCCCTCCCTATCTTATGACACTCCACCTTTTGGGGACTTTGCACTAGCTGCGTTTTGTTGCTTAGAGCTTTCCTCCCCAATGTCCCTATGTTACTGGCTCCTGCCCGTCATTCAAATCTTAGCTCAATGGTTACCTTTCCAGAGAGGTCTTTCCTGGTCACTGCATCTATGTAGGGCTCCTAATCCATCCCTGGTCACTATCTATTACGGAATTTGAAAGTCAAACCTTTGTTTTTCTCCTAGTGTTTTATCACTGTGTAGTCAACTGACTTGTGTCTCCACCCGCAGAAAAAGAGATATGCTCTGGTTGTAAGCCCCAGTACCTATGAATGTAACCTTACTTGAGTGAAAATAAGGTATTTGCAGATATAATCAAGTTAAAATGAGTTAGTACTATACTAGGGTAGGCCCTAAATCCAATGACAGGTGTCTTCATAAGAAAAAGAAGGCAGACATTTAGACACAGAGAGATGCAGGATACAAACAAAGAGATAAAGACAGAGATCAGAGTCATGAGGCCACAGCCAAGCAATGCCTGGGACCACTAGAGGCAGGAAAAGGCAAGGAAAGATTCTCCCCTAGAGCCGGCAAAGAGAGCACAGTCCTGCTGACACCTTGATTTCATACTTCTGACCATCAGAACCGTGACAGAATAAATTTCTGTTGTTTTGAGCCACCCAGTTTGTGGTAATTTGTTACGGAAGCCCCAGGAAACTAATACACATGGCTTGAAACTAACTTATTTTTGATGTTCTGTGTATTATCTGTCTGACTTTAGGAGCGTGTTTATCTTGTGCAAGCGGAAGTCAATTGTCTTCTTCACCACTTTAATTCCAAGGACTGGAATGATGCTGCCTAGGGCACAATAAGTATACATTAAATGAATGAATACATGAATGAATAAGTGGGTATGATGAAACAGTAAAAGATCACCTATGTACAGATGACCAATGACTATTTTGGAAAAGTTTCCACTTAATAATCAAAGACCTACAGTTAAATAAAACTGAGATAAATTATTTAATCTGTTAAAATGGTGTTTAAAAGTCTCACAATAGCCACTCTCGGCAACAATAGAGACATAAACAATTTTCTCTAACAGCTAGAAGGTATTAGACTGTTAAAACTTTTTAAAAAAAATTAATAATACATATTCTTTGAAACTTTTCATTAATTTATTCTTAGAAAACCATCACAAGGGTTGATATCATCCTTTTTCTGTAAGTATATTCTTCCTGGGATTGCTTATAATAGTTTAAAGACTAGAAAGAAACAAAATGATAATACTAGAGTATTGACTAAATAAATATTGATACATAGTTAATTTTATGTTTCTAAAGATAATTTTATATAAAACAGTTTAATAACATAGATATCTGCTTCCAGCTTACTGTTAAGGGAAAAATTATCAGGCTATTAACAAGTCATTTATTCCAGTTTTGTAAACATCTTGTTGTAGTTACATCTGTGCAAATATATGTTTAAAGACTGTATGCATTAACAGTTATTCTAGGTTGTGGGATTCAAGAAATTTTTATATTCTTCTGTGTGGTTTCCTACATCTTCCTATATTTTCTACAATAAATTTATTTCTACAATAGATATATTGTAGATATATTTCTACAATAAATAGTTTTTATATTTATAGTCAGAAAATAACTATAAATTGAGAAGAATTGAGAAAATTTCTCTCATGGCTTACCTATAGCATATCTTTGCATAATGCCAGTGTGCTTTTTATAAATAATAGGCTTGAATTTTTCTGTGAATAATACATTTAAATCTAAAGACTTTCTATAGCTAATGATGTAGCACAAAAAATAATTAGCCAATTTACAAATCAGAGTTCATTTACACTTCTCTTGGGAAGACTAATCATTTGTTACCTTAACCTGTATCTTGATTATGGTGCAGTTTGATAAAGTGTGGAACAACAGACAATGCAGCTATAAATACAGCAGCGGGAAGCTCAAACATTTTCTATTTCATAGAATAGTAATGGCTTCAATAAAGCCTGAAAAGTTGAGCTTGAATTATTTTCTTTGAAGGAAAAATGCCATAATTAATAAATTAATTTTTAAGTATTTTTTATCCTGTGGCCATTATTTTTGTAAACTATGGGGAAAAAACGAGGGGAAAAAAAGATGATTGTGCTTAAGAACTCAAGGCTTCCTAAAGAAATTTGATATTTCTGGCCCCATACAAAGATGCCATGAGTGGTTTGTGAAGATTGAAATTAAAGAATGTAGTTAGCAAAGTCTGTGCTCTGAAATAATGGTGAAAATGATGCCTTTGTCATTCACCCCCCACTTGGTAAAAGGGAACAGCAGGCTTAGAGAGCCCCAGCAAACGGGGCAGCTGATGCCTGCATGCCAGTCCTGCCTCTGCCAGGTGCTAGCTCTGCATTCTTGGGTTATTTACATAACTTCTGAGAATCCTTTCCTTATTCTTAAAGTAACGTAATAATATACACATTATCTGAAAAATTGTTTTGGTGCCTAGTAAATACTTAGAACATTGTAGTAATTTTATTTTCCTATGGGAAAAGGGAGCATATTTTCATTTGATATGCCTGAAATTCATTGTTCCTGCTTAGAAATATACCCATCACCTTTGGAGTAGTTTACTTCATTCTAATCCGTTTACTGAGCAGTTCAGTTCCTTCCTGTTGCTCTGTCAAAGCCAAGAGAGAGCCTGGCTTCTCTGCTGATATCTAAGCCTTCAGAAGGATGAACTGGCACCTCATTGACCTATTTCTGATGTAACTACCATCTAAGAAATTCATACCTCCCAAGTTACAACATACAAAGTCAAAGAAAGGACAAGGAACAAGCCTTTCCCTATCATGAGTGTGAGTGTGATTCCCAGTGCTTCTGCTCCAGCCAGATTTCTTGCTCCCCTGTGTTTCTGAGTCTCTTGGGCATGAGCCATAGGTTGAAGCAGCCAACTCTATGATTATTCAACTCTTTAACTTAAAACATTGGCACTTGGTGAGTTAGTGAGCGATGGTCCTGCACTAACACAAAATTGAAAACCAAAGCACTGATCAGTTATAATTATGTTATTCTTTTCTTTGTGCCATATTCCTGTATCTTATTTGTGTTTAATTACATTGTACATCTACTTAGTAGATTAGTATAACATACTATTTTTTCAATCGAAACCATGATTTTAATATGTTTCACTGGAAATGGTTAGAAAATTATGAGCCCTCGAACTTTATTGAACTGTAAGTTTTATCTTTCCGTTAATTTTCTTTGACCCATTTGTTTTGGCAATGCAAATATTTATTATAATTGAAAAGGCTTCCCTCTTCATGGTTCAAACATGAGGCTCTTACATGGTTTTTTGAAACCATGTAAGTGCATACACGAAACTGTATCTGAGTACTTGGTACATATTTGCTACTGGGTTGCTATTTGTTGATTAAATAAATAAATAAAGGAAATATTGAGAGTCTGTGACACCTGTATCTTAAACTTTGCATCAGATATAACCAGACAATACCAAAATTATTACAATGATTACCGAAGTAGAATCTGACCTACGTCTAGTTCAGGATGCCTTTGCAGCTGTTAAAGAAAAGACAAGGTATCTGCTTCAGGACTCTTCTTCAGACTTTGGAGAAAGGACTCCAGTGAGGTTAAGAGCTAATTTAGAATTACAATAGTATATCCATCAATACAGTGCTCCAGTCCCACAGGACACTCAGAAAACATTTTTACTGATTATTTCTAACCTTTACTTTCTGTCTCTTAGGCATTTCACAATGAACAACAAAGAAACAAGTCTTAAACTTACAATCTTCATTTGGCAGTAAGTTTTACTAGCTCTCCACATCACCCAGACCTATTTCCCCAAATGATTTTACACATTAGAGTTCATCCACATACATCTCCAAGGTTACTTAAGTTTGAATAGCCTTCAGTTTGGGGGCAGTGTTTTTATAAGGATGATAATAAACAAATTTTAAAAGTTACACTGAATTAATTGTAATAAGACTCGAAGTCACCATAAAACAGATGATAGTGACCCAGTATCATTTTTTGTTTGCTTCTGTTGAATAATAATCATTTTATAAAAAGCATTTGATTTTCTATTGAGCTAAAGAATGCTCAGCTCATTTTCTCTTGTTAGTTTATATTTTATATAAATCAAATTAAATACAGTGATTTTGTGATTTTTAATTTGAGAAATCTCTCATTTGAAGAGATTGCAGTGCTTACTGAGTTAACACCAGACAGGATGACACCAGTTGTGGTGGAAATACTAGTAAAATGTGATGTGATATTGTTAATTGCAGTGGTATGAGAGCAGCATTAAAACAGTATTTTAAAATTATGCACTGTGTGTAGTACTGTTTTAGGAAAATATAATGATGCATCACCTCCAGTGAAGGATATATTGCTACTTCCTATTCTATATCTTGAACTTTAATTACCTTTCAAAGGCCAGGGCTTCCTCCTTTCAGATGTTTGCAGTCATTTTAGCTGCTGAATTATACTGTTCAGAATAAAAGGATGAATTAAACTGCCTTCTGAACTCTGGGAAGTTATTATTCTTTCCATCGTCACTGTTAACAGGAACATGCCTTGGCTCTTTCACAAATTAAAGTGAAATTTCACAATAATTGCAATTTGTTTCATTGGATGAACAAGTGAGAAGTACTGCTGCAAATGCTCTTGTATGTACAGGCACAAAACACATTACATGATTGCAATATTCTTTCATGTACAAAATATTTTATTTATACTCAGTGTACATGGAAACACTTAAGAATGCGGCAAAGTGTGAAAAGGAAGGCTATTAAAAGATCAGCTCAGTATCTTCTTGTTGAAAACTCACTGCTGTGTTGGCCTTGACATGACCTATAGAATTTTATGCTGGCAGGAAACCAACTTTGAAATTTGTTCTGTAGCAAATCATCATGGCAATATACTTCCAGGAATTAAATCCTTTACATCGCACGGCAGTGTTGCCAGAGAGCGTGTAGGGTCTCCTCTGATAAGAACCATGAAGGAGTCTTTGGCCAGAAATCCAAAGCCATATGTTAGTCCTGTCAAAAATGATATGGATCTGCTTACAAAAACCTTGCTCGGTGGCTCTGCCAGGAACCCCGTGGCTGTGTCCTACCGGAAAGCCATCGCATGTGTTATCACTGCCAGAAATTGATACTGCCCTGGGATAATCTAACAGCACTAAAAACTCAACCTCTGGGTTTCTACTGCCAGGCTTTAACTATTAACAGAGCCTGCGAGTGTATTACAGGGAAATAAGGCCTCTATGACTTTTCTAGGGTGAGGGTGGGCAATCTTGTTGGCTTCCAGTACTTGGAACTTATTAGCTCTTTGGAAAGGATTCTGGCTGGGATTGTATTAGTCATTTGTTTCCTAATGTACGTGAACTCTAACTAACATTTTCCCCAAAATGGACTTGAATGATAGCTTTATGTATAGAAGGAAACAGATAAAAGTAAATGTCAAGGCATTTTGTTTATGGGAGAGTAGTTAATGTAATATAAAATATATTACCTTAGTATTTGTTATACAAAACCTCAAAGTTCCCTGAGATTTTATGGCACAAAACCAATTGATGACCAATAATTCCTGTATTCTGCGGTTTACGTAGTATTACACATAAAGTCTTTATTGTGATAAAGGACATACCATAGTATAAAACATTCCAAGCAAACCCATGTATATATATGGCACATTTTGGCTTAGATTTTTTAAAAGCCATTTCAATTTTGAATTAATGAATGTGCTTGCCAAGGTTTTATATATCTATTCTACGAAAAGTATTCTCTATGGCCTGATACCAGTTTCTGAACTACTTGTAATCAGTCCACAAACAGTAAGTACAGAAAATTGGGATAAGTGCTTAGATAAATTATGGCAATTTGATATTGTTGAAAAAATTTCTTATGTTTTATAAAATGTCAATCTGAAACACATTGGCTATTGGAAAAAACAATCACTACACTACAGAAAGTTTGAAAAGCATTTACTTCAGAAATGGCCAACTCATCACCATTTCCCAAGCTTCTGCTCATGTGGATGTTAATAATCAATCACACACTGATTTAACCAATTCTTTATTACAGTTCATCTAGACTTTGTCCATTATTTTTCTATTATAAGTAACTCTGTTATTAAATCTTTGTGCATTAATGTTTGGGTAGCTCTAAATTTCTACAGATAAATGTTGGTGAGTCAGCCAGTGAATCCACTGAGCTCCTTCTCCTTCTTACCCAGTTCCATCCTAGAGAACTAAGAGAAAAAGGTTATTTTACCAAAAATATATAGAGTTCTGGTCTATAACTTCCCTTACCTGCATGCTTGGTCCCCAGTTAAAGAAGCAATATATAATTCCTCTGTATTAGAGATGTATAAATTTCACAACACTTACTTTGGCCCTTAGTTTCACAAAGGGTGTGACTATGTTAGGTCCATGGTCACATGGCTTAATGATAATTATTTCTTATAATTTATTTATTGTACACTATTGTTACCACTCAGGTCCTTAACAAATATGAATTTCAAATTCTGCCACTGCCCATCATGGGCTATATAAGGTCTCTATTATTTTTTTCATAATTATATATCGTAACGTATCTAGTGTACCTCTTTTACCCACCAGCTCTTTTGGAGACCCCAACATAAGCTGGGCCCTAAGATTACATCAAGAAATGTCTTGGATGCCATTTCTGATGTTAGGGAACTCACTACCAGGCAAGGGAGAATAACTGTTAACAATCAGTCACACACACTATTATGCAAATGCTAACAGAGGAAAAGGGAACAATTAAGTGAAGTTTTCTTTAAGCCATGAGATTGAACAATATGTAGTTATTTAACACAATGACATAAACCTCTCTACTTTTTAAAATTAGAATATTTACAGAAAATATTGTTTGGAAAAAACAGGTTATCAGAACAGCATACATAAATGTACAGTTATATCCTTGCAATTTTATGTGTATCATTGTAGAGAATCTAATTTGGAGGAAAATTCATTAAAATGATAACTCTGTAATAATCTGTGTGGAAGAGCTTGGGAATCATTTTTCTTTTATTCTCTGCACTTTTCTGAATAGTTTTAATATCTTACAATAAGACTTGTGAGTTCTACAAAAAGAATAAAGGTTAACTTTGAATGGTATAGATTTTGTTCTAATTATTTGTTGTGCTTTTGATGATGGAACATTTAAACTTATCAATATTTTTATTTATGATTTCTTCCTTTGGTGTCATTTATAGAAAGCCTTCTCCAGATTAAAATTCTATATTAATATTTACATTATAGTTATATTTTGTTTCATGCTTTACTGTTACTTATTTAATGATTTTAGAATTTATTTTGATGTATCAAGCAAGATAAGCATCTTCTTCCCCATCTCTAAAGAACTGATCAATTATTCTTGTTTTCTACCTTTATAGAGTAATTTGTGTATTTACTAATAACTTAAAATGGCATCTTATTCATAAACTAACTACACTCTGATATATTTTTGGGCTTTCTGTTCACTTTACTTGTCTAATCAATGGCCAATATCATATTATTTAAGTTAGGTTGACTGTATAAGTAATTTTTATATTATTTAATATTAGTGTCTATACATTCTTTATATTTCTCTTCCGTTTATTCAAATTATTTTCCCTAGAAAAAAATTAGGTAAAAATTATTTGAGGGAAAATTATTATACATTTTATATTGTAGTTGAAGGAATTTTAGAATAATTTTATAAAATTTTATCAAGAGATGCATAATTAAGATTTTCACTTGAGTTGAATTAAACCTTAGCTGAATTTGGAATTATTTCATGTTTTTACTATTCAGTATTTCCATTCAACAGTATGATTAACCAGTATCTTTCAATTTATTGAAGTCAATAAAGTATTATTTCTATTTACTTGCACATATTTATTATTGTGATAGTCCCACATATTTTATATTTCTTGTTATTGTGCCCGGGATGTTTTTCTATCCGTTATGTATTATGTAAATATTTGTTGTTTTTGTGTGCACAGTCTTAAAATTATCCATCAGAATTGGATAAAAATTACATGTTAGGTAAATATTGAAATGGGTGGACTTTTCATATTGTTCTACTCTCTGGAAAAGTTCATACCGGAAAATCCTTTCTCCTCCTTGTCTTTCTTTTACTTTTCTCCAATATGAACATCTCTTCTCTTAAAAGTTTGTATCTAGCTATCTTCTGTTCTTTTCCTCTTGCTTTATATGTGTGGTTTCACATTTGATCTATTGTTCTTTCATCCCTAGAGCCCTTTCATATCTTCACAAGGAGCCAGAGGGGGGAAAATCTATTTCTCTTTTGAGCACCAGTTTTAAAAATTAAATAAACTGTATTAACAAAACCTCACAACATGGGACTGGATAGGGTAGATTAGTACAAATTAGTTCAAGGCCTCATAACAAGTCTCCAAAATGTTTAAAAAATTAAGAAGCATAATTGAGGCTTAAGTTTTATTGTTTTCATAAAAGCCTCATCTACTACTGAGATGTGGTAGTGTAGTCAAATAACTCATATGAAATAGACTTTCACACCATGCCAAAGGACAGCTGTTTGCTTGTTTCCTTAAGTACATGATGTGTGTAATGACAGATTCCCTAAAATGCAGTTCAACCTTGTAACAATTTTAAAACTGATATGCTGTAATTGAGAATCAAGGATTTGGTCTTGTTTCATGTTACTGCTTTTACTAAATACACATTTTTGAGATTTTACTATGTGCCAAGAGCTGGTCTTATAACTAAGGATGTGTTGGTGACCATGCCAGAAGCTTGACTTAATATAGCTTATACTGATAGGATAGACCATAAGTATATAAATACATGAATATTTTTAGATAATAGTATGTGTCTCCAAAATTTGTAAAAAGGCAAGTGAGTTAGAAAATGTAAGTGGTTGTTACTTTAAGCTAAGATTCTTATATGAGGCCTCTTTGAAAAGGTAGCCTTTAGGATAAATGTTGCAAGGAAGACAGTCATGGAAAGAGTGTTTCAGAGAGTGGACAGAGTACATGCAAAGAAGCTAGAGCAAGTCTAAGCTTGGCCAGTACTGGGGATGGGAGAAGAGACTTGTCTTTCTTGAGCATAGTGGACAGGGAGGAATTGACAGGAGATGAACTTAGAAAGCTAAGCAGGGCCTTATTCATCATGCAGCAAACATTGAGCTTGAATGTTGGTCTCCCTCACAAATACCACACCCTATTAATCATTGTATCCTATTGTCTACCTCAGCACAAGATGATAAGTGCTCAATGAATAGACTTGAAAGTAAATAGAGTCTCTATAAAGGAGAGCACATCTTTAATTATAGCTATTATCTTAAAACATAAATACACAAAAACTAAAACTGAAGGTTGCTCATATTATTTTCTTCTGTGGAGCAAAACATATGACTCAGAAGTTGACTTTTTTCTTCCTTACTCACAAATTCTAGGAAATGAAATATAATTAACTTTCAATAAGAGTTTTCCATTTGGTTAGAAGAAAACATTGACAAACAAAATTAAATTTCCCTTGAAAACTAATTGTTTCATAAAAGCAAGCCCAAACATTATGGAGTGTTCCTATTTCCAAGAATAATGAGTCACTTTTTTTATTCTGTTAAAAGGTATTGAATAGCTGTAGTGCTTTGAAATTTCAAGGACATCATTTGCATTCAGTTTACAACTTTCTTCTTTTTTACCCTATACCAATTATGGGTGGAGTATTTTTTTCTTAAATTCTCTTACTATTAGTCTTTTAATGTTTTGGATGATTTATCTCTTTTTGTTTATCCTTACTGTCTGTATTTTTGTCACAACTACTATCACCACCCTTGTCACTCCCATCCATATTACTTGTTTCTCTGATGGGCTGGTAATCAGCTATTACACACTAGCTTTCCCAATTGTTATACCACTGACAGACTCCTACGTGGTTTGGTAAAACATGGCTTCCTTATAGTTCCCCACATGGCCCCAAATGCAGCAGTATTCACCCCCATAAGAGCCAATGCCAAGGCTGCAAGGCCCTCCGTGAGCATTAAGACCTGAATCTGCTCTGATTGGTGACTATGATGTGCTGGTTGCAAAATATTTTAAATATTTCTCTAGCTTCAATGACTCAAGCACTCATATTCTTAGTCAGTGTGCTCAACACTTTAACTAGTTGCCATATTAAAAGAATAAAAATACAACATCCCTGAATAATTGGTGTTATCTCCCTTATAAACAATGGGAAAACTACAGCTCAAAGGGTATTAAGTGACTTGCCCAAGATCACACTGCCAGTAACTGGCTTGGCTAGAATTAGTCTAGAACTGTCTGACTCTAACATCCATGGTGTTAACTAGGATTTGATGTTTCATGTATTGGAAATTATGAGGGCACTTTTGATGAATGTATCCATCCTTTTAAAAATCTTCTAAAGGTAAAAGGAAAACCAAATTATAATATTTTTGCCAGCCAGAAATCACTAGGTTAGGGAGGGACTTTCCAGGGAAGGCTGATATTTACAGAGTGGAACATTTCACGTTTCTGGGGTAGCAGCAGGTGCTCTCACAATTATCCCACTGAGTCAACTGGCAAAATATTTGCTTCCTATTCTGAACTCTGTTTAGAGATTTTAAAACTTAAGGGAGAAATATTTCTGCTAGGGACACAACAACATTTACTCTGAATTGGAAGCTGAATAAGACTGCCACCAGGCCATTTTCTGATGCTTATGAAGTCTCTGGATAAATAGGCTTAGAAAAAGTGTTATGGTGTCATCTAGGTAATAGCTCTTGAATGTTGAGAATTAATTACAGAATATTGTGCTGCTACATTGTGGAGTCAAGGCGGGGAGTACAGATGGCACCCGCGGGAATCTCTAAGGTGCCTGTTATTACTACCAGGTTCACAAGTAACAAGAAATGTAAGACTGGAGCAACCCTACACAGACAGAACCACTGAAAGTTTAGATCTGTTAGGACTGAAGATTTGAGTCACCATCCCATGGACAGATCATTGACTAGCTGAAGTTCTGGGTGAAGAGAAAAGGGACTTTTAGTTGGTACTAGAGAAGGGGAATCTAAATCCATCTCTGGCTACTAGTCACATAATTATAAACTATAATATACACAAATGTTTTCTTTCTTCCCCTGTGTGTTGGGAGAGACAGAGAATACTTTTAAATTTTTTTTTTTTTCTAATTTTGCTCATTGAATATAACGGGTCTGCCTCCTTTTTTAAAAAAAAAAAAAAAAAAAAAAAAAAAGAAGACGGAATCTTGCTCTGTGGTCCAGGCTGGAGGGCAGTGCTGTGATCTCGGCTCACTGCAAACTCTGCCTCCCGGGTTCACGCCATTCTCCTGCCTCAGCCTCCCGAGTAGCTGGGACTACAGGTGCCTGCCACCACACCCAGCTAATTTTTTGTATTTTTAATAGAGACAGGGTTTCCCCATGCCAGCCAGAGTTGGTCTCAATCTCCTAACCTCGTGATCCGCCCGCCTTGGCCTCCCAAAGTGCTGGGATTACAGGCGTGAGCCACCGCACCCAGCTGGGTTTGGCTACTTTTATGATTTTGTCAGGGAGAAGTCAAGAAATGTATCTGGGCACAGTGATTTATGCCTGGAATCCCAGCATTTTGGGAGACCAAGGCAGGCAGAGTGCTGGAGTTCTAGACCAGCCTGAGTTCAAGATGACAAGACTGTTTCTAAAACAACAACAACAACCGCAACAACAAAAAATGTTAGTGGTGCATATGCCTGTAGCCCCAGCTATTTGGGAGGTTGAGGTGAGAGGGTTGCTTGAGCCCAGGATATCGAAGCTGTAGTGAGCTGTGATTGCACCACTGCACTCCAGCCTGGGTGTTAGAGTGAGATTCTATCTCAAAAAAAATGGAAACATAAAAATTCATAAGTCATGGTGAAACTGTACTGAGCTGGACTTTGCCTGTCTTCTTTTGGTGAAAAGGTGACATGTTTTGCTTGCAATTTAGGATAACTGCATTATGATAGACAAGAGCATTATTTTGAAATATGAGAAACACATACATGATGTCAAACCGCCAAAGTTTTAGATTGTAACTATTTTTAATCATTTATGCTCATCCATCATTTGAATATCCTTCTCATTTTGGGAATGTTTTCTATTTTTAAGTCTTCATAGACACCAGGACCTGCTGCTTACTATAGAAACTGAGATGCCAGCCTCCCTTGCAGTAAAGGAGCAGGCAAAGGATATAATCCTTAAAACTCAGACACACTGATTTTAAAATGGAAGTTAGTAATACATAGAAGCTGAAACACTGTAGGCTCAATTTTGGCAATGGTAGTGGTGGCAGGAAAATCAATTTTCTGGATACAACAGTGCACACAGTGGTATTCTGAGTCCCGTACATCAGCATCAATGGGGTGAGCTAGAACATTTTAGCACCCACTGACAGCATCAGTAGAGAGATCTTATAGTTCATAGCTGTGCTTGATTCCACCTGTTGTCCAAGTCTGATATCAAGGACCCCTGGTGATTCTGTTAGCATTTCAACAAATTAATATGCTTTAAATAAATTTTAGCTTTTAAAAGTCATTTTCATCAACGATAAAATGTTGTTTGTTCCTATTCTGTTTGTGTGGTCATTTTAGCGCAGATGTGGCAAAATAATGTCATATTAAACACACAGATTCGGATTTTCATAATGGACAGAGAGCTCCTGTTATTTTCTCATATTGAATTTTTAATTGGAACTCCAAATGCATCATTAATAAATGCTCAAGAGAAATATGACAGCCTCCAGCTAAAGTTTAAAAGTCAATTTTGATAAAATGAAAGCAGTTCAGACTGTTGCTTTTTAAAATTTTTTCCAAGTGAGCATGACTGATTAAGGCTATTTTTCCCTTAATTTAAATTCTCTAGTTTGGTTTCAAATAATATTCTAGTAAAAATCATTTTTTACATGATATAGTTGAGGCCTCCAGTTATAATGAAGCTGATTTTCAGTGTGTGCAGTAGAAGTTTCCAGTTAATAAGGTTAAAGAATCTGAGCATTCACCTCTTTCTCTTAACTATATTTCACAATGTTTTTTAAAGGTTAACTCATCACTGCTTCAGATATCCATGTTTCAGATCTATTGTGCTTTCATTATTGAAGTAGATTTTAGTATATCTACACTCATTATGGGTCCCAAAATGCTATGCCTTCTTCAGCTCTTTCTCTAACATCTAGGGTGTTATAATTGTTCATTAAACAGTCACTTCTGAAACAATTGTGTTTTATGAGGCAGCCCATTATTCTCCTGCATGAGGCTCTGAAATATTTTATGGTGTTTTTATTGACCTTGCTTCTTCTGTTGCATATTTTCAGCAATTTGCACCCACAGTTATGACATGGTCATCACATTCTACATTATTGTTTTGATAACTGAGATCTCTTCAAAATAAAATACTTTCTACTCATCATCTGACTTTTTTATTGTTCTAAAAAGAAATGCCTGGACATCGATTTCTGGTTCAGAATATAAGGAGCTTGGAAGTCACCACTCAGTTATAACCAGTAAGGAGATGAACAAACTGAAAACTCAACAAATCTTAGACCCATAAGGAGAGTCAGGACACAGGGCAAAGCACTGCTTGCAAAATTAGAGAGACAGACAGGTAGATGCAGAGAATCACAACTTACTAGAGCAGAAACCCTTGAGTACAAACCTCTGTAATAAGAATGAGTGCCAGGGTAGTAAAACCTAAACTTTGGTTCACAAATTACTGAAGCCTCAGTATACACAAGTATGAGAGTCAAAAACTCAGGGGGACCCAGCTATCCAGGGAGCAATCCCCACAATTTTGTGAGTTTTTTCCTTTGGGAGTTTGACCAAGTTCTCACAGCAAATGTTGGGAAAAAAAAAAATCTCTGATTCTTTCAGGAGGCATAGAGAAAAAAGAGCCATTTTGAAAGACACTAGATCATTCTGTTCTTAACAAAGTCTGCCAAAGATACTACTTAATCAGAGCCTAAGATGCTGGAGTTTTATCAGAATGCAACTGACCTGGGGGAAAATAAATATCCTACTCTAGCGCTAAGCTTCCATATGAAGAAAGAGAAATACCTAACACTGGCTCATCCAGCTTACCTAAAGGTTGATGGAGAGAGGCTGAAAAGCACTTGTGAATTCACAGTCCAGAGACATGTGTTCACCAAGAAACTGAACCATAACATAGGACAATAAAATGTTTCTTCTCCTCCTACAACTTACTAGCGCATTACTAAAGATTTATATAGAGCAAGTCCTTTTATTCAGGACAACATATTCATGTATTTAAAAAAATCCAAAGACAAAAACAATACAGTTTGAAGAAACAAGAAGTATCAGAACTGGACTGGAATTCATCAGGGATACAGGAATTACCAGAGCAGAAATGTAAGACAACTATTAATATGCCAAGGGCTCTGATGGATAAAGTAAACGGCATATAAGGATAGATGGGCAGTATGAGCAGAGAGATGGAAAATCTAAGAATCACAAAGAAATGATAGAGTTCAAAAACACAAAATGAAGAATGCCTTTGATGAGTTCATTTGAATATGGGACATGGCTGAGGAAAAAGTATCTTAACTTGAAGATATCTCGGTAGAAACTTCCAAAACTGAAAAGAAAATAGAAGAAAAGACTAACTAAAAACAAACAAACAAAAAAAATGTAATATCCAAGAACTGTGTGAAAGAATAGAACAACCAATAACTGGGACAAATACAAAGTATGTAACATTAATGTAATGAGAATATCAAAAGAAGGAGAAAAAAAAGAAACAGAAGAAATATTTGAATCAGTGATTAAATTAACATCAGATACCAACCTACAGTTCCAGGAAGCTCAGGAAACAGAAATGTAAAAACAAACACACAAAAAACTACACCCTAGAAGTAGGTATAATCAATATTCAAGTTGCAGAAAATCAAAGATAAAAAAAAAAAAATCTGAAGGAAGCCAGAAAGAAAAAATATTTTACCTATGGAGGAGCAAAAACTACATCCAACTTCTCAGAAACCATGCAATCAAGAAGAAAGCTGACTGAAATACTTAAAGTGTTGAAAGAAAAAGTTTAAGAACCTATCATTTAATAGCCTGAAAAAATATTCTTCAAGAGTGTGAGAAAATTAAAGACTTCTTCAGACAAACAAAACTTGAAAAAATTTTTGCCAATAAACCTGCCTTGCAAGAAATGTCAAAAGAAATTTACAGAAGAAAAATGAAATAGCCCAGAAATTCAGGTATACTTAAAGAATGGAAGTGCATCATGGTGGGAATAAGTGAGGATAAAATTTTAAAAATTGTATTTCTTGTTTTTAATTGATCTAACAGCTAACAGATTGTTCAAAAGAATAATAGCAGCAATGTATGTCATTATGTATACATATAAATGTGTATGCTCACTTATGCTTATTATAAGTTATATATGCATGTAAAATAAATTGTTTTATGTATGTAAAATAAATGACAGTAATAGTACAAGAGATAGGAAGGAGGAATTAGGATTATTTTGTTATGATAAGATACTTGCCCTACCTGTGAATTGGTATAGTGTTAATTGGAAAGTGGACTTAAATTAGTTGTAATACTACAAACTCTAGGGTAACCACTAAAAAAAGTTAAAAAAAAAAAGGAGGTATAACTTATATGCTAAGAAAGGAGAGAAAATGCTCAATTAAAACCACCAAAGGCAGAAAAAAGAAGAAGATAATAGGAACAAAGAGGAAGGGCAACAAATATAAAACAGTAACAAATATTGAAGATATTTATCCATCTATATCAATAATCAGTGTAAACGTCAATGGTCTAAGTACACCAATTAAAAAACAGAGATTGTAAGAGTGGATCAAAAATAAGACCCAGTTATCTCTTGGTTACAAGAAACTCACTTAAAAATATAAAGATACATCTAAATTAAAAGGTAAATGGGTGGAGAATGATATACCATTCTAACATGAAGCCAAAGAAAGTGGAAGTAGCTATATTAATTTTAGACAGAACTTCACAGCAAGGTAAGTTATTAGGAATGAAAAGGGGCCCTACGTAATAATAAAGAGTTTAATTCTCCAAAAAGACATAACAATTCTCATCATGTCTAGGCCTAAAAACGGAGCATCAAAATACACAAGCAAAAACAACAAATCAAAGAGCATGAGGCAAAAATTGATAGAACTGCAAGGACAAATCGATGAATTCATGATTGTAGTCGGAGAATGTAACACTCCTGTACCACAAATGAACAGATCCATCAGGTAGAAAATCAGCAAAGATATAGTTGAAATCAGAACTCCCAATCAACTGGATACAGTTGCCACTTACAAACTACTTTATTCAGTAACCCTAGAATAAACATTCTTCTCACACTCAAATAAGGCATTCACAGAAATAGACCATGTTCTAAGCCATAAACATGTTCTTACAAATTAAAAAAATAAAAATCATACAGTGTCTGCTTTCAAAGCACAATGGATACAAAATTATAAGTCAATAGCAGAAAGATGGCTTGAAAATCCCAAAATATATCATAATTAAATGGTTCACTTCTAAATAATGCATGGGTCAAAGAAGAAATTTCAAGAGAATTAAAACAAAAGTTGTGGACTAAATGAAAATGAAAATAAAAGAATATGTTGAATGCAGCAAAAGCAGTGTTTAGAGATAAATCATAATACTGAATGTTCTTATTAGAAAAGAGAAAATGTGCCAAATTAATAATATAAGCTTTTACCTTAAGAATGCTAGAAAAAGAAGAATAAATTAAATACAAAATAAGCAGAATAAAATAAATAGCAAAAATTAGAGAAAATATCAATAAAATTATAACAGGAAATAAATTTAAAAATTAATAAAACTAAAACCTGGATTTTAGTAAAGATCAAAAAATTTGATAAGCCAGTCAAACTAGGAAAAAGAGAGGTTCCTAATAACTCATGTCAGATAATGAAAGAATAAATATCACTGCAGATATCCTGGGCAATAAAAGGATAATATAAACTTTATACCCACAAATTTGATAACCCAGATAAAGTGAGTAAATTCCTTTAATGACATAATCTGCCAAAATTCACTTAAGAACAAGTAGACAACCTGAATAGGTGGTATCTAGTAAAAGTTAAATTGATAGATAATAACCTTTCAAAATAGTTACCTCCTATAAGTTCACTGGTAAATTCTTCCAGACATTTGGGCAGTAAGTTATACCAATTTTATAAAATCGTTTTCAGAAGATAAAAGCAGAGTAGATATTTCCTAACTTATTCTGTAAGGCCTCCATTACCCTAGTATCAAACAAGATAAGGATATTATAAGAAAACTACAGACAAACCTTTCTCATGAACATAATGCAAAAACCCTAAATGAAATATTAGCATATTGATAAAAAAGTGTATAAAAAGAACATACACCACAACAAAGTGGGATTCATCTCAAGTATGCAAGTCTGGTTCAACATTCAAAAATCAATTCATGTAATTTATCACATCAACAGGCTAAAGAAGAAAAACACAGAATCATAGCAATAGATGCAGAAAAATATTTGAAAAAATCCAGTGAGTGAACTACAAATAGAGTGAAACTTTTTTTAACATGATAAATAATATTTACAAAAAAACCTACAGTTAACAAGATATTTAATAGTGAAAAAGAAGATGCTTTCCCATTAAGATCAGGAGCAAGGTACATATAGCACCTCTCACCACACTTTTTCAACATCATATTGGAAGTCCTAGCTAATGCAGTAAGACATGAAAAGGAAATAAAAAGTATCGCATTGGAAAGAAAGTCTCAAAACTCTTTTTGTTTGCAGATGTCTTACTGGCTATATTAAAAATCCAAAATGATAACAAAAAACTCCAAAATCTAAGAAGTGACTACAGTAAGTTTGTACCACACACAAAAAATAATATACAAAAGTCAATCACTTTTGAATACAGCAGCAATGAACAGTGCATTTCAAATTTAAATCATAATGCCTTTTTATATGAGCACCCCCCCAAGATACTCAGATATAAATATACCATGTACGTATAAGATCTATATAAGGAATACTACAGAACTCTGATTTTAAAAAATCAAAAATTAAATACATAAATTGATTCTATGTTCATGGATTAAAACAGTAAATATTGTTAAGATGTCACTTCTTCTCATCTTGATTTATATATTTAATTTAATCTCAATCAAAATCTCAACAAGTTATTTGTGGATAGCAACAGACTTTTCTAAAGTTTATCTAGAAAGGCAAAATACCCAGAATAACTAACACAATATTAAATGAGAAGAACAAAGTTGGAGGACTGACACTACTCAACTTCAAGATTTGTGATAACACTACAGTAAACAAGGAAGTATGACTCTGGTGAAGCAATAGAGAAACAGATAAATGGAACAGAATAGAAAGTCTACAAACAGACCACCACCTATTTAGTCAACTGATCTTTGGAAAATAAAACACAAACTTTACATCCTTCACAAAAATTCACTCAAAATGGACTGTAGACCTAAATGTAAAAAACAAAACTTTAAAACTCCTAAAATTTAAAATAGGAGAAAATAAAAATGACTTTGGGTTTGGTAACAACTTTTTAGATTTCAACACCAGAAACACAATCCATGAAAGAAAAAAAAAAAAATGGACGAACTGGACTTCATTTTAAAAAACTGCTCTGCAAAAGATAGTGTCAAGAGAATAAAAAGAAGACAAAGACTTGGAGAAAATATTTACAAGACATATGGGATAAATTCAAAATATACAAAGAATTCTTAAAATTCAACAAGAAAACCAACAATTTGATTTTAAAATGGGCCAAAGATCTTAGCGCACACTAAATCAAAGAAGATATACAGATGGCCAATAAATATACATAAGGATGTTCTACATTATATGTCATCAGAGAGAGGGTCATTAAAACAGCCATGAGATACCACTATGAATGTATTAGAATGACCAAAACCTGGAACACTCACAACAGCAAATAGTGGTGAGAATGTGGAGCAACAGTGACTCTCATTCATTGCAGGTAGCAATGCAAAATAGTACAGCTACTCTGGAAGATAGTTTGGTAGTTTCTTACAAAATTATATATACTCTTACAATAAGACATAGGAAGTGTATTATTTGGTATTTATGCAAAGCAGTTGGAAACTTAACATCCACACAAAGATGTGTATGGCAGCTTTATTTATAACTGCAAAACCTTGGAGGCAACCAAGATGTCGTTCAGTAGTTGAATGGATAAATAAACTGTGATATATCCAGACAGTGGAATATTATTCAGTGTTAAAAACAAATATGCTATAAAGTCATGAAAAGACATGGAAAAAACTTAGATACACATTAGTCAGTGAAAGAAACCAATCTGAAAAGGCTATGTACTATATGATTCCAACTATATTTTCCATTCTGGAAAATACATAAAAGGCAGTAAAATGATCACTGGTTGCTAGGGGCCGAAGAAAAGGCAGGGATGAGTAGACTGAACAAAGTAAATTCGACAAATGTAGAGCAGGGAAACTATTCTGTATGACACTATAATGGCAGATCCATGTCATCATACATTATTTCAAACTCATAGAATGTACAACACAGAGACACCCTAAAGTAAACTATAAACTTTGAGTGATAATGATGTATCAATGTAGGTTCACAATTGAAGCATGAGGACATTTTAAGCAACATTCTAACAAAATCATTTTCAATGACTTTCCCTGGAATTTAGTGGCTGGCTTGTATTGTGCTCTGATAAAATGATGACCTGGAAAATGATACTTATTTTTTTTTAACTGAAACGAGAAGGTGGTCAGTTCTGTGGACCCCAATTTAAAAGTCATCTTACTCCTTTTTAAACACGTTTGTTGCAGTTAAAATTTCATTACAAATTTCATTCATATAAATCATATTTATTTAAAAGAACTAGAAGTTAGAAATGTATAAATAATCAAATATAAGAAAACAAAAATCATCCATAATCCTCTGAATGATAGCAGGAAGGCAAGAGGTAATACTTTGGTGTTTGCCTATAGAGTATGTCTCTTAATCCTCCATCTATTCACAGATGTATTCATTCACTCAGCAAAAGTGTTTTAAATGCACATTAATGCCAGGTACTGGTTCTGGGAATACAGTAGTGAAAAAAAATACAGTGGTGAAAAAAAATCCATATAAGATCAAAAACATCTTACTACATATTCTGTTAATAAAATGCATTTTCAGCATTTTTCATGTCATAAAATATGTAAAACATTGTACTTTTAAAAATTTAAAATCATACCTAAAAATCTACTGTTAAATCCAAGGACATGAAGATTTATCTTTATGTTTTCATCTAAGAATTGTATAGATTCAGCTCATATATTTAGGTATTTCATATCTTTTGAAATATATGGGGTCCATGGATTTTATTTGGGTCCAACTTTGTTCTTGTTCATCTCAAAAAATATTATAGTCCCCTTCATATTTGAAGAAGAGTATTGTTGCTTTCTATAGCATAATATTTTTGTGGTACTTGTACATAATAACTCATATTATTGCTTCATTTCTTTTAATGATTGAAAATATTCTATTGTGTATATATACCCTATTTTGTGCATCCATTCAATAGTTGATGAACATTTGGGTTATTTCCCCTTTTTTTGCTACGGAGAGTCATGCTGCTATAAACATTCATTAACAAGTAGCTGAGTACCTCTTTTCAATTCTTTTCAACCTAGGAATAAAACTGCTGGATTATATGATAATTATATATTTTGAGTAACTACCAAAGTGCTCTTTTAGTGGCTACATCATTTCATATTGCCATTAGTAATGTACAAATGTTCTAATTTATCTATAGCTCCATAACACTTTTCTTTTTGTTGTTTTGTTTTGTTTTGTTTTAGTCATCACAGTGTGTGTGTGAAGTGTTAACTCATAGTGGTTTTTATTTGCATTCACCTTATGACTGATAATGTTCAGAATATTTCCATGTGCTTCATGGCATTTGTATATCTTCTTTTTCTTAACTTTTATTTTAGGTTCAAGGGTACATGTGAAAGTTAATTATATAGGTAAACTCAGTATTAGGCCTAGTACTCAGTAGTTGTTTTTTTCTGCTCCTCTCCCTCTTCCCACCCTTCACCTTCATGTAGATACCAGTATCTGTGTTTCCCTTCTTTGTGTTCATGAGTTCTCATCATTTAGACCCCACTTATAAGTGAGAATATGTGGTATTTAGTTTTCTGTTCCTGCATTAATTTGCTAAAGATAATAGCTTCCACTCCATTCATCTTCCACCTCCATTCATGTTCCTGCAAAAAAATAATGATCTCATTCTTTTTATGGCTGCATGGTATTCCATGGTATATATGTACCATATTTTCTTTATGCAATCTATCACTGACGGGCATTTAAGTTGATTTCACATATTTGTTATTGTGAATAGTGCATAAATAAACATTTTTGTGCATGTCTTTCTGGTAGAATGTTTTTTATCCCTCTGGGTATAGACTCAGTAATGGAATTGCTGGGTAGGAGACATATATGCTGCCAAAAAGCAAATTAAAAAAAAAAATTGTGAAAAGCAGTGTGGTGATTCCTCAAAAAGTATATATCGTCTTTGAAGAAATGTCTTTTACCCATTTAAAAATTGGATTGCCTTTTTGTTATTGAATTGTAAGAATTTTGCATATATTCTGGATACTAGACCCTTATCTAATATATCATTTACAAATATTTTCTCCCATTCTGTATGTTGCTTTTTTATGTTCTTTATAATGTCCTTTGCTGCAAAAAAATTTAATTTTGATAAAGTCAAAATTATCTATTTTTCTTCTGTTGTTTATGCTTCTGTTGTCATACCTAAGAATCTATTGCCAAATCCAAGAACATGAAGATTTATTCCAATGTTTTCTTTTAAGAATTGTATACTTGTAGCTTATAGATTTAGGTATTTCACATATTTTGAAATATATGGGGTTGGTATATCTGGTAGGGGTCAAACTTTGTTCTTGTTCTTCTAAAACTATCTTGCTATTCCCTTCATATTGAAGGAGAGTATTGTTAGTATAGAAATCTTTCTTGGCAGTGTTTTTTTCTTCAGCAGTTTAAAAATGTTAACCCACTCTATTCTCACCTCCATGGTTCATAATGAGAACTCAGCTGTTAATCTTATTAAAAATCCCTTATGTATAATGAGTCACCTCTCTCTTGCTGCTTCCAAGATAATCTCTTTGCTTTTGTCTTTTAAAAGCAAATTGATCATAATGTGTATCAATGTGGATCTTCTTGAGTTTATCCTTATTTGATTTTACTGTGCTTCTGAGATGTGTAGAGTCATAAATTTTTATCAGATTTTGGGAGATTTCAGCCATTATTTCTTCAAGTATTCTTTCTGCCTCTTTCTCTCTTTCCTCTCATTTGAGATTCCTATTACATATAGTTTGTACAATGATACTGTCCTTCAGATCTCTAAGGCACTGCTCACTTTCTTCATTCCTTTTTTCTGCTCCTCAGACTGAATAATTTCAATTAATCTCTCTTCAAGCTCACTGATTCTTTCATTCCACCTGCTATGAAAGCCCTCTACTGAGTTTTTCATTTCATTTATTATACTTTTCAGCTTCAGAATTTCTGTTTGGTTACTTTCTAATAACTTTTGTCTCTTTACTGATACCTCTATTTGCTTACTCATCGTTCTACTGCTTCCCACTAGATCTTTGTCTATAGTTTTCTTTAGTTCTTTAAGCACATTTAATATAGTTAACTTAAAGTCTTTGCCTAGTAAATTCAATGTCTGTATTTTCTCAGAGATAGTGTCTGTAAATTTTTTCTGTGAATGGGTTATGCTTTCTTATTTCTTGCATGTTTCATAATTTTTGTTAAAAACTGTATATTTGAATTATATAATTTGATAATGCTGGAAGAAAGATTTTGTTCCATCTTCAGGGTTTGTTTTGTTATTTGCTGTGGGCTGTAGCTATTTGTTTACTGAGTAATGTTTCTATGCTGTTTTTAAAGCCTATGCTTAGCCTGAGAACGTCCTAGATAGGGGCTCTCTGTAAGCCCGAATGCTGGAGTAAGATAACAAGAAAAAGAGTCAACTTACAATAGACATAAAATTTAAGTTAAAAACACACTTTTTGTTGTGAGTTATTGAGATTTTGGTGTTATTTGTTATAGCATTAAAATAGCCTCAACTAGCAGATACCGTTTGTCCACTCAGGGAATGGCTTACCCCATGCTCAGATAATAAAAATAGATTTGTGTATTAACACTTACTCGATAATTTCTTAATTTATTTGACTTTGTCTCCTTCTCACTTGATACCTCATTACTCATCCAGAGCAATTTCAATTATCTCACTTTCATTCTTAATATATGCATAGCTAAATATAATTTGCCTTACCAATTAATGATTCATGATCTACAGCTCTAAACTGGGTATAGTTTACAAAGATTGGTTCCCTGTCTGGATTGCATGATCTGCACATAGGAAAAGTTGGACAAAGATATCTTAACCTCCCTGAGAAACCATAGTAACTATCTCTGATGAATCCATTCATATCAGGGATTTTATTTCAGCCTAGATGTCCATGATAAAAGTCTGGGAAGAAACTTTCATTTTAGACTTCCTAAATTGGAGACAGTAAAGAAAAATCTTTGAGTTAGAATTGCGGAAGTGTATATATCATGAGATAGAATCATGTGAATAAATACCTTGAATGGGTTATTAAAATTTGGAGGCAAATGGACAGAAAATCCATTTCAAAATATAATCATTATCTGTGTGCATTTATTTAAAATGTTATCCAGAGGTAAAAATTTAATGAGTTTATCTTAAGAGGCAGGTATTATACATATAAACAGTGAGGTTGGACACCTCTACTCTATCCTCTCTTATATAGGCATTCTTACAGAGTGATATAAACCATTCCTGCCCAAAAAAAAAAAAAAAGCCTATAATAGTCAGATTGAATGTCTGAAGATCTGAGTACAGTATGAATTCCACAAATGGAAAGTCAGAAAGTCAATACAAATGATTTCCAGATGTTTTCTTAATGTTAAATTATCCTCCACAAGCTACCAGAAGATGCCTGGCAATATTCTATTGGAAATTAAAACTTGAAAACATTGATGACATTTTATGGAAAGAACAATATACTGGAAATTAGATAATCTGAGTTCCAATCCTGGGTCTGTCACACTTAACCTTTGTGTATATTTTAGTTTTATTCTTTATAAAATGAAGTTACTTGACTGAATATTTTTGCATGCTGATCTATCTAGCAAATTTTTTGTAAGACTCTGGATATATCAAATTTGTCTTCTTCCTGAAAATTCCAATTTTTAATTTCTATGTTAGTGTTACTTTTGAATAGGAAAAGTCTCAAAGGATCACCTAATCTAATATCGTAATTTAAGAGAAGAGATCAGGTCTTGATCTAAGGGATTGCAAATGTGATAACAGAGGAATTTCCTTAGCTCAACTCTGGAGTAGTGAATGCTGACCACTACTAATGATATATCTCTTTTCTTATTAGTTAATTTCTAATAAAGCTGGAACACTGATATTTTCTCCTTTTATATTCTCGTTCCTGGCTGCAAGACCAGGCTTCTTTCATGACATATAATGCCTTCTTGGAGAAAGAATGAGTGTAAGAAAGACTTGTGAAACAGCAAAAGACACTGGCAACATCAACTTGGCTGGCAACTGAGGGAAGAAGGGGGTTGGGAAACCTGTCAGTGTTCACAGCTCTAGTGAATGATACTGAGCATATGCAAGCCTTGCACCACTTCTTATCACTGAGAGGAGAACTGGTGGATTCAAGTAAACTCAAGCTGTCTCTTTCAGGTAGAGGGGGAGGATATTTATATAACAAAGAGAAGTGCTGGGTGCGTTTCTCAAGGTTTGGAGTATGGTGTAGGGACCACTCCAAATACATCATTTTTGACTAAACTGTAAAACTGGAGTGAAAATTATAAGGCCCAGTTTGTTCATGCTCTTAGTTCTTAGAGATTTCAGTTGTTGTCCATATCAATACAGTAATGTAGGAGGGTAAAAATTAGAAGAGAGAGAAAGTAAGAGAGATAAAGGACAATTAAATACAGTGTTTTAGAGCTTGATTGAATGGTTTAAAATCTATATGGCCTGCTTTGAAAGAAAGTTCTATCAATGATAACAAATTATGTCTTAGCCAAGTATTTCTGTTAATAATGAATTGTCAGGCAAATACCTCAGAATTCTTTTGGAAACATGCAGCACAGAGCCAAATCTCTCCTTCTCAGCAGAGTTTTTTTAATTGGAAATCTTAAGACTCATATATCTTAGAGGGCATCTGATGTGATATTTTTCTGAAAATATATAATACTTTTACCTATGACTTTAACAAAGAAAATATTTCTAACAGTATCCCATAAGGGCAGGTTTATATGTGAATTCTTTCTAACTGCATGGATTTCTTGTGATACAGATAATGTAATATTTTTATAAACAGGTAAGTAATTTCTCAGGAGAAGATTAATTCAATAAACATTTTCTGAGCACCATCTTTGCACCACGCCTTATGCCAGGTTTATTTTTTCATATGTTATGACCAGGAATAAAATAGACAAAAATAGCTAATGAAAACTATAGGTAGAAATATTGAACACTTACTATAGGCCAAGCCTCTTTCTGTTTATTTATATATTTTATATGTATTGCCTCATTTGCTGTCCTCAACAACTTAATAAAATAAGCATTATTATGATCCGCTATTTTACTCATAAGGAGACATAGATGTAGATAATTAAAGTATCTTTCTCAGGATCATTCAATAAGTAAATGCCAGAGAGACTCAAACCAGGACTCAAGTCAACACCTACACTGTGAAATAATTATTTAGAGTATGTGGTGTGACTTATTTAGACAACTGCATCATTTGTTTCTCAGCATACTGGAATATATTTAGTCATTCTACCCACTGGCAGTGAGGGGGTGACTGAGACTCAGAGGCCTGGGCATGCACACTTATGTTCAAGAGTACAGATCTATTGCTGTCACCAGATTCTATCCATCTGTAGCTGGCCAAGCTCACTCAATTGTTTATTTGTCCTTCTCCACCTTGTCTCTTTCTAATCTTAGATCACTAGATTCCCTTGACTTGCCAGACAAATAAACTTCTCACAACTTTATCCTTTCTACGTGGCACTTTCGTAGAGGCTTACTTCCAAGCCTTGTAGAGGCTTTTACCTCAGGATTTACCTCAGGGTTTACCTCAGGTGTTTAATCCTGAGGTGTTTAATCCTGGAAGCAGATGCAGATATATTATTGAGATTTAAAAAATTGTTAAAAATGACAATAGTATTATATGTAAAGTGTAGTATCCATTTATTCTTTATTAAAGGCCAAATGAATATTTCTGAGAAGAATTCTAAAGCTTAGGACCCAATATGTAAGGAATCTGATTTTAATTGTTTAAAATATTTCAATAGAAAAATTTAAAACTACATAAAACTCTTAAAATGTAAATAAAGAGTATAATCGACACATCTTTTAATATATGTCATGCAACATAATTTAAAACCCCAGGGGGAATTATAATGAGGTACTTCACAGTATGAGTTCTGGAGTTGTCTCATTTTTTAAATTCTAGTTTTATCTTTTGTTATCTGTATAACCATGAACAAGGTGCATCTTGATACCAGAGTTCATTGTATTCATAAATGAAAATGGAGCCAGGTTAGTGTGTTTCTCAGATCAGTACTGTGAAGGGTTTAAACTATTGCAGGTAAATTGTTCTACACAGTGCCTCAAAGAGAATAATAGATAAAGAGGAAAACTAAGAGAATCCACCACAAGTGATGTAGGAAATCACTATAATAAATGATCATGGATATGTTGTAGGCAAGGGTGGTGAAACCCTGCAAGTTATTAATATTTTTAGCACCCACTTGCCAGTTCTTTGTGAGCACTGTATACCCTAATTAGATCTTAGTGTGGTGCCTCTCCTGAGAAAATTTCCACACCTTGAGCCAAAAAGCCTGCTGATTTTTGACTCTTTACGTGTTTCACAGGGTATGTTATCAAAACCCTAGTGTAAGTGAAAAGCTTTAAACATTAGTTTTGTCATGGGTCTACCTGAAAGGAACAGTTGACTTTCAAATAATATTTCTATAGCACTTTACGATGTCAAGATGCTCTTATTATTTGATACAATAACTCACGCACTCTTCATGGTTCCAGAAGTCCTGAAAGTGTCCATTTTTATCCACATTTTAGAGATGACGTGTCGGAGAAGCCCAGTCCAACTCAAACACCTATCATTCCATTCCAACGTCTTTGCTTCTTAAACTTCACCTAGTCTATATGAGAAATACGTCTTAAATTTATATCGTTTCAAATAGGTGATTTAGCTAAGATGATTTAAAAAACACACAGAACAATCTGAAAGCCCAGGTTCTGTGTCCATCCCAAAACTATTTTGAGTCTTCATCTGCATTCAGAATAATCCTATTGGATTTGCCTAATGTGTAAACCTGACTCGCTTATTTCATTGCTATTTCCCCCTTCATAAGTAGCCTGTTGAGGGCAATTTGGGTATAGTAGTGGTTTCGTCCTGCCAACAGAGTGGAGAAATACTGAGAGATCATGCACAATCAATCATGCAAATATAACATATGTCCATATGCCCGGGGACCAGGAGAAATCACACCACACCTTGAACATGCCACACATTCTCGCTAAATATTTATTGTTGATTGATGAATTGCTTAAAATATGACCAGGTCACTGGGAAATCAGGCAATGAGCCAGTAAGAATTTTAATGAGCTTGGCATCCTGCCCACTCTTATCATAATTTGTGCCCTTCTTTCCCCACTAACATTTAAGGGTGTGAAGCACAAGCTGTCATCAATTCTCCATTTGACTTTCTTTTTCTTTTTGCATATACTGAATTTGTAAATAAATTCAGTTATATTGGCTGTCGCAGGTAGCTTTTAAACTATAATGTGCATAAAAGTCACCTTGGGGAGCTTATTAAAAATGCAAATTTCCTGCCTCGTTGCTCCTCGGAGATCTGGTGTGAGACAAAGCAATGTGCACTTTATACTTCACGTGTATTGCCAGGGCCATGTTACATGAAGAGATGTCATAAGGAACCTTTAGATTTAGTTTTGGGAAGAAACAGAGGGTATTAACAACACATTGTTTGTAATGTTTGTTCTAATAAAACGTATAATCCTTTTTAATAACAATTTTAATATAAATCTTATCATTAATCAAAATAGATCTTTGATGGCAAAGAACATTACTGGATGATCGATTCAATTATGGCACTACCTCTCTAATGATTTGACCTACAAAATAGTTGTCAAGTTTATGTTAATGATAATAATAAGCCTCGGTCATTATTAACATGAAGTGAATATTAAGCTCTTTAACAGAAGGAAATATGTAATATAATAATACTGCATACATATTAATTCATCATATTATTTTTATAAATGTTATGTGCATCTTTTCCATAAATCACAAATAAAAGAAAGAAAAAAGAAGGGCAGAGTATGAGAGAATTAACAAATTCTGTAATTTGTTATGATGAGTATTACAGAAGTTGATTTTAAATAAAATTTAATGAGAATTCAGTTATCTGGTGATAGTATTGCAATTCATTATTTGACTCTCAAAGTAGATTATAGCACCCATTAGTGAGTCTCAATATTATCATTTGATGAAATTTGAATTTGAATTTGGCTTATAATACTGCTATACCTTTGATGATGTTAGTGATGGTTGATTGAATTGTATTCTCATTTTTCTTGGTATTTTAAATTATGGGTTAATACACATTTGTATTCTTCTATAGTACAGATATTAATAGATATATTCCCTATCCTATCAAAGTTGATTGCATCCACATTTTTTTTCATTTCAGAAATATATTAAGGACCGTCTACAGCATGGTCTACTTAATTCTTGTCCAGGAACTATTCATCACCCTTACAGGGTAACTACATATGTAGAGTATCTTACACACAAAAAAGCTGGGTTATCTTTTGTTCCTCTTTTATCTCACATCCAAATGTTACTGGCAAATTCTTTGACCCTTTCTTCAAAATGTATTCAGAGTGAGATCTCTTTTCACCATCTTTACCACTAGTTTTCTGATACAAATTCCCATCACCTCTCCTCTAGATTATTGCAATAGTCTCTTCTATCTTTGACCCTCTACAGTTTACTCTCATAAAAGCAGCAGAGAAATTCTTTAAAAATGTAAAATCCTGTGATTCCACTCTTCAAAGTTCTGTGACATCTCATCAGTTCATTCATACTAAATGTCTAAATAATGTTAATTGCCTAAGAAAAGGTCTCTCAAACTTGCAAATCAAAATCTCTATCTAATACATGCCAGTACTCTGATAGCTTAATCTTAACTTTGTAAGTGTTTGTTTTCACTGACTTTCACAGTTTGTAGTTACTTTAGGCAAGTCTTCAAACCCGTCTAAATCTCATTTTGCTCATCTATAAATGGGAGTAATGTCTGCTCTTCTACTTTCATGGTATCCTTGTAAGGATCAGTATCAGGACAATATGCAGAAGTGCTACAGTAAACTATTATCATCAGAAAGTAACACAGATTTTGTACTTTAATATTCAAATAATAGAAAAATGAGTATGGTATCTAAACAATTCTTCTTTTGGAGTGAAGAAAGAATATGAATTCATTGTTACTCTTTATTGAACGATTGAATTATCTTAAAACTTCAAGTATATAAATGAATTTGAGTGAATTTCTGAGAGAAGTTTACAGTAGAGGATGGAGTAGAACTACAGTCACACATACAGAAAATGATGTGTGTAACCTGAGTGCAAATTTTTTAATATGAAAAAATATTGAAATATACAAATAAGTATATTATTTTCCATAGACAAAGTGAAAGAAAATGTAATGAGAAGATAATCAAAGGTGATACAATCTGAAGGGAGTTTTCTTTCTCTACTTAGAAATAAAATATGTAATAAGTCAATGTACAAATTCTAATACACTCTGTAAGTTATTTCACAGATATCTGAATTTAGGGCACCAAGAAACTGTAATTCTGTCTGTGCTGCTGTTTTGATTCAATAAGAACTATTCCATGGTGTCACATAATGATTGCAAACATTATAGAGCAATACGATAAGAGATTTTTTTAAAATGTGATTGTTTGACATAGTTGTGAAATTTTTATTTGCCTAGTAAAGTTATTTGAAAAAAAATACTAGCATGCAATTTTATAAAATAAATTAGGCATTCATATAAAATATTTTAATGAGTACTTTTGGCTTTACAAAAAGTACTACATTTACTAGTTTAACATACCTTTCCATTTCATAACTTTATGCATCTCCATTTGGTAACCATCACTTTGTATTGAACCATGATGATTGACACTCAATAATAATTCCTCCTTAGTGCCCCCATCCCATTGTAAGGAAACAGGATTCTTTTGCGTCTCTTCTTCAGTAACTCAGAGAATCTTCCCTTTCCAATCAGCTAAAAGCAAATAATCAGCTTTACAAAGTGAGAATTTGGTAAAGGTATTTTCTCTTTAGAAAAGAAGTTGAGGATAGATCCTGAAACACAGCTGAGCTCATCCTTGCTGAACATGATGAACTCACATTGTCCCCCCTTCGTGAGAACCGACTTATAGAGAACAGACTGACTCAAAAGTGCTGAAACTAGTCATTATAACCCAACCAAAGAAGGCCTGAAGGACAACAGACATTGCTGGCCTTGAAAGGTTCCTGGGTGACTGGGGAGAGTCTTCTGCTGTAACACAGGGGAGAGGCAGCCTTCATACATCTGGCCTCCTTACTCTCAATCCACAGAAGCCTTTATTTCTTTATTCCAGTTTAGAAGATTAGCTTTTGCAGCCTTGCCATTGACTGAATGGTAATACCACCCCCAAACGCCTCTGTTGAAACCTAATCCCCAATTTCGATGGTATTTGGAGGTGGGGCCTTTGGAGGGTAATTAGGTCATGAGAGTGCAGCTCCCATGAATGGGATTGGTGCCCTTATAAAAGAGGCCTGAGAGGGATCCTTCACCATTTCTGCCACGTGAGGTTACAGCAAAAAGACAGCTTGCTAGGAAGCAGACATCCAATTTGCCAGCACCTTGATCTTGGACTTCCCAGTCACCATAACTGTAAAAAATAAACTTCTATTGTTTTTAGGCCACCTACATTTTTTATAACAGCTTGAACATACTAAGATAAGCTTCTACTTGCTACATCAACATGAATTATTAAGGGGAAGTAGTCGAGTGAAAGTGACTGATTGGAAATGAGTATGTAAGGAGAACATAGGGATAAGAGTCTTAAGACGTAGTCAGATGGTGAAAAAACAGCCACATAACATAAGAAATATTAGTCCTTGTCCTGGAAGTAACAGGCAGAAACCGAAAGTTTTAAGTCATATTTCATATTTACATAAACAATACCTGGTGGGTGCGGAGGATAAACGGGTCTGTAAGAGGACGATAGAGGAAACAGGGGACCCAATGAGAAAACTGGAGCATCAATTCATGCTGGAGACAATGAGGCTCTGAAATAGGGCAAGAGAGTGAGAATTTGAGAAGAGAGGAAAGGAATGAGTAGTATTTCCCTAGATTTCATGATGTGAGAGATTGGAAAGAAATAAATTGTTGTTGTATTAAATAATGGAGTTTAGAAACTTTCTTGCTCTAGGGCTAAAACACTAAAACCTAATTAGTGTTCTCCCTCTGGCATTTTAGAACTAATTTAGAAAATGTTTCCCTATATGTAACACTTCCTCTTCATTCTCTCACACATACTCCCCTGATTACAGTGGTGTCAAGGTACGGAAACTCTTTTGGAGAATTACTATCTACTCTCCAGGGATAGTAAATCTGGTCAACCAGCTATCTGGATTAGTACCAGCCCTACTTCCAGCTCTATCTCAGGGTTGTACACTTGCCATTGACTTTCTTTATCTTGCATAAATTGATGATATTGTTTAATTGCCTGTGCTGCATCAGACCTAAAAAAAACTCCTAGTTTTGTTCCTGGACCAAACTGAGCTGCAATTTCTCGTGGCCCAATAAGGAGATGCAGATGAACTGGGGAGGAAGAGAGTTTTTATTTCTGTAACCAGTTACAGGGAGAAGGCCTGGAAATTATCACCAGGCCAACTCAAAATAACATTTTCCAGAGCTTATATACCTTCTAAGCTATATGTCTACGTGTAAGTGTGCATTCATCTAAAGACGTATGTCATTAACTTCTTTTAATCTATAGCGAAGGTCTGAGTCTTGAAGACCTTCCTCTGGAGCCCCAGTAAATTTACGTAATCTAAATGAGTCCAGGTGCAGGGGTGATTACCCTGATCTGGTCTCCTGCTAAATCACGGAGGTTTGGGGAGTTCCTTCAGACTCCCAATAAACTTGTTTGTGGAGTCCTGGGGAGTTTCTTCAGAGCCTCAGTAAGACTTGTTTAATCATGCTTTAAGGTTTAGGAAATGTCTAGGCCAAACTCTTAATGGATTTTTGTTACATTCCAGCCTTTGTATAACAGCACTGGCTTTTAATATTTAACTTAACCACTCAGTCAGTACTAAAACAGTTGTTATGGAGGCCTGCATTACTGAGACCTGGCCTGCCACAGTTTCAGTACTCTGAAATGTATCCTAATCCTAGTTCTTCAGGTCAGAATATCTCAGTATTTACAATGTCTAGAATTGCCTTAGATTTTTCCATAACACTTTTCTTACTTAAGTTTTGATTGTGGCTATTTGTTCCCACCTGTGCTCTAGGCAGCTGCTTTAATTCTTTCTAGGTTTAGTTACTGTTTTGAGGTATGCCAGATGACTTGGGAAAGCTGGTGGATACTAGTGTCCTGTTGTACAATAATAATGTTAATTTAGGATGTAGAAAAGACTTGTAGGAGCGGTTCTCAATGCTGATTATATATCAGAAATACTTGTAAAATTAAAAAATACTAAGCCAAAAAAAAAAAAGAATAAAGGATCGGAAACAATAAATGCATGAATGAATTAATTCCTGGGTGGATATTCTGTTCCAGTTGTTCTAGACAGGACGTAAATATCCTGAGTGTCAGGCCTCTGAGCCCGAGCCAAGTCATTGCATCCCCTGTGACTTGCGAGTCTGCCCAGATGGCCTGAAGTAACTGAAGAATCACAAAAGAAGTGAAAATGTCCTGTTCCACCTTAACTGATGACATTCCACCACAAAAGAATTGAAAATGGCCGGTCCTTGCCTTAAGCGATGACATTACCTTGTGAAATTCCTTTTCCTGGTTCATCCTGGCTCAGAAAACTCCCCCACTGAGCACCTTGTGACTCCCACTCCTGCCCGCCATAGAACAATTCTGCCATTGACTGGAATTTTCCTTTACCTACCCAAATCCTATAAAACAGCCCCACCCTTATCTCCCTTTGCTGACTCTCTTTTCGCACTCAGCCCCCCCGCACCCAGGTGATTAAAAAGCTTTATTGCTCACACAAAACCTGTTTGGTGGTCTCTTCACATGGACGCGCATGACACTTAGTTTTTTCAAAAGATCACTAAATGTTTTTGATGAGCTTCCAAGATTGGGAATTTTTGAAAACAGGTGATATAGCTTAACTTCTTATAAAATGGGAACATTGGACTCAACTATAGCGAGAGACAAAAGTAAAGCCTAGAACTCCTCTCTCAGACTCATGTGTTTTATATCGCTAAATCCCTTGCCTTATTTACTGGATTCAAATAGTTTAGTAATAATTAATATGTATTCTTCTTGTAAAACCTAACCCATAAGTTCTTTCAGTATGGTGGGTCAGCATTGAAACCATATGCTATCACCTATTGCTCAGCCAGACCTCATCAGTATATTATTTAATAAAGCCTTATCAACATCAAAGCTGGTTATAGTCAGAATAGTGGCAACTATTTATGTAATCAACCAAATGTGCACAGCTAAAGCTTTCTGGAGCAGCCCAATAAATATCATAACATGGACTCAAGTGTGCAACTGCCATTCTTGCTGATAATTCCTTTTTTTTTTTTTTTCCTCCAGTGTTTAGAAGTTTGGACTGCTAACAAATGTCTGTTAAGCATTACTCCAACCTGTTTGAAAAGATGTCACAGAATTCATGATTGATTATGGAACTGTGTTCACACCAGATGACAAGAATCTATTAGCAAACTGTCATGTAGTTTTGAGCCTCTTAGGGTATAACAGGTATAAACAATATAATGGGTACAAATTGGGTATAAATAACAAAAGCAATTGCATACTTACCTACAGAGTCTGTGTGAGTCTTCCTTTACTCTTGCCTTTATTATTGTTATGTGTGACCATAATTGTTACCATCACATCCAAAGCAAACATTATCTTTTCTTCCTTTACATGCAAGGTTTTTATTTAAACTTGTTGGGTCTGTGTAGTACTTTCTCCTTGTTGGTGAGGTAGAACAACTCACTTGAAAAATTATGCCCCTATGCCAGCATTTTTCACAATCGTTTATATTATATAGGTGAGCCATATTGTGCTGTGGATAAGTGATCTTAGATGACTCAATGAATAAATCTCTTTGACAATCTCTTTTTTTCCTACATCTTGGCAGAGGTGTTATGATTCAAATGTGTTTTACTCTATGGTTTTCTCTATTTAAGGCATGATCCAACTGGACCAGGCTGTCCTCTAGTAAATGTTGTGAAATTGAGAGTTTCTGTTCTTCATGATTAATTCTATCAGGGTATTCTGGGGATTCCCTGTTTGCTGCTTTACTCTGTGGACAGACCTGAAGACACAAAGAAAATATGCTTACTTGAGAATAACTACTCACCCTCTCTACATACCCCATTCTTCATTATTTAACTAAAATTTATAGAAATATGTGTCTGTGTGTATGTGTGTATATGTGCATGTTCCCATGTGTATATATGCATATAGGCATTTACATATGCATAAAACTGAATACAAAAGATGATGCACAAAACTGAAAGAAAGATGATGGTTGACTTACAAATACCTAATCAAGACATATGTGCACAGTTATATTAAATATTGGATGAAATCCTGGAAGAATACCACTCTACACTATAATTTGAAGTGTTGCCCAAGGAGTAGCAAAAGGAGCACCCAGGTTAACATAACATTGACTGAGAGTAAACATTATTCAGAAGCAGCTAATCTAGAATGCTCAGACAGGTAAAAGAACACCAAGAAATAAAAATGACTCCAGTGGGTGTGTGTGAGGGGTTGGCCCTAACATAGTTGTTAACACCTTGGGATGAATTTAAATATAACGTGCTGTGAATTTTGAGGGTAGCTTAACTAAATACAAAGGAGTGAAAATGTGTGAGTGAGTTTATATTCCTGAGACTATTCATGCCCGATTCCTCTTTGCTTGATTACCAAGAAACATTACTTTGTATAAACCACCTTTTGAATTTTGGCTTTTGGTACAGAATGTAAGGAGCTTGAAAGTCATCACTACCATTTATACCAGAAGAAAGCTAAATAAACTGAATACCAACAACTCTTCATAGACCCATAAAATATTTGAGGCCACAAAGCAAACCTATGCCCCACAAATTAAAGAGAAAGGCAAACACAGATAATCGTAACTTAGCAGAGCAAAAACTCATGGACAGAAATCTCCATGGAAACTAGTTCCAAAATAATAAAACCTACAGTACAATTGGTGAATTGCTGGAGCTTGAGAATAGACAAGTTTGAGAATTAAAAATGTTAGGTATGTCCAGTCTTACAGGACCACTCACACTTTTGTGAGTTTTACCTACAGAAGCTATACCAGATTCTCAGTGAAAACTGGAGAAAAAAACCTTCTTTCTTCAGGAATGGGGAGGGGAATAGTAGCTACTTTAAAATACACCAGAGCATTCTATTCTTCTTAACAAGGCCTGCCTTCAGGAGAAACTATTTTATCAGAGCCTAACTGGCTTAAAGGAAGGAAAATACCAAACTCTGGCCCCCTTTAGCCTTATATCCTTGACAAAGTGGAAGGGTTAGGATAGCTGAGAAGCACTTGTGAAGACTCATTAAAATATTAAAACCTAATCACAAGACTTCTCATCCCCCATATTTTACCATACCAATAGGGCTCCTCTATAATTACAGGAGAATACAACTAAAAGAACTGAACAAATTGTATTTTATTAAAGATGTCTATAAGAAATGCCAACTACAGGCCGGGTGCGGTGGCTCAAGCCTGTAATCCCAGCACTTTGGGAGGCCGAGACGGGCAGATCACGAGGTCAGGAGATCGAGACCATCCTGGCTAACACGGTGAAACCCCGTCTCTACTAAAAAAAAATACAAAAAACTAGCCAGGTGAGGTGGCGGGCGCCTGTAGTCCCACCTACTGGGGAGGCTGAGGCAGGAGAATGGCGTAAACCCGGGAGGCGGAGCTTGCAGTGAGCTGAGATCCGGCCACTGCACTCCAGCCTGGGTGACAGAGTGAGACTCCGTCTCAAAAAAAAAAAAATTAAAAAAAAAAAATTTAAAAAAGAAATGCCAACTACAACAGAGGAGATATAAACAAGAACACTGGTGGAAATTTTAGCCTCTGAAACATACAAATACAGCCAATAGTAAATGTAACCTACCTCAAAAAAACATAAAACCTCACACTAAAGGCCTATATAACTCTGTCCCTTTTATCTGGTATATTATCTCAGATTCAGATATGGCAGAGGAGTTGAAATTATAAGACACAGAATTTAAAACAACTATGATTAATATGTTTAGAGTTCTAAAGGAAACAATGTGCAGCATGAAAGAACAGATGTGCAATGTAAGCAGAAAGATGAAAACTAAGAAAAGATCAAAAGGAAAAGCTAGAAATCAAAATCACTGTATCAGAAATAAAGAATAAAGTCTTTAATCGGCTCATCAATAGCCTAGGCATATCCAAGGAAAAAAATCAGCAAACTTGAAATGTCAATAAAAACTTGTAAATCTGAAATGCAAAGAGGAAAATAAATGAAAAAGACAAGAGAATATTCAAGAACTGTGATACAATTGCCTAAGGTTTAACATACATGTAATGGAAATACCAGAAGGAAAATAAAATGAAAAGGGAACAAAAGAAATAATTTGAACCAATAATACCAAGAATTTACAAAAACTAATGACAGACATGAAACCACAGATCCAGGAAACTCATAAAGCACCAATTATATAAATACCAAAAAATCTACACCTAGGCACATCGTATTTTAACTGCAGAAAATAAAATACAAAAATAAAATTTTGAAAGACACACGAGGATGGAAAGATACTTTATCTACAGAAGGCCAATAACAAAGAAAATTAAATTGCAAATGCCAAAAAAGGGAAAAAGGTATATGTATGTATTTTTTAAATAAATAAATAGATGAAGGGTTCAAGATGGGTGACTAGAGACATCAGACATCTGGCCTCTCCAGAATGAAGAACTCATAATATGACTAGGACATCATATCTCTAAAGAACATACAGGAGAAAACCCTAGAATCCAGTGGAAAACTCACAGGAAACACCTGAAGCACAGAAGGAGAAGAATGAAGTTGCCAGTTGGGCCACGATTGACTGGGAACCCACAGCGGCTTAGAATTGCAGGGAAAGAATAAGTGAAAGAACTTGGGGAGCCCACATCCCTGCCAAAGACTGCTGCAACCCAAACCACAGGAGAGCTCCACTACACACATGAAATCTGACACTACTGTGGGCAGTGATTTGGAGACTCCACGAGAGCATTGCAGCAGATAGAGAATGTGGGCTGGGTTATTCACCCCTCTCTGAGAACTGAATGACTGCAACAGGGCAGCATTTTGTGAGTGCAGCTGTACAAGGCTGCATTCGGCCCTGGGAATGACAGCTCCCATAAATTCACATCCCAGAAGCTCCTGCTGGCATTCCCCAATGTCCACTCAGAAGGGTGCAGCAGCAGCACAGCACAGGCTATACTCAAAGGTGCTGGAAGGTCCCCAGTACTCTAGTCCACAGGGAGTACTACTCCTTGGGGAAAAGATGGTGCAGTTCACCAAAAGGCAGTCCCTGGAACAAAAGAAACAAAAGTGTGCACCCTCTGGAGCCTGAGCACTCACTGTCTGGAGCTGTGAGAAGTGATGCTACCCTGAGTAACAGCACAAACTTAGTGCTTAGCTTGACAAGTGAAGAGTAAAATCCCCTTATAGGTGGAGTGGTCTCTGTGCTTGAGCTCTTACATAGGGAACAGGACTCCTCATTCCCCTCCATGCCCCCAGTTCTTCTATCACCAGGGGCTGAGGTGGGCGAGCCAGAGGGCTACCTGTCCAGTGGTGAGTGATGACTGTGACCACACTGGTTGGATATGGTGTGGCCTCCATATCCAGACTTGCACATGAAAACAGTGTCCCTTCTCATTGGTTGTGTTACAGCATTGCTGTCACAGAGAGCAAGAGAGCCTGAGAGTAGCATGTTTAGGGCTGTTGGAGGTGACCCCCTATAGCAGCCACTGCCACCAGCAGTTCACACCAACTGAGACCCAGAGGGTGGTAACGTCACTGTTAGTGCAATTGCCCACACCACACTGGCTTCCCAGAGACCTAAGAATTCACTAATTCTGTTGCCACTACTGGAATTTGAGCAAGCCCCCTGGAGGCCAAAAAATCAGCCTGCCAGTAAACACCAACACAGGTGCCAGAGTATATTGCTAAGTCACACAAAAACAGGCATGCTCAGCCCACCACTTCCACTAGTCAGGTCTAAGGACTGGCCCACCTGGCTCCCCAGTCCCCAGTACAAATTCACATAATTTCCACTATGAAAATCCCAGAAAACCCTAATGCTGTTTACGGCCAAGGAAACCATACAGAGACTACACTATTGTGCACACTAGGAAGTACCCTACCCAGCCAACATTACAGACACATCTTCAATAACATGTTCTCTGCTATAAAATGAATTCAAAAATAGGAAGAAGTGACTGTTACACCACATGCACGGATATAAACACACGGATATAAAAAAATATTTAAAAAATTATAAATATGAAACCTGCAGAGGGAGAAGAGAAAACGAAAAGATATAAAAATCTATTTAACAAAATCATAGATAAAATTCTAAAGTCTAGCAAAAGACATAGATATTCACATATCAGAGGCAGAATGATTCCCAGTTACAATGCAAGAGGGTCTTTTCTCTAAAATCAAATACAAAGAATGAACATTAAAAAACAGAAAGAGAAAAGACTCTGGTCACTTTTTTTTTTAATTTATTTATTATTATTATACTTTAAGTTGTAGGGTACATGTGCATAACGTGCAGGTTTGTTACATATGTATACTTGTGCCATGTTGGTGTGCTGCACCCATCAACTTGTCATTTACATCAGGTATAACTCCCAATGCAATCCCTCCCCCCTCCCCCCTCCCCATGACAGGCCCCTGTGTGTGATGTTCCCCTTCCTGAGTCCAGGTGATCTCATTGTTCAGTTCCCACCTATGAGTGAGAACATGCGGTGTTTGGTTTTCCGTTCTTGTGATAGATTGCTAAGAATGATGGTTTCCAGCTGCATCCATGTCCCTACAAAGGACACAAACTCATCCTTTTTGATGGCTGCATAGTATTCCATGGTGTATATGTGCCACATTTTCTTAATCCAATCTGTCACTGATGGACATTTGGGTTGATTCCAAGTCTTTGCTATTGTGAATAGTGCTGCAATAAACATACGAGTGCATGTGTCTTTAGAGCAGCATAATTTATAATCCTTTGGGTATATACCCAGTAATGGGATGGCTGGGTCATATGGTACAACAAGTTCTAGATCCTTGAGGAATCGCCATACTGTTTTCCATAATGGTTGAACTAGTTTACAATTCCACCAACAGTGTAAAAGTGTTCCTATTTCTCCACATCCTCTCCAGCACCTGTTGTTTCCTGACTTTTTAATGATCGCCATTCTAACTGGTGTGAGATGGTATCTCATTGTGGTTTTGATTTGCATTTCTCTGATGGCCAGTGATGATGAGCATTTTTTCATGTGTCTGTTGGCTGTATGAATGTCTTCTTTTGAGAAATGTCTGTTCATATCCTTTGCCCACTTTTTGATGGGGTTGTTTGTTTTTTTCTTGTAAATTTGTTTGAGTTCTTTGTAGGTTCTGGATATTAGCCCTTTGTCAGATGAGTAGATTGCAAAAATTTTCTCCCATTCTGTAGGTTGCCTGTTCACTCTGATGGTAGTTTCTTTTGCTGTGCAGAAGCTCTTTAGTTTAATGAGATCCCATTTGTCAATTTTGGCTTTTGCTGCCGTTGCTTTTGGTGTTTTAGACATGAAGTCTTTGCCCATGCCTATGTCCTGAATGGTACTACCTAGGTTTTCCTCTAGGATTTTTATGGTATTAGGTCTAACATTTAAGTCTCTAATCCATCTTGAATGAATTTTCGTATAAGGAGTAAGGAAAGGATCCAGTTTCAGCTTTCTACTTATGGCTAGCCAATTTTCCCAGCACCATTTATTAAATAGGGAATCCTTTCCCCATTTCTTGTTTCTCTCAGGTTTGTCAAAGATCAGATGGCTGTAGATGTGTGGTATTATTTCTGAGGACTCTGTTCTGTTCCATTTGTCTATATCTCTGTTTTGGTACCAGTACCATGCTGTTTTGGTTACTGTAGCCTTGTAGTATAGTTTGAAGTCAGGTAGCGTGATGCCTCCAGCTTTGTTCTTTTGACTTAGGATTGTCTTGGAGATGCGGGCTCTTTTTTGGTTCCATATGAACTTTAAAGCAGTTTTTTCCAATTCTGTGAAGAAAGTCATTGGTAGCTTGATGGGGATGGCATTGAATCTATAAATTACCTTGGGCAGTATGGCCATTTTCACGATATTGATTCTTCCTATCCGTGAGCATGGTATGTTCTTCCATTTGTTTGTGTCCTCTTTTATTTCACTGAGCAGTGGTTTGTAGTTCTCCTTGAAGAGGTCCTTTACATCCCTTGTAAGTTGGATTCCTAGGTATTTTATTCTCTTTGAAGCAATTGTGAATGGAAGTTCATTCCTGATTTGGCTCTCTGTTTGTCTGTTACTGGTGTATAAGAATGCTTGTGATTTGTGCACATTAATTTTGTATCCTGAGACTTTGCTGAAGTTGCTTATCAGCTTAAGGAGATTTTGGGCTGAGACAATGGGGTTTTCTAAATATACAATCATGTCATCTGCAAACAGGGACAGTTTGACTTCTTCTTTTCCTAACTGAATACCCTTGATTTCTTTCTCTTGCCTAATTGCCCTAGCCAGAACTTCCAACACTATGTTGAATAGGAGTGGTGAGAGAGGGCATCCCTGTCTTGTGCCAGTTTTCAAAGGGAATTTTTCCAGTTTTTGCCCATTCAGTATGATATTGGCTGTGGGTTTGTCATAAATAGCTCTTATTATTTTGAGGTACGTTCCATCAATACCGAATTTATTGAGTGTTTTTAGCATGAAGGGCTGTTGAATTTTGTCAAAAGCCTTTTCTGCATCTATTGAGATAATCATGTGGTTCTTGTCTTTGGTTCTGTTTATATGCTGGATTATGTTTATTGATTTGCGAATGTTGAACCAGCCGTGCATCCCAGGGATGAAGCCCACTTGATCATGGTGGATAAGCTTTTTGATGTGTTGCTGAATCCGGTTTGCCAGTATTTTATTGAGGATTTTTGCATCGATGTTCATCAGGGATATTGGTCTAAAATTCTCTTTTTTTGTTGTGTCTCTGCCAGGCTTTGGTATCAGGATGATGTTGGCCTCATAAAATGAGTTAGGGAGGATTCCCTCTTTTTCTATTGATTGGAATAGTTTCAGAAGGAATGGTACCAACTCCTCCTTGTACCTCTGGTAGAATTCAGCTGTGAATCCATCTGGTCCTGGACTTTTTTTGGTTGGTAGGCTATTAATTATTGCCTCAATTTCAGAGCCTGCTATTGGTCTATTCAGGGATTCAACTTCTTCCTGGTTTAGTCTTGGAAGAGTGAAAGTGTCCAGGAAATTATCCATTTCTTCTAGATTTTCCAGTTTATTTGCGTAGAGGTGTTTATAGTATTCTCTGATGGTAGTTTGTATTTCTGTGGGGTCGGTGGTGATATCCCCTTTATCATTTTTAATTGCGTCGATTTGATTCTTCTCTCTTTTCTTCTTTATTAGTCTTGCTAGTGGTCTGTCAATTTTGTTGATCTTTTCAAAAAACCAACTCCTGGATTCATTGATTTTTTGGAGAGTTTTTTGTTTCTCTATCTCCTTCAGTTCTGCTCTGATCTTAGTTATTTCTAGCCTTCTGCTAGCTTTTGAATGTGTTTGCTCTTGCTTCTCTAGTTCTTTTAATTGCGATGTTAGAGTGTCAATTTTAGATCTTTCCTGCTTCCTCTTGTGGGCATTTAGTGCTATAAATTTCCCTCTACACACTGCTTTAAATGTGTCCCAGAGATTCTGGTATGTTGTATCTTTGTTCTCATTGGTTTCAAAGAACATCTTTATTTCTGCCTTCATTTCGTTCTGTACCCAGTAGTCATTCAGGAGCAGGTTGTTCAGTTTCCATGTAGTTGAGCAGTTTTGATTGAGTTTCTTAGTCCTGAGTTCTAGTTTGATTGCACTGTGGTCTGAGAGACAGTTTGTTATAATTTCTGTTCTTGTACATTTGCTGAGGAGTGCTTTACTTCCAATTACGTGGTCGACTTTGGAGTAAGTACGATGTGGTGCTGAGAAGAATGTATATTCTGTTGATTTGGGGTGGAGAGTTCTATAGATGTCTATTAGGTCTGCTTGCTGTAGAGATGAGTTCAATTCCTGGATATCCTTGTTAACTTTCTGTCTCGTTGATCTGTCTAATGTTGACAGTGGAGTGTTGAAGTCTCCCATTATTATTGTATGGGAGTCTAAGTCTCTTTGTAAGTCTCTAACCACTTGCTTTATGAATCTGGGTGCTCCTGTATTGGGTGCATATATATTTAGGAAAGTTAGCTCCTCCTGTTGAATTGATCCCTTTACCATTATGTAATGGCCTTCTTTGTCTCTTTTGATCTTTGATGGTTTAAAGTCTGTTTTATCAGAGACTAGTATTGCAACCTCCGCTTTTTTTTGTTCTCCATTTGCTTGGTAAATCTTCCTCCATCCCTTTATTTTGAGCCTATGTATGTCTCTGCGCGTGAGATGGGTCTCCTGAATACAGCAGACTGATGGGTCTTGACTCTTTATCCAGTTTGCCAGTCTGTGTCTTTTAATTGGAGCATTTAGTCCGTTTACATTTAAGGTTAAGATTGTTATGTGTGAACTTGATCCTGCCATTATGATATTAACTGGTTATTTTGCTCATTAGTTGATGCAGTTTCTTCCTAGCCTCGATGGTCTTTACATTTTGGCATGTTTTTGCAATGGCTGGTACCGGTTGTTCCTTTCCATGTTTAGTGCTTCCTTCAGGGTCTCTTGTAAGGCAGGCCTAGTGGTGACAAAATCTCTAAGCATTTGCTTATCTGTAAAGGATTTTATTTCTCCTTCGCTTATGAAACTTAGTTTGGCTGGATATGAAATTCTGGGTTTAAAATTCTTTTCTTTAAGAATGTTGAATATTGGCCCCCACTCTCTTCTGGCTTGGAGAGTTTCTGCCCAGAGATCTTCTGTTAGTCTGATGGGCTTCCCTTTGTGGGTAACCCGACCTTTCTCTCTGGCTGCCCTTAAAATTTTTTCCTTCATTTCAACTTTGGTGAATCTGGCAATTATGTGTCTTGGAGTTGGTCTTCTCGAGGAGTATCTTTGTGGCGTTCTCTGTATTTCCTGGATTTGAATGTTGGCCTGCCCTACTAGGTTGGGGAAGTTCTCCTGGATGATATCCTGAAGAGTGTTTTCCAACTTGGTTCCATTTTCCCCCTCACTTTCAGGCACCCCAATCAGACGTAGATTTGGTCTTTTTACATAATCCCTTACTTCTTGCAGGCTTTGTTCATTTCTTTTTCTTCTTTTTTCTTTTGGTTTCTCTTCTCGCTTCATTTCATTCATTTGATCCTCAATCGCAGATACTCTTTCTTCCAGTTGATCGAGTCGGTTACTGAAGCTTATGCATTTGTCACGTATTTCTCGTGTCATGGTTTTCATCTCTTTCATTTCGTTTATGACCTTCTCTGAATTAATTACTCTAGCCATCAATTCTTCCACTTTTTTTTCAAGATTTTTAGTTTCTTTGCGCTGGGTACGTAATTCCTCCTTTAGCTCTGAGAAATTTGATGGACTGAAACCTTCTTCTCTCATCTCGTCAAAGTCATTCTCCATCCAGCTTTGATCCGTTGCTGGCGATGAGCTGCGCTCCTTTGCCGAGGGAGATGCGCTCTTATTTTTTGAATTTCCAGCTTTTCTGCCCTGCTTTTTCCCCATCTTTGTGGTTTTATCTGCCTCCGGTCTTTGATGATGGTGATGTACTAATGGGGTTTTGGTGTAGGTGTCCTTCCTGTTTGATAGTTTTCCTTCTAACAGTCAGGACCCTCAGCTGTAGGTCTGTTGGAGATTGCTTGAGGTCCACTCCAGATCCTGTTTGCCTGGGTATCAGCAGCAGAGGCTGCAGAAGATAGAATATTTCTGAACAGCGAGTGTACCTGTCTGATTCTTGCTTTGGAAGCTTCCTCTCACGGGTGTACTCCACCCTGTGAGGTGTGGGGTGTCAGACTGCCCCTAGTGGGGGATGTCTCCCAGTTAGGCTACTCAGGGGTCAGGCACCCACTTGAGCAGGGAGTCTGTCCCTTCTCAGATCTCAACCTCCGTGTTGGGAGATCCACTGCTCTCTTCAAAGCTGTCAGACAGAGTCGTTTGCATCTCAGTTGAAAATGCAGAAATCACCGGTCTTCTGTGTCGCTCGCGCTGGGAGTTGGAAACTGGAGCTGTTCCTATTCGGCCATCTTGCTCCGTCCCCCTCTAGTCACTTTTAAAGGAAAACCCTTTAGACTAAGTGGATTTTTCAGCAGAAATCCTACGGGCCAAAAGAGAATGAGATAATATATTCAAAGGACTGAAAAAAATTGTATGTGAGCCAAGAATACTGCATCCAGCAAAATTATTATTCATAAATAAACAAGAACAAAAGTCTTTTCCAGGCAAGCAAATGTTGAGAAAATTTGCTTCCAATAGAGCTGCCTTAAGGAAAAGCATAAGGGTGTCTTAAACATGGAATTAAAATGATGACATTTGCCATCATTAAAACACATGAAAATATAAAATGTATTGGTAAAGCAATCACACAAAAAGGAAGAGAAAAGACTCAAGTAGTAACACTGCAGAAATCCACTAGACCACAATAACAAACACTAAGAGTAAAGGAAAGAAAAAAAGAATATGTACAACAACCAGAAGTGATAATACAATATGACAAGAACAAAGCCTCACATATTAATAATAACCTCGAATGTTAACAGATTAAACTCTCCACTTAAAAATTATAGAATCAGTGAATAGATTTTAAAAAAGAAAACATGATGTAACTATATGCTACTTACAGGAAAATCACCTTAGCGTTAAAGGCACATATAGACTGAAAGTGAAGGGGTAAAAAAGATATTCCATGAAAACAGAAACAAAAGTGAGCAGGAGTTGACATGTTTATATCAGATAAAATAGACTTTAAGTCAAGAACAATTATAAAAGATAAGAAAGTTCATTACATAGTAGATCAATTCAACAAGATGATATAATAATTCCAGCATACATGCACCTAACACTGAGGGTCCAAGATTCATAATGCAAATATTACCAGATCAAAAGAGAGAGATAGGCTGCAATACTATAATAGTGGGGGACTTAAACACCCCATTCTCAGTATTAGACAGATTAGCTACAGAAAAACTATTTTAAAGAGACTTTACACCAAATGGATCTAACACACAGTGCAGCCTCTGCTGCCCAGCCAGGGTGCTTTGCTACACCTGAGTGAATTCCAGAAGCCTGGGAGACAATTCAGATTTCCCAGGGCACAGGGAACCCAACCCCAAGGGTCCAGAGGAGGGAGGCATAAGCAGGTCTTGGTATCCCAGGACTTGGAAATGCTAAGCCAGGATATATGCCTGGTACATGAGCTGGGGAGGAGCCCACACTCTCAGAAAACGGAGAGAGGTGAGTCACAGAGGTTTACAGGCTGTTGGGAGAACTAGGTATGCCTTGCTTCACAAGGCTAGTCTGGTAAACGTGGGGCCTGTGTCACTCCCAGACCTCCACTGAAGGGAGCCCTGCAGCCTAAAACACCTAACAACAAGGACAAAATCATGGACACAAAACCAATGATTGGAAGTGACTTCCCCAAGGCCCAGGAGTAAGCCTATTGAGGTCTCACTACTTTTCACCCGGCACCACAGCACAGCAGAAAATAAATGCAAGCATGTGTCTGAGTAAGAGCCTATTTACCACCGTTGCTCTTAAGCACCATCTATTGAACCACATCCTAAACAACAATACGAAAAAAAAAAAACCCCACAAAACAAACAAACAAAAAAACCATTGCTAATTCTCTCTCCTGTAAGGCCAGGGGCAAAAATTCCACAATAAATACCCTGTACAGAGTATAAGTCCTCTGAAAACTTTCAGAAATGAAACCAACTGACTATATTCAATTTAAACCACAGTTAAAGGAACATTGACACTAACAGATGAGAAAAAAAAGTAGTGCAAGAACTCTACTAATTCAAAAAGCCAGAGGGTACCCTTATCTTCAAACAAGAACACTAGTCCTCTAGCAATAGTTGTTAACCAATCTGATATGACTGAAATGACAGACATGGAATTTAGAATCTGGATGGCAAGGAAACTCATTGAGATCGATGAGAAAGTGGAAATTCAATCCAAGAAAGCCAAGCAATCCAGTAAAACAACTCAAGAGCTGAAGGGCAAAATAGCCATTTTAAGAAAGACTCAAACTGATCTCATCAAGTTGAATAATTCGTACAATAATTTCATGATACTATCAGAAAGATTAACAGCAGAATAGACCAAGCTGAGGAAATAATCCCAGAAGTCAAAGATTGATTCTTAGGATGCACTCAGTGAGACAAAAATAAAGAAAAAAGAATATAAAAAATGAACAAAACTTCTGAGAAATACTGGATTATGTAAAGAGATGAAATCTACAACTCATTGGCATTCCTAAGAGAGGAGAGAGAATAAGCAACTTGGAAAATATATTTGAGGATGTAGTCCATGAAAAGTTCTCTAATTTTGCTAGAGAGATTGACATGCAAGTTCAAGTAATACGGAGAACCCCAGCTACATACTATAAAAGATGACCACCCCCAAAGCACATAGTTATTAAATTCACTAAAATTAATGCAAAAGAAAAAATCTTAAAGGCAGCTAAAAAGAAATGCCAGGTTACATACAGAGGGACCCCCATCAGGCTGGCAGCAGAGTTCTCAGCAGAAACCTTACAAGCCAGAAGAGATTGGGAGTCGATTTTCTGTGTCCTTAAAGGAAAGAAATTCTAACCAAGAATTTCATACTCCACCAAACTAAGCTTCACAACTGAAAGAGAAATATAATTCTCTCACACAAGCAAAAGCTCAGGAAACCTGAATTAACTACACAAGTCTCACAACAGGTTCTTAAGAGAGTGCTAAATATGGAATTGAAAGAACACCTGTTACCACAAATACTCACACACAGGGCCTACAGACACTAAAAAGCAATTAAATAACCAAGTTTACATTAAAATCAACTAAAAACACAATGGCAGGACTAAATCTCACATATCAATACTAATCCTGAATATAAGTGGGCTAAATATACCACTTAAAAGACACAGAATGGAAAGCTGCATAAAAGACAAGACTCAACTGTCTGCTATTTTCGACAGAACATCTCGCACATAATGACACTCGCAGGCTGAAAGAAATGAGTTGGAGAAAGCTCTACTATGCAAATGGAAAACAAAAAAGAGAAGAAGTTGCTATTCTTATATCGCACAAAAATAGACATTAAACCTTTAACAATTAAGGAGGACAAAAAAGGGCATTGCATAATGATAAAGGGTACAATATAACAAGAAGATATTATTATCCTAAATACATATGGACCCAACATTGGAGCATTCAGATTCATAAAACCAATCCTTCTTAACCTATAAAAATACTTAGACAGACACATAAATAACAGTGGGAGGCATGAACACTCCCACTGACAGCATTAGACAAATCATTAAGGCAGAAAACTAACAAAGAAACTCGGGACCTAGACTCAACATTTGGTCAAATGAACCTAGGAGATATCTACAGAACACTATACCTGTTAATTACAGAATATACATTCTTCTCACCTACACACAGAAAATATTCCAAGATCAACCATATACTAGGTCATAAAGCAAGTCTCGATAAGTTCAAAAAAATCAAAATTATACCAAGCACACTCTCAGACCACAATGCAATAAAGATAGAAACTAATATCAAGAAGATCTCTAAAAACTACACAAATACATAGAAATTAAACAAGTTACTCCTGAATGATTCTTGGGTAGAGATTGAAACTAAGACAAAAATCAAAAAAAATCTTTGAAATTAATGAAAATTGGGATACAACTTACCAAAATCATTGTATACAGCAAAAGCTGTGTTAAGATGAAAGTTTATAGCCCTAAATACCTTCATCAAGAAGTTAGAAAGATCTCAAATTAACACTTCAACTTTACACCTAAAAGAACTAGAAAGAAAAAGAACAAACCACCCCAAAGCTAGCAGAAGAAAAGAGATAGCTAAAATTAGAGAACTGAATGGAATTGAAATGCAAAAACCCATGCAACAAAAGCAATAAAACACAATAGTTGGTTATTTAAAATAATAAATTGATAACCCCTAGCTAGATTAGCAAGGGAAAAGAAAGAGAAGACTCAAATAAGCACAAAAATCAGAAATAATAAAATCAATCTTACAACTGATCCCACTGAAATACAAAAGATCCTCAGAGACTATTATGAAGAATGCTTTCCACACAAACTAGAAAATCTAAATAAAATAGATACATTCTGGAAGCACATCGTATCCCAAGATAGAATCAGGGAGAGATTAAAACCCTAAATACACCAATATCAACACCTAAAAGTGAATCAGTAATAAAGAATCTATCAACCAAAAACTGCCCTGGACCAGAGGGATTCACAGCCAAATTCTACCAGACCTACAAAGAAGAACTGATACCAATCCTACTGAAAGTATTCCGAAAGATTGAGGAGGAAGAGCTCCTCCCCAATGCATTTTATGAAGCTAACTTCCATCTATACCAAAATCTGGCAGAGACACAACAAAAAAAGAAAATTTTTGGCCAATATCTTTTGTGAACATAGACACCAAAATTATCAACAAAATATTAGCAATTCAAATCCAGCACCACATCAAAAAGTTAATATATCACAATCAAGTAGGCTTTATTCCAGGGATGCAAGGTTGGTTCAACATATGTGATTCAATAAATGTGACTCAGCACATAAACAGATTAAAAAGTAAAATTCATATGATCATCTCAATAGATGCAGAAAAAAAAGCGTTCAACAAAATCCAACATCTCTTCGTGATAAAAGCTCTCAATAAACTAGTCATTGAAGGAACATAACTCAAAATTGGAAGAGCCATCTGTGACAAACCTACAGCCAACATTATACTGAATGGACCAAAGTTTGAACCACTCCCCTTGAGAACTGGAACAAGACAAGGGGATGCCCCCTGTCAACATTCCTATTCATCATAGTAATGAAAGCCCTAGCAAGGGCAATCAGGCAAGAGAAAGAAATCAAAACATCCAAATAGGAAAAGAAGAAACTAAAGTAGCTGTCTTTACTGATGATAATGATTCTACACCTAGAAAATCCTGAAGACTCTGTCAAAAGGTTCCTAGAACTGATAAATGTCCTGTTTCAAAATACAAAACCAATGTACAAAAATCAGTAATATTCCGTATACCAATTTTATCTAGCCTGAGAGGCAAATTAAGGACACAATCCCACTTTCAATAGCTACAAACAAAATGAAATACCTAGAAATACAGCAAACAAGAAGGCGAAAGATCTCCACAAGGAGAACTAAAAAACACTGTTGAAAAAAATCAGAAATAACACAAATAATTTGAAAAACATTCCATACTCGTGAATTAGAAGTATTAATATCATAAAAATGACCATACTACACAAAGCAATCTACAGATTTAACACTCTTTCTTTCTTTTTTTTTTTTTTTTTTTTTTTGAGATGGAGTCTCACTCTGTTGCCCAGACTGGAGTGCAGTGGCTGGATCTCAGCTCACTGCAAGCTCCGCCTCCCGGGTTTATGCCATTCTCCTGCCTCAGCCTCCCGAGTAGCTGGGACTACAGGCGCCCGCCACCTCGCCTGGCTAGTTTTTTGTTTTTTGTTTTTGTTTTTTTTTTGTATTTTTTAGTAGAGATGGGGTTTCACCGTGTTATCCAGGATGGTCTCGATCTCCTGACCTCGTGATCTGCCCATCTCGGCCTCCCAAAGTGCTGGGATTACAGGCTTGAGCCACTGTGCCCGGCCAGATTTAACACTATTTCTATCAAACTACTATCATTCTTCACATAATTAGAAAGAACCGTTCTAAAATTTATATGGAACCAAAAAACAGTTTGAATAGACAAAGCAATCTTAAGCGAAAGGAACAAAGCCAAAGATATCACATTACTTGACTTCAAACTGTACTATAACGCTCAAGCAACCCAAAGAGCATGGTACTGGTACAAAAACAGTCACATACACCAATGAAACAGAATAGAAAACTCAGAGATAAAACTTCACACCTACTATCATCTGAACTTCAACAAGGCCAACAAAAACAAGCAATGGGGAAAGGACTCCCCATTATGTAAATGATGCTGGGATAACTGGCTAGCAACACGTAGAAGATTGAAGCTTGACTCCTCTCATTCAACATACACAAAAAATTAATTAAAAATAGATCAAAGATTTGAATGTAAGACCTCAAACTAAGAATCGCAGAAGACAACCTAGGAAATTATCTTCTTGGCATCAGCCCTGGCAAAGAATTATTGGCTAACTCAGCAAAAACAATTGCAGCAAAACCAAAAATTGACGAGTGAGACCTAATTAAACTAAAAAGCTTCTGCACAGCAAAAGCGACTATCGATAGAGTAAACAGACAATTTACAGAATGGGAAAAGACATTCACAAACTATGCATCTGACAAAGGCCTAATATCCAGAATCTAAAGGAAACTTATACAAACCTACAAGCAAAAAGCAAATAACCACATTAAAAAATGGGCAAAGGACATGAACAGACACTTCTCAAAAGACATACAAGCAGCCAACAAACATTAACAACTGCTGGCTGAAATACTACCTATCAAGTACTATGCTTACTTCCGGGGTGACAGGATCCATACCCCCAAACCTCAGCATCATAAAATATTTCCATGTAAAAAACCTGCACATGTACCCCTTTTTTCTAAAATAAAAGTTGACATTTTATAGAAATAAATTTATAAATATTTGTATATATACTACAAGGCTATAGTATACAAAACAGTATGATTTGGGTATAAAAATAGACACATAGATCAATGTAAAAGAACAGAGAACTCAGAAATAAAGACAGTAACTTACAACCAACCAATCTTTGACAAAGCTGATAAGAACTTACATTGGGGAAAGAAAATATTCAATATGTGGTGTTGAGGAAATTGTATATCCATATGCAGAAGAATGACATTAAACACCATCTCTCACCACATACTAAAATCAATTCAAAGTGGATTAGACTTACATATAAGACCTGAAACCATAGCAGTGACAGAAGAAAACCTAGGGAAAATTCTCCTGGATGCTGGTATAGGCAAATAATTTATGACTAATACCCCAAAAGCATAGGCAACAAAAAGAGAAATAGACAAATGGGAGTTAAAAAAATAAAATAGCTTCCACACAGGAAAATAATCAACAAAGTGAAGAGACAACTTGTTGAATGGGAGAAAATATTTGCCCACTATGTATCCAAGAGGATATATCAAAAATATACAAGGAAGTTAAACACCACAACAGGAAATAAAAAAAGCAAATAACCCCATTAAAAAGTGGGCAAAGGACAGAATATGAACAGGTAGTTCTCTAAAGACATACAAATGAGCAACAGAAATATGAAAAATGCTTAACATGAATAATCATCTGAGAAATGCAAATAAAAAGCACAACATGATATCATCTTAACCAAGTCAGAATGGCTGTTATTAAAAAGATAAAAAATTATTGATGTTGCCAAGAATGCATGGAAAAGGGAATTATTATACACTGTTTAGGAAAATGTAAACTACTACTGCCACAATAAAAAAGTATAATGATTTCAAAAAAACAAAAAAACCTAAAGATACAGCAATCATTTGATCTAGGATTCCCACTACCAGCTATCTACCCAAAGGAAAAGGAAAATAAATCATTATATCAAAGAGAGACCTGCACTTACATGTTTATTGCAGTACTATTCACAATCACAAAATTACAGAATCCACATAAATGTCCAATGGAATCAATGGATTCAATGGAATCAATAAAAAATAACGAAAGTATGTCATTTGCAGTACATGGGTGGAATTAGAGAACATTATCTTTTTTCTTTTTTGAGACAGATTCTTGCTCTGTCATCCAGGCTGGAGTTCAGTGGTGCGATCACAACTCACTGCAACCTCAACCTCCTAAGCTCAATTGATCCTCCCACCTCAGCCTCTTGAGTACCTGGGACTACAGGCACATGATATCACATCTGGCTAATTTTTGCATTTCTTTTGTAGAGATGAGGTTTTGCCATGTTGCCCAGGTTGATCACAAACTCTTGGGCTCAAGTGATCTGCCCACTTTGGCCTCTCAAATAGCTGTGATTTATAGGTGTGAGCCATTGTGCCCAGCTGAAATAATTACCTTAAGTGAAATAACCAAGGCACAAGAAGACAAATATTGCATGTCCTCTCTTATACATGTGAGCTAAAAACTTGGATCTCATGAAGGTAGAGTGCAGCAAAACATAAAAGAGGTGGGAAGGGTGAGTGGGTATGAGAGGGGAAGGTGAAGAGAAATGGATTAAAAGGTATAAGCATATATTAAGATAGAAAGAATAAATTCAATGTTTGAAAGCGGAGAAGGACAATTAATAAAAATTTATTGTACTTGGGTAATGGTTACCCTAAATACCTGACTTGATCACTATGCATTATATATGTAACAACATTTCACATGGTCCTCATAAATGTGTACAAATCAAAATAAGTACATAAATAAATACATGTGTAAGAGAGAAAATCATAAGAAATAAATGTAAATATTTGTGCTTGCAAGTATTAAAACTCTACTAAATTGCAGATGTTCAGATAGAAAACATAATAAGAATTCAAGTCTCTCACAGCTATCTAGCACAGTACATTGCAATAGAATATAATAATGATACAACAAGGTCTTGGGAAGTACTTATAGCCTGTTCCATGTTTTGACTTTGGCAATGGGAGTCACCCGCCATGCAGCTGTTGACTGGCTCTCCTTTTGTTTAGTTTTAATAGCACTCCTTAATTTCACCTTTTTTTAAAGAAATTCTTCTTGATATATTAACTCTTTAATCTGAATTTCTAAAATTTTGTCTTTTACTACTTTTAGTCCTTAGTTTCTAGCATTTATTAATTGTTTGAGTTTTTTTCTTCTCCTTCCTTGATTTGGACTCACTGAGATCAGGGCTATATCTTATACCTTCTCTTAATCCTCGACAATTGTGAGCAACAATTTTGAAATGACAAAATTAAATGATTTGATTCCTTATTAATAGACTTGCAAAGTTTGTGACAAAGTTGCCATTTTGGATGTAAAGGAAAAAAAGATAAATGAGAACATCCTTTTTCTGCATTATCTGCTCTAATAACACTTTGAAAGGTAATTACTGAGTCTTTTTTAGGTCTGGGGCACAATTAAGTCAGGACCTTTTGATATAATCATGTTTCTTATCTCATAAGATGTCACACAGTGTGAAAATCCAAAATAGACTTGGTTTCATGCATGAGTCAAAATTTGAGATATATTTTGCAGGCCTCTGGTACATCTAAAATATATATTTAGTACACAAGTAACCTTGGAAACTGGATTAAAGATCATGTGTTAGTAAAACAAGATTAACCTATTTTCACTTTATCAGATGTTTTGTAAGCTATCCAATAGTTATTTTTAATTTAATGTAGCTATTAGACAATTGAATGTGTCACAGAAATCCTACAAACTTGCAAGTTTGTTCCAAATCTTACCAAGCAGAGCTTGATAAATAGAAAGAGACTGGGAAGCTGGCTAATAAAAATCCCCATACTTTAAAATGAGGAGCAGACAAGAAAGCCAAGCAGCAACGGCAATAACTATGTGAAATAATTTTTCTGGTGCTGCTTTAGATAGTGTAGTTCACTATTAAAATAAAAGTATTTTTCTGGAGACTAGTTCAAGAAAAAAAGAAACTTGTGCTAAGGGGAACATTTAGTATTAGGATGAATGGTGTGCCTTATGTTAGCAATTTATATCTTCAGGTCTTCTAAAAGAAATAAAACAGTCCAAACTATGATGTTCTGAAAGGTAGAAGAGTAGTTCAGTGGTAGTTCAAGCTCTTTTGACATCACTGGAGACATTCCAGAATCTGAAAGTAAAATTGTTGGCTTAGAAGGGAAGTGATCTGGAGGTAGTAATGAATGGTAATGAATTATAAAATATAAGAAATTCTTCTGTATGTAGAGTTTAATCTTCATGTATGTTTTGGATCTGGTGCTAATTTTCATGTACTAAAAACACAAAACAGTACATATGATAATATACAAGTCACTAGAAAGTAATGGAGAGAGAATTTCTAGAAACTACATTTAGACTTACAGAGTTCTTAATTATAGTAGTCATCAAGAGGTTTTTGTTGTTGTTGTTGTCTTGGTATTTTTGTTGTTGTTAGAGACAGGACCTGACTCCCATTGCCCAGGGCGGAGTGCAGTGGCGTGATCACAGCTCACTGCAGTCTTGACTTCCTGGGCTCAGGTGACTTCCTCACCTTAGCCTCCCAGTACCTGGAACTACAGGGGTGCACCATGATGCCTGGCTAAGTTTTTCAGTTTTTAATAGAGATGAGGTTTCTCCGTGTTTCCCAGGCTGATCTGGAACTCCTGCGCTGAAGTAATCAACCCGTCTCGGCCTCCCAAAGTGCTGGGATTACAGGTGTGAGCCACTGCTCCCAGCCTAAAGGGATTTGTTTAATGAAATTAACATGTACCTTAATATATACATAATATATAGATGGATTCAGTATATTGTAAATCATATTAAAAATAATTTAAAAGTTAATTTTAGTATATAAACTAAATAAACTAATAAACTAAAAGTTAATTTTTATAGTATATCTTTTTTCTCACAGGTTTTATAATACGCAGGCAGTTTCCAAAACAGAATTGAGGAGTTTGGGTTGTACTGAGTTAAAACTGGGAGAGATGATCTATAAGCTATCTATTATTTTGCAATGGAAAATTATGTCTGATACTCATAAATAATCTATTTTGGATTCTCTTTACAGTCTTTCCCTGTCTCCACGTTTCTTGTAATTTGAAACATTGAAAGCTGACAGTAAAAATTGAAGGAGGTTTGCTAATGTCAGTATGTGGCAACAACAAGCAGATTATGGACCCGGTTAGTAATTCTGGAAGTAGAGTTTTGAATGCTCTTCAAGTTTGATCAGCCAGCAGTTAGTGGGAGATGCCATAAATTGGTCATAGAAAACAGCTGAGAATAGGAAACAGAAAGATCAGGACCTGGGATATCAGCCAAGCTAGCCATAGATAAAAAACGTGAAGCTGATCTTATTGATTTGGCTGAACAGCATTGCTCGCCCCAAACATATTGGAATATCCATCATTTATCTTTTAACAAACATGTATTTGTGCTTTTTCTTGCATCTCAGCTTAAATCATAAAAAGAGAATGGTAACATATAAACCCAGGGCTGATGTGTAATGGTATTTATTTAGTGAGCATGGATGTGAAGAATATTTTCCTGGGTCTGCAGTATCCGAGGTTTAACTAGAAAGCAAGGGGGCTCTTGGGAGCAATGAATGAGCCTGACATTCATACTAGGAAATTTAAATTCCCATCTGGTCAAAGGGCAGATATTTTAAAGCTCTCTTGCATATGGTTTTCTGCTGGCCACTTGAGTAAAGATTTACTTAGAGACTGAGGTGGTAATAAGTTTGGATGAAAAACATCAGGGGATCCAGCTGTGCAAAGGTAAGAAGAAGGAACTGACGATAATTTTGCCTCTGTTATCAACCTCAATAAATCACATAGGATATAAGTGTTTGTTATTTTTAGATCGATAACTAGGGACAACCAGAAATAATAAGGAGGTAGCAATAGAATGGAGTTCCTGAAATAGAGGGTAGAAGATTTTTTTTAAAAAAATTAGGTATATGTGCTAATGTGGCCCTATTTAAAATGCAGTGCTACTGGGGAAAAAAATCAGTAGGACTTACACAAATTCAGACTCTCAAGAGAGTCTGGACTCAAGGAAAAAGAAATACCTAACTTCATCTAGGTAAGTAAAGGAGTTTTACTAGGGATAACATTTGAAGTGCTAAATAGTTGAGAAATGGGAAGAGACTCTCAAACAGAAAAATAGCAAGTGAAAAGAAAAATATGTAGAGACATAAGAGAGCATGGCCAATTCTGAAACTGGAAGATTCAAAACACGTTAGAGTTTGGAAGCATAGGTATGATGTTCATGGAAAGAAAATGTAATGGAAAAGATTGGATCATGGAGAACTTTGCATGTCGTGGTAAAGCACATAGAACTAATTTTGTAAATAAGGGTTATATATAGGATTGTTTAGTAGATACATGATCTCATTATATTTGCATTTGGTAACAAGGGTGATGCTAACCCTGGAACCCAATTAGGGAGTAATTATAAAAATTCAGGTGGGAAATAAGGATTTGAGCTAAGATATTAATAGTTAAGATTAATCTTAGTGACTACTTAATGAGTAAATATAAAATAAATGATGATGACAAACTAAGGCAATTATCATAAAAATTTAAAGGAAGAAGACAATGAATTAGACAAGGTGATCCATTGGGTAGGGCTGAGGAAGGTGTCTAATATTCATCTACTTTAATGGCTTGGGTAAATGTTAATGCAAATATCCAGATTTTTAGGTACAAAAAGGTATTTAATTTGTTTTCTTTTAATATATGAGTTTGGATTTTTAAAATAGGTCTTATTTGGAAAAACATACTTGAGGTTCAATAACATATAACTGAGTAAAAGGTTTAAAAAGACATTTTTGAAATTTTTCATATTTTATTTTTTAGGTTATAAGTGTAAACTCTTTATATTGTGTGTATGTGTTGTAATTAGTGCTTATCTAAGATTTAATTTTTTGAGTGTTGGAGAAAGAATCACGTATAAAAAGAGGTTTATTTATAAGGTTGGTATTCCCTCCGGAATGAAAGAGAAGACATGTTTTCCATTTCTTCAAGGACTTGCTATTACTAGGGATAATGGTAATTGTGAAATCTCCAAGGGAGAGATGAGAGTCTGAAAATCAAGTACATTACTTTCAATTTGCATTATTCCCATGTGGGGATCCCTACAGTGCCTGATGCAGAGGAGTATGGTAAGAACTTGCAGCTGCCTTTAGGAATCTACCAGCAGGAAGCCCTCAGCAGCTATTTATAGGCAACTGTCTGCAATGCTTTAAACCTCTACCACCTCCTCAGGAAAGCATTCCCAAAAACTCAAGAGAAGTTGGACTTCCCCCAACCTACCGCAGCACTCCTTATATTCTCCTGTCAGTAATTATCTCAATGGAATCCGGTTTTCTGATTGTAGGTCTAGTCTCTGTCCTCTGTCTGGCTCAGAGCTCTTTTTGTTGGGGACATTCTGTTAGTGCCTTCACCATTTCTAGCTTCCAGCAGAGTGTCTAGCAAATATATTACGTTCTTCTTAAAATCGTGTTTGATTGGTGAATGGAGAGTGAAACTGCATGAAAGAATAGCCAGAATCCCATCTAATTTTGAGGAGAGAAATAACATTTCTCAGAGGGTCAGACTGGCTTCTATTTCCAGCATTGACAGAAGCACCTTAACCCTCTTCAAACTTCACTTTTCTCACCTATTAAAGGTAAAATAACCTGCTTTTCTAAAAAAACAAACAAAATAAAACAAACAAACAAAAAAACACTTACTTTGATGTTTAATTAAACCCATGTATGCAGCACATGTGGTTGTGAAAGTTGTTATAATCAAAGTGGAGCCACTTGTGTCAATCCCTGATAAGGAGAGCCAAGGAAAGTTATCATGGGAGGGTTTTCATGCATGTATGCCTGATAAGAAATATCACAAAAGACTACGCAAAAAACACAATCTTGCACAAAGGCCACTGCAACGTTACACAGAAAATACTTCTGCCAGGATGCCTGTCTAGCAAATGACTGTCCTATCTTGGACTAATGCCACCCTTGCTATTGATTCTGGTAGCCAAGGATAATTGATTCAAAACAACTTATGTAATCTTCCTCATGTTGCCTTTAAAGGTTTCAAATTGCCTCAACCTCTTTGAACACACACATAAAATTTACTACAGCACATGTATTCCCATTGCAATGCTACTCCCAAATAAATATCATTTTAGGACAGTCTCCTGTCTGTTATTCAGTTTGATATGGGAAATAGTAACAATGCAGCAAAATCTAATTCCTTTTTGTTTTCCAATTCTGCTCTTCTCCAGAATCTCAACTTCAGTTTCACACATGAGTTCATAGTGCCACAAATACATGTGTTTCTAGGGATGGTACGTGGGAGAATATGGTACTTGGAAATTTGTTTTTATACCTTTTAATACTTTCTCCTTTGTTCTTGTTGACATATGCAGAATCTCTAACCAGAATGAAAATAATAAAAATAAGCTGTAATGAACTCTAACATGATGACTTCTATAAATGACTCATGTGAGAATGAATCTGACACTATATATAAATTGATAAATTGTAAGATATAAAAATGAGAAATTCATTAAATGCAATATTTATACGTTAACTATGGCATGCTCTAAAACCTTCCAAGGCTTTAACATTATTACACTGTTACATGAATCTTTGTTAAATGCCTACCAGAAACCCACATTATCACTTTATATTTTTTGTTTGCCTTGATTTCTTAAATGACAATTAGTTAAAATCTAATGTATTAAAGGAGTGACACGAACATGCAGCCTTAGAATATTCCCTTATTACCAAGCAGCCTCTGAAGGCCAATTACTTGGTTCTTATGTTAGCCTTCTACTTCCTCACTGTGAATCCTTGGGCACATAACCTAGCTTCAGTTTTCCCAGGCATTTAATATGTAACATAATTCTTTATAGAGTCTGTGTTACAAGTAACAAAGATAATACATGTAAAGAGGGCCTCGCACATAGAAAATGCCTAATAATTAATATACTTCTATCATCTCAAATATAATATTGAATTCTACATATACTTATTGCCTTGTTTTTTAATAAGTTTATGTATTCTTAATGTGTCTTCATGTTAATATTGTTCTACAATATAATTCTAAGTTCTGCATGTTATATAACACTATGCACCATAATTTAACCAATATCCTGCTATTGGGCATTTCATTTTTTCCATTTTATCAGTCATATCTATATAAAGTACTTTCAGGAACATCTTCTTACAGACATTTTTGCACACATCCCTCATAATTTGCTTAGAATAAATGTTTAGAATATGAGATAGTAGGGAAATAATATTGTAGGTTATAATAGAAGGTAGTAGGGAAATAAAATAAATAAATATTGTCAGGATATTTACTGTCTCAACAGGAGTTTCTCTTTCCTTATGTTTTTCAGTAAAGCACCAGATACCCTTGGGCATACGCTGCTACTATTTTGAATGAGATTAAATCACACTCATTTTTGTTTGATTATTGCTGCATATTGAACATCTATTGCTTTCATGTTTTATCCAGACACCTTATTGACCTCTGTTATTGTTATTGTTACAAAATGCAATCATTGGTTGTTCATTTCTGACAATGTGACAAGCATAACCTGAATATCCTTCAGACATAAATACTTAGAAATGCTGTATGAGACTTTTTTAAGTTAATGCGTGTGAGAACAACTTGCAAAGAACAAAGAAAAATTCTCAGGTACCAGAAATAAAGAACTTAAAATGACTGCAACGGCATTAGAATGGAGTCTGAGGGGATTCTTGATCCTGGTAATTTAGGCCTGAGTTTTAATACCCATGCGGGTATAATAATAATAATAATAATAATACCTTCAAACTGAGTGGATTGTGGAGTTGGAATTAAGGCCCTCATATTTGTTTGGGACTATCAGAAAGCCTGCATACACCTTATTTGAACAAATGATAATGAAAATTTTTACTTACCTACACTCGGAGACTGTGTTATTGTGGAGAAAATATTTTGGTGTCTGCATGGTTAAGGCCTTCTGAACACAGAAACTTCAAACATGGTTAAAGGGCAGACCTTGGAATTTAAAACATGATTTCCATCTCTCTGGAGGAGAGAGTTTTCTCCCCAGAGGGGAGAACATACCTTGAGCGATCATTTAAATTCCAAAGGATTTACTTACAATAGACAGGAGAGGGTTAGTTTCTTTTTCCCCCTTTCTTTCTTTTTTTTTTTTTTTTGATTTTTTTTTTATTATACTTTAAGTTCTAGGGTCGCATAAATCTTTCTCCTTTTACCCCTTTCTTAGAGGGTACGAAGAAGTTCTATGCCATCTGTCTTATATAAATTCCCAAATTTATATTTCAAGATTCCTCAACCCTACTGCATAACTCAAGAAAAAGGAAAAATTGAAACTGATGCAGTTATTTCTGTAATAAAGATAATCTGTCTTGATTAAGAAAGTTTGTTCAATCTCAGATACAAATATAAATATTAAAAAATTATCAGGGATGACAAAAATGTTGTATATCTTTGCTTGAGCTGTTGATGTAGAAAAGTCTTCCCTGAGAATTTAAAACCTCTAGCATATAACTTACCTAAATTTGGTGTTCCAGTTCACGCGACCTGAGTGGACCTGTAACTTTTAATCTGAGAAATTGATATAGATAGTGATATTAAACCAAACCAATCATGTAAGCATTGATTTGCAGAAAGAAATAAAAATCACTCTAGAAAGATCATCCTGAGGCACACAGAATTCTAAAACAAAGAAATAAAAGCCCTATAAATGTGAATTTATCATCAGAATTTACACAGTACACAAGAAAGGAAGAAACTGGTATAGTAAGCAAATCTTAAACAGCAATAATTGAAAGGATCAATATCAGGTAATGAAAAATAATCTGAAACATAATAAAAATATCTTTTTACAGTGGTTAAGAAACTAAGTTTCAGAGTCATGTTTTTTTTAATAAAAGAATGGTTAGATTTTAAAAAGAGCTAAACAATATCTACATATTCTAAAGATTATAAAGAAATCTAAAAAGCCAGTAGATGAATTCTGTAGTAGATTGGACATTTACATGGCCAGAACTCATCAAATCCAAGTTAGATATGAAGAAATTGTAAAGAATGAAGCAGTAAAAATGCTACAAAATACAGGACAAAGTGAAAAGATGCTACCTGCGAATAATAGGATTTAGAGAAATGGATAAAGAAATTGGGGAAAAGAAGCAATAGAATTTGTACTTGCTGAGAATCTTCCTAAATTGGTGAAAAGTTTTTAAAAAATCTTAAGCAAAATAATTAAAAATAAATCTAACTTAGATACATAACAATGAACCTGAAGGACCAAGCCCAATCTTAAAAGCAACCAGAGAATTACCTACAAACCATAAAAACTTGTTGGATATAAATCTACATATAGTGAAAGAAATCCTGATGCTGGGAGGAGGAAAACAGTCAATGAAAGGGATACCGAGACCTTCATGGGGTGATGGAAATTCCTATAACTTGATTATAAGACCCCATTAAACAGTAAGTATAGAATTTACATTAATAAATTGACTACCAATAACAACATGAACGAATCTCAAAGTGTAATGTATAAATTACTCTACCTAAGAAAACAGCAAATCTAGTTAAGTTATAAAAAATGCAAACCATATTATCTATTGTTGATAAGATACACTTGTATGTTGGAAAATACAAAAACCATGAATAAGAAATGCTCAAATCAATTTCAAGATATTAATACTAACTTGGAAGTAGGGGAAGGAAAAGTGTCCACATAATTTAGGGGTGGAGCTTTAGTTTTACCTGTAATTTGTCATTCATATTTTTATAGATAAGTAATAAGATGAATACATGGCAAATTTTATAACTATTACATTTTGGTAGTCAATATAATGGAGTTGTATTATCATCTACATATTTTGAATATTTTGTAATTAAAATGTAAAAAAGAAAATAATATTATCTGCAAATAGTGATACTTTTGACTCCTTTGGAATATTCAGAGTTTGTAATTACTGTCTCAATGCAAACTCAGTGCAAAACAGTCCTACAATCCTAAATAAAGTTGCATTATTCATGTATTTTTTTCTAGTTTTAATGAGAATGCTTCTGGTGTTTCCTAGTCAACATGATAGCTCAGCACATTTCTGGCTATTATAATTATTACATATACATTTATTTTATTTTAGTATTAAGAAAAATTATCCTTATAGTATACTAGTCAATGAGATTTGTTAAAGTTTTTTTTTAGCAATAAATACTGAATCACATCAATTGCTCTTCTGGCATGTAAAAGTTATAAACAATATAGTGCAGTTTCTAGATCAGAGGCAGACTTCCTTCACTGAGCTTCATTCAGCTTCACCACATGACTGAGCAATTTACTTGCTCTATGTCTCAGTTTGCTTACATACTTTTTCTACCCACTTCACAGATAGATGTGGGAATTAACTAGATTAAACACCTAATACAGTGCCTGACAAATAGTAAGCAATTAATAAAATGCTAGCTATTGTTACTTTACATGTATTTTTTCTTCCCTTATTGATGATGAAGAGTCATTTAGATAATGTTTATTGAGCAATTGATATAAAATACATACTGTTATAGTCACTGGGAATGAAAGAATATACAAATGCAAAGTCTCTCTTCTCTTGTATAGTATAATTTACATAATAAACTCTTTTGGTGTATTTCTTATTATTAGACTCTTTTCCCACTCCCAGAATGAATCTCACTAGCTTATATGTAGGCTTTTTTGGCTAACATCGTTAGGATTTTTGACTCTGTATGCAAAACCAACATTATCTGTAAATTTCCTTTGTGTGTCTGTGTTTTCTCAGGTTATACAAGTTTTGTAAAACGATTTTAGAGACTCTTAAGATTTTTTAAATCCCTAAGCAGGTAAAAATAGAACATAAATGAATTTTCCTAAAACCTAGTATTAAAACTATTTGCATGAGATTACTCTTTTCTGCATAGTTCTTTGACAACTCTTTCAGTTTCTTGAATTATTATTCAGCTATTACTATTGTACTTAAATTATTCTAACTGTTCCTGAACAATATTTTAAAATTTTTCGTTCCTTCAAAATAGTATAGTTTTTTATGGTTTTCAAATTAGCACATTAGAATTATGTTTTAAAAATCACATCCCTATCAGTGTTAATATATTCTTCTCTCATACATAATATTTTAAAATTTTCTCTTCCTTCTTGGTGGTGAGTGAACTTATCTGAGTTTGTCTATTTTATTATTTTTTAAGCAAAACTAGGTCTTCCCTTTATCAATTCTCCTTTTTCCATTGAATAAACGACATGCTAATTTTATCTATATCATCATTAATTACGTCCTCCAAAATTTATTCCATTTAGCATATTATACTTACTTCTTATTATGTTTTCTTGTTTAAATTTTAAAAAGTCTATCAGTTGACACTACACCTTTGCCAATGTCACGTTAGTTTTAATAAATGTTATTATTATTAATAATAGTTGGCAATTACCTTGAAATGGCAATTTGCAATTTTGATTAATTATATGCCATAAAAAGACATATTTTACTAACTTCAAAATGATTAGAATCTCTTTCTCAGTTATTATTGATTAAAAAAATCTACCCATTTCTGCGTAAATCCATTGCCTAGAAGATAATATATACTCAATAAATAATTTTTGCAGGTAAATTATACCTCTACTAATCGAAGTTGAAGAATATGGTTGATAGAATTTTTAAATTGTGAATGTACTGTAACTTTTCTGGTGCCTAAAACATTATCAAAGCTTATTTTTATTCCAAGGATATATGTAAACCAAAAACATATTCATTAAAGTACAAAAGTTTGATGTAAATAGGTTTATATATGCTATAGTGTATCTACAGGCATATGTGTTTATTAGATATAAATACAATCAAATGTTTTTATTTTCTTGAACAACGTTTTCATTGAACAATCATCTATGTTTCTATATAGCTATCATCAATGTGTGTGTGTGTGTGTGTGTGTATGTTTGCCTGCTTAGGTAGTCAAAGCCTTAAACACTCATGTGACACACTGATGTCATGGTGTGTCAAATGGTCTTTCATATTGAAGCAATTTTTTATTTATTTCAATTGACTTTTGAGGGTATACATATATTCAAGATATTTATAACTTTATTGTTAATTTTATATTTTATAAATAGAACTATATGAAATATTTGTTTACATATGTTTAATATGTATGAGGAATATGTATTTATAAATATATGACATGACTATAAAGATCCTTTTAGTTTAGTTATAGATTCTTTATTTTGAAGTATTATATTAGGCCCTTCTTGTATTGTTATAAAGAAATATCAGAGACTGAGTACTTTCTAAAGAAAAGAGGTTTAATTGACTCACAGTTCTTCAGGCTGTACCAACACGGCACTGCCATCACTGTGCTACTCTGGAGTAGCACTACATCACTCTGGAGGCCTCAGAAAGCTTTTACTCATGGTGTTAAGGTGAAGTGGGAGTAGGTATAGCACATGTGGAAAGCAGGGGCCAGAGAGGGGGTGCAAGGAGTAGGTGCCACACTTTTTTTTTTTTTTTTTTTTGAGAGGGAGTCTGGCTCTGTCGTCCAGGCTGGAGTGCAGTGGGGCAATCTCCGCTCACTGCAAGCTCCACCTCCCGGGTTTACGCCATTCTCCTGCCTCAGCCTCCCCAGTAGCTGGGACTACAGGCGCCCGCCACCTCGCCCGGCTAATTTTTTGTATTTTTAGTAGAGACGGGGTTTCACCGTGTTAGCCAGGATGGTCTCGATTTCCTGACCTCGTGATCCACCCGCTTCGGCCTCCCAAAGTGCGGGGATTACGGCGTGAGCCACCGCGCACGGCCACACTTTTAAATGAACAGATCTCCAGAGAACTCAAAGACAGCAACAAGCCATGAGGGAACAGGCCTCATGTCCCAAACACTTCCCATCAGGCCCCAAGCCACTTCCAGCATTGATAATTACAATTCAACATAAAGTTTGGGCAAATACCCAAACTATAGCAAGTATATTTTGTCTAATATTATCATTATTCTTTCCATATTTCCTGTTAATTTCCTTTTTTCCTATTAATTTATATTAATTTCCATATTTCCTATTAATTTCCCATTAACTTTTTATTAATTTGCTTATATATGTAATGTGTCTTCAAATTTACTTTTTAGAACATTTCTCTACATTATTCTTTCTGTGTGTGATTCTTGCTTTTTTTTTTTTTTTGCAAATGTCTGGTTTTTTATCTTTATGAATTTTTATTTTGCAATTTTTTTTTCTATTGAGCTAGAATCTTTCTGAGGAGGGTAGAAAATGTAGTAAATCTATAATTTTTCTCAACAATACTGAATTCCAAATCTACTAAAATGACCTGTGATTTCAGATCCAGTTTATTAATGAACTGTTTCATACAGCTTGATATATTTCTCTTTCAAGAATTTCTTAGTATAATTTATTATTTAGGCCGGGTGTGGTAGCTCACGCCTGTAATCTCAGCACTTCGGGAGGCCAAGGTGGGCAAATCACTTGAAGTTACGAGTTCGTGACCAGCCTGAGAAACATGGCAAAACGCCATCTTTAACAAAAATACAAAAATTAGCTGGACGTGGTGGCACATGCCTGTAATCCCAACTGCTCAAGAGGCTGTGACCCGAGAATCACTTGAGCCTAGGACATGGAGGTTGCAATGAGCAAGATCGTACCACTGCACTCCAGCCTGGGTGATAGAGTGAGACTCTGTCTCAGAAATAAATAAATAAATAAATATGTATATATATATATAATTAAGTAAAAAGTCAACATTAATTCTTTAAATGTAAACCTTAATTGTATTATTTTCATCGGTATTAGTTTTTAATTTTATGTGTCTTCCTTATGTTTGGTTTGTGTTTGATTCTTTTAATTTGCTTGATTGGTTGGACTATTTATTTAAGAATTTACTTTCCAGAAAAGGTAGTATGTTTTGTGGTTTATTTTTTGTTTCAACTAATAGCCCATAATATCTTTCTATAAAATTTATGTATTAACTATAATTTGACTGAGTGTAAATTTATGCCAAGCTATGAAAATATTGAAAATGTTATCTTTCAATATTTAGTATTTGGGAAAGAGAGGCAGAATCACATGTGTAATTTTTATATTTGTAAGCTATATTTTTTTAATCTGAGTAAATATAAATATTTTTCTCTCTATTTTGAAAATTAAAAAAATAAAATCACATTTTATTTGGTCAATGTGTCTTTATTTAATTTTATCTGGTACTTCAAATGCTCTTTTAAGTTGAAGACACTGATCTTTCCAAGAAAATGTCTTCTAAAATATTTATTTGAATATTTTATCTTTCCTCCTTATATTTGCTGGTCTCTACTTTGATAAATTTCTATATTTTACAAATAATATGTCTAATTATTTGTTGCTATGTTGTTTGGTTTAAAAAGTTTATATTATCAATTGTAATTTTTGTAATATAATTTATCAAGTAAGAGATAAAGTTTTAAAAATCATTTTCAGCAAGAATGTTTTAATTAAATATTTTCCCTAAAATTATAAGTAGTTTATTCTTTGATTTAATTTTTAATCCTGATTTCTACCTTGTACGTGAGGAACTTGGATAAGTTACTCTGTCCTTCTAGTATGATGATGTCCTCACCTGATAAACTAGCATAATACTTGTATTTACTTTATTAAGCTATTACATAAATATAATATTTATGACAGTCTCAGAAATGTGTAATAAATGGCAAGAGAATACCATTTGATTAATACTAGTAAGTTTTATTGCTTCAAAGCATTACAACTTTTGAACTCATTTTCAGGTACTTCCATGTACTTTAACATTTTGGACAAGTTACGTAAACTCTTTTACCTCAGTTTATTCATCAGTAAAATCAAAACAACTGAAATATACCATTGGGTGATACTTTAAGTAGAAGAAAGTAGTATACACTATACATAACCCATTTAACACAACCAGCATAGCATAATTACTTAAAAAAAAAAAAAATCATTCTTCTTAGAACCCCTAACACATTGCCTGGAACACATTGGCGAATCAAACACTGGCTAAATTAATGAATGAACTGTTTCTACGTGATTGGATATTTATGTTATTTTCAATTTAACAGTGATACAAAATTTCTGTGATTATCCCTCTACATAGTCATACAAATACCAATATGAATAACTTATTGTTAATTCTAGATGTGAAATTAGTATACAAAATATTGCAATGCATATGTATCTTAATCATCTCCAAAATATTATTCCAATTTGCATTCTAATTTGCATACCATGGCAGTTCTGAAATCATTGAAGAGGATAACTTTTAAAAGTTTGCTATTATACAATTTGAGAATAATGGTATCTTTTAACAATTCATTTTTTCTGTTAAGCTCAAACTTTTTTTTCAAAATGCCTATTAGCCATCTATATTTCTTTTGTGATTCAATATTACAGGCCTTGCCTCACTTTTATATTGAGATATTCCATTTTAAATTTTAATTAGCAAATTCTTTTTACAAAGGAAGAATATTAATTCTCTATCTTTCATAAAACTGTAAACTGTTTCCTATTCTATTATTTTATTCTTTTGCCATTTGATGTGACTTGGCTGTGTTCCCACCCAAATCTCAACTTGAATTCTATCTCCCAGAATTCCTATGTGTTGTGGGAGGGACCCAGGGGAAGGTAATTGAATCATGGGGGCCGGCCAGTCTTTCCTGTGCTATTCTCGTGATAGTAAATAAGTCTCACGAGATCTGATGAGTTTATCAGGGGTTTCTGCTATTGCTTCTTCCTCATTTTCTCTTGCTGCCATCATATAAGAATAACCATTTGTCTGCCGCCTTGATTCTGAGGCCCCCCCAGCCATGGGAACTTTAAGTCCAATAAGACCTCTTTTTCCTCCCAATCTTGGGTATGTCTTTATCAGCAGTGTGAAAATGAACTAATACAGTAAATTGATACCAGTAGAGAGGGGAGATGCTGAAAAGATACCTGAAAATGTGGGAGTAACTTTGGAACTGGGTAACAGGCAGAGACTGGAACAGTTTGGAAGTCTCAAAAGACAGGAAAATGTGGGAAAGTTTGCAACTTCCTAGAGACTTGTTGAATGACTTTGACAAAAATGCTGATGGTGATATCAACAATAAGGTCCAGCCTAAGGTGGTCTCAGATGGAGATGAGGAACTTAGGAACTGGGGCAAAGGTGACTCTTGTTATATTTTAGCAAAAAGACGGGTGGCATTTTGCTCCTGCCCTAGAGATTTGTGAGACTTTGAACTTGAGACAGATGATTTAGTGTATCTGGCAGAAGAAATTTCTAAGCAGCAAAGCATTCTAAAGGTGACTTGGTTGCTGTTAAAAGCATTCCATTTTAAAAGGGAAACAGAGCATAAAAGTTCAGAAAATTTGCATCATGACAATGCAGTAGAAAAGAAGAACCGATTTTTTGAGGAGAAATTCAAGCAGACTGCAGAAATTTGCATAAGTAGCAAGGAGCCTAGTGTTAATCCCCAAGACCCTGGGGAAAATGTCTCAGGACCTTCTCAGAGACTTTCACAGCAGTCCTTCCCATCACAGGCCTGGAAGCCCAGAAGGAAAAAGTGGTTTCATGGGCTGACCCCAGGGTTCTGTGCTGTGTGCAGCCTAGGGACTTGGTTCTCTGTGTCCCAGCTGCTCCAGCCATGGCTGAAAGGGGACAACGTAGAGTCTGAGCTGTGGCTTCAGAGGGAGGAAGCCCCAAGCCTTGGGAGCATCCACATGCTGTTGAGCCCGCAGGTGCACAGAAGTCAAGAATTGAGGCTTGGGAACCTCCGCCTAGATTTCAGAAGATGTATAGAAACGCCTGGATACCCAGGCAAAAGTTTGCTGCAGGGGCAGTGCCCTCATGGAGAACCTCTGCCAGGGCAGTGTTGAAGCACTGCCTAGTGGAAATGTGAGAAGAGGGTCACCGTCCTCTCTCCTCCAAACCTCAGGATGCTAGATCCACCCACAGCTTGTACTGTGCACCTGGAAAAGCTGCAGACACTCAGCACCAACCCATGAAAGCAGCCAGGAGGAAGGCTGTACCCTGCAAAGTCACAAAGGAGGAGCTCCCTAAGACCATGAGAACCCACCTCTTGCATCAGCATGACCTGGATGTGAGACCTGGATTCAAAGGAGGTCATTTTGGAGCTTTAAAATTTGACTACCCCACTGGATTTCGGACTTGTATGGGCCCTGTAACCCCTTTGTTTTGGCCAATTTCTCCCATTTGGAACGGCTGTATTTATCCAACCCCTATACCGCCATTGTGTCTAGGAAGTAACTAGCTTGCTATTGATTTTACAGGGATATAGAATTTCATTCAGCAGTGTGTATTGAGTGCCTACTATGTGCAAAGCCTTCACCTACATATTAGAATTGCCATTGATATGCAAGACATATATCAGAGTAATGGAAAGTGAAGTTTCAGACTTACTCATGTGGTGGAGATTGGCTTTCTTCAGACTTGTAATTGCAGGTCTACCTTAATTTTTGTTAATGCCCTTATCAGTTTAGGAGCACCTGTGTCAGGTCACAAGCCCCAAACTTCAGAGTCCCCACAATCAGATAATGAGTTACCTGTAATTCCCCACTGAGCAGTAAGCATTGCAAACAAAACCCCAAATCTCTACAATTTTTCACAGACTTTGTTATATGTATGTCTCCTGAAGTTAACTAGGACACTGCTGATGCCACAGTCCTGTAGGATAAACTATTGTCTGGATGATTGAATCTTGATACATTGGTAACAGAAAGATGCTTCTCAATTACGATGGACAGTAATTGTATTAACCAATGGCATTATACTTAGTGATGAGATAGTATAGGCATTCTGATTACACTGAGAAACAAGACAAGATCAACTGGCATCACCTCTAAAGCATTTATTAATAGTGCTTTAAATGTTTTAGCTGAAACAAAGAAAAGAAAAAGAAATGTGAACTATTACAGTCACACCATCTAATCACTATTTATAGATGATGTGAGTTTATAGCTGGAAAACTAAAAAGAATCATATAGAGGCAAGTACTTTGTGCAGATAAAAAGTGAATATCAATATTTCCCGTATACAAATATCAATATTTGCTATATACAAACATAGCCCATTAAAATTGAGTCATATTATATATACATTGTGTAAATCTCTGATCAGAATACATTACAACATATCTTATTAAATATTTTACAAAAGTATAGATAGGAAAAATTACAAATGACTCAAATAAATGGACAAGTAATAAAAATAAAACAAAAATAGGATGTGATAAAATAGGTATCTCATGCATCACTGTGGGTTTATATTTTTCTGAGAAGTAATTTATCAACACATAACAAAACATTTAAAAATTCATATACTTATTGACTGAATAATGCCGCTTTTCAGAATATATTTTAAATGAAAAACATAAGAATGTGTGCAGGGTCTTATCTAATACTTAGAGCTTTATTCTTATACTAAAAATTGGAAGCAGCAGAAATGTCTAGGAGTAAGGGACTGATCAAGTACATTATAGGCTTTTAATAAACTCTAATGCAACATTTGGTCTCAGGATACAGTAAAATGCTTCTTGTTATGAAATATGAGACATATTTTAAGTGGAGAAGTTCAATCACAAAACAGATACTGTATGATTTCAGTTTAGTAGTGGTGTATGAGGTAGATTTGGATGTCTAATAAACATTCCAAACTTAATGTCACTGAATAGTAGTAGAGCTGGTTTTCAATATCCTTTCTCCATTCTTACTACAGTAATTGAAACCTTGAATTTTAGCTGGTCACTGGCTGCCCCGCTAAAGACTGCAGCCTCCCAGGTAACTATTAGTTGTATCTCTGTGACTAGGTTATGGACAAGGGTACACATGTGGAAGCAACATGTAGATTCCAAGTCGCCACTTTAAAGGAAAGGAGCATGCTTCTCTATCTCCTTCTATCTTGCTTCCTGGTATTTAGTTGTGTTCTTAAAACATCTTTAATGAGGGCAGAGCAAAAATAAATTGTTTCCCCAAGGCTTTGGAGTTTCCATTTAAGCCTCCAAATTGTCATGTTTAGACTTTTACAGTAGAAAGTATGCTAGTTATCAATTTATTGCCCCTTAGCTTCAAATTCTCTTTTCTATGATGAAGAATTTGGACCCTATAAATATTTCTTCTTCTTTGCCAGCCAAGACTATGTAAATTATCAGTAGAGGGCGCTAGAGGGACACTTGAAAAAGACCACTTACTTTCTGGTTTTGATGTGCTCCTCTGGCCAGGCTCCTGAATTGCACTGTATCTAGCAGTAACTGGTAGCCAACAGCTTCTAAAACACCTCAAATTGCGCACTTTTAAATCAGGTATGATCCTAAGATTCCTACCACTGAGATGGGTTTCCTGATTTCAATGGAGTTAATGAAATCCAGGAATAGCAGAGGTCAGGTAGCAACACTTAACCACAAAATACAAGAGGGGTATGTCTACTGGAAAGGGAAGCAGGGGCATAGCAGTAATCAGAATGCTTTGGCCTGGAGAGTTATTTGGCAGTTGCTAGTTGATCATGGTGTCTTTACTAATGAAGTAGTCAGACAGCCCTCTGGAGTATTTCTTGATCAATAGAACAGGAAAATAAAAACTCTAGATTTGATGACCAAAAAAACTGAGTTGAATAATCACAATATTGAATCCCAACTTCTCATTCAGCTGTCTGACATGGTTTGGGTCTGTGTCCTCATGCAAATGTCATCTTCTAGTTCCCATAAGTCCCATGTCTTGTGGGAGGGACCCAGTGGGAGATAATTGAATTGTGGGAAGTGGGTCTTTCCATGCTATGCTCATGATAGTGAGTAAGTCTCATGAGATCTGATGGTTTTAAAAACGGGCGTTTCCCTGCACAAGCTCTCTTTCTTCGCCTACTGCCATTCATGTAAAATGTGACTTGACGTCTGCCGTGATGGTGAGGCCTCCCCAGCCACGTTGAACTGTAAGTCCACTAAACCTCTTTCTTCCTAGTCTCAGGTATGCTTTATCAGCAGTGTGAAAATGGACTAATACAGTAAATTGGTACTGGGAGTGGGGCACTGCTGTAAAGGTACCTGAAAATGTGGAAGCGGCTTTGGAAGTGGATAACAGGCAGAAGTTGGAACAGTTTGGAGAGCTCAGTAGAAGACAAGAAAATGTGGGAAAGTTCAGAACTCTCTCTAGAAATTTGTTGCATGGCTTTGACCAAAGTGCTGATAATGATATGGACAATGAAATTCAGGCTAAGGTGGCCTCAAATGCAGATGAGGAACTTGTTGGGAACTGGAGCAAAACTGATTCTTGTTATATTTTAGCAAAGAGGCTGGTGGTATTTTGCCCCTGACCTAGAGATGTGCGGAAATTTGAACTTGAGAGGGATGATTTAGAGTATCTGGCAGAAAAAATTTCTAATTAGCAAAGCATTCAAGAGATGACTTGGGTGCTGTTATAGGAATTCAGTTTTACAAGGGAAGCAGAGCATAAAACTTTGGAAAATTTGCAGCCTGACAATGTGATAGAAAATAAAATCCCATTCTCTGGTAGAAATTCAAGCTGGCTACAGAAATTTGTGTTAAGTTATCAAGGAACCAAATATTAATCCCCAAGACAATAGGGAAAATGTCTCCAGGGCATGTCGGAGGTCTTCATAGCAATGCCTCCCATCACAAGCCTGGAGGTCTAGGAGGAAAAACTGGTTTCACAGGCCTGGCCCTGGGTCCCCATGCTGTGTGCAGCCTAGGGACTTGGTGCCCTTCATCCCAGCTGGACCAGTCATGTCTGAAAGGGGCAAATGTAGAGCTCAAGCCATGGCTTCAGAGAGTGCAATCCTCAAGCCTTAGCAGCTTTCACATTGTTTTGGGCCTGCAGGTGTAAGAAGTCAAGAATTGAGGTTTGAGAACCTCTGCCTAGATTTCAGTGGATGTATGGAAACGCCTGAATGTCCAGGCAGAAGTATGCTTCAGGGGCGGGGCTCTCATGGAGAACCTCTGCTAGGGCAGTGCTGAAGGGAAATGTGGGGTCAGAGCCCCCACACAGAGTCCCTACTGGGGTACTTCCTAGTAGAGCTGTGAGAAGATGCTCACCATCCTCCAGACTTCAGAATGAAAGATCCACTGACAGCTTTCACCGTCTGCCTGGTAAAGGCACAGACACTCAACACCAGTCAGTGAAACAGCTGAAGGGAGGTTGGAGGTTGTACCCTGCAGAGCCACAGGGATGGAGCTGCCCAAGACCATGGGAACTCACCTCTTGCATCAGCATGACCTACATGTGAGACATGGAGTCAAAGGAGATCATTTTGTAGCTTTAAGATTTAACTGTCCCACTGGATTTCAGACCTGCATGAGCCCTTTAGCCCCTTTGTGCTGACCAATTTCTTCCATTTGGAAAAGCTGTATTTACCCAGTGCCTGTACTCCATTGTATGTAGGAAGTAATTAACTTGCTTTTGATTTTACAGGCTCATAGGAGGAAAAGATTTGCCTTGTTTCAGGTGAGATTTTGGACTGTGGACTTTTGAGTTAATGATTAAATGAATTAAGAATTTGGGGGACTGTTTGGAAGGCATGGTTGGTTTTGAAATTTGAAGACATGAGATTTGGGAGGGGCCAGTTGTGGAATTATATGGTTTGGCTCTGTGTCCCCACCTAAATCTCATCTTGTAGCTCCCATAATTCCCATGGGTTGTGGGAGAAACCCCGTGGGAGATAATTGAATCATAGGGGTGAGTCTTTCCCATGCTGTTCTCATTATAGTGAATGAGCCTCACAAGATCTGATGGTTTTAAAAACAGGAGTTTCCCTGCATAAGCTCTCTCTCTTTGCCTGCTGCCATCCATGTAAGAGGTGACTTGCCTCTCTTTGCCTTCTGCCATGATTGTGAGGCCTCCTCAGCCATGTGGAATTGCAAATCCATTAAACCTCCTTCCCCCGCCCCCCCCAGTCTTGGTTATATCTTTATCAGGAGCATGAAAACAGACTGATACACTGTCTTAAAGCAATTCTCAGACTCCTTATTGAAGATTCAGTCCCTTTGAGAAAGAAATTTGCATTAATTGTCAAAAATACCCACAATAAATCTTCCTCTAAATCTTTGCTCAAAAGGACTATTACGTAAGATGACAATAACAAGGTAAAATGTAAAAATGGTATAAGGTAAAAGGTAAAAAAAGTAAAAGGTTAAAATGACCATAAAAAGTAAAAAGAGAAAAGTCTGCAGTTTCCAGGGGTTTACCAAACTGTAGCTCTGAATTGATGTTCATACCCATGTATCCAAAAGATTAGTAATCCAATAAAGTCTAGTGAAGAAGTATGTGCATGAAATTCCCAGAATGGACACATACTGTGAAGATGTCTGTGTCCCATGTGAGTGCCCAGCAAATGGCATCCACTACATGGGAGATTCTTACTAATCAGGGGGACAAAGAGGTATATATTCTCTGTGGTTATCAATCAGCCTCATTTTCCAGTCATTCCATTGCTGGATCAAATGGACCTATGTACAAAGTAGCCACAAGGGCAAGACTGGAAGCTACCTACTGAGCTCAACAACATAGTCTTTCCTAACCAAAGCTGACCTGGATAACACTACTGCTGAATGCCTAATCTATTGGCAGCTGAGATCTGCAGTTCCTGATATCACACCGCTTCATGCGGGAAAACAGAAAGCTCTCTGGTAGTACATTAATTGCATTGGAATATTTAACCTGACTGAAATTGACTTGTATTCTGAAAATTGATTTGTCTTTAATGCCCCTGATGCTTCTGCCAGCACCACCACTTATGGATGAACAGGCAATTCCCCATCCCACTGCTTCTAATCAAAGAATTAACTTTACAACAGAGGAAGTCCAGCAGTGGGTTCATACCCATAGAATTAACTGGTTTACCACATTCCTTATCACCACGAAGCACTTAGACTAATGAAAGATGAAATGGCTTAACCACAGACTCAGTTACAGCTTCAATACAAAGATAATACCAAGAAAAGATGGTCTTCTCACTTACATATATAAGTTTTGGAATATGTAAGTTTTGAATTAGAAACATTATATGGTTGTTCACTTTCCATAGCCAGAATACATTAATTCAGAAGTCAATGAATGATAGAAGTGAAAGTATTTATTTCCCTAATATACTCAGTAACCAATTCATAGAATATTTGCCCTCATTCCTGCTTTTAAGCTCTGCTGATTTGGATTTGTTAGCTCTCAAAGGCAGAATGCTTTGGCTCTGCTATCGAAATGTACCCAGAATCCAATAAGCTCTCACTATCTCCATTAATATTACTTTGGCCCAAACCACAATAATTTCTTGGCTGGACTATCTCATTAACCAACCCTATCTCCCTATCTCCCTTTAGTCAATTCATATGACAGACAGTGATACACATGTGTATATGTGTGTGTGTGTGTGTGTGTGTATGTGTGTGTGTGTGTGTATATATATATGTGTGTGTGTGTGTGTGTGTGTGTGTATATATATATAGTTTGCTTGTTTGTTTTTGACGGAGTCTCGCTCTATTGCCAGGCTGGAGTGCAGTGGCGTGATAATCAGCTCACTGCAATCTCTGTCTCCCAGGTTCAAGCGATTCTCCTGATCCAGCCTCCTGAGTAACTGGGACTACAGTCACGCACCACCACACCTGGCTAATTTTTGTATTTTTAGTAAAGGTAGGGTTTCACCATGTTAGCCAGGATGGTCTCCATCTCCTGACCTTGTGATTCACCCACCTCAGCCTCCCAATGTGCTGGGATTACAGGCATGAGCCACCGCGCCCAGCTGGCAGACAGTGATTTTTAAAAATACAATTCAAATCATATACCTTCTCTGTTTAATATCCTCCAATGCATTTTTCTCTCAGCCAGAGTATAAGACCCAAATTTTTGTCATGCTTAACAAGGCACTACACAACTTGAAATCATTTATCTCTTGACCTCATTTTCTACCAATCACTTGTTCACTGTAATCTTAGCACGCGATGTTCTTGCTCTTCTTGGAACATACTCAGCATATTTTATTCTACTTATACTCTGCCCAGTGGACTCTTTTAACAGAGAGCCATATTTCTCACTCCTCATGTCATGTATGTTTGCTTAGATGACAATGTATTTTAGACAACCTCCTATTTCCATCCTATAAAAATGGCACCCTTTACCTGTACTCTCTAATACCTCTGAAGAGTTGTTTTGCCTCCATTTTACATATTTGTTGTTCTACTCAAACAAATAGAGAAAAGCTCCATAAAAGCAGCAACTTTGTTTTATAAACCACTGAATTCCTAGTATCTACATTAAAGTTTCTACACCTCAGCACTAGTGACATTTGGGGATGGATAATTTTTTGATGTGAGAGGATGTCTTGTTATTGCAGAATGTTCTGTACTATCCCTGGCTTCTATACACTAGATATCAGTAGTATTCCTACGCCAAGTTATGGCAACCAAAATCTTATCCAGACATTTACAAATGTCCTCTGAAGTCAAAGGTGCCCTGGTTGAGAGCTGCTGATCTAGATTGAACAGAGGTAGCTCTTAATAATGAATGAATGAATTAATTAATTAATTAAAAATATGTACTTATGTGCAGAAACAAGATTGGGATGATATATACTGATCTGTTAGTTGTGGGCGCATTAATTGTGCATGTGTGCTTTTTGAATTTTGAAAATTTACCTCAGGATTATTTTACAACCTTCACAGAAAAAATAAAGCCAATTAAATCTTGGAAAAACCCACTTTGGGCTTCCATTCTCAGTTCCTCCAGTCTTTGTTTAACTCCTCTCTGCCATTAAGGATACTTGGATTGAAGATTTTGTTTTCAAACTGATGTCGACATTATAACCTTCTTCCTTTGCCTTCAAGAAGTTCTTCTCATCCCATATGGTAGTTTTTCTCAGTTAATTGTATTCTTATTCCCCAGGAGAAGGTCACAGAAAACTCTATCTATCTGAAAAGTACATGACCATTGTTTTTACTGTTAATGGTTATTAAAAGCCAAAGGTAACTTGGCAAAAATAATTTAACAAGCCAACTTAGTCATTAATATTCACAGAACTAGAGTCCTTTGGCCTTCTTAATGTGAAATCTCAATCACATAAAATGCAGAATACAGCAATGAGGTGATTAACCTGAACATTATCAGAAGCTAAAATAGATAATGGATAAAATTGAAAGTGATATCAGTCAGTCTTCACCTTCCTTTAGAAATATGAGTTGGTCATAAAGGCCATAAAGTGAATGCCTTGGTCAGAGGCAATGCCGTGTGGAATACCATGATGGTGGATAAAGCATTCGTGAGTTCACAGATGGTAATCTTGGCAGAAGCATTGCATGCAGGACAGGAAAACCCATATCCAGGGTAAGTGTCTATTCCAGTGAAGACAAACCTCTGCCCTTTTGTTGATGGAAGAGGTCCAATATAATCAATCTCCCACCAGGTAGCTGGCTGATTGCCCTGAGGAATGGTGCCATATCGAAGGCTCATTGTTGGTCTCTGCTGCTGGCAAATTGGGCACTCAGCAGTACCTGTAGCCAGGTCAGCCTTGGTGAGTGGAAGTCCATGTTGCTGAGCCCAGGTATAACCTGAATCCCTGCCACCATGGCCACTTTGTTCATGGACCCATTGGGCGATGACAGGGGTGCCTGGGGAAAGAGGCTGAGTGGTGTCCACAGAACAGGTCATTCTATCCACTTGATTATTAAAATCCTCCTGCCACTGACACCAAAAGCACCATTGGATCTGCTGAGCAATATTTGCAGAGCAGCTTGAACAGCAGCCTGGAACTGTTGTAGAGCCTTCTCCTGTTCTGGATCACACTAGAAACTGGCAGCCTTTTGGGTCACTAGATAAATGGGCCAGAGTAACCCAAATGAGGAATGTGTTGCCTCCAAAATCCAAACAGGTCCACTAGGTGCTGTGCCTCTTTCTTGGTTGTAGGAGGGGCCAAATGCAGCAACTTATCCTTCACCTTAGAAGGAATATCTCAACAAGCCCCACAACACTGGACCCCTAGAAATTTTACTAAGGTAGAAGATCCCTGAATTTTAGTATAATTTCCTATCCTCTGGCACACAAATGTCTCACAAATAAGTCCAATGTGTCTGCTACTTCTTGCTCACTGGATCCAATCAGTATAATGTCATCAATGTAACCAACCAGTGTGGTATCTGGTGGAAACAAAAAGTGATCAAGTTCTCTCCGAATAAGATTATGACAAAAAGCCAGAGAATTGATATTGATATGCCCCTGAGGTAGGAAAGCAAATAGGTATTGCTGACCTTACCAGCTGAAGGCAAATTGTTTCTGGTGGGCCTATGGACAGGAATGGAGAAAAAGTCATTTGCCAAGTCAATGGCTAGATACCAGGTACCAGCAGATGTGTTAATTTGCTCAAGCAATGAAACCAGATCGGGTACAGCAGCTGCAATAGGAATCACTACATTGCTAAGCTTATAATAATCCATGGTCATTCTCCAAGATCCGTCTGTCTTCTGCACAGGCTAAATGGGAGAGTTGAATGGAGATGTGGTGGGAATCACCACGCCTGCATCCTTCAAGTCATTGATGGTGGCACTGATCTCTGCAATCTCTGCAGGGATTCTACATTGTTTTATTTTATTTTATATATATGTTAAATTAGATTTACTATTTACTACGACTTCCGTTTGGCCTTTCCCACCATAATGGTCCTCACCCTACCAGTCAGGGAGCCAGCGTGAGGGTTCTTTCAGTTGCTCACTATGTCCATGCCAATTATGCATTCTGGCACTGGGGAAATGACAGGATGAGTCTGGGGACCCACTGGACCCACTGTAAGTTGGACATGAGCTAAAGCTTCATTAATCACCTGACTTCCATAAGCCTCTACTTTAACTGGAGGACCACAGTGATATTTTGTGTCCCTGGAATCAACGTCAGCTCAGAGCCAGTGTCCACTAGTCCCCAAAATGTCTGATCATTTCCCTTTCCTCAATGCACAGTTACTCTGATAAAAGGCCAGAGGTGAAATTGCTGAATCATGAGAGTTCTATTTTTAATTTTTTAAGGAACCTCCATGCTGTTTATCATAATGAGTGTTATCAATTTATATTTCCACTAACAGTGTACAGGAGTTCCCTTTTATCCACATCCTCTCCAACACTTATCTTTCCTTTTCTTTTTCTTTTTCTTTTTTTTTTTTTTTTTTGCAATAACCATTCTAACAGGTATGAGGTGATATCTCATTGTGATTTTAATTTGCATTTTTCTAATTACTAGTTATATTGAATATTTCTTCCTATACCTGTTGGCCATTTATATGTCTTCTTGTGAGAAATATCTATTTAGATCATTTGCTGATTTCTAATTGTTTTTTTTTTCTTACTTTTGAGTTGTTTGAGTTTTTTATATATTTTGGATATTAACCCCATATCAAATGTATGGTTTGGAAAGATTTTTCTCCTATTCCATATTTTGCCTCTTCACTCTGTTGATGGTTTTCTTTGCTGTGCAGAAGATTTTTCTCGTTGCTGGAATTCCATTTGTCTATTTTTGCTTTTGTTGTTTGTGCTTTCAGATTCATATTCAAAAAATCACTGCCCAGACCAATTTCAAGGAGATTTTCTCCTATATTTTCTTCTAGTAGTTTTACAGTTTAGATCTTATGTTTAAGTCTTTAATCATTTTGAGTTGTGTTTTGTATGTGGCATGAGATAAGGGTTTAAGTTCACTCTTCTGGATGTGGATATCCAGTTGTTTTAACACCATTTGTTGAAGACATTGATTTTTCTCCATTGTGCACTCCTGGCAATTTTGTCAAAAATTAGTTGAACATAAATGTGTGAATTTATTTCTGAATTCTCAGTTCTGTTACATTGGTCTACGTGTTTTATGCCAGTACCATGCTCTTTTGGTTACTCTAGCTTTATATCATATTTTGAAGTTAGGAATTTTGATTCCTCCAGCTTTGTTCTTTTTGCTCACGATTGCCTTGTCTATTCAAAATCTCTTTGGGTTGCCTTCTTCCTTCCTCTCAAATCCACATGCATCCCTCCTCAGCCTGTGCAGTCAGTTGAAGAAGACAGTCTTCTCTGATTGAAGAGAGTTGTTCTTCAGTCAAAGGTACATGTGTAGCTGTGCTTGCTTGCTAGAACCTCTAATCAAGCGCTTAGAGCCCCTTTCACTCTTATCTTTCATCTGCTGACCAGAGGCAGAAGATTCTGGAATGGTAGGACCAAAAATTGATGGATCCAAAGTCTCTAAATTATCATATAAGGAAAACTTCTTGCTGACCAGTAGCACTTGTATGAGCCCTAAATAGAAATTCACTTATTTTGGGCTAAAATATTTTATTAGTCACGGTTCTCTAAAGGGACAGAATTAATGAGATAAATGACTATGTAAAGGAGTTGATCGGGGAATTGACTCATACAATCACAAGGTGAAGTCCCACAATAGGCCGTCTGTAAGCTGAAGAGCCAGGAAGCCAGCCCCAGTCCCAAAACCTCAAAAGTAGGGAAGCTGATAGTGCAGACATCAGTCTGTGGCTGAAGGCCTGAGAGTCCCTGGCAAATCACTGCTGTAAGTCCAATAGTCCAAAAGCTGAGTAACTTGGAGTCTGATATTTGAAGGTAAGAAGCATCCAGCGTGTGAGAAAGATGAAGGCCAGAAGACTCAGCAAGTCCACTCTTTCCATGCCTTCTTTTACACTGACAATTGATTGTAGATGGTGCCCACCCAGATTGAGGGTCTACATCTTTCAGTCTACTGACTCAAATGTTAATCTCCTTTGGCAACACCCGCACAGACACACCCAGGAACAATACTTTGCCTCCTTCAATCCAATCAAGTGGACACGCATGTTAACCGTCAGAGATATGAACAACATTTAGTTTACTTGTCATATCAGTTGGCTATTTCACCCCCAGCTATTTCTCAAAGGGTATGAAACTTTTCACATGGCTAAGTACAACTACAATAATTCTAAAGGTAATGATAATGTTACAGTGATCTTTTGATAATCTCTGCTTTGCCTGCTGGGGAATGATTCTTAGAATATTGTTGAAAAATCAAATACACAAATAACAGAAATGCAACACTCAAAGTAAGCTGAATGACATAGATTTTTTGCTAAAAGTTCTTGGGGAGATGAAAGAAGGATCATGTTTTATTTTGTCAGGGCACTTCTATGCTATTCCCAATATCTACTTTTTTGTTGTTTTTGTTGTTGCAACGACCTTACCTCTGCTCTCTCATACCTTTTTTTTTTTCTTTTTTAATATACTTTAAGTTCTAGGGTACATGTGCACAACGTGCAGGTTTGTTACATATATATACATGTGCCATGTTGGTGTGCTGCACCCATTAACTCATCATTTACATTAGGAATATCTCCTAATGCTATCCCTCCCCCCATCCCCTCTCCAGAATAGGACCCGGTGTGTGATGCTCCCCTTCCTGTGTCCAAGTGATCTCATTGTTCAATTCCCACCTATGAGTGAGAACATGCGATATTTGCTTTTCTGTTCTTGCAATAGTTTGCTGAGAATAATGGTTTCCAGCTGCATCCATGTCCCTACAAAGGACACAAACTCATCCTTTTTTATGGCTGCATAGTATTCCATGGTGTATATGTGCCACATTTTCTTAATCCAGTCTGTCACTGATGGACATTTGGGTTGATTCCAAGTCTTTGCTATTGTGAATAGTGCCACAATGAACATATGTGTGCATGTGTCTTTATAGCAGCATGACTTATAATCCTTTGGGTATATACCCAGTAATGGGATGGCTGGGTCAAACGGTATTTCTAGTTCTAGATCCTTGAGGAATCGCCACACTGTTTTCCACAGTGGTTGAACTAGTTTACAGTCCCACCAAGAGTGTAAAAGTGTTCCTATTTCTCCACATCCTCTCCAGCACCTGTTGTTTCCTGATTTTTTAATGATTGCCATTCTAATTGGTGTGAGATGGTATCTCATTGTGGTTTTGATTTGCATTTCTCTGATGTCGAGTGATGATGAGCATTTTTTCATGTGTCTGTTGGCTGTATGAATGTCTTCTTTTGAGAAGTGTCTGTTCATATCCTTTGCCCACTTTTTGATGGGGTTGTTTGTTTTTTTCTTGTAAATTTGATTGAGTTCTTTATAGGTTCTGGATATTAGCCCTTTGTCAGATGAGTAGATTGCAAACTTTTCTCCCATTCTGTAGGTTGCCTATTCACTCTGATGGTAGTTTCTTTTGCTGTGCAGAAGCTCTTTAGTTTAATTAGATCCCATTTATCAATTTTGGCTTTTGTTGCCATTGCTTTTGGTGTTTTAGACATGAAGTCCTTGCCCATGCCTATGTCCTGAATGGTATTATCTAGGTTTTCTTCTAGGGTTTTTGTGGTATTAGGTCTAACATTTAAGTCTCTAATCCATCTTGAATTAATTTTTGTATAAGGAGTAAGGAAAGGATCCAGTTTCAGCTTTCTACTTATGGCTAGCCAATTTTCCCAGCATCATTTATTAAATAGGGAATCCTTTCCCCATTTCTTGATTCTGTCAGGTTTGTCAAAGATCAGATGGCTGTAGATGTGTGGTATTATATCTGAGGGCTCTGTTCTGTTCCATTTGTCTATATCTCTGTTTTGGTACAAGTACCATGCTGTTTTGGTTACTGTAGCCTTCTAGTACAGTTTCAAGTCAGGTAGCGTGATGCCTCCAGCTTTGTTCTTTTGGCTCAGGATTGTCTTGGCAATGCAGGGTCTTTTTTTGGTTCCATATGAACTTTAAAGCAGTTTTTTTCCAATTCTGTGAAGAAAGTCATTGGTAGCTTAATGGGGATGGCATTGAAACTATAAATTACCTTGGACAGTATGGCCATTTTCACGATATTGATTCTTCCTATCTATGAGCATGGTATGTTCTTCCATTTGTTTGTGTCCTCTTATTTCACTGAGCAGTGGTTTGTAGTTCTCCTTGAAGAGGTCCTTTACAACCCTTGTAAGTTGGATTCCTAGGTATTTTATTCTCTTTGAAGCAATTGTGAATGGAATTTCATTCATGATTTGGCTCTCTGTTTGTCTGTTACTGGTGTATAAGAATGCTTGCAATTTTTGCACACTGATTTTATATCCTGAGACTGTGCTGAAGTTGCTTATCAGCTTAAGGAGATTTTGGGCTGACACAATGGGGTTTTCTAAATATACAATCATGTCATCTGCAAACAGGGACAATTTGACTTCTTCTTTTCCTAACTGAATACCCTTGATTTCTTTCCCTTGCCTGATTACCCTAGCCAGAACTTCCAACAGTATGTTAAATAGGAGTGGTGAGAGAGGGCATCCCTGTCTTGTGCCAGTTTTCAAAGGGAATTTTTCCAGTTTTTGCCCATTCAGTATGATATTGGCTGTGGGTTTGTCATAAATAGCTCTTATTATTTTGAGATACGTTCCATCAATACCTAATTTATTGAGAGTTTTTAGCACGAAGGTTGTTGGATTTTGTTGAAGGCATTTTCTGCATCTATTGAGATAATCATGTGATTTTTGTCTTTGGTTCTGTTTATATGCTGGATTACGTTTATTGATTTGCATATTTTGAACCAGCCTTGCATCCCAGGGATGAAGGCCATTTGATCATGGTGGATAAGCTTTTCGATGTGCTGCTGGATTCGGTTTGCCAGTATTTTATTGAGGATTTTTGCATCAATGTTCATCAGGGATATTGGTCTAAAATTCTCTTTTTTTGTTGTATCTCTGTCAGGCTTTGGTATCAAGATGATGCTGGCCTTGTAAAATGAGTTAGGGAGGATTCCCTCTTTTTCTATTGATTGGAATAGTTTCAGAAGGAATGGTACCAACTCCTCCTTGTTCCTCTTGCAGATTTCGGCTGTGAATCTGTCTGGTCCTGGACTTTTTTTGGTTGGTAGGCTATTAATTTTTGCCTCAATTTCAGAGCCTGCTATTGGTCTATTCAAGGATTCAACTTCTTCCTGGTTTACTCATGGGAGAATGTAAGTGTCCAGGAAATTATCCATTTCTTCTAGATTTTCTAGTTTATTTGCATAGAGGTGTTTATAGTATTCTCTGATGGCAGTTTGTATTTCTGTGGGGTCAGTGGTGATATCCCCTTTATCATTTTTTATTGCGTGTATTTGATTCTTCTCTGTTTTCTTCTTTATTAGTCTTGCTAGCAGTTTATCAATTTTGTTGATCTTTTCAAAAAACCAGCTCCTGGATTCATTGATTTTTGGAGAGTTTTTTTTTTTTTTTTTTTTTTTTTGTCTCTATCTCTTTTAGTTCTGCTCTGATCTTAATTATTTCTTACCTTCTGCTAGCTTTTGAATGTGTTTGCTCTTGCTTCTCTAGTTCTTTTAATTGTGATGTTAGAGTGTCAATTTTAGATCTTTCCAGCTTTCTTTTGTGGGCTTTTAGTGCTATAAATTTCCCTCTACACACTGCTTTAAATGTGTTCCAGAGATTCCGGTATGTTGTATCTTTGTTCTCATTGGTTTCAAAGAACATCTTTATTTCTGCCTTCATTTTGTTATGTACCCAGTAATCATTTAGGAGCAGGTTGTTCAGTTTCCATGTAGTTGAGCAGTTTTGATTGAGTTTCTTAGTACCTGGCTGGTACCTGTTTTTCCTTTCCATGTCTAGTGCTTCCTTCAGGATCTCTTGTAGGGCAGGCCTGGTGGTGACAAAATCTCTAGTTTCATTGCACTGTGTCTGAGAGACAGTTTGTTATAATTTCTGTTTTCTTACATTTGCTGAGGAGTGCTTTACTTCCATCTATGTGGTCAATTTTGGAATAAGTGTGATGTGGTGCTGAGAAGAATGTATAATCTGTTGATTTGGGGTGGAGAGTTCTGTAGATGTCTATTAGGTCCACTTGGTGCAGAGTTGTTTTCAATTCCTGGATATCCTTGTTAAGTTTCTGTCTCGTTGATCTGTCTAATGTTGACAGTTGGGTGTTAAAGTCTCCCATTATTATTGTATGGGATTCTAAGTCTCTTTGTAAGTCTCTAAGGACTTGCTTTATGAATCTGGGTGCTCCTGTATTGGGTGCATATATATTTAGGATAGTTAGCTCTTCCTGATTAATTGATCCCTTTACCATTATGCAATGGCCTTCTTTGTCTCTTTTTATCTTTGATGGTTTAAAGTATGTTTTATCAGAGACTAGGATTGCAACCCCTGCTTTTTTTTTTTTTTATTTTCCTTTGCTTGGTGGATCTTCCTCCATCCCTTTATTTTGAGCCTATGTGTGTCTCTGCATGTGAGATGGGTCTCCTGAATACAGCAAACTGATGGGTCTTGACTCTTTATGCAATTTGCCAGTCTGTGTCTTTTAATTGGACCATTTAGTCCATTTACATTTAAGGTTAATATTGTTATGTGTGAACTTGATCCTGTCATTGCGATATTAGCTGGTTATTTTGCTCGCTAGTTGATGCAGTTACTTCCTAGCATTGATGGACTTTACATTTTGACATGTTTTTGCAACGGCTGGTACCTGTTTTTCCTTTCCATGTCTAGTGTTTCCTTCAGGATCTCTTGTAGGACAGGCCTGGTGGTGACAAAATCTCTAAGCATTTGCTTGTCTGTAAAGGATTTTATTTGTCCTTCACTTATGAAACTTAGTTTGTCTATATGAAATTCTGGGTTGAAAATTCTTTTCTTTAAGGATGTTGAATATTGGCCCCCACTCTCTTCTGGCTTCGAGAGTTTCTGCCAAGAGATCTGCTGTTAGTGTGATGGGCTTCCCTTTGTGTGTAACCTGACCTTTGTCTCTGGCTGCCCTTAACATTTTTTCCTTCATTTCAACTTTGGTGAATCTGACAATTATGTGTCCTGGAGTTGCTCTTCTCAGGGAGTATCTTTGTGGCATTCTCTGTATTTCCTGAATTTGAATGTTGGCCTGCCTTACTAGGTTGTCTCATACCTTTCTTTGACTACTTTGCTCCCTTCCTTTCCTTACGCATGGGTTCCATTTCATTTCTATAAATCTATATGCAATAATTTCCCAAGCACAACACTACTGCACTTTAGACTGGCTAATTCATTGTCATGGAGAGCTATTCTGTGAGTTGTAGGAGGCTTAGTAGCATCCCGGGCTTCTATCTACTAGGTGCCAGTGGCTTCCCTCCAGTTTTGAGCATCAAAATATATTTAGATATTGCCAAAACTTCCCTAGGTACAAAATATCCCCTCCTCATTATTACGTAGAGGGCTGCAGATCTTATTCCCTCTCTCTTCTCCCTTGCTCACTATTCTCCGGTTTGCATTTCCAGTCATCAGCAAGGGGTCTCATTTTTTTCAGAACATGTCTAATCTGTAAATCAAAGGAGAAAAGCTCACACAATCTGAAAGTCAGCTAAGTTTTCATAATTGCAAAATCCTATATATATATGACTATACTTGTGATGTATATATGATATATATCATAATATATAAAAAATATAAAATAAAAGCAAACAAGCAAAAATTGCTTGATATATAAAATTAAATATCAAGTTAGATGAGGTCAGTTGGGCAAATGAAGTAGAAATATTCCCTTACAAATAAGATTTCTTAAAAGAAGCCAGTGAAAATCTAGAAAGTCTCCACTTTATAGCACTAAAATTATTTATCTATGACCTAGAGCCAGGATTCACAAATGAACAAATGGATTACTTCAAGGTAAAAGGCAGGAATAAATATGCCATGGAAAAATTAAGCAACAATTTGAAAATGTAGCTATTATATGATCAGCTCAGTATTATTTTTCTTGGAATTAAAAAAATGAATAAGGATAACAAAACAGTTATCTTAGTATGAGAAATGTGGAAGACTAATATGAGAAATCTAGCATTCATGTAATAGGAATCCCAGGACAGAACAAGGCAGGTGGAAGAGAAACAGTAATCAAAGAAATGAAAAACATAAAATTTTATTTAGCTAAATGAGGTTATTATATTGAATATTCTAATCTTATTCCAAATTTTCATAGAGATACAGTAACATATAAGTTTGTAAAAGTTTGAGCTTTTAATGTGAAAATATTATCCAACAGTTACACGGGCAGAAATATAAGTGAACTTCATAATAAAAAGTAAAAAATTTTGGCATGCACAAATCATTAAAATTTTTTAACTAGAAGAACAGGAACAAAGTCAAAAAATAAATTTAATATTCAAGAAACCTTGGTGAAAAAGGTATCTTTTAAATTAGATATGAATTATTGATAATTTAAATATTAAAGTTATATTTTGGCTCAATATTTCCCTACTATCTGTGGTAGGGGTAAACTAAATTTTTTTTTTAATTATTTCAGATGAAATGAAACTGGTTTTCTTTAAACTTTTGGGAAAGCACATGATAAAATCTTAGGAGAAAAGGTGGATGTGTTCCAAGAAAATTAACGCATAAAAAAATTAGAAGTGAATAATAGAAAATTTGCAAAAAACTGAAGAAAAAATTAAAATAATCAATAAAAATATAATAAGTAGGGGCCAGGTGCAGTGGCACACGCCTGTAATCCCAGCCCTTTGGGAGGCCAAGAACAAAGGATCATGAGGTCAGGAGATCAAGACCATCCTGGCTAACACAGTGAAACCCCGTCTCTACTAAAAATGCCAAAAATTAGCCAGGCATGGTGGTGGGCGCCTGTAGTCCTAGCTACTCGGTAGGCTGAGGTGGGAGAATGGCATGAACCTGAGAGGCGGAGCTTGCAGTAAGTCCAGATCACACCACTGCACTCCAGCTTGGGCGACAGAGTAAGACTCCATCTGGGAAGGGAAGGGAAGGGAAAGGGAGGGGAGAGGAGGGGAGGGGAGGGAAGGGGAGAGAGAGAGAGAGAGAGAGAGAGAAAGGAAGGAGAGAGGGAGGGAAGGAAGGAAGGAAAGAAGGAAGGAATATATATATATATATATATATATATATATATATATATATATAGTAGGAAATATATATATATAAAGTAGGAAAGTAAAATAACATTATTAAGTCAAAATATCCATAATTAAAATGTATGTATATGACTTTTATTGAAGACTATCAAATTCTCTAAAAAAATTTTAGCAATACGGTGTTAAGCATTAAATGTAAAATGAATTGGCACTAAGTGGTTTAAAACAAAGAATGAGAACATATAGGTCAGACAACATTGTACAAATAAAGACAAAATAGAATTCAAGGAACAAAACAAAGCATGAATGGTACGGATGAGCATGGCGCTGAAGGAGAATGGCTCTGGAGCTGTCTGTGTAGGTTTGAGGTCAGGGCAGCTCCCTGGGTGGCTTCTTTGCTTGCTAGCTGAAAGTAACACTATGTGTTCATTCTTTACACCTGGTCTCTTTTCTGTGAAATGGCAATAATAATAGCAACAGCAATAATAGTATGGACCTAGTAGTGATACAAAGAATTTTAACACTGTCTGTAACATAGGAAGCCAAAGTAGATGTTAGATGCTATCTAGAATTTACCAAAATTTTACTTTATCAGCACATATAGTAATGACAGTTCTTTCTGGACCTAATATGATATTGTTGCAATACATTAAATTAAAAACAAATAACAAAAAACTTGAAATTACACAAGGGGAATTGACAAATCCACCATTATAATGGGATCTTTTAAATTCACTTATCTCTGAAACTAAAATGTATCTTAAAACAAATTATAGAGGAATTGTTAGAAAGCAATTAACCAACATGTAGTTATAGATAGATATTATAAACATAGTTAGCATCAAGAAATACAGAAATAAGTTTGTATTCAAACAAATCTAGACCATTTGATACATCAGGTTACATAGTGAGCATGAAAGTAACATTCAATAATTTTCTCAAGGCAAAAATTATGTAGGCTATGTTTCTGACAATTATGGAATAAACTGAAACTTTTCAACAAAGAATGTGACTCCACCCCATACGCACACACACACACCTTACACATGTGAAAACAGACATGCTACTATGTTCTTCTTGATTAAGCAAGAAGAAATGAAATGAAAATTAGAAAGTACTTGAAAATGAATGGCAATGAGATCACTACATATTTAAACCTGGCATAGCCCAGAATATCACTCAGAGAAAAGGTACAGCCTTAAATATACATAATATAAAATGAATATTAAAAATTTATCAACTGGATTTCAATTTATGAACTTATAAAACAACAAAATAGATTTTTAAATAGGAATAGCATAATTATAAAAGTATGAAACAATGTAATACCAAAAATACAGACTTGGTTAATATGAACACAGTTATTTTATAAGATCTATACAATATACAAACCTTGAGGAAATCCTATCAAGAAACATGAAGAAGAACAAACTAAACAAACAAACCACAAAATTGGAAAGGGGAAGAAATAAATAACTATAAACAGAGAATAGTTATAAAAATAAAATGCTACAAGCAAATTTATGCCATTAAGTTTGAAATTTAAATGAAATTAATATATTGAAACAATAAACGTGAACAAAATTTGTCCAAGGAAAATTAAAATACCTAAATAAACTAATACCTATAGAATTTGAAAAAAAAAATCAAAAAGTGAAGTACTTCTAAAATAGATGTCAGTTCTAGACAGTATGCAGTTGAGTTTTTTCCAAAACTTCAAGAAGGAGATAGTACCTATGTTAGAAATACAATTAAGAGAAACCAAAATGAAAGAAAAAAAAAATTGCTTAACTTATTCCTCAAGGCTAAAGCAAATCTGAAATCAAACCTAAACAAGTAGTGCACGTAAAGAAAAATCCATAGAGTAATCTAATTTACAAATACAGTGTAACACTTTTAAATATGATATTTATAAATAGTATTAGGTAGGCTTTATCTTAAGGATAAAATGATAGCTTACCATGAGTCATTATGCTCAAGATTAAATTTTTGAAAATATGATTATTTTAATAGATGTTTAAAAATGATCACTTTAATACCTGGTTTTGATTTAAAAGAAAATGAATTTCAAAAGATTTAGTTAAGCTAAGTATAGAAGGACCATGTTGAACCATGTGTAAGATGTTTATAAGACCCAGAACAACTCATATATATCATTTTTTCTTAAACTCTGAGAAAGGAGACGCAGATGTCCACTTTGATTACTTACATCAGAATCTCATAGATAATAATCTTTTAAAGTGATAAAATATATTAATCTTAGAAAGAAAAAGGCAAAATTTTCAACTTAACTCAAATACCCAAACTCTATGAAGCTTCCCTTCTTTTAAGCATATGGTAGACAAAATGTTGCAAGTTGGAGGGTCCTCATGTATGGTTGCATACTTGTTATGATCCAGATGCTGGAGTGGAGGGAGACAGAAAAGAAAAATGAGATGCAAGACAGAGGCAAATAGGAGATATACATCTGTGTACATCATTATATAGAATGATGTCAGATAATCTACATATAGAAATCTATACATCTATAAACAGAAATTGCTGAGCTACAGAAGTGGGGAAGAAGAAGAAGAGAAGAAATACAAAGAAGCAAATAGTCAAAAAGAGAAACAGGAAAACAGAGATGGGAGAGTTATGTACAGAAGGAGATGATCATTATTTTTGACATATTTTAAGAATATATGTAGTAACCAAAACATTTTCCTCTCTGGAAGTTTGTGAAAAAAACACTTGAGTACCAATCCCACCCCCATCATCCTCTTCCCCACTGAGATAAGTTTAAACTGAGAATTTGTTCTCTTAAATTTTCTAGTTCTTTTTGTTCCATTTTACAGATGTGTAACTGGGGCTAAATTCTGGTAGTGAGACCATTATAGTTCTTTCAGATTAAAAGAACATACATGTCCCTCATCAGTCTCTTGTTTTGCATCCGTAAGTAGACACCTATTCCTTGCATTTGCTTGATTTTGCTGGTTTGGCTTACTACTAGCATTCTTGGTATTTGTGCCTGCTTATCCTTGCATTTGAGACATCTCGGGCTTTGTGATTTTCTTTGTACCATTTACCTGACTTTCTTGGCTGAATGATTTTGAAAACGTCAAAGAGCCTTCCTCAGCTCTGGTTTCCTCATCCATAAAATGAGAATTATAATAAGGCTTGTTTTACAGTTTTATCAGTCACTTAAGATAATGCTTTGTAAAATGCTAAACAAGTATTAGTTATTTTTAGCATGTCAGGATGTCTGCTCTGCTACCAGGCACAATCACTGAGCTACTATCCATAATTTACCGCCAACCATTCAATATAGCTTTGAAGTTTTAGCTGAATAGATTCTAAATTATAAAATAGAATGTTAAAAATAAGGAGAAAAATAAAACAACTGACTGATATCACACAATTACTCAACTTTAGATACAAGTCTGGATCTCATATAGAAACAAATAAGCTGTCACTTCAACTCTAGCATTCTAGTCTACATTAATGTATGTGCCCGTTACTAGGAAGTGAATATGGCACATTACCAAATATTATCTATATATTCCATGAACATAATTTTTGCATTTCTAAATAAAAAAGGAAAAAAGATCATGGTTTCATTTAAACTGCTGATGAATCGAACCTTGGATATACCACAGAACCTAAAAAGAGATTGATGGAACCCAGAACATAAGTCACAACTCTGACAGATCTTTGAGGAGTACGAAGTTGATAGCATCTTCTTCAAGGAAGAAAATGGGGACACAAGGTGGAGCAAGGCCAAGAGCCAAATGAGAGAATAGGCTGCAGAAGAGGTTTCTGATATGCTCATCTCTTTCCTTCAATGCAGGTTTGGAGTATCCCTGCTTTCCTGGGTCCTGCCTGGCAGGAAAACACCAATGCCAACTGAAAAAAAAATTGACAGCATAAGCTAGTGCTGTCTGACTGAGGGAGAACAAGGCAGACTGCTTGTAAGTGATCATTCCTTCCCTTCGCCCAACCCCAGAGGCCTAAAAATGCTGTCATAAAAGGAGCACTTGGAAAATAGGAGAGCCTAGAGTGCAGGCAATACTGTTCCCTAATAAGCAAGTTCATCTGATGGGAATGAAGTTGAGACCATGTGGGAGCACCAGAGATTTTTGGCCCTGATGTCTTGTCCGAAAGACTCTCTAAACTTAAGTTGCCAGGCATAGTGCAGACCATGGCTTTTGCCATTTGTCTATGTACACAATAAAGCTAAAAAAAAAAAAAAATCACTGATATCCCAAGGGAATAATAAACAACAGGAAGATATAACAAAGCATGTGGGAACTTGAGATCCATGACAGAACATGACAGAATGAACAACCCGTCAGAAAAAAACTAACAGTGGACCACACGAAGTTTGAACTTAGACCAAGCACAATAATATATTTTCACAGATAAGGGATAGACTTTTTAGCAGACATACAAGCCATATAAAGAAGAACCAATTGGAGACACTGATGTGACCAATATAAAATATTAAATAAGGAACTAAAATATAATAAAGAAAAAAATTAGGCCACAAAGCAAGGCTTTACAAATTTAAGATAAGCTAGGCACGGTGGCTCACGCTTGTAACCCCAACACTTTGGGAGGCCAAGGTGGGTGAATCACCTGAGGTCAGGAGTTTGAGAACAGCCTGGCCAATGTGGTGAAACTCCATCTCTACTAACAATACAAAAAAATTAGCCAGGTGACGGGTCCCTGTAATCCCAGCTACTTTGGAGGCTGAGGCAGGAGAATCACTTGTACCTGGGAGGTGGAGGTTGCAGAGAGCTGAGATCTCACCGCTGCACTCCAGCCTGGGTTACAGAGTAAGACTCTGTCTCAAGAAATAAATAAATAGGCCAGGTGTGGTGGCTCACGCCTATAATCCCAGCACTTTGGGAGGCTGAGGTGGGCAGATCACGAGATCAAGAGATCGAGACAATCCTGGTCAACATGGTGAAACCTCATCTCTACTAAAAATACAAAAATTAGCTGGGTGTGGTGGCGCACGCCTGTAGTCCCAGCTACTCAGGAGGTTGAGACAGGAGAATCACTTGAACCCGGGGGGGGAGCGGAGGTTGCAGTGAGCCAAGATCGCACCACTGCACCCCAGCCTTGTGACAGAGTGAGACTCTGTCTCAAAAAAATAAATAAAATAAAATAAGATTGAAGTAATATCAAGTAACCTTCCTGACCACAATGATAAAAAACTAGGCATCAGTAACAGGAGGAAAACTGAGAAATTTACAAGTATGTGGAAATTAGCATGCTCTTGAGCAAACAACAGACAAAGAAAGAAAACAAAAGGGACATTTTAAGATATATGGAGAAAATGAAAATGAAATCTCACACAGCATACTAACACCTGTGGGATGCAGCACAAGCAGTTCAAAGACAGAAGTTCATATGGTAAATGCCTACATTTAGAAAAAGAATCTCAAATAAACAATCTAACTTTATACCTCAAGGAACTAGAAAAATAAGAACAAAACTGAGCCCAAAGTTAGCAGAAGGAAGCAAATAACAACAATTACACAAAAATAAAGAAAGACTAGATGGACAATAGAAAAGATCAATGAAATGGAGGTTTCCTTTGAAAAAATGAAAAAAAGTAATCAAGTTGTACCTAGGCTAACCACGAGAAAAAGAGAAAGGAGTCATTGCTATTTCTCCATGTATACAATAAAGCTAAAAATCAATGATATCCCAGGGATGTAATTTTATCACTGATATCACAAGGATTTTTTTTTATAAAATTATAAATAAAAGTGGAGTCATTACAACTGATACCACAGAAATACAATGAAAGGATGGTAAGAGACTACTGTGAATGACTGTATGCCAATAAATCAGATAACCTAGAAGAAAATGTACAAAATTCTAGAAATATACAACCTGACTAGATATAAACCTACGCATATACAAGGCTGGCTCACGAAGACAGAAAATCTGAACAAACCAATAATGAGTAAGGAGACTGAAATAGTAATCAAAAACCTCTTAACAAAGAAAAGCCCAAGATCAGATGACTTTGCAGGTGAATTCTATCAAATATTTAAAGAAGAATTAACACCAATATTTTTTCAAACTCTTCCAAAAAAAAAATAGAGGAAGAGGAAAAGAACAATTCCACACTCCTTTTATGAGGGCAATAAGCCAGACAAGAACACTATAAGAAAAGACAACTACAGGCCAATAGCCCTGATGAACACAGATGCAAAAATCCTCAACAAAATATTTGCAAACTAAATTCAACAGCTTATTAAAGGGATCATTCTCTATGATCAAGTGGAATTTGTCCCTGGAATACAAGAATGTGTCAACATACGTAAAACTATAAATGTGATATCAAATTAAGAGAATAAAGGACAAAACACATATGATCATCTCAGTAGATACAGAAAAAACATTTGACAAAATTCAACACACTGTCATGAAAAATTCTCAACAAATTAGGGAGTGCACCTCAACATAATAAAGACTATACATGAAAAGCCCACAGTAACATTATCATCAATTTTGAAAAATTGAAAGCTATGCCTCTAAGATCTGAAAAAGGCAATGGTTCCCACTCTCACCACTTTTATTCAACATAGGACTGAAAGTTCTATACAGGGTTTGGAATAATTAATATTGTACAAATGTCCACACTGCACAGAACAATCTATAGGTTCAATGATAATTCTATCAAAATTCCAATGACAATTTTTACAGAAATAGAGAAAACAATCCTAACATGTATGGAATGACAAAAGACACAATCTTAAGGAATACAAACAAACTAGAGGCATTACACATCCTGATTTCAAAGTATATTACAAAGCTATAGTAATCAAAACCCTATGGTATTGCCATTAAAACAGACACATTAAGCCAATGCAACAGAATATCGAGTCTAGAAATAAATCTACACATGTACAGCCAACTAATTTTTGGCAAGGGTGACAAGAATACACAATGAGGAAAAGATAGTCTCTTTAATAAATGGTGTTGGAGAAACTGAATATCCAGATGCAGACAAATGAAAGTGTGCCCTTATCTTAAACCATACACAAATATTAACTCAACATGGATAAAAGACTTAAAGATAATGCCTGAAAAAAAAAATCCTGAAAGAAAACATAGGAGAAAAATCTCCTTGTCATGGGTCTTGGTAGTGATTATTTTGAATATAACACCAAAATCACAGGCAAAAATAACACAAAAAAGCAAAAGCAAAGCAAAACAAACAAAAACACAAAAACACAAAAACAAGTGAGGCTACATCAAACTAAAATGTTTTTACACAGCAAAAAAATAAAAAATAAAAACAAAAAAAGTCAATAAAATGGAAAGCCTATCTATAAAAATGGGAGAAAATATTTGCAAAGCATGTATGTTTTAAAGAGTTAAATCCAAAATATATAGGCAACTCATAAAACTCAATAGCACACAAAACCAAGTAACCCAAATAAAAAGTAGGCAAAGAACCTCATGAGACATTTTTCCATAGAAGACTTAAAAATGGCCAAAGGTATACTAAAAGGTATTCAATATCACTAATCATCAGGGAAATGCAACTCAAAACCACAAGATGTCACCTCACACCTGTTAGTATGGCTATATCAAAAAGACCAGAGATAACAAGTATTGGTGAAGTGTAGAGAAAAATAAACCATTGTGAAAAACAGTAGGCAGTTTTCTTAAAAAAGTGAAAATTGAACCACGTGGTACAACAATCCCACTAAGTAGTAAAAATCCAAAGAAGTGAAATGAGTATCTCAAAGGTATATCTGTGCTCCCATGATCATTTTGCCATTATTTACAATACCCAAGATATGGAAACTATGTTAAGTGTTTTTTGACAGATGAACAGACAAGGAAATATTTGAAACAATATCTAAATAATGTTTTCATTTAAAAAATATGACAAATGCCTATGTAATATTAAACAGAAAGGTAAGACCACGTTTGTATACACTATTGTAATATTTGAGATCATTCAATACAGAGACCATCTTAAAAGCTGCAAGAAATAATAGTGTAGACAGCCTTAGAAACTACAAGTATTAGATTAAAAATTAGGTTTTGCAATGGCTACACTGCATACCAGAAGGCAATGCAATAATATTTATGTGTTGACAGAAGAGAAATTTGAACATGTTTTTAATCCAGTAAAACTATAATTTAAATAGGAGGGAGAAATATTATTCTCAGGCATATGAGACTTTATAAAATTTACTATACAAACTTTTCTTTGAAAACACTCTTGAAGGAAGTACTCAAACAGAAATAGAAGCCAGATCCAGGAAGAAACAAGATATAGATGATCACACTGAATAAATTAGTCTACAAATCTTTTAGTGGTTTAAATAAACAATGTCCTGAACTAGGAAAAGAGCAGAAAAACGTAGTTTTTGTGAGGTTAGGATTTCAGTATATAGAGAAAAAGGTGAAAAATAAATGGATATTGATGAAAGAAATGGATATCACGTGTGTATGTATATGTGTGTATATATATATACATATGTGTATGTGTATGTGTGTATATATATACACATACATATGTATATACACACACAGTTAACCCTTAAACAACATAAGGGTTGGGGTGTTGACCCCGTACACAGTTGAAAATCTACATATAAATTTGACTCCTCTAAAATTTAACTATTAATAGCTTACTGTTGAATGGAGGCCTCACCAGTAACATAAACAGCCAAGTAACACATAAATAAGACCTACATAAATTTTAATGGATTAATGACATATCTTTTTCTTATTTTTTGATATTTTAGGCAATACAACACATCTATGAGTTTTTTCAAATTGTCAGAAGTCTCCAACAAGTTTTCCAATATATTTATTGAAAACGTCTGCATATAATTGGACCTATGCAGTTCGAAACTGTGTTGTTTAATGGTCAATTGTAGACTAAAGAAAAATACAGATATTTACCATAATGCAGTGATATTAGAAATCAACAAAAGACAAATATTTTATAGCTAAAAAGTTCCACGTGTTAAAAAATATATATTAAATGATTCTTCATTGAAGAGAAAATGTTTAGTGAAATAATCCATAAAATGAAAGTAATTTAAGAAGTTTGTAACCGGGCGTGGTGGCTCAATCCTGTAATCCCAGCACTTTGGGAGACCGAGACAGGCGGATCACGAGGTCAGGAGATCGAGACCATCCTGGCTAACACGGTGAAACCCCGTCTCTACTAAAAAATACAAAAAACTAGCCGGGCGAGGTAGCGGGCGCCTTTAGTCCCAGCTACTCGGGAGGCTGAGGCAGGAGAATGGCGTAAACCCGGGAGGCGGAGCTTGCAGTGAGCTGAGATCCGGCCACTGCACTCCAGCCTGGGTGACAGAGTGAGACTCTGTCTCAAAAAAAAAAAAAAAAAAAAAAAAAAAAAAAAAAAGAAGTTTGGTATACAGCTGAAACTCTGAGAAAAATATTTGTGCAACTTAAGCTGTAAGATGAGCAAAAAACTAAGTGCAACGTAGCAAGAGAGAATTTACTACAACAGATTAAATATTTAATGAATATACAGATTAGAAGAAAATATAATTCTATAATTATGATAACAAATATAGTATATAGGATATAATACGATATGATAATCTTGATGTATTGTGGTAATATAAAGATAATATAAACAGTAACGAATTTGAAACCTTAGAAGAGATGCATTATTGGAAAAATACAAGATACTAAAATTTATAAAAGAAAAAACTTAAAAAATTAAATCAATATTGAACAAATTAAAATAATGAAAGACGCTCTTCCTTGCATCACTCCCTACCATTTCAGAGTCAGGTAGTTCTATAGATAAATGCTATTTTAACATGCCCTTTCAAGGAACATATAATTCTAACTTATATATATTGTTAAAGATAGTAAAAAATGAAAGTTAGCTGCTCCTTTCATTTGTCAAATTAATAGACTGGTATTACAGTAGCAGAAAATAAAATTACATTCTTTGCTATTTATAGGTGAATGTGAAACCTGAAAAGCTAGAAATGTGAAGGGGGTTCCTTGACCAGTGCTGGAACCAAGACTGGCTGCATAACTTACAGGGCTGAGTGTAAAATGAAAATGAGTGAGCCCTTTTTCAAAATCATTAAGAATTTCAAGATGGCGATAGCAGAGCATTAAGCAAGCATGGGACCCTTTTATGCATGAGGCGCTATGCAACTATGACCTCACAGGTCTCTAATTCATAAAGCTGGCCCTGGCTGAGCCACTGGGGGGGGGGTGTGTGGGATATTTAGGGGGAGTTCATACCTTGGAAGGGGGACTGCTTAGCAGGCACTGATGTCACAGCTAAAGACTGTTGAAAGAGAGACCAGAGGAGAATCATCTGGCTTTTTCCTCTCCTCTTTTCTTCCATTCCCCATCAGTGCCTCCTATCTACCCAGCCTAACTGGAAGCCAAAAAGTATTATAGCACTGGAATTTCATTCATGGAAGGTCAGTTCCCTATATTAAGAAACAGACCAGGGGAAGGGGAGGAGGAAAAGCAGACCACTTGGATATTAGAACTGAGTGAAATACAGTCTCTACAACAGAAAGGAGCAAAGTAGACAGGGGACAGAGGCAGAAATAATAAATAATAAAATGAGGGACAAATCTTATCCTTATCCAGACTGGCTACCAGAGCACCATGTGACTTCATGTATCTGAGATAAATTATATTAAACGAATAACAATAAAAATAATGAAATAGAAACTCATACAAAATTTTCCAAATTAACCAATCTATTGTAATGCATGATTAATTATTTTAAATGTGATCTGTGGGTGATCAGAGAAGCAATTGCTCTGCATTTTGATAAATCCACAGTATATCCATGATATCACATTATTTCTGTTGACCAAAGACGAGACCCAAGTTAAATGCAAATTTTCAGTGATTTGGTTTTACATAATTAGCTTGACATTTTGAAATTTTGAAATTATTAATCATTTCTCTGAACAAAGACGTACTCAGAATCCCAATTGTTTAATTGGCTAAAGAGAGAAAGGGAATGATGGAATATAAACATATACCCAGTGCTCAGCATGAATCAGGCCCATTTTCATGTGTTAATTCATTTGATCTTTCCAATAACCCTGTGAGGGAAGAATCAGTGGTAGCCGTAATTTACAGATGAAGAAACTGATGACCATAATGGTTAAAAGCTTGCCCATGTCTCACTGCTAGTAAGTGGTAGATCCAGGAGTTGAAGTTGCTCATCCTCTAATGAAAAATGAATTAGGATGCTAAGAAACTGAACAATTGATGGGTGACTTTTGCCCTGTAAATTCAATCTCATGTTTTCTCTAAGTTAATTGGTTTAATCACATACCAGGGAGGTTGAGAAAGATTCTTCTCTCTTGGCTTAGAGTAGATTCAAGACACATGGGCAGACTCTGATCTCTGTCAGTCTCTATCCTGGGTCCTGTGTGATTTTCCAAAAGAAGGGATGCCTCAACCCACAATGGAAGATTGCTTCAAATATGTCCTACCACAGGCTACAGCAAATAATGAAGGTCAAGATAAATCTGAGAACACAGGTTGTTTACTTCGTGGTTGTAAGTAAATCCTTTTAATTCCTTTGACTGAAAACATTACATTCCACCTACGTCTATCTTGATAGCTTGGGATTCCTTTTTATCGTTTATGTTTATGAGATGGCCTCTTCAGTTAAAACACCTTGAATGGGAGCATGAATTTCCTGAGATGTGCATATAAAGCCATTAAAATGTTAACATTTTCATTATTGTATATATATTTGAATTGAAAAGACAATTACTAACAAGGTTAAAGTCAATTTTTAAAAAAGAAATGAAAATATTCCATCTTCTGGTCATTGTCCATTAGTACACGGTTGTCTGCATTGATTACACACAAAATTTTTAAAAAACATATTCATTTTGAGGTAAATGTCTTTTCTTGATTGACTTGCTCAGTGATTATAGGTTGAGCTTTCCAGTACATCTGAAATTTACTTGCTTCTGCTTTGATTATTTTGAACGGGAAGGAAACAGCTCCGAACAGAAAGAATCATTCTGGAATGAAACAGTGGCTTTACTTCTACATCTATTCTTCAGGAAAAGAACTTGCTTTGTTTACCGCTGTTATTTCAGGATCTGCTTCTCTTACTTTGCTAAATGGCAGTAATTCCGCCTTAGAATTTCTCGAGGAAAATAAAGCTTAAATGTCAGAATCAAGACCAGCGATTAAAAAGAGGTGAGGCTAAGGTGAAGAGTCCTTAATCCTCTAAAACAAATCTCTATAAAATCAAAAGGTAACTGAGAATTCTGAAAGGATTGTGCTGTTTGGGGAGGTTTAAAGTTGTCAAGATGATATAAAATAGGAAAAATGCAGTAATTTTCTCCAATCCCTTTGCTAGTCAGTAACATGTATCACAGCTGAAATGGCAGAGGTGACATTTGCAGAGAGATATACGGTGTGAACAAGCTCCTCAGGTGTGCAGTCAGAACAACAGGCGGCAACCCAGCTGGGCACAAATGGTGCTATGGTCTGAAGGTTTGCTCTTCCAAAATTGATATTTTAAAATCTTAATTCCTAAGGTGAGAGTATTAGGGGATACGGATCCTGTGGGAAGTGGTGAGATCATGAGGGTGGAGACCTCATGAATGGAATTAGTGCCCTTATAAGGGGCCGAAGAGAGCAGAGTTGTTCCCTTCTCCTAGGTGAGGACATCGTGAGAAACAGCCATCTGTGAAACAGGAAAAAGCCCTCACCAGATGCTGAATCTGCTAGTGCCTTGATCTTAGACGTGCCAGCTTCTAGAACTATAAGCAATAAATTTCTGTTTATAAGCTACCTAGTGGATGGTATTTTGTTATAGCAACCCAAATGGACTAAGACACACAGTTAAAGAACAAAGGCAGTACAGAGCCCAGGGAGATATGAGGAGGCAGTAAAGAAGAGGTTCATCCCTAACAGTCATGATTCCACTTCTTATCTCAATGAATGTTTTCTTCTCTTAGGTCCCCACACGCCAACTATTTGTGGTATCAATTCATTCACATTGGGTTTACTAAATTATTATTTGAAGCATGATATATTTTCAAAAAAGAAAAAGACAAGCTAAAAGCCCAACAAAGTAGCAAACTTAAGCTTTACAGAGTGAGAAGTTTCAATGAACTTTCCTTTCTGTCTCTGGGAATTCTGTTTCTTTCCCCTGCCCAATCTGTGCTGCGAGTGGTAACAAGTGCCCCTGAGCTGGCTCTGACAGACCCTTCCCCTTTGCCCAGACAGCATATCTTTAAAGTTATTTTAGTTACTTGTATAATAATATATTTAATAATTATAATAGTTATGCATGCTTTTTGAGAATTTGTCAAATTTTGTAGAATTACAATTTTTGCAATCCATTTGTCCATAATAGCTAATTTGCACCTTAGATGTAAGTTTGTATACGCACACACTCCATAAATTGGTAGCTCACTCAATATAAAATGTGCTCCTCTACATTCCTGACTTCAAGCACTGCAAATATTTTCTCTCACTGTTCAATATTTCTTCAAAACACCATTTATAGCTACTACTTAATATATCATCATGTAGATACGTTATAGCCTCTTTAGCTATTGAACAATACTAGACACGTTCATTTCTTGTGAAGGTCACTTATGTCTACGTTGTAATTTAAAATTGCAAGGAGTTTTTCTCTATTATTTTCTTTTCTCCCTAATATGGGTGAGTTGTTTTCCAATTTTACATCCACAAAAGCATCTCTAGGCAAAAATCCTTTGTGTGATTTTTTTTATGCCTGACCCTTAGCAATTATAAGCCTTTTTAAGGCAAATCTTACGGGAGAAACCTTGCCCTCCCCACCTCAGACGTGGTGCACAGCCAGTGCATTAGAATGTTCTGGAGGGAGTTGCAGTTAAGGACTCAGGCCCCTCCCTGGTGAACATTGCTGTTATGTAGATCTGCATTCTTAGCCCAAGTGTCTCCACGGAGACCTTGAGTTCTTGGCTTTCAGCCACGCTCACTCAGTGTTCCTCTGCTCCTATGGCTTCCCTTCCCTGTCCCTCTTTCTCACTCTGGCATCCTGGGTCCTTAAAAAAACAGGAGCCTTTTGTTTAGTGTTCCTGGGCAGTGGGAAGACTTCTCTGGCCTGCACTGCATACATCACATTCCTGACCAGTGCTATCCCATGAGAAAAATTAACACTAGGGAGCTGGCGCTTATTTTGACCCTTGATTACATTATCACAGTAGGTGAACAAAGGCTTGATTGTTAGTTTCATTTCAGCTCATTGTCCTGACAGACCACCTGGACACCTGGCAGCTCCACACTAGTAGGAGTTTTCTTCCATCTTACAGATTATGGTTGAGAGGCTTAGCGCTGTCTTACTCATACTTTTCAGACTCCTGAAGAAAGAGGAAAAATAAGTTAATTAAAAATGAAAAAGGGTGAAATTATGAGGTTAACATTGACAGGACAAATGTTCTCATTGAAGAACTGATTCAAGCATTTTTCATCTGCATATCACATTCAATTTGCAAGTATTTTCTCAAGTAGCCTTCACGAACAGCTTATAAGGGTGGTATATATTTACCCATTTCACAGATGGAAAAATTTAGATGTCAAATCAAAATAACAATGTCCTGAAAATATTCTGCTCTTTGTCTGCAGCAATAAATACACATAAATTTCCTCTTGATGGACAGTGGAATATGTTAGAAAGAGGAGAACCTGTATTTCTCATTATATGTAAAAACACTGTGTGCAAACAAATACTGAACACAAACATATATCTGCTCAGAGTTCATAGAGCCAAGTGAAACATCATTCTTCTTGATGTTTCCTCAGAAATATGTTTTTGCCCTTGGGGAGACAAGATTTTCAAAGGAAGCAAAAGTAAAAATCCTGACGTTTATTCTCGTACAGTGTCTCCTTCTCCAGTTGGAGGTGCTTGTCAAGAGAACTTTATTCATTAAAGGAAGAAAAGCATATTTAATTCCTATCAAGTTGAACACGAAAGTTTGGGCATGTGGAAAGAACACTGCAGAATAATGTAAGAAATGCACCTGCTTCCTGGTCTCATTTGCTTTACCATTTTCAATGACTCACCCAGGGGAAAATAAAATGCCAATAATAAGATGTACCTTTATTACGCAAGAGAAAATAATGCAAAACAAGGCATGATCTCCCTCCTTTAAAAGATATTTATAAAAGACAAAACAAAAATGTAGAATATGGGTTTTGGAGATGCCAGGGAGATAAAATATAAAATAGATACATTAATTATGAGCAGGCATGTTTACTAGCTTACAGCTCTAACGAATGTTCACCTGCATTCTACCTCTTTATGTTAATTCTTCTATTTTAGAAATTTATATTTGAAGAAATCTCAGAAAAATGACCAATAAAATGATTTTTGTAGCTATTGGTGAAAGGACATTGCTGGTGGTACATAAATTAGGCCTGAACCCCATATTTCATTAATTAATGTGGTAAGTTTGTCAGTGATGGTTTGAGTGTGCCTTATTCAAGTATGAGTTAGACTTTTCAGGATCTTGGTGGACTAATTTATTTAGTCTTCATAGATTTTTGAGAGCCAATATTAGCTGTGTACTGAGTTAGCTTCCAGGTTCATGAGATTCTCTCACCTCAGCCTCCCAAGTAGGCTGGGACTACAGGTGTGCACCACCATGTCTGGCTATTTTTTGTATTTTTTGGTAAAGGCAGGATTTCATTATGTTTCCCAGGCTGGTTTCCCAGCTAGCTTCTAGGATAATGAATAAGAAAAAAGCAAAACAAATCAGACCTCATGCCAATGATATAAAATCAGATATCAGAGAAAATAACTAGAATATAAGAAATTGAAGCCACATTGTCTTATAAAGTGCTGTGGAAACCTAAGGGAAAAAGGCTGAAGCCCCACGAGACAAATCAGGTTTTTCTACCTTCCCGAGTATCCTACTGTGGGTTAAAACATGACAAAATCAAGAGTGTTCAGATAAGAAAAGTAAAATTGTATGAAATAAGAGAAACTGTCAGAGCACTTTTTCAGCATATAAACACTTAAAGGGCATTCATCATAGAGTCTGTATTTGATAGCCAAAGTTAAAATGTTACTTTGTATTTTCAACAAATAATATCAAACCATTTATAATTGTGATATCAAGGTTAATTATGTTGTGCTTCACAGGAAGGACAGCTGTTCAATCAAAATGATGTATGTTGATATTTATAATTGATAACTCCTGAATGTGATGTTGATTACAGAATGGCTTCTAGGTGAGTTTAATTTACAAATACTAGCCCCATAGTTCAATCTAGTTACTTTTTGGAATACTAGGCATTTTATAGGAAGTATGAGAGAAAAATAAAATAACGTATGTGGCACTTTACTTTTACTTAGGCCCACAGAAAGTCCCAAGGTAAAAGATTGTCATAAGTTGATATTCTTTCTCAGACACAATAGCTGTGATAACGTGTAGGTGCCCTGGCTCTGCTGATCTTCCCTTGTTTGTTACTTGGATCATTTACATGCAGAAAATGCCCAGGATTCCTGGTGGCTCTTAAACCATCCTTAACAAAGGTAGGTGCACTCTACAGCAGGGGTCCCTGACCCCTGGTTAGCAACCAGACAGCACAGCAGGAGGTAGCCACAGGCAAGTGAGATAAGCTTCACTTGTATTTCTTTCTTTCTTTTTTTTGGGGGGGGGAAGGTCTCACACTGTTGCCCAGGCTGGCGTGCAGTGGCAGGATCTCAGCTCCCTGCAACCTCTGCCTCCTGGGTTCAAGAGATTCTTCCACCTCAGCCTCCCAAGTAGCTGGGACTACAAATGTGCACCACCACGCCTCGCTTTTTTTTTTTTTTTTTTTTTTTTTGGTAAAGACGGGTTTTCACTGTGTTTCCCAGGCTGGTCTCGAACTCCTGGACTCAAGCAATCTGCCCACTTCATCCTCCCAAAGTGCTGGGATTACAGGAATGAGTTACAGCACCTGGCCAAAGTTTCATCTATATTTACAGTGGCTCCCCATCGTTTGCATTACTGCTTGAGCTCTTCCTCCTGTCAGACCAGCAGTGACTTTAGATTCTCATAGGAGCACAAACCCTATTATAAACTGCACATGTGAGGAATCTAGGTTGTGCACTCCCTATGAGAATCTAATTCCTGATGATCTGTCAACATCTCCCATTGCCCCCAGATGGTACTGTCTAGTTGCAGGAAAACAACTCAGGGCTCCTACTCATTCTACATTATGATGAGTTGTATAATTATTTCATTACCTATTACTATGTAGTAATAATAGAAATAAAGTGCATAATACATGTAATGTGCTTGAATCATCCTGAAACCATCCTCCCACCCCAGTCCATGGAAAAATTGCCTTTCATGAAACCGATTTCTGGAGCCAGAAAGGTTGGGAACCGCTGCTTTATAGCATCACCATCCCTTGACTGACAGTGACTTTTCTAAGGAATCCTGTGATTCAGGGTAGGGCTAGCTTACCATGTGACTTTGACTCAGAGCCATCACAATAAAGATGGAATTTCTTAATAACTTACTTTTTCCTAATATATAATTAGAGCAGAGAGGGGCATGGCTCCATGACTTAAATTTTAGAAAAATGTTTTTGTCATACTAGAAATTTAAAGGTTTCAATATTTAAATTATTCTGCCAGTACAATATTACCTTACACAAGAGTGTATGTTAATACTATTTTAACATCTTAATGTCATTATGTTATTTCACTATGTTTTAAAAGGCAAAATAGTCATATTTGTTGAGAAAATATATTTTAAAAGTAGGCTTTAAGATTGTCAACTGGAAGTTAGATCATCACAATGAAAACTTCAACAATATTCACCAACTTACTTGATATGGATTAATATTTAGTTATAAGCTGTTTCTAAAATGTATGTGATTTTTTTTCATTTCGGTAATGAATAGTAAGTGTTAAATTGTAATAAAACACACAGTTGCTGCTACTGGATGACTAGTTAAGTAGCATAATTTTTACAGAGGTAGTTTCAGAAAAAGACATTAATAGGACTAATGGCAGAAATGCAGAACTCCAAAAGATTTAAAGGCATCAAAAATAATGAAATTTCCCAAGAAGAGCAGTTAAGAAAATTTGTAACCTAGTACTACTATTAATGTCAGATGCCTTTATATGCCTAAGATGTTTTGATATTTTAAATATGCAAAATACAACGTGATTTACTTGATTTACTGTTGATATTATTATCATATTGTGTATGTTTAAGATAAGAAGTATTAGAAAAAGATATAAGTGATTTTTTTCTTTTAGATGTAAACTGAAAATATCATTGGGTGTGCATGTGCGTGTGACTGTGTCTTGTCTTTCCTTTGTGTATGAAGTTTGTTTCTACTTTGCCTCTTCCTTTGACTTCTGCATCTCTAACTAGAAATAAAAATCTTAGATTATGACATAAATTATTATGAGACTTCTTATTTGGTCTTTAATTTTTTAAATTATTATTATTATTTGAACTCCTGCAGCTCATTTGCTTGGTGAGGTTTTTGCTAAGATCAGCATCATTACACTTGGTAAAAATCACAATTATTAAAAGTTGATGTGTTCCAAAAGCGATAGAAATATATGTTACTTGTCTTTGTTATTATTGATGTTGCTACAGTTGGAATTGAGAGGTAGGTATAACAATTTTTAAAAGAGATGCCACTTCTGTGTGGATAAAATTTGTCTTGCAAAAGTGTTGCTCTAAGATAAAATAATTCTAAACTATGCAAAAATGTGTCTTACAGAATCTTCTATATTTCATTACTTTTATTACTTTTATTCATTTCTAAAACGAAGATCAGCTATGTGTTTTAATTTTATGATGCTTTAGTTTATCAAGCATAATATAAATTCCAAATGTTTACTAATAATATTAATATGGACCTTGCAAAGATGAAAATAGTTTAGATCATATATTGCTATAACACTATCAGTCAGTTTTATGTTGCAATGAAATGATCTTTCTGGTATGTTGCCTGGGAAGTGAACTCTCTTTTAAATCATCTCAATTTAGATTTCCACCCCCCTCCTTCTCTTTGAAATGCATTTTATATCAGCAACAAATAAATAGCAACGATCTGTGCTTTTGTTGTGCATGCAAATTTTATATGTGACACAGAGAAGAAATAACTCTAATGATTCCTCACAACATATGCAGACATACAAATACCAACAACATTTTTTAACCTGTAGTAGTGAGTCACAGAGAAATCATTGGGAGAGTAAAGGTTAGCTCGAAAAAAGAAAGAAGAGAGAGAGAAGGAAGGAAGGAAGGAAGGAAAGAAGGAAGGAAGGAAGGAAGGAAGGAAGGAAGGAAGGAAGGAAGGAAGGAAGGAAGGAAGGAAGGAAGGAAGGAAGGAAGGAAGGAAGAAACTGTAATGGAGCAAATAACTTTACACTAATGGCAGGAAGGAAAAGGGAAAATACTTGCTGCGCATTTATTGTATGACAGATTCCCAAACATCAATGTTAAGAGGTCTGCAATGGAGGAAAGAGGAAGTCTGGTGAAAGGTAATCATTTAAGTGACAAATTAAAGCCCTGTAACTGTGGAAAATACAGTTACAGCACTTTAAAAGTGTAAAAAATAATAAACATATAAAATCAGAATTTTGGAGGAGGGGAAGTAAAAGAAAGTATCAATACACAGATTGTTCTTTTATAGCAGGAAGTTAATATTGGAATTATTGGAAATGTTGATAATACTGGAAATGTTGGAAACACTTAGTGAAAAGACAAACTACAATCATTCCAATCTTTGAGATATTTCAGGACCCCATCTATCCTCATTATTTTATTATTTTATATTTATGTATTTATTTTTTTGAGACAGAGTCTCACTCTGTCACCCAGACTGGAGTCTTGGCTCACTACAGCCTCTGCCTCTTGGATTCCAGCAATTCTCCTGCCTCAGCCTCCCGAGTAGCTGACATTACAGGCACATGCCACCACGCCTGGCTAATTTTTGTATATTTAGTAAAAACGGGGTGTAGCCATGGTGACCAGGCTGGTCTCGAACTCCTGACCTCAGGTGTCCACCCACCTCAGCCTCCCAAAGTGCAGGGATTACAGGCATGAGCCACCACACTTGGTCTCTACCCTCATTACTGATGGTAGCAGTGGGCTGTCTGGAGTGGTCAACACACCAGCTGCAGCGCGGAAGTGGGGAAGTGTAGCCAGTGGTGGCAGGAGCGGCTGCAGGAGGAGCAGTGGCAGCCACGGGACCCCTGTGCCCTGCATCCTCTGTGCCCCATGTCCCCGAGGCAGCCAACTCTGCCACCCTCATCCTGGCATGGAGGGGCTGTAGGTCCTGTGGACTGAAGTGGAAGCTGCTGGTGCTTTTTCTGGGCCAGCCCATTGCTGCCAATGGACCAATCTGCACACACTTCCTTCCCTCTGAAGCCCATGAAAGCACCGTACTCAGCAAGACTCGAGGAAACCACTGGATGACCAGCTGCAGCGAGGAGCTACCTTCGCTGCTGAGAGCTGAACACTTGTGGGGGCACCCTGACTACTGAGAGGAACTGCCCCCCTGCGGGTCTCCTCTCAGCTGTTCTATCACTCAATGATGTTCCTCTTCGTCTTACTCACCCTCCACTCGTCTGCAAACCTCATTCTCCTAGATCCAGTACATGAACTCAGGACCGCGGAATGGCGGGGCCAAAAGTGCTGTAATACAAACAGGGCTGAAACACAGGTCTTGCTTGCCACGTTGTGGGCAAAAAGAAGGACTGAAGAGAGGAAGAAAGAAAAGAAAGAAAAAGAAAGAAATAGAGAAAAGAAGAGAGAGGAAGGGAGGAAAGAAAGGAAGGAAGGAAGGAAGGAAGGAAGGAAGGAAGGAAGGAAGGAAGGAAGGAAGGAAGGAAGGAAGGAAGGAAGGAAGGAGGGAGGGAGGGAGGGAGGGAGGGAGGGAGGGAGGGAGGGAGGGAAGGAGGGAGGGAGGGAAAGAAAGAAAGGGAGAGCTGTGGCTCTTCAGGGAGCCCAGACCTAGGAGCTCCCTGAACCAGGGCTGTGACACTCTCTTTAGGGCTCAGCAGTTCCTGGCATCTCCAAGATTCTGGGCACCACCGGGTTCCCTGGTGTCAGTTGTGGAAGCTCCTTATGGTATGCTTGGCCCAGAAGCAGCCTCACAAGGAGCCCACACTGCAGCCAGCATGCCTGAGAGCATACAAGAGCTTTAAATTCTTGGAGCAGGATGTTTTTTGTTGCTTAGAGAACCCGTCTCTGCTTCTTCAACTTGATGTCGTTCTGAGCATTTTCGAACTACTAGAAAGTTTCAGTATGCTGTGGTAGAAAGTGGATTTCAGAGGCCTTAATGAAAATCACAAGAGAAGATCCCTGAAAATGTAGTTTAAGTATCAAAGCATTGTAGAATAATATTTAAGAACTATTGATAGCTGAATAAGAAAACCTACACCAAGCTAGGAAAGAAGGGTAGGAAAAACTATATGACTAAACAAACGTTAGAAAAATGCTTTGTCCTAATAATATAAAAAATGAAAAAATTACATCAAGATACAATGAGAACAAAGAAACAAGACATGAGAGAAACTTTCTAGCAGTATGCTTGAGTATTTAATGTATATTCAACGAATACATCTCCAAACACTTTTAACTTACATTATTTTACTTAATTTAATACTTTTTAAGGTGCTTCCAAATTGGAAGAAGTTCAGCAAAAAGTACTGACTGACTGATAGGATGAAGCCTGCAGAGTAGATTAACAAGGAATTATCTAGAAATGACTTGGACACTGGATCTTGCCTGTGTGATTCTGAAAGAGAGCAAGAATGATGGCAGAACCTTTTGATACCTCCCTGTTCATCTTCATAATTTTGCCCACACATCCCTACTCACTACTTTTTCTGAGATACAGTAGCTCTTCTTTATTCGGCTCTTTTGTGTTTTTTTTTGAATGTTTAAATATTATTTACTATTATCTTAATTTTTTTCTTCTTCTCATAAGTGCTTGGCCTATGATCTTTTGGCATCCAGAGGCCTGACATATATAAGTGGAATATAAGTGATATCCAGAAAGTGGCTGCATGGAAAGCCACTGTTGACCAAGTGGCTACAATCTGATCATTTCATGGCCAATAGGGACAGGGAATTACTAGGAAGGCCATAAGTGCCACGGGCCTACCCTAAGGAGCAATATTCTTTGATTTATTCAGGTTTTTTTAGTGAGAAAGATTTAAAATGATTGCAAGAATTTTATACTTGTTCTACTTCTTAGAAAAGTAGCTGTCCTTATTTCTGTCTGTAAGAGAAGAAACGAGGAGTGTGGGCTGTCAGAGGGAACTTTTTCAAGGTAATAAAAATTTTAAGTGTGAAAGTCTTGCTTTCTATCAATGTTTTCAGACCTACCCTCATTTGATGATGTAATGCTATTTCATTATATCTTAACCTATCCTTTAACTACTTGGTTTATTTTGACTAATAATATTATAAGCTCATTTCAAGTAAAGATAACGTCTTAGACATCTTGTTTCTATTACACTGCCTATAGGGCAAAGAAAATGAGGTGGATTCTCAAAGAAAATCCGTAACTGGTTGTTTTAATGAATTGGCAAAACTGAAGGATCTACACATAACCAAAGCACTCCAAAAGCACACTTGTAATCAGTTATTTTTGTCTTCCATTTTATTTTAAAACCTCCCTTATAGTAACAATAAAAAAGAAAGACAAAATAAAAGGAACTCTACATTTGAGCCAGACTGGAGGAAGTAAAGTTAAATGAGTTAAAAATTAGAACTGAATTTTATATGTTCAAATCTGTTTATCCTAATAACCAGTAGCCTCTGATAAAGAGGACATTAATTAGATGAGTATATATGTTATTTTTTATATATTAAGCTTAGAGATTCAAGAAATTTAATATGAAGAATTATTGATAAAGTTGATCAGCACAATTATTTATATTTAAATCATTTCCCCAACTCACCATAAGGTTCAGAAAGTAATGACACATTTTAGCTAAATTTCAATGCAAGATAAAAAAAGAAGATAGAATTTATCATCAAAAATCAAATGGCAACAGCTAGATGAACACCAGCAATCCCGTTTTGGGGAGTAATAAACAAGGCTGTATAAAAAAATGAATCATGTCAGATTAATCTAATTTCTTTATATGTCATAGTGACTTAGGAGAGAAAGGCGAAGCAATAGATTAAATATATCTTGATGTTAACAAGATTTTCAATGCTGTTCCATTTAACACCATCAATCACTAACAAATAAGGAAAAATGTGGCCAAGTCTGTATTTATTAGATGGGTAAGCAGATATTTGAAAAGCCTTTGACGTAATGTCAGTGGTAGCAATGGTGGGACATGGGGTCACACCAGTCCCTACCCCATTCTGTAATGGTCTAACATGAAGCAGCAATTACTTATATAAATCAGTTGATTTGTCAATGGATCATATTTTCCTTATGTTTACAGAAGATACCAGACATTTTTGCTTCAATATGGCTTTACGAATTTTAGAAATACAGATTTTTTTCCTTAATTTCCTCAACTATAAAATGAGGATATTACTAGAACCTACTCAAATAATTGTAATAATTAAATGACAATCTAGAATGCTTGTCACAACGTTTGGCATATAGTAAAACTGTAATCAATGATACAATTTACAATTAATATTACTATCATTTCCATGAATTTATTACTCGGATGTTTTGAAACATGCAAGTTATTTTCTAGATATTGTGTAGCATATTCTCACACTTCATTCACTGGCCACCTGATGTGAGATGGATTGATTTTATATAGTCTGGCAAATTTAGAGAGTGGAAAAACCTCAGCATAAATATATTACAAATACTAGCTCAGATTAAATTTATGAATTTAAAATAAATTATCCCTGCTTATTTATCAAAATTAAAATGTAGCAAAGAATCACTGAGAATTACAATTTTATGAACAATTACTAAGAAAATTATGTATAGCTACTCGTTCCCATTTCTGAGAAGGTTGAACATATCTATCTCTTCCTCCACTTATCAAAATTGTTCCACAAATTTTTGTTTCTAGATATTCATGCATCCTATCAATATTTAGTTTAATTTCCTTTAGGTAACCTGATAATCTACTAGTCCACACTCAAAGAATATTTTTCCAGCTTAAGCTCAATTTCAATTCTAATACTCCTTTGCAGATTCCCATAATACAATGAAATTATTCACAGGAGTAAAAATATTTAATATAGATTTATTTTTGTGGACATAATGTCCATTTTATTTGTTTTTCTATATAGATTCAAGACAAAATTGATATAAGTTTAAATTTGTTTATAGATTCAGGAAAATAAAATATACAAAATTACTTTCTAAATTCTCTCCAATGAATTTGTGTCTTAATTTGGGCTGCCATAACAAAGTACTGTAGACTTGGTGGCTTATAAATAATAGAAATTTATTTCTCACAGTTGTGAAGGCTGGATGTTCAAGATCAAGATGCCAGCAGATTTCATGTTCATTGAGGTCCTCTTTCTCATATATAACCATCTTCTCACTCTAACCTCACATGGCAGAAGGACTGAGGAGTCTCTTGGATCACTTTTATAAGGGCACTAATCCGGGTTGGGAGGGTTACACTCCCATGAGCTTATTATCTCCCAAAGGCTCCATATCCTAATACCATCACCTCAGGGGTTAGGATTTCAAAAAACGAAATTTTGGCAGGACACAAACATTTAGACCTTAGCATTTTCTAAGCCACTTCTTTCCACTGAAGTTCTTTAAGTAATGCATCCCTGTTTCTGCAAAGAAATCCCTAATCAAGGATAAGAAACCAAGGATCTTGCTCTATATATGGGTATGGGTTCAACTGCCTTAAAATTTGAGACCCTACATAAGTCTATTCCAACTCCTAAAATGAAATCCTCTTCCTGGCTAGACCAAATTCTATCTTCTAATTTCTTCCACTCTTTATAAGATTCTGTCAGCAAGAAATGCAGTTAGTTGCAATAACAGTTTGAATTCTCAGGAACTTTCTCAACCTCAAAGCAAATATCTTACCTTCATGAAAGCAAGGCCCATATAGGGGTATGAAGGATATTTAGAGGTATAAAAGATAAGAAACTGCTATGTCAGCAGATGTAAATGTTATTGCCACTTGTTCAGTAGGGCTTAATTCCCAGTCCATTGTATATATTCTTGATCTGCTGAGCCATGACGGACTATGTTTGGCTTTGGAGAGAATATTAATGCCAGTGAAGCTGAAAATATAATTAATAATAATATTATGACTTATTTTGCTCTAATATTATTAGTATTCCATTATGAAATCAGAGCAGTTTGAAAAGTTGTTGGAGAATTATAAACAAGGATTTTTGATACTTGGTAAAAATCTTTTACCAACAAAAATCAGTCATCACATTGACTGAAAAAAGCAAGTCACTTAGTCATCCTCAAAGTAAAAAGGCATATGATTTCACCATGAGGACGTGGAAGGATGTAGATGCAAAATTTCCAAACAACAGAGTGAAGAATTGACACCAATAATTCAATTTCCTACGTAAGATTTGTTGACACCAAAGCTAACCAAAAGGTAAAAAAAAGGCATTGAAAGATTCCACTTGGCATCATCTGTAGGGTTCTGGAATCACTTCCTCACCAGCATTCTTGCTGGTTATCCATATCTGTTCGCCCTTAATGAGACTCCAGCTGTAAACCTCCTGCCCACCACACTGACAGATGTTTTACAGTTGGATTAGTAAACTGCATAAATTAATTCTTACTCAAGTGTTAAGCACCTACTGAAACTTCTAATAGCTTGCTTAAAGATATTTGCATTTTACCCTACATACTGAATTGTTTACACTAAGTAAAGTGAGCTGAAAACAATTTTGGACTATTTACTTATAGTCTTGAAAAGTAATTAGTACCAGAATATGTCTCCAGTTATCTTCTATTCAGGATAAATTTAATGAACTTCATTAACATCTACAGTGGGCCATGTATTTACTTACAATTCCTGGTCAACCACCTGTGTCTTCATCTTATTCTTTCCCATTGATATGAATTTGTTACAATAAACAAGTTACAGTCAATATCAAGGATTTTGCCAGCCCAAATATAATGATGTTGCCAAAAACGGCAGTCACTAAAATATAAGCTTGAATGTTCGATAGGTTTATTTCTTTTTTTCAGAAGGTAATCCAGAGAAAAAGATGTAATTTTTGAACATATTGTTATATGACTATGAATAGTATAAAATTACTGAATTTTAATGCTAGAAATGACTTTAGAAATCAGTAGTTCCAAATCCCTTATTATTCAGATGAATAAAAAGAGTAAAGTTACTTGCCCAAACCTTTTCACAAATGACAGAGGTAGGCTTGACTCCAAATCATGTCCTCTTTCCATTAAGCCATGCTTATTACTCATGGATATGTCGGATAATCAGTAAAAGGTAACTCATTTATGGATAATTGCTATCTTTAAATCCTTACAATTATTGCAAAAAGAGAGCTCTCTGAAATAACCCTGGAATTGTAGCAATTTAAAGGAACAAAGTGGTAAACAAGCATTAAGTGTTTTCTCAAATGAAGAGCATGGTAAATGAATTGACTGTGAATCTAGTAACTTTATGTCATAATCTCAGCCCAACTCCTGCCATGGATGATCAGCCTGGGTAATTTTCAGGCAGATAGTCTCCATCCTGACTCCCCAGTGCAGCACCTAGTGGATAATAATCCACTTCACAATTCTCACAGAGCTGTTGTCAGGAACAGCTAATGATTGTAAAGCATTTTAGAAAAATATGCCATATAAATGCTTCATAACCAATCTTGTATTCCCAGGGGATCTTTAATGTTTTGACCTAATAAGTACAATCCGTTAGCAAGTCATTCCATGGTTACACTAAGGATGAAGCATTTGTGCTGGACGTAATCAGTTTTTCCATTCCATAATTTAAGAAAAGTACTTACTGCATATTTGTATTATGTTTGTTTGTTCCTTGTCAAAATTCTAAGGGAATGTCGTCTTTAGGTTGAATAGTTGCTATTTAACTTGAAAAATAAATACTCACTATTGCATTTTGAAAACAAGCAGAATGAGCATTCACAAAAATGGATATTTATTCAACTGTCCAGGGAACTATTCATAGAAATGGAAAGCATAATGCAAGGTTTGATGCTCTAGGTATAGTTCAGCCAGCAGAGTTTTATTACAATAAAATCTTTTTCAAAAATCAGAATATGCTAGGAGAAATGAGCTATAAATGATTGGTATCATCCCCAAAGCACTATCCATAGTGGCCCTACTCTGTTATTTTGTAAGGCCAAAAGAAGCAGCTTAGAATTATATATATTTTTGTTCACCTTTAACCCCTTTTAGTAGGAGCTGTGCCAGGTCTGCTGGCTGAAACATTAGCCAAGTGAACCTGCTGGCAGTTTGTCTATTTCTTCTCATTACACTAATATGGAAAATTAACCAGGAAGCATGCCTTCTCTCCCATTAGACTAGTGGCACATTTATAAGGACATCATCGGGACTGTTCCTTTTATTCTATTCCCGGATTCTCTTCTAGGTAGTTGCAGCTCTCTAACCACCTGTAATTTCTCTTCATTATCCTGCAATATGAGGCTATGGAGAGTCTTTTGTTGCAAGTGGCTATAGACATGGCTGTCATTTTGTCCATTATTAGGTCAGTGGTGTGAGTTTTGAGAACAAAGGCAATGAACATAATAGTCATTGGAATTAGAGATTAAAGTCACTAAATTATCACAAAGAATCCAGAGAGAGGAGAGATCACTGCCCTTGTTTTCACAGATACATGAACAGATACTGAATGACTTTTGCAAGGTCAAGAAAATCAGCAGTATGTAGAGAGATTAAACAACTTAAGTCCTTACAGCAGCAAATTTTGTAAGGATAAAAGTTGCAAGTCTTGTTCTTTTTCCTTTTTCCTTTGCAAATCCCCCCAGGAAGAATGTGAACTGATTTATCTCCCCCTTTAACTTAAAGTTACATTTTCAATATTGACCGCCTTCTTTCCTCTTTATAGGCTGATACTTTAAAAAAAAAAAAAAAAAAGAGAAAATATGCTTTTCCTTGAGCAACTTTCCTGGAAAGGGAGGATTTTACCTCCCACCATTGTTTTAAAAATCTGCTAGGAAAAAAGTGACCTAGACTTAGACAATACTTTTCTTTTCTATTTCCTTTGTTTTGGAGTAAATGCATTTAATCTTTAACAGCAAGTATTTCATATGTTCCCCTTGAGCTTCGACCACATATGTGGATGATAGGAAAGATGAGAGAGACTTCAAGCCTCTGCACCTCATCCTTGCTCATGATTTTCATGATGTTTTTATGGGTACACTATGCAGTGATGATAGTAATGAACCTTCAGATCACCACTTGACTTTGCCAGCCTGGATACCAAACCCACTTCATAGGACCTTGCTTCAGCTGCCTGGCACACTCTCCACATACCAACTGGCTCGGCTCACTCACTCATCGCCTTCAAGTCTTTTCTCCTTTTTCACCTGCTGGATGAGGTTTGTCCTGACTGCCTTATTTAACACTGCAATGTCACCCTGCCTTCCCTCTACCAGGCCTCTTTAACCCCCTACACCATCATCATGCTCTAGAATTTATGACTTTCTAACATGGTGTATTATTTGCTTATTTGTGTATCCTGCTTATATTTTATCCTCATTTCCTGTCGCTGGAATTTAGTTCTATGAGGGTCAAGTTTCTTGTTTTGTTTGTTGATACATCCGAAAAACCTTGCCAGTTTCTGGAACATAGCTGGTTCTCAATGAATATTTGCTAAAGGAAGAAGGAATTTGGATCTGACTCTGTCACTATTCTGTGATTTTCAGTGTGCTTTTTAACCTTTCTGGTTTGAAATCTCTTCAGATGTGAAATGTAATTATCTACCTAAGACTGCTATTGCATAAGACAATCTGCAAAATAGTGCTTAAATTTTATATATTTATTTTTGTCATTTGTGATCGAATATATAAAATTTAAATAGTTCAGGAACAAAAAGGTGTGCAGTGGAAATTTTTCCTTCCACTTGTGTGAGAGACATACAAACATATTTTTATATATTACTTCTAGAGCTAATTTACTTTAATAGGTGAGGAAATATACCTATGTAATATTTTTGTACATGTAAAACTGAGCATTTTATACACCCAGGCTTGCACTTCTTGATGTTTTTTATTTTTAAATTTTGCACTTAACAATATATCTTAGAGATGACTTCTTAAAGCTTTTTAAAAAGCATCTTTATTATGAAATAATACATATAAAGAAAAAATATAAATAAAATATTAAGATTAATAAAACATATACCTAAGATTTACCACACAGAGTAAGAAATGGAATATTATTGATATAATTAAAATCCTCTGAGTATCTTTCTTTGAATGCAAATCTCACAAGGCATTCCTCCCTCCTCCAGGAGGGGAAATCAAAGACTCTCCTAAATTTTATGTTTCTATTTCCCTGCTTCTTTGCATAGTTCTATTATGTTTGTATAATCTTTAAAACTCTGTTGATGTTTTTGAACTTTATGTGAAATTATATAGGATATATACTCATCTTTGATTTGCTTTTTTAATGCATCATTTTATTTCTGAGGTTCATTAAAGTTTATGAATGTCATGTTATTTTATTCATTGGACTGCTGCATGATATTCCATTGTGAAACACAATTTGTTTATCTGTTCTCCTGGTTGATGGATGCTTGCATTGTTTCCAGAATTGTGCTGCTTAAGCATAGCTGCAGTTTTCCCTCATGTGAATCCTTCTCAGTGCAGAGATTACAGACTTTTCTCTGGACTACATATCTAAGAAGATAAGTGCTGGAATTTGGGGATATGCATGGCTTTGGTTTTACTAGGCAATGCCTGTTTTTCAAAGGTGTTATAAAAATTTACATATTCTGGAGCAGTAGACAGGAATTCTAGATTAGTGTGTGCTCTCCCAAAACACGGTGATCTTTTCATTTTTGCCAGCCCGGTTTTCATTAAATGGAATGTTGGTGTCGTTTTAGTATGGATTTCCTGAATCCTAATAATGTTTTATGCATTTTCGTCTTTATTGGTTAGTTATATGACCTCTTTTGTGAAATACCTACTCATGTATTTTGCTCATTCTCTGCTGAGCTGTGTCTTTCTTTAAAAAAGTAGAGGAGATTTTGCTTTTATTTTTTAAAATACTTTATAAGAATTCACTCTTTCTTCAATTGTTTGGAGCTTATATTTCCTATTCCAGCTTGTGACTTATATTTTTCATTTTTTGAGGTATCTCTGGCATTTAGGATAACTTTGTTCATTGGAAATTAGTCCTTTTTGTTTTACAGTGTGTATGCTTTGTTTAAAAATTCTGTATGGACCCAAACTTATAATTGTATCATATTTTTGGTGTAACCTCATGCTCCTCCTTGGAATTATTATAGTTTATGTTAGAAGTATTCTAATTTGTTCTCAGTGTCATGTATCACTGAATCTATTACATATCACACTTTCAAATATACATAGGTATGTATATGTTATACGATGCATATTTATATAAAATATTATATTTAGCTTCTGGGCTCTCAAATGTATTCCTCTTCTCTAAAAAGGACTATATTTCCTCTGTACAAATTCATATATGTTTTGCTATCAATATAAATTTAGAAGTAGCAAAAAAATGGAGTTTTGATAAAAATTACATTGACTAAATATACTAATTTGGAGGAAACCAATACATGTTTTTCATAGATGACATCTTTACCATGATATAACTTTATTTTTAAAAGTCTTATCACGTAAAGTGGTGAGTTAATAACTATTAAATCTCCAGTAGAATGCTTAGTAGAAACAAAGATAATTGCATTCTTGTCTTCCCCCTGATTTTAAAGATAATGCTTCTAACATTTTCATTAAATATTGTTTCGCCATAGATCTTGATAAATACTATTTTTCAGACAACGGTAGTGCGGTTCTCTTCTTAGTTGCTGCCATATTTTTATCAAGAATTAGTATTAAGTTTTGTCAAAAAATATTTTTTACATCATTAAGATTATCAATTTGGCTTTTTTGGTTATGAGAATTTCTAAAATAACGCTGCTTTGCATTCACTAGAAATGGTCATATATATTGTATTTCTAATTCATTGATGTATTTGATTTTATCAATATTGTCACATAAATAATCAGAGATTCTTAGGACAGGGCGTGATGGCTCACACCTGTAATCCCAGCACTTTGGGAGGCTGAGGCTGATGGATCATTTGAGGTGAGAAGTTCAAAACCAGTCTGACTAACATGGTAAAACCCCCTGTGTACTAAAATACAAAAATGAGCTGGGCGTGGTAGCATAGGCCTGTAATCCCAGCTACTCTGGAGACTGAGACAGGAGAATTGCTTGAACCTGCGAGACAGAGATTGCAGTGAGAGGAAATTGTGCCACTGCACTCCAGCCTGGGCGACAGAGGGAGACTCCGTCTCAAAACAATAATAATAATAATTATAAGAGATTCTTATAAACTTTATTTATTTATTTATTTATTTATTTATTTATTTACTTACTTATTTAATTTTTAAGACAGAGTCTGGCTCTGTAGCCTAGACTGGAGTACAGTAGCTCTATCTCGGCTCACTTCAATCTCCGCGTCCAGGGTTCAAGCGATTCTCCTGCCTTAGCCTCCCGAGTAGCTGAGATTACAGGTGTCTGCCATCACGCCTGGCTAATTTTTGTATTTTTAGTAAAGACGGGGTTTCACCATGTTGGTCAGGCTGGTCTTGAACTCCTGACCTCAGGTAATCCGCCCACTTCGGCCTCCCAAAGTGCTGGGATTACAGGCATGAGCCACTGCACCAGGCCTCTTGTAAACTTTAATCTATTTAAAGCAACATATCTTTTCCAGATCAATATTGTAATGCTAATATGATTTTGAAAAATTAAATATATTTTCTTAATTATTGTTAATTTGAATATAGCATGTATACTTCCACATAAATGTGAATGATGTGAATAGGCCTGTATAATACTATGACTAGATACCAGAAATATCTTTATCAGTATTGAGTTCTATTAATTTAGTCAATAATTGTTGATGATTATGTTTCAGGAAGCAGCATGGGTTTTAAAAGCAATACCGAAGTTTTATGTTCAGAATTAGATATCCATGAGTTTAAATACATTTGTGATAAATATTTTTCAGGAAGTTACTCAACCTGTTGATATAAAATATCTTTTGTTAAATGGAGTTGGTGATTCCTTTATGAAATGAGTATTTTGAGGGTTAAATGATATATTTGAATTTAATAAATAGTGTTATCTTTTGGAGTATCCTTAATTTCATCTGTGAGAGCAATAACTGGCATAAATAACTTTAAAATCTTGGCAGCAATTATGAATTGCATATGCAAATACTCAATTAATATAGACCAGCCCCATGGAGACATGTTTCAATTTAAAGTAGTTTGAGTTAAATTAGAGTAAAATTAGAGAGCTTCTAAATTATAAATTTTAAAAAGCAAACCCTTCACCCATCTCTTATATCAGAATTAATTCTTTTGAAAGTTCACTCAGGTCAAGATTAATCAGATGCCATCTGGGATGCTTATGTTACAACAGAAAGCAACCTTGTGATTTCACTATTCATGTAATTGCACCAATAGGGTATCCCAGTTTCAGGGTTGATATAGCCAGTTGTGACTTTTTTCCTCTGTGTTACTGTGGTACATTGTATACAACCCTAAACATGGCACTTTGGTTTTGTTGTAATTATTTGCTTATATCCCTCATTCCCTCTCTCATCCATAAACTTCTTTGGCTGGGACGGTGTCTTATGTCTTTGTTTCCTTGGTCTTTTGTGAAGTTCTCAAAGCTTATTGAATTATTTGATAAGAGTAGTAATAATAATAATACTTAATGCTTATATAGCATTTTGTTTGTGCCAAGTACTTTCAGAATGTCACATTATTGATTCATTGAAAACTCACAACAACCCTATGATGTAGATGTTATAAATACCCTACTTTAGAGATGAATAACAAATGATTGAATGATTAATGTTATTTTTATTCATTGGACCTTCCATTAGCACTAATATGTAACTGTACAGCATCTTAAAAGATACATAAGGCATCTATGTGGTTCTTTTGCCTGGGTGTTTAATAACTATTCCTTGAAAATAACAGTAGCAACACCTATGATTTACTAACATGTGATGTGCTCCCAACCATGGCTGTTTATGTTGTTTTAGCTCCTTTAAACATCCTCTTCATTCATATGCAAAGGCCATCTATGTGTTCATAAAGAGTTAATGGAGGCACTTGTCAGTTTCTCAAAAATTTATTCCCATCTACAGTTTACTGGCTTGTTGTAGCCCTTTGATACCCTAACCCTCCAAAGTCCACTACCATCCCAGGCAAATTACCCCACTCCATTCTTACTTGCTTAACATCCTTCTTAAAGACTAATCAAATTGCCTTCGACTTTGTCAGCCCCTAACTGTGAACTCTTTGACTTTATGGAAACTCTGTTTTCTATTATCATCCTTTAGGTCCTGCACAGAACAGACCCATATCCAGGATTCATCTCATGTGAAAGGAAGGCAAAATACACACTTGAGAACAACCAGCGCCTGGGGTTCAACCTGTCTCTTCCCCATGATGGGAAATGTGGTGGCATCAGCTGACACAGAAGCTCCATCTATGTCCTGACTTGTATACTTTATATTTTTGTACATGCACTGAGAGCTAGAACAGCTCTTGGAATGACTAACTTTGTGATTTTGAATAACTAACTGTTGCCATTTTCTTTGTTGTACTTCCACTATAGTTATTTTTATCCCTGAATAATTTTCTACACAGGCTTGAAAATTGCACTATGTTCTTTTTAAATTTGTCTGTGAGATACTGAATATACAAACAAACAATGGTCAGATGATATACGATAATAGAACTCTACCCACAACCTCTGCAGCAATAAGCCCCAAACAGCCAAAACTTGGTCAATGAGTGCTAGATTCCTCATTTTTTTTTTTTTTTTTGCCCTGTTTCCAACTAGGGACAAGCCAGAGAAAGACAATTATATTCCCCGAACCCATCATATAAAATGTAACTTCTAGATAGCCTGTCTCCACCTTCCCTATGCAACGATTTCCAATCAGAGCATAACTGATGTCTTCCTTCTCCTAACTATAAAGCTTTCCCACTCCTTTGCCTGCCTTTGAGTCTCCACCTGATGTAAGTAATGGTGGCTGATGCCCTTGCAACAGCAAACTCTGAATAAATAGACTCCGTGTGTTCCCTTTTAGGTGACCTTTATTTATTTCCACATCTTCATAAACAACCATTAAGCTGCATGTTTGTAGGTAAATTGGTGAGTTTTATTACTTGTTTTCAACTGAGAGAAAGTTATGGAAAACTGGATGTCTCGTTACTTGAAGACTACACAGTCTTCCTTATGGCTCTGAGACATATAATTGCTAACCCTACCTGCCCTCAAGTACCATTAGCATTACTCACAGACTTCTGAATTGGCCACAGTTGAAATTCCATTATTTCACTTATCTTTGCACCTTCATTCAGAGGCAAGGCTTAAATGAACTGCCTCCATTTTCTGATAATGAATCCTTTAAAAAGATGAAGAAGATAAATTTATTTCTTCCTACAGATAAAGATCTTTTAATGTTCTAAACCTATCCTTGCTAGTCTAACAAATTCTTCTGTCACTGGGATATTCCAGCTCTAGTGTCTCCTGTCTCCAACTGTGGACATTTACAAAGTATTCATAGTGAGCTGAGAGGTAGTATTAGTGAGGTGAAATACAGTAGTTAAAAGCCCAGACTGTGCAGCCATGCCACCTATGTATAAAACCCATCCTTTGGCCAGGGGAAATGGTTCACACCTGTAATTCCAGCACTTTAGGAGGCCAGGGCAGGACGATTCACTTGAGCCTAGGAGTTCGAGACCAGTCTTAGCAACATAGCGAGACCCTATCTCTACAAAAAATTTAAAAATTAGCCAGGTGTGGTTGTGTGCACCTGTGTTCTCAGCTACTTGGGATGCTGATGTTGAGGTGGGAGAAGCCTGAGAGGGTTGAGGCTGCAGTAAGCCATGATAGCATCACTGTACTCCAGCTTGGGTGACAGAGTGAGATCCTGCCTCAAAATAAATAAATAAATAAATAAATAAATAAACAAACAAACAGACGAATAAATAAATTAAACCCATCCTTGCTAGTTACTAGTTATTTCGTATTTGGGAAATACTTGAGTAAATCACTTATATTGTCTCTGCAGCCTCATCTTCAAAAATTATTATAATAATCGTACCTAAAGAACAGGGTTATTGTGAGAATTAAAAGAGGAAATTTATATGAAGATTCCAGAAGACAGGCTGCCAAAATAAGCTCTATATAAATGCTTATTACAATGGTAGTGATTTTTTTTTTCTTGGCTGGCGTCAGTTATACTAAATGGAACAAATGTCATCAAACATCACAGTAGTTATGCAGGTACTATTTTGAAGTATCTGCCATTCCAGCTAGCATTGTCTGACAGCCGTGCTCTACAAAATGTGAGGCAAAAGAAGCATATTATCTTTGTGTGTTTGACCTCAATATTTATTATATGTGACCCCAAATGTTTGTGTCATGTAAGTGTTATTGGGCTGCAAAATATGTTTTTAAAATGCCAACACCCTGCTACATGCATGGAAATAGCTGCCTGTGGCCCATACGACATCAGCATTTGCTAAGGGTATTGTCCTGCTGTGTAGAATTGTTTAAGAAGGATCGATTTCCAGTGGTGAATACCACACTTCTATTTCGATGTAATTGATTTTGACACTGGCAAAGGAATCCAACTGCCTCTATATTCCATATAAGTTCAAAGACCAATAAGATCATGTGATCAGTTTGCCTTAATAGATAGATCTGCATTTAATTAGGTTAATCATTTTTAAACAATGTGTAATAATGGATAGATAAAGAGAGGACAATCATATGTATCACCACGCAGAATAGCAATTGCACCTGCCATACCAACATGCTTTATTTCCTTTTGGGTCATGTTTTGATGTAGGTCATAGTTACAAATTTTGTACAGAATTAACATTAATGTGTACTGGAATTGCATTTTTGTAAATTCTACAATATATTGATTTTAAAATCTGTAATATTTTGAGGGACTGTTAATAGGTTAATCTCACAGTTTCACCATGATTCCTCGTCTTTGCCTCATTTTATTTTCTTAGGATGGTTCATTTGAACCAGAACTGCAAAATCAGTCCTTTTTTAAGGCTTTAACACCAAACCTTTTTTTTGTTTATTTGTTTTGCCACACAGTCATTCTGCTCACATTTTTGTTTGCTTCACCTATTATTCTCCTTATCAAATTCATTCACTTTTATAGTTTAAAAACTCACGTATGTAAAATATCTTTAAAAATACAATATGTATCTTCAATCCTGATCTTCAAACTTGAATATACAACTACCTGTTGGACATGTCTAATTAAGTGACCAGGTCTAGTCATTTAAATAGATACCAAATCCAACATGTTCAAAATTGAGTGCATTCTCTTTGTCCTACCTGTAACTGCTTCTGTCTTCACAATGCCTTTATGTGCCCCCATCCAGGCAGCACTCGCGCCAGAAATTCAAGACCCACCCCAGATACCTTTCCAGTAGACACTATGTAAAATCCGGAACTGTTTTTGAAAATCTTTCTAAAGCCTGCCCCAATCCTATCTCTTCCACTTTTCCTTCCATTTCAGACACTCACAATCTTTGATCTGAACAGTTCCTAACTGCTTTCACTGCTTTAAGTCTAACCCTTGTTTTTATCATTCTCTACTTTCCAGTCAGAGCAACCTTCTTTTTTTTCCTTGAACAAATGATCTGTTCAGGTATTTTCTGACTATCAAAAGGCCCATGTGACTCCTAAACTTCAAATCCTTTGTCCGTTCCCTTTGTCGTTTCCCTAGAGGATAACATCCACTGCTCTACTGTGTTGAAAAAGTACTCTATTATTTGGGCCTACCTAACTGCTTCTGATACTCCACTGAGAGCAGGCACTGGAAATGCCCCATTACCTGAATCCCACATTAATGTACATGCCACAGATGCCACACTGAACGTGATTCTCACCACTCTAGTACATGACTTGATGCTCTCCCATCTATGACTTCTCTTTCTGTATCTACTTGTGAAACCCGCTAGACAGAGTTGAAGCAATTTTTTCTCAAAGATTTTCCTCTTTCCCAAAATGGACATAGTGTTCCTCAGTAGAACACCCGCAATACTTTGGAGAAAAAAATACTAGTAATTTATAATTATTGTTATAAGATTATTATTATAAAATTACTATTTAAATTACTAATATAATTATAATATTAATAATTTTTTAAAACTGAACACCCAATTATGACAGCTACCATAATGACTCTAGCTACCACCATTTATGGACCAAATACCACATTTTAGATGCTTTGCAATCATTTGCTTATTTAATATTTAATATAGCTTAGCAAGGGAAGGATTATACCCACTAAAAAGGTGAAGAAACTGAGGTACAGTGAAAAGAAGTAACTTGTCTTAGACCAGGGATTTGTAAACTACAGCCTTTAGGTCAGATACATCATATGACCTGTTTTTATACAGGCTGTGATTTTTACATTTTGAAAGAGTTGCAAATATACACACAAGAAATATGGAACAGAGACCATATGCAGTTCCTCTAGCCAAAAAATGTTTACTATCTGACCTTTACAGTAAAACTTTGTGGATCCTATCTGAGAACGCAAAGCTTGTAAGAGATTGTCCTGGACTTTGAATGCAGGTCATTTTGACTACAAAAAGAATGTCCTTGATGTAATGTTTATCTTTGCTATTATTGCACCGGCATCAGGTACATATTCCGCCTTTCTCTTTGCTTATAAAGTTCCTAGAATCCAGCAACCAAAAAATTTATTAAATTAAACTCTGGTTGAAAAATTCGGTGATTTAGGATCACATTGTCTTTCCTGCTAGTCGTATGACTTTAGGTTATGATTATTTCCTGTGACAAGTGTATCTTGTTTTGGCACATATCCATATATTATCATCTGTAAAGCATGCACAATTTACATTCCTTTAAAATTTAGCATAATCAGAGATTTTGAAGAATGGTCTTACTTCAGAATAACTCTCTGTCTCATCTAGTTGGTCTCTATGTAATGCTGTCCTTGTGTTTCTTATCCCTGTTGGGATTTGCTTTACCTGATTGTTTAATGTAAATGTAATTTGGGTTCCTTGAATTTGTCCCACTGCACATTGGTATCTATTTCTCTCACGGCCTTGATTGCCTATTAGCTTGGGGCATAAATACCTTCCAGGTGAAATAGGCTGCCATTTGTAATGAGATACAGATCACTTAAATGGGTTACTTAAGGTTACTTACACGAGAAACTATCATTTACATTCTAAAACATTAATGTCCGTTTGTATTGAGACCAGTCCTTTCACCTTTTTAAATAAGTATTTAAAGTAATTAAACTCTGTAAGGTTATTATTTGAAGTTAATGGGTAACATATAGTATCACTTATGCACTTGCCAAGGAGCAATAGTCTGCAGGATCTGGTAACATCAATCTTTAGAAAAGAATGTCTGCTCTACCTGTATAAACCAGGACACTCACATCTATGTGTTACTGATAGCTTGCTCCTATCACTGAAGAGTATGCCTTCCTACTAAGCTTGCTGCAAGATTTATTACCACAGAATCCTCTTATCTGCTTGAATTCTCCATTGAAAAAGAATTGTGATACAACAAGAACAAAGCAAACAAAACCAAACAACGAAAGCAGTACTTTCTGGGAAATAACTATTATCACAAATGTTGTGGAGGTAAAACACAAAACATTTTTAAAAAATCATGATAGTTTTGGAAATGTGTGACAGAACTTCTTTTCTCTCTTTTTCTTTCTCTTATTCTGTCTCTCCCGCTTCCTCCCCTATTTGAATATAACCATTTCATGATTCTAGTCTAATCATGAAGCTAATTGCAGTGGCTATGGGTTGTTTAAGTTTATTTTGTCCTATATTCGTCATTACTCACTGTATAATTTTCAAATATTGGGCCAGCAGTTGGCTAGGATTACATGAAATTTTAGTAGGCCTGAATACTGTATTCATAAATCCTCAAGCAGCCACCTATTGCCATAACAGATTCAAAGCAAGATATATTAAAAAATCAATTCACTCTGTTTACTACTACAGAGCAATGTTTCTCAATCTGTTTTTCTATCACACTATGACACTTCCATTAAATTTCTTACCACAGTGATGCGATTGTATATCTGTTTATGTAGCATATGTATAACTGTGTTTTATATATAAAATAAGTAGAATTTTTTTCTACCCCCAAAGAATCAATTTTTGTTCCTTGAGGGTGCTATGATGCCCCACTGGGAATCCATGTTATAGTCACAAAATCGTTTTCTGGTGATTTAGACTGGACCATACAGATCTAGACTAAAACCAGAATGAGTAGCTGGGCCAACACGTTTTCCAATGGTTATCCTGTAACTATGTCCCTCTAGTTTAATTTTTTTATTGTTTGTATTTAAGGGGTATGGCATGATGTTTGAATATACATAAACAGTAAATGATTGCTTCAGTGAAGCACATTAACCTATCCATCACCTTCCATAGTTACCTTGTGTGATTGTGTGTTTGTCTGTGTGAAGAGCACCTAAGATCTCTTGGGCATATTTGTATGGATCTGTTTCTGGGTTCTCTATTCTATTCTGTTGTTCTGCATGTCTGTCTGTCCACCAGACCACATAGTCTTGATTAATGTAGCTGTATAATGTATTGAATTTGGGTAGACTGATGCTTCCTACCTTATTCTTTTTTCCATATTTGTTTAGCTATTGTAGTTAATTTGCCTTAATATATAAATTTTAGCATAATCTTGTATATATCTGCAAATAAAATTGCTTGTCATGTAATAGGAATTACAGAAAACCTGAGTATTAATCTTGAAAGAACTGACCTCTTTACTATGTTGGGTCTTCCAATACATGAATATTGTATGTCTCTCCATTTATATAGATTTTCTTGAAATCCTTTCATCAATGTTTTGTAGTCCTCAGTATGTATATTATTATCTGTAGATATTTTGACAGACTTACACCTAAGTATTTCTTTTTTATTGAATGATTGCATTTTAATTTTACTACTCATAGTAGTAAAATTTTAATTTTACTACTCATAGTAGTAAAATTTTAATTTTACTAGTACATAGAAATGCCTTTTTTGTATATTTATATTCTATCTAGTGATATTGCTGAACTTATCAGTTCTGAGAGTTTTTGTATAGATTACTTGAGATTTTCTATTTTGGCAATTATGTCATCTACAAATAGTGGCAATTTTCTCTTTCTTTACAATCTGTGTCTTTTTTAAAAAAAAAACTGTTTTTGTTGTCTTATTGCACTGGCTAGAGTTTCAAACACTATGTTGAATGAGAGTGGTTGAGAGTGGATATCCTTATATTATTTCCAATCTTGGGGGTGAAACATTTGGTCTTTCACCATTAAGTATAATATTACCTGTGGAGTTCTTAGAGCCTTTAATAAATTGAAGAAGTTCCTTTCTAGTATTATTTTTCCAACAATTTTTATTATGAATGGGTGGTGAATTTTGTCCAATTATTTCTCTGTAGTACTATGATCATATTTCTCTTCTGTAGCCTCTTAATATGGTTGGATAACATGATTGACTTTTAGATATTGTAGCAAGTTTGCATCCCTGGAATTAATTCCACTTAGTCAGCATGTGTGTGTGTGTGTGTGTGTGTGTGAAATTATTTATTGAATCTTTTAAAAATAATTTCAACTTGTATTTTATATAAAGAGGACATACGTGCAGGTTTGTTACATGGGCATATTGTGTGATGCTGAGGTTTGGGGTATGGATCCTGTCACCCAGGTAGTGAACATGGTACCAAATAGGTGGTTTTTCAACTCACACCTCCCCTTTCTCTCCCTTTTCTAGTAAGCCACAGTGTCTATTGTTCCCATCTTTATATTCATGTGTATGCAATATTTAACTCCCACTTATAAATGAGAATATATGGTATTTGGTTTTCTGTTTCTGTTTTAATTTACTAGAGTTATGACCTTCAGCTGTATATGTGTCACTGCAAAAGACATACTTTTATTCATTTTTATGCCCGCATGGTATCACACAGTGTATTTGTACCATATTTTCTTTATGCAGTCCACCTTTGATGAGAAGCTAGGTTGATTCCATGTCTTTGCTATTGTGGATACCGTTGTGATGAACATATGAGTGCATGTGTCTTCCTGGTAGAACAATTTGTTTTCTTTGTGGATATACTCAGTAATGAGATTGGTGGGATAAATGCTAGCTCTCTTTCAAGCACTTTGAGAAATCTCCAAACTTCTTTCCACAGTTGCTGAACTAATTTACCTTCCCATCAAAAGTGTGTAAGTATCCTCTTTTCTCTACAGCCTTGTCAGAATCTTTTATTTTATTGAATTTTTAGTAATAGCCATTCTGACTAGAATGAGATGGTATCTTATTGTGGCTTTGATGTGCACTTCTCTGATATTTAGTGATGATGAGTACTTTTTCATAGTTTGTTGACAAACTATGTCTTCTTTTGAGAAGTGCATGTTCATGTCCTTTGCCCATTTTTCAGTTGTGTTTTTTGTTCATTGTTTGTTGATTTATTTAACTTCCTTATGGATTCTCGACATTACACTTTCGTTCAATGCAGAGTTTGCAAATATTTTCTTCCATTATGTAGGTTCCATGTTTATTCTGCTGATAGTTTCTTTTGCTCTGCAGAAGCTCTTTGTTTTAATTAGGTCCCACTTGTCTATTTTTGTTTTTGTTGTCAATGCTTTTGGGGACTTAACCAAAACTTCTTTGCCAATGCCTATGTTGAAAAAGGTATTTCCTAGGTTTTCTTTTAGTATTTGTATAGTTTGAGGTCTTATATTTAAATCTTTACTCCACTTTGAGTTAATTTTTATTTGTGAAAGGTAGGAGTCTAGTTTCATTCTTCTACATATGGCTAACCAGCTATCCCAGCACCATTTATTGAATAGGGAATTCTTCCACCATTGCTCATTTTTTTGGCATTGTCAAATATCAGATAGGTTATTTTTTTCTTTAGATGTTTTATAGAATTGTCCAGCGAAAACATCTGAGCCTCATAATTTCTGTTTGGGAATTTTTAAAATTACATATTATCTTCAAATTATGTATTTTATATTAGATGAGTTGTGGTAGTTTACGGTTTTCAAGGAATTGTCCGTTCCACCTACATTGTCAAATTTCTGTGCCTATAGTTGTTTATCCTATTCCCTTATAAGCTTTTCTGATAACTTCGGAGTCTGTAGTGATTATCTCTGTTTTATTCCTAATGTTAGTAATTTACGACCTCTCTTTTTTTTCTGCAGTCTTACTAGAGTTTTGTGTATTTTATTGTTCTTTTCAAAGAGCAAGCTCTTTATTTATGGGATTTTTCTCTATCACTTTATCATTGTTTTCAAATTCATTGGTTGCTGATCTTTATTTCCTTTCTTCTGCTTGCTTTGGGTATATTTTTCTCTTTTTAATATTCTTGATGTATGAACTCAGATTATTTGAGATTTTTTCTTTTATAACATATATATTTTGTACTATAAATTACCCTTTTAGTACTGCTTTAACTGTATCCTAAAAATTAAGATACGTTGTGTTTTTATTTTTATTCAGTTTAATGTATATATTTTTTATTTCCCTTGACATTTCAACTTTGACTCATGGATCATTTAGAAGTGTGCCTTGTTTAATTTCCAAGTGTTTGTAATTTTCCTGTTGTTTCTGTTATTAAATTCAATTATTTTACATTTGTTGACATACCTTTTTAAGTTTCAGGATGTAGTCTCTCTTGGTATATGTTCAAAGGACTCTTGAAAATAATGAGCATTCTCTGTTTTTGGGTAGAGCATTTTATAAATGTTGATAAAACTCTGTTGGTTGATTATATTATTGACTTATTCTATACTCTCGCCAATTTTCTATCTGGTCATTTTATCAATTGTTGAGAGAGGAATATTGAAGTCTACAAGTATAATTATGTATCTGTCTGTTTCTCCTTTTAGTTCAATCAATTTTTGCCTCACAAGTTTTGTAGCTTGTTTTTTGTGTAGGTCCATATATGATGGCTATGTGTTCTTGGTAGACTGACCCTGTTATCATTAAATAATGTTCATCTCTGTCTCTGGTAATTTTCTTTGCTCTGACAGCTACTTTGTTAATATTAACATAGCCATTTCTGTGTACTATAGATTACTGTGTGTTATTGATTATCGATTACTGTTTGTATTTGTTGTTTAGTAGTTTTACTTTCAAACTGACTCTATAGTTATATTTAAAATAACTTTCTTGTAGAGAGCATACTGCTGTGTCAAGTTTTTTAATGCACTCTGTCAATATTTTTTTTTTTAAATGATTGGGCGCAGTGGCTCACGCCTGTAATCCCAGCACTTTGGGAGGCCGAGGTGGGCAGATCACCTAAGGTCAGGAGTCAAAGACCAGCCTGACCAACATGATGAAACCCCATCTCTACTAAAAATACAAAATTAGCTTGGTGTGTTGATTCCAGCTACTTGGGAAGCTGAGGCAGGAGAATCGCTTGAACCCAGGAGGCAGAGGTTACAGTGAGCCGGGATTGTGCCATTGAATTCTAGTCTGGGCAACAAGAGTGAAACCCCATCTCAAAACATAATAATGCTAATATATTTTTTAATTTGCATACTTAGACCATTTATATTACTGTAATTATACGTATATTAGGGCTTAAATATTTATTTCATATTTTGCTTTGTATTTGTTCTCTGTATTTTTATTTTTTCTTTTTGTCTTCTCAGACATCATTAGAATTTTTAAAATTTCATTTTGATTTATTTATAGTGTTTTTGAGTGTATCTTTTTTAACATCTATTTGTAGTGTTTGCTATAGTTATGACATTATATACAAATGACTTATCACAGTCTGCTGGTGTTGCTATTTACAAATTTAATTGAAGTATAGAAAACTTGCCTCCCTTTACATATTTTTATCTTTCTTGTTCAAATATAATTGTTTTAAATGTTTTCCTCTACAGTTACTTAGAACCACATCAGACCATGTCCTACACTTTTTCCTCAAGCATCAAATATAATTTAGAAAACACATAGAAGAATGTTTGTTATATTCATTCATATTTTTGCATATTATTTTATATCTTCCTAACATTTCAGTATGTTTTCTTTTAATTTATCTGTTCTGTTTAGAGAAATTCCTTTAGTTACTCTTTCAGTCTAGGTCTGCTGGTTATAAATTATTTTAGGTTTTCATTATTAAGAATGTTTTTCATTATCCTTCATTTCTGAATGATATTTTTGCCATGCATAGGATTCTGGGTTGACAGTTCTTTTCTTTCAACATATAAAATATGTTGTGATTTCCTTCTGGCCTCTACAATTCTGATGATAAGTCCACTGTAACTTAACTTGTTTTAGCCATATAGGTCATGTGTCTTTTATTTATCTCTGCTTTCAAAACTTATTCTTTGCCTTTTAGAGATTTCATTGTAATGTGTCTTGGTATCTTAGTACACTCAAGTTGCTATAACAAATTACCTCAGACTGACCAGCTTATAAACAACAAATTTTTTTTTTCACAATTTTTGAGACAGAAATGAGTCTAAGATCAGGGCACTTGCATGCTCAGTATCTGGTGAGGGCCCATTTTCTGTTACATAGATGATGCCTTCTTGCTGTGTTCTTACATGGGAGAAGAAACAAGGCAGCTCTCAGGCCTCTTTCATAAGGGCACCAATCCCTTTTATGAGGGCTTTGCCTTCATGATCTAATCACCTTTCAGAAGTCCAACCTCTGAATACCATCCCATTGGTGATTGATTTCAAAATATGAATTATGGGGAGACACAAACATTCAGAAGATAGCCCTTGACATTAATTTCTTCAGATTTACCGTGTTTTGGGTTTACTCCGATATTTGAATTTTTATGTTTATGTCTCTTACAAAATTAGGGAATTTTTCAGTCATTATTTCTTTGATTATTTTCCTAAATTGTGCTTTCATCTCTCCTTCTGGAGCATCAATGACACAACATATTGTTATAATCCCACATTTCTGCAAGATACTATTTTTGTTCCTTTTTAAAATATTTTCTCTGTATGGTTCAGATTAATTTCTGTTTCTGTCTTCTAGTTTACCGATTTTTTTACCTTGTTTTCTTCCTTTCATTCTACTTTTAAGTTCATCTATTGATCTTTTAACTTCAGTTTTCAGTTCTAAAATTTCCATTTGATTCTTCTTTATATTTTCACCTTCTTTGCTGAAACTTTCTATTTCATTGTTAAGACCCTTTATTTTTTATTTGTTTCAATTATGTTTGTAATTTCTCCTTGAGGCATTTTTATCATGGGTTCTTTAAAATCATCAGAAACGTCTAACATCTCCTACTCTTAACATATATTCATTGTTCTTTTTTCATTCAGTTTGAGATTTTGCTATTTCTTGGTATGATAATTGATAATTTCTATTGAAATCTGAATATTTTTGTATTATAAGACTCTGAATCTTACCTAAGCCTTCTATTTTTGTTGGCTTTTATAGCATTCTGGCAAGGGGGTAGCTTACTATTTCAAGGTGGAGGTGGAAGTCTAGCTTCCCTACTTGGCATCCTTTGACACCTAAGATGGAGCAATTTCTCATTACTGCTGGACAGGGGTGCATTTCAGTTGGGTGAGGATGAGAGTTCCAGCTCCCATGTGGTCTCCACTGACACCATCACAAATGTGTCCTTATTACCCCTAGGCAATGGTACTCTTGACGCTCCACTGGGTCTCCTCTGAAACCACATCAACAGAGACAGAGGTACCTTATTACCATTGTATGGGGTGGAAGTCTGATCCCCAAATGATCTTCATTGATACCATAGAGGTGAGAAGCCTCCTTAATAGCTGACAGGATAGAAAGTCCTGGCTCCCTACTTGGCCTTCTCTGACACTGCTCCAGCAAATGTATTGAGGTGGCTTCTTACAGCCCTTGTGAGGGTAGAAGTTTAGGTTCCCCACGAAGCCTTTTCTGGTTTGGATGGGTGTGGTGCACAGTTTTTTCTGTGGTGTTTGGTTAGAGTAGAGTCATCATCATCTAAGTGTTTTTGTCTTACTGGGATAGCTCTTTCTGGAATTTTTGTAGAGATAACAGGTTTTTGGTGGGGGAGCATTTTTTTTTGTCCAAATTCATAGGCATTTTTGGGTTGCCAGCTTCTTCAACCACAAGTCTGAGATATATGGAAGAAAAAGATAATCAATTTACCCCTGTGCCATTTCTTAGGTCCCGAGGTCCCTTTTCTTCCCATCCTTCAAAGGTTTCTTATGTTTGTTTGATAAATATTTTCTAAGAATTTTTGTTTTCCTTAGCAGGAGGAATAGGGAAACATATGTCCACATGTGTGTCCTGTATTTTCATCTGTTAAATCTAGCAACTCTATTGTGCAAAGTCAATCAAAACTGTTCATCCTAGGCCACACCTCTTACATCAGAAACAACTATGGACATATTTCACTACACTACCTGCCTAGAAGAATAGAGAAAAATAAACAAAAGGGAATGAATACGACATTTTGTCCAAATACATATCCTCATTATCAATTCAGGTTTCTTTTTGTGAGTTATGGACAAGGTAGAGAAACATTGAACTTTCTTTGGAACAAAAGTAATGGAAGTACAGGTGATATTAGTCAGTGGTGTGGCTCTTCCCATTAACGGAAACACTTAGCAAAATATATTTTTAAAGTACTGTTCAATCTTTCAACTGCTCTGGGAGCTTAGGAAAATGGATATGAACCCTCAGATCTTCAAGGATTTTTATGAATATATTTTTTGCCCTGAAATCATTTAAAATCTATCAAAATAGATTATTAAATTTCCCCAAAGCATATACTCTTGTTGAATCTCTCCTGTTCAAATTATAACAATTTCTGCTGCCAAATAGAGTCCTCCAGACAGGGTTATCCAAGTGCATCAATTGAGAGCATGAGTCTCGAAAATAAAGCTCTGGAAATATATAATGTCTTGAATTTATCTGCACCCTATAAAATTCTAATATGTCACCTCTCCCATCAATAAGCCCACTCAGTTCCCACTTATAAATTAAATCTAAAATAAAACTAATTTTGTCCTTCTTTCTCCCTACAGATAAATTTAGAAACAAAATATTGACAAGGCATCCCATCTCCCTCATCTTCTAATTCGATTTCGTCCCAATTAGAGGAATCTCCCTGGGATCCCAGAGGGCATGTGAATTGTTCTCCAGGGTTGCACTCCTCAGCAACTAATTTTCCATCTATAAAAACTGCTTCAATCTTCTAAAGTTCCTGAGTAATAACAGGTGACATTCCAAGCTTCCAGGTTTTAAACATCATTTCCCTAACCAAATTCATGCTCCCAAGATCCAATCCTGTAAGACGTACAAGTACAGTAATATTATCAGAGTAGAGAAGAAATTAGTATTCTTTGAGACAAAAGTGGTAGATAGAGAAAAAATGAGAAAAGAAAAATAGTGTTTGTTTGTTTTCAGCTTGACTAATGAACAATAAACTAATCCATACTGCTTTAGCAAAGATCAATCAATACCTCTAAATGTAACACTTAATAGGAGAAATTTACCAAAAGATGAATTTGACACTGTGCTTTCAAAATCCTAAGATTAAAAACAAAATACACTACTTAGACTGTCTCTTCTAAGAAAGTAGGTCAAATACACTTGTTATTTTGTGTGTGTATAATATATAGAAATTGACATGGCTTTATTGTCCATCCCCTAAATCTGTATGAAGATCACTTCCTCCTTTCAATGTCTGTAGGCAAAATTTAAAACCTCCATTTCCTATATAAACTTTCAATTGACCTCCTGTGTTTCTTGTACCTTGATGATGAGTAATAAGCCTTGGCTAGAGAGACAACATCCCATCTCTATGCATATGGAGATTTTCATGCCAATTACAGGCAATTCTCCAAGCAAATGTCATGATATTAAATGTCCCACAATCCTTGTTTTCTGTCCTTGTTGTTTTTTCGTACCTAGAAATATCCTAAGGCTTTCTCAACTCTGTGCTGTCATGTTTCTCCCTTGGAGGCTACTATGTCTGCCTCCTACTGTGGAATTGCTTCGGTCTGGGGATTCTGTCTTTAGGCTGATTGTCTCCAAGTTGTTCCTGTTAGAAAATCCTTCCCAAAAGATAGCCAGCTGGGATCTGCTGGTACTACTGGAGATTGTATCCTTGAGGAGCTAATAAGAAACACCGCATCATGTGGCATGTGGTTCTTTCCTGAACTCTATGTTTTGCCAGCTTTTGAAATCTTAAGGCCAGGAAAGTCCTTCTTTTTCAACTCTTCATTTATTTAGAGCCAATTTCCATTTCTCTTTAATGCTCCCCAGTTTCTTTCAAACTAATTGCCAGCGGGTCTCCTTCCTCTTTTACCATATGAAGGTACTTATTTTGATCAATTTAAATGTGTTCCTCTTTTGCTTCTTATTTCTCATAAATTTTAAATTTTAGCATCAGAGCCAATTTTGCTCTAATCCTATTTATCTCTGAGTTTTGGATGTCCAAAGCCCAAGCAACTATTGTGATAGCATACATAATTGTGAAGCCTTTCTTACTTCTCATTATATTTTTTTCTATGCTTCTTACAAAGTGTTCTCAAATGTCTAAAACCTGGATGTTTCCAGACTTCTAAAAGTCACCATTATTTTTCATTTAGCCTTGGATTTCCTCATGTCCACTGAGATATTTTTTCCCAAGCAATCTAAGAAGAGAAAATATCATCCACCTGCTGCCACCACCCTCTCTTGATACCCCATAGGGAAATAAGTGGTCTTATTTCTTTTTATCTTTCTTCTCACAAAGCCACTGGAATTGAGAGAACATTCTAAATTACCAAAATTGACAGCTGTTATAAATGTGCAGTTCCTTACCAGTCTTTCAGTCTTATATACAATTCAGGGTAAATAAAAGAAATTCATGCCCAGAGCCCAAATACTCAAAAGATCGGCACCCTATTTGCACTAATGGACACCCACTCAAGCTCTAGGAGTGAATGCTTGTACCCTTGCACAAGGCACTGAACTGGGGCTGGGGGAGGGGGTTTCACCCTAACACTTGGATGCTGGTCTGTGAAAATACGTTGACTAATCCACAGTTTGTGATTGCCTATGAAGTATTCCCTGGGCCACATATATAAATGAGGCTAAATTCAGGAGGCACTGTAGACCTACAGGCATGGCCAACAAGACATCAATTAAAAGTTCAGAGAAAGGAATTGGGTATTTTGGAAAATGGATACTAAGAGTAAAACAGGCCTTAGGCTGAAATACAAAAAAAAAAAAAAAATCCAGATTGATAGTAGATTGCTTGCAGGGAATAAGATGGATAATTCTTTTTCATAATTGTATACTAAGTGTAGCTTGATGAACAGAGCTAAAAGCGAGTTTTACAGTTAGTCTATAAAGTCAGGGCCACAGTAGCTTAGCTTGGGTTACCCAAAATGAGAAACTAAAACAAAGACATGTATTCACTTTCTTTAATTGAAAGTAGTTCAAGGAAATAGGTATGTAGGACATATGAGAGTAAAAGGAGAAAAACGTAATATAAAGTACGTTTTAAAGGTTTAAGGGAAAACTGAGGTGTGATCCCTACTGGGACATTTTGAGGAATATACAGTGACCCCCTCAAAATTGTCTTCCCAAGAATAGTTTAGGAAAAGTATTCTCTACCTTCAATCCATCCTTTGTTGTTTGAGAACTGATCCCCTTACCATGGCCTTCCACTGCAAAAGTCCCACCTTCAATGTTTCCATGTTTGTTTGACAGTAATTCATTTCTATAGTCTGGAGAAGCCCAGGGACAATAAATAAATAAATAAATAAATAAATAAATAAATAAATAAAACAAAAAAGTGAGCCCAGAAACATCAGCATTGTTGAGCAGAGAGTTAAAGCCCACATGAAAGTGTCTACTTGGCTCTGGCTGAAATCAGAGCCAAGCTGAAAGAACGTGAGCCTGGCACCAGAAGGGTCCTATACCTATGTGATTCTAAAAAATGGCTTAAAATGAAATGCAAAATTCTACAGCCTTGGCATAAAGTTCCTTAAATCTCTGCTGACAAATATCACTTCTACATATAGCAGCGGGGATTAGTAGTATGGAGATAAGAGTTACTTCTCAAAATCAATAAAAAGGAGTCACCCTTTATTAATAAACGATCATGTTTTAGAGTTTATTGAGATATCTGAAGCTCCACAGCTGCCCTCATTTTATACTTGGAGAACTCATTTTGTACTTCTTTCTTCCATTTCTCTATCTGGTCCCATCATTGATCTAGATGATGTCAGAGAATAAATGGCGCTGAGAACCACTGGTCTGACACATAAAATACACAGAGAATTTGTTTTAGAGCTGAATGAAATAGTTATATTCATATAGTCTATTCCACTCATGCAGTAGGCTAGCAGATGCAAACAGAGAGAAGTAAACAGGTTAGTTCAGCGTCTTGTAGTAATTTGGTACCAGGCTGTGTTTAGGGAACCATACTGTCCCTTTCTTCTGAATTAAGAAATCTTAGAATACACATATTTTTAATATATTTAGTATATGTGTTTTAATCCCATGACTAAATGGAAAAAAAGTATTTGCTGGAAAACCTCGTAGCATTTTGCATTTGTTTCATGGAAACAACACAGGCTCGGCATCAACATACCTAAATTTAAATCTCTTCCCTAGCATTCCTGAGTTATATAACCCTCTAATATTTTGTATTTATTTTATGTATTTATTTGTTGAAACAGAGTGTCACTCTGTCAACCAGGCTGGAGTACAGTGGTGTGATCACTGCTCACTGCAGACTTGACCACCCAGGGTCAAGCCATCCCCCGACCTCAGCCTCTCATGTAGCTGAGACACACGCCTACACACCTGGCTAATTTTTGTAATTTTCTGTAGAGATAGGATCTCCCTATGTTGCCCAGGTTGATTTCAAACTCCTGGAATCAAACAATCGTCCTACTTTGGCCTCCCAAAGTGCTGAGATTATAGGCATAAGCTGCTGCACCTAGCCAGATTTAATGTTTATACACTTAGATTCTTATTTTATTGTAAATAGAGAAATTAGGCTATTATTCGTACCCTCTTTCCCAGGCTGTTGCAAAGTCAAATCCTATCATGCATGTAGAAGGGCTTTGTAAACTATGACATAAAAATAACCATATTGAAGGGCATTTTGTTGTGTTATCTCATGTGGTAACATAGGCAGTCAAGTGTGTATTGTATGGTTCTGCCTCAATTTAACTTTCATTTAATAATATATAGTTACTGTCACATATAATTTGACAAGCAGAACACTACGAAAGGGAGAGCCAGCAAAACAGTTGCCTGGACAGGCTTTCTATACGACATTTTGAAATGTGTTCAAGGAATCAAAATGTCACCAGAAATGTGATCAGCAGCAAAATACAAACTCCAACACCGACACCTTGGTGGATGAACACAGCACAAGTTTGAAAGGCGCTCTTCATGGGTGTTTCAGAGGATGATGCCCAGCCATCTAATGTCACTTTGTATACTTCATTTTAATGCCTCTTTTTGGAGCATCATTATAGCTTTTCAGAAGTTTAAATTGTTCACTCCCGTTTTCAATAATATGTTGCTAAAATTGTCAGAGTAGGGCCATGGGGCTGCTCCAGCACAGATCCTTTGTTCTTTCCTCACTGACACCAAACATCTTGTGATTATTATTCTTTCTGGAACTACCATAATATTCCAAGAACACTCTGACATTCCTGGTGCAGGGACATAGAGTGATCCACTCTCCATGGAGAATAGTGTGTCAGAGACCAGTATCCAGGGCCTGGGGAACCCACCAGAGCTCTCGTTGAGCCAGCTTCTGCTAGCCCACTTTGGTGACAGATCTAGAAAATATATTTCTTTTTGGAAGTTGTATTGGTCAGGCTTCTCTAGAGGGACGGGACTAATAGGATAGATGTATATATGAAGAAGAGTTTATTAAGGAGTATTGACTCACATGATCATGAAGTGAGAGCTAGGAAGCCAGTCAGAGTCTCAAAACCTCAAAAGTAGGGAAGCCAGCAGTGCAGCCTTCAGTCTGTGCCTGAAGGCCCGACAGCCTTTGGCAAACCACTGGTGTAGGTCCAGGAGTCCAAAAGCTGAAGAACTTGGAGTCCGATGTTCAAGGGCAGGAAGCATCCTCACAGACACGCCCAGGAACAAAACTTTACATCCTTCAATTCAATCAAGTTGACACTCAATATTAACCATCACAGAAGTATAATTTTACTTTTTAATATTTCTATAATTTCTTTCTTTCTAATTCAAATAACCAAGTTATCGTACCCTACTTTTCTTAGAATAAGAGGTTCTGGTATCCACAAAAATGCTCTACTATTCTGCCAAATAAGAAGTAGATATTACTTTTTGCCCACGAAGTTCATAAAACCCATCTTTAGTAATGGATTATTCTGTGATCTTCACAACTAAAAATTGAGTTATCCAACTATGATGTGACTAAGATTTCTATTTAATTATAATAACAATTATTTTACTGTACTAACATAATTTTGTGAGTGATCTATAAGGGAGTAGGAAAGAATGCAGTATTTACCTTAGAAAGGTAATTTGAAGATATATGCAAATTAAAACCAGCCAAGATAGAAAATGAGATATAAATGAGTGAACTAATTGCCAACATCCTAATTAAAAACCAACTTTGTTTGCAGTTTTAACATACTTCTTTGATTTCAGAGATGAAATAAGTCCTAAAAAGGAAGAGTAGCTGAAAGAAGATGCACCCACGTATATTTAAGAGAATTCCTTGTTTAGAACAATTAAGAACAAATGCAAAAAAGATTTCAGAGTTAATGAGAATTGTTTAAATGCTATTTAATTTGAAGTCTGCTCCTTACAGAAATTTTTTTTTAATTTTTCTTTGCTCATCTTTTATTACTAGGAAGATTTGCATGGAAATAGAGTCTTTGAATACTTGAGGTTTTTGTTTTATTATAATAACTTGACAAAAATAAAAGTTATAATAGGTACAACATTATCTGATTCACCACAGAAAGCAATGCTGTTTTAAAATAGTACAATAGGAGACAAAATTATCTTTCTGCTTGAAGCAAGTCACCTTGTTTCACCTTGCCCGGAAGCCTAATCTGATAAATCCCTATTGTGTGCAATATACCATTTTGTTTGTTGCGGATAACACTGCATCTGGTTCCCCAGCAGTGGGATACCTACAGTGCATTATTTCAATTGCATCATTTACATTCTGATTTGGCTGTGAGAAGAAAATAATTAATGATAAATAAAAGTATGATTTACTTTAGCTTAGAGACATAAACCCATATACAAATAAGACTACTTATATTTATTTGTCTTATGTTTCATTGTCTTCTGATAAAGCTCAGCTTTGAAGTACATGTTTCATGTGCACTTTTATCTCAACATGTTGCTAATAATTTCATTATTTTATTTTTTTTCTGATTTTGTTTGGGACCAACTCTTGGTGCAGGAGTGGATCTAGGTAGTGTGACATGTTTACTCCATTTTTGTGCGTGTGTGTGAAGGGAGCGCCTCCTTTAAAAATACAAATATGTGAATACAAAATGAGGTGCCTAAATGCTTACTGATTTCAAATGAGGAAAAAGCAGCATAAACTTATAAAAATCTGAAAAAACCATCACATTCGCACACAAAAATGATTATTTTTACCTTTAAAGTAGAATTTCTATATTTTAGGCTGCTCACTCTGTGATCAGCTATTCATGTGACAATAATTTTATATTTTCATAAAGAAAATAGACAAATTGATCTTTCTCTAATTTGATTGGTCAAAAATTTTATGGTATAAAAATGCTTATTTTAGCTTCACATTCTTTATGGTAATGTTCTGTAAACTTTAGGATTGCTATCACATTTATGAAAACCTCTACCAAGTGTTTCTGGGAAGTGACTAAACTTAGATACTTTTTTAAATTGACTATACTTATTATCAGTTTTTCACTGCTATCCTCAAGTCAAAGGTCGGAGAAGAGTTAGTCCTTGGGGCAGTAGGAGTATTCCTGGAAGCCATTTATGTACTAAGACAGTAACTGACAATTAAATTGAATAAAGAAGTATCAAAAATCATATAAACAGGTCCCAATAAACCCAGAGTAAACTTCCTTACTAGCCTTGTATCCCCAAGTCAATTTCCCATTAGCCACATTCCAAAATTGCCCACAGCCACTCCAAAACTATACGACAGGGAAGGTGTGTTACGTAGGAGAAATCCAGGTGGAAAGACACAGTGGTCTTAGTAATTTACAATTAAAATATCCTATTTTGGAGTGACCATCTGAACAGATTTTAGTTTCCTCAGTAAGGACCCCGGTGGGGGCCCAGGTAAATGAAGAGCCTCCAAGCTTAAGCTTCATTAGCTTCAGCGTAAATCATTTTCTTTCATTTTTTCTTTTCTTTTTTTTTTTTTGCCTCTGGTTTGAGGTTTGAGGAGTATATATATTATAAAGGCAAGGGGATACTTTGGTTCAAACTTGAGCTTGGTAAATTACCTTAAATGCAGTCTTAACCATAAATACAGACATATAAAAAAAGATTAAAAACGAGGATTATCAGACATCTATAATTACATGACCTGTGACAACTGGAGCACCACACAATATTCTTTGTTTGAACTTCCATTATAACTCTATAAACTGAGGAGAAAAGTATTCCCATCTGAAGTCCCCTATTCTCTGTGTGATGGGTGGATGCATGCATACACAGGCACACACATGCATGTAAGCTCTTGACTGAGCCCATGCTGATTCTATCAAGATGGTATATGGTAGGAGTAAAATGTAGTAGGTTTCCCAGATAGAGAAAAAAATCCTAGTAGCAGCACATGCTGAAAAGTGTATTTTATGTCCTACATTGGTTCATGGCTCCAGACAACAGCTAGATAATGAGGAAATGAGTCAATTACACCTTTCAGTTTTGAAAACATACTAGGAACCGAAAATGAGAGTGGAAGCTATATGCATTAGCAGCCCTTCAGCTATGGATTGGAACAGGAGGTCCTTCTACTCAACAAAGAGAAAAAAAGTGAACTTGAAGATAATCTAGTCACACTGTTTTTATCAAATTTCAGTATCAATATATATCATCTTGCTTTAAAATTAGTTAAAAGAATGAAAGCAAGCCAGACGCAGTGAGTCCTGCTAGTAATCCCAGCACTTTGGGAGGCTGAGGCAGGGGGATCACTTGAGCCCAGGAGTTCTAGACCAGCCTGGGTTCGAGATGGCTAAACCCCATCTTGTACAAAAATAAATAAAGAGAAAAGAAAAAGCCAGCGTGGTGGCATGTGTCTTTAGTCCCAGCTACTCAGGTGGTCAAGGTGGGAGAATCACCTGAGGCAGGGAAGTGCACGCTGCAATTAGCCCTGATTGCACCTCTGCACTCCATCCTGGATGATGGACTGAGATCTTGTCTCAAACAAAAAATAAAAGAAAAAGAAAGAGAGAGAGACAGAGAGAAAGGAAGGAGGAAGGAAGGAAGGAAGGAAGGAAGGAAGGAAGGAAGGAAGGAAGGAAGGAAGGAAGGAAGGAAGGAAGGAAGGAAGGAAGGAGAGAGAGAGAGAGAGAAAGAAAGAAAGAAAGAAAGAAAGAGAGAGAGAGAGAAAGAAAGAAAGAAAGAAAGAAAGAAAGAAAGAAAGAAAGAAAGAAAGAAAGAAAGAAAGAAAGAAAGAAAGAAAGAAAGAAAGAAAAGGAGGAGGAGGGAAGGAAGGAAAATGAAAGCAATGCAAGGTCTGTATAAAAAGAGAGAAGAATCAAATAGATGCAATAAAAAATGATAAAGGGCATATCACTGCTAATCCCACAGAAATACAAACTACCATCAGAGAACACTATAAACACCTCTACGTAAATAAATATATAAAAAAACCTTCAAAGTAAATGAAAGGGAAAACACATTGTAAAAAATAAGAAGAAAGTGTACCACTGAAAATAATGCAGAATCTAGAAGAAAATGTCAGGAAGTTGCATGAAATCCCACATACCATGTGAAAAGACATGGCTTCAATGGGGCTGGGGGGAAAGAAAAAGCAGAACTCCAAATAGAATAACAGATTGAGATGAAAAAGAAACAAACTAAAACTTTTTAAGTGCCTGATATAAAAATAAAAATGATGGTTATATGAAAGTTGGAAATTTTAAAATGCAATGATAATCTAGATGAGACTCAAAAACATAACATGTGATATGAATAATTGAATATAGATGGTTCTATATAAGAAAATCTCTTAAGCTTCAAATATAGGCACAAAAAGACTTGAATAATGAAGAAAATGACAGTATACAGCACAAAAATCAGAGTCAAAATAAAAATTATTAGTGTTCGTTGAAGAAGAACAAAACACAAAAGCAAAAATGGAACATAAAAGAGAGGAAAACTTTTGCTAACTCTATATAGCCAGATAAAAAAGAAATCACTGCACTTCAGAAAAAATATATAAACAATAAAATAGATACCAAGGTATGTTTGCTTAAAAAAAAACTATTAACAACAAGCAGAAGAAAAAACAAAACTAGCCTACAAATAGCTAAGTCAAAAAATAAATTGATTACAATAAATAAACATTAAATTGGCCCTTAACTTTTCTTCTAAACCTCAAATATCAAACAAAATTAAAGTAATGCACTGTAACATTTAAAAAGAACATACTAATCCAGTTTCGCTGTATTCAGTCAAGGTGTCTTTCATTTACAGAGATAAGCTTGTATATGCAAGAGTTCATGAAAAACAGCACCTATGCAGTATTTCTGAAAAATAATCTCTTAAACATTAAAATTGGTTAAATTAGAGATAATTGTAAATACTAGCATCAAGTGATACTAAATAAGCAATAAAGTACTAATATAATTAAATGGTGTATTTTCTTTTAAACACAGTCATAAATATTGTTTTAATATAATAAACCCAACAATTCAACTATTGAGAAATCAGCATTCAATTGTTTATCATTTAAACACAAGTTTCATTAGGTATGTGAAATTGATTTTTTGACAAATGCGAAGATTCATAAAAAGTCAGTTTGATATCACACTTAATAAAATTTCTGAAAGAAATTTAAAATAATGAAATGAACAGAAAGTAATGATTCATTTAATAATTATATGCTGCTTTTCAACATAAACATTTATAAACATACATAGATATCATGAATACAGCACAGGAGACTTTCAAGCTTTTTAGTTGGAGTTAGCACATGAAAACGCAAGCCAGTCAAATTTTTTTAAAAAAGGAAAAATTTTAATTAAAAAAATGTAAGAAATTCTTAAAGGAAAAAAAAATGTGCTCAAATAATTGATATAGATCCATTAGACACAACTTGGTGATAAGGTTTCCAGAAAATCTCTAGGCGGCCCTCCCCCTGTTCTGGATGAGGAAGGCTGGGCATTTAGAAAGCTTCAACAGGTCTCTCTGGGTCACTCGCTTGCTGGGAAGGTCAGTTAAGGTGTCCAGTTTATTCCATGTGTTTTTTGTTTTTTTTTTTTTGTTTTTTTTTTTTTTTTGCTCAGACTCCCTATAAAGGCTAGGCTATTTAAAATTGAGTCAAACTGGCTAGAGAGTGAGAGAGACGATTCCCTCGGCCAATGGAGCTACCATCTCCTCTGAGCACCGTTTGTGCCTCTTCAGAGGCTTACTGAAGTTTTGCTCCTAAATTTAGGAAACAGGACCAAGGACAGTTATGGTCTAAGGTGAAGCAAGGGTCCCTGTTTAACACTCAGAGTCCAGTCACCCCAGCAATGTCTTTTACACTCAGACCCTTAAGGAAGCTGAACCCGGCCGGGTGCAGTGGCTCACGCCTGTAATCCTAACACTTTGAGAGGCCGAGGAGCGTGGATCACCTGAGATCAGGACTTCAAGACCAGCCTGGCCAATGTAGTGAAACCCTGTCTCTATTAAAATTACAAAAATTAGCTGGACGTGGTGGTGGGCTCCAGTAATCCCAAGTACTCGGGAGGCTAAGGTAGGAGAATCGTTTGAACCCGGCAGGTGGAGCTTGCAGTGAGTTGAGATGTGCCACTGCACTCCAGCCTGGGCGACAGAGCGAGACTCCGTCTCAAAAAAAAAAAAAAAAAAAAAAAATGCTGAACCCAGCCTCGTGGAATAAACCTTCCTTGACTTGGCTGTTCTTCATTCAGTCAAGAATAGGACGCACATGTACCCTAGAACTTAAAGTATAATAATAATAATTTTTAAAAATAATAGGAGGTGGGGAGGGGCTAGCTATTGAGTGACCATTCCCATACAGCTGATTTGAGCTTTAAGGGCTCCTCTACCCTTAGAAAGAAAAGGGGTGCTTTTTTCCATGAACTTCTTAGTCCAACGGTTAAGTGGTTTGCAGAGTCTGTCTTTTCCAGCTTCATTCTTTTTTTTTTTTTTTTTTTTTTTTTTTTGAGACAGAGTCTGGCTCTGTCCCCCAGGCTGGAGTGCAGTGGCGCGATCTCCGCTCACTGCAAGCTCCACCGCCTCCCGGGTTAACGCCATTCTCCTGCCTTAGCCTCCCTAGAAGCTGGGAGTACAGGTGCCCGCCACCATGCCCCGCTAATTTTTTTATTTTTTGTATTTTCAGTAGAGACGGGGTTTCACCATGTTGGCCAGGATGGTCTTGATCTCCTAACCTCGTGATCCACCCCCCTCGGCCTCCCAAAGTGCTGGGATTACAGGCGTGAGCCACCGCGCTCGGCCTCCAGCTTCAGTCTTGACATAGAGAAAAATCTTTATGGGATAGCACTGACAACAGTGTTGAGTTCCAAACTCAAACACCTCAGAGTCTATATTTCCTCATCTGCTTAAGTGGAGGTTACAGTATATTTTAATGACAACAATTAAATGAGCTTGCAATAAGTTTTCTATTGTTTTAATACCCAGGGGAAGTTCCTTTTCCTTAAGACACACACACACACACACACGCACGCACTATTTTTAAGCCAGAAGCACAGAGACCCATATTGCTATTTCAATCACGTCATGTCACCAGTGGAATACGATGAAAAGGATGCATGGCTATGGTGATGGATTTTGCTCATCAGGGGAAAATGAGGCTTCCAGTATTCGATGGGTATTTGGAAGAGCATATATAGGCACAGGCACCAGCATGCCTGAGCAACTTTGTGGAAAACCACCATAACACTGTATAGGCAGGAAACCTTCATGTTAAATACAGATTGAGAGGTTTGATTACTGAATCAATTACAAAGCCTTCTATTGTAAATAATAGGAAATCAATCAATTAGGAAAACTATTGGAGAGATAACAGGAGCTAACAGATTTGAGGGAAGGCTGAAGGGCAAGATTGGAAAATAGGCATGAATCAATGAAGCATCTGAAGGTCAAAAAAGAAGTTCATCTGTTCTATACCATTGCTGCCTTGATTGACAATAAGGAACTTCATCCTTAGTGAACTTCCGATTGGCCATATGACTAGAAGAGTGACAGCTTCACTCGTGCGAGGTGAAGCTCTGCTTCCCATCCAAACTATAAAAAGTTGGAAATTTTCCAGAATTAGAAATTATGCAATAAATTAGGGACTCTTCAAAATGATGAATGTCTACTAGAGTCATTTTATCAGGTAAGGAACAGCAGCTAGCCAAGGAGTTACCTCAAGAGGAACACTGGGAGTGGAGTGTGGCAATGGAGCATCATCAGTAGTTACATGAGGACTTCCATAGGTCGGTATTTTTGCATTGTCTCATTTTCTAGACTATTTTTAATTACTTTTTTCTCAAATATAGTAACTAAAGATGTATAAAAAATTCCTTTTTAAAAAATAGAAATTGTCTATTATTTTAATGAGTTTGATCATCTGATTATCCTTACTGAGTCTGACTTACTACTGAGGGCAGGATGTTTTTGGCTTATTTCTGATTTTCACCCAGGTTGGTGATCCAGTGTCAACCTGAGTGTCTTCTATGAGGTTTCCAGTCAACTAGCACCAAATCAGAGTCAACAATAAGACTGTGGTTTACTTGTCAGCCCATATTCTTCCTGCTACCAGGTTAGAGTTATACAGAAGTAATTAGCTTTTATTTTGTGTAGGTTAAGAGCCGGTAGGCTCTGGAATCCAATTGACTGAGTTAAAATCCCCTCTCTGAATTCAAAACCTCTTATTTGTTACATAACTTTGGACAATCATTTTCTGACTTTGGCCAGAAAATAGGTTACATTATCTGTGAAATAAAGATCATGATGACACCCACTTAAACAGCAGGTTTGACATTTGAGTTGGTCTTTATGTGAGGACCTTCAAACTGTGTTCACCACAAAGTGCCCACTCAGTATTACTCATGTTTACTATAAAGACTTGTTTGCAGCTTTTGCTACCTCAGTTTACTATTTGATTTATTATGTTCTATTGTGATTTAATTACAATTAGTAGAGCCCATCAGAGGCTCCATTTTTCTGGAGGCATGCAATTGAGCTATGGGATTCAAATCTCTTTTTGGGACCCCGTATTAATTTCTCTCTGCAAAACGCTGATGATCTTTTCTTCTACTTTGTCACTACTGATTATTTCCTCTTGCTTTTGGTACAGATTTTCTATTTTCTATATCTATTTGGCTTACTCAAAATTCTCTTTACTTTCCTCTGTACTTACACCCAGAAGAAATATGTGTACATACAGTTGATAGACACAATGTATAATGAAGAGGGACTATTTACCACTTTTAAATAATGATGGGAAAATGCATATTCAAACTTCTTGGATTATAATTAATACAGGAAAGACAAGATTATATATGCCCAAGCATTTTGGTGGTGTTCCTGGTTACTGACATCAATAAAATGCACTTGATTTGTGCTGTGATTTGTTGAGGCTTACAGTCACTAGACTGTGGCGGTATGACCAGACTTTGTGTAAGAATCTTGGAAATGAAAGAGCTCAGGCACAAAGGTGTGCCACTTTATAGATATGATCGTTACCAACAGGTATCAAGTCAAAGGCAAACCAGTATAAACAAATTTGCTCGCATTCTTTTGAAGTATATTGAGTCTTAAATTTCTTGATGAAGCACTTAGAACTAATGAAGAATTCAGAGAAGACAATATAACACATGCTATTTGTGTCATCAAAAAATTTTCTGTTCTATTTTACCATTATTTCTTCCGCTGAAAATATGCATTAATGACAGACAAAAGAAAATTGTTTTCAGCTGAAATGAATGTGTAAAATATAGTACTGGATTTTTCTTTAAGATTTGAATGCACTATTGGGATGCAATGGTTTGAGATTCAATGTCCTTATAGATGTGGAAAAACACTGACTATCTCTTGAATGCTTGGTAAACCTGATTCTTAAAAAATTCTTTAGTGTCTGCATGATTCAATGTCTGCCATAGATTTATTTTTGAGAGGCTCTCTCACTATTCAGTTCAGGCAGACATCCCCTCCCCACTTTGCTAAAATTAGATCCCTTCTCTGCAGTACTTTTCAAAACATAGACTTGTTTGTTAAGCATGGGAATAATAAAGAGAATCTAAATGCTGGTTCACACATACGCACACACATACATACTCCAAATCCATGTTCACTGCACTTCTCATTATCCACTTCACCAGGCTAGAACTATTTGGTAATTACACTCCTCCTACAACTCCTTTGATAGTGCTAACTGACAAATAGGAGTGGCTGCTACAACAGAACTCCTCTATGAAATGTTCAATAAAGAAAATGATACTGATATAATAAAAAGAAGGAGGAAAGCTTCTTTTGAAGCACATCTAACCACTCCCTCTTTGAAGCTGGTTTAAAAATACATTGACTGTAAGATGTGGCATGCTTTCTTCTTCATTTGTATCTCATAAGAGGATTGATGGAACAGTTTAATGAAAGTAAAACATTTCAAAGACAGTAGACCAAGTGTTTTGAAAATGATGAGAGTCAGGCCTGGTTCAAAATAGTATTTGATTAGCAACTCTTCATGAAATACTTAATTAAAACAGTCCACAAACTCAGATGTGCAGGAGGTTTTTTGTTTTGTTTTGCTTGTTTGTTCACCTAAAACTTTACCTAATTTCAAACATGCATTCTTAGGGAATGAAAAGACTTCATTTCACTTAGTTTGGTTCCTAGCTCCCATTTTCCCTCTGCAATGTCAGATTCCCAAGGGGCCTTACATAGTACCCACAAATTGAGAGGGTGGGATAAGAGCAAGATATTAGAAGAGGATATCCATTTGTTGATATCATTTTGCTTTTTGGCAACTGTTGATATAGCTACTGCCCCACCTGCTATTTCATTTGGATCTACCCAGGGGAGTGATGGATTTTTCCATATTCTGGCAAATAACAGCCCTTCAGGTTCAGTGACTATAAATTCTATGCCACTGTTAGGCACACAAAAAATCATTCTTCTATTCCTATACTGTGCAATATTAAAGGAAACGTGATGCTCTCCAAGCCCTGCTCTTCTATAAATACTTATCTAAATTCTTCTATAAATACTATTTATTTTCTGGGTACTTTCTTTTTAGGGGTCAACCTGAGATAAAAGCCCAGAGTCCCTGTGTTCCATTCTCATAAACTTATGCTTGTCATCTCCACAGGGAATGACCAAGGAGGGAGAGTTTAGAGTTCCCTTCAAAGGACCCAAACGCTCCTCATCTCTTTGATGTCTCCTTTCTCCATAGCCTTGAGAGTCGTTTCTATTTTGATGGTAATTAAAGGTAGTTGATGATGCCATCTTGGAGTCTGCCATGAGTTCTTTCCATTCTACTCTGTGTTGTGGCCTCTAAAACTCAAAATGCAAGAAGTTACCCCTTTTTCTATTATTTTTTATACTTATATTGCTTTCCTGAGATATTAGGGCCAGTTTCTGTGTGATGGAATACTAGGCTCAGATACAGATAAAAGAAAAAATAGCTGGAGAGATAGATGGCTATAGTTATAATGTAGATATAGTAAAGGTGTACAGAAAGACACAGGTTTGAATATATATCTATATATATGTATGTGTGTGACTTTTCATTTAAATCTGTATTAATCTGTAAGTTTGTATTATCATCTTGATTTTTATCGATGAGGAAACTGTGGCTGACTGAAGTGGAACATCTGTAAAAATTACAGTATGACTGAAGTTAAATTGTTAGACTTCAAAACCCACATCTATATGATTCCAGATCCCATGTTTCTAACTTCTAAGTGTGTAATCCCAGAGACATTTTGACATTAGGTTTGCATGCGTGTGTGCATGTGTATGTATCTCAGAATAATTTATATTAACCTATGAATTAGAATATCTATATTAAGTGACTCTTTAGATTAGATTAATATTTTCATGTAATGAATTTACAATATCAAGCATTACATCTATTATTTATGTATACTTGATCTGGAATCTAATGAACTCTAATAACATTCCAAATAATTCTATACATTAACTGGGAGATAAATATCAACATTGTTTGGATAAGCCCAGTGCCTCTTCCTGGCTACCTTGAATGGAGTTGTGAAATGTAGGTACTCACTTGTCCACTTTAATAGGCCTCCAGGACTGCTCCTGATAATCATTTGTTAGTTTCAAAATATTGCCCTCACTCCATTTACTAAGCTTTCTTATTTCAACTGACACAAAGTTTTGCTTTATCTTTCAAATAACAAAACTACAAAGTATTATCAACTATTTATGATGCTTTTAGTTTATAAAGCTGGACACAGCCACAGAATCTGAATAGGAATGCTTTATCCATAGGCAACTTGAGACGGAAATAAACATTTTTTCGGCGTGTTGGTTAAAAAGTATTTATAATTTGTTTTCAATATAATCGAGCATTTTTAACAAAGCAGATTACTTAGATCTGCATTTTGTTTTCTTCTTATAAGACACAGAATTTTAAATTAGTACATTAATTCATAACAATAAATTAGTTAATATTTTTAAAAGAAACAATAGCCTAAAAATATATTTTGGTGAATTTCTCATGAAACTTTAATTTTATTAAAGCAACTTGAATCTTAGCCTGACATTAAATATTCCTGCTGAGAATTTCTCCTCATGGTTTTGCCTTTTTCATCCTCAAAGTAAGGTTACATTTTTGTGACCAGCAGGGCATGTCCCATAGTCATTGGTTCTCTGAGTAAGTAATAAGATATTTTGATTTAACAAAATAACTTTATGAGAAAACATAAATGGAAATCTGATTAGTTTGTGTTTAAAATTAAGGCTCTCTGGACTCTGTTTATTTGCTAATGATTTTCTTCATACACAAAAAATGTGACCTGGAATGCACAATTTCTAGAGAAGGATATTATCCATATGCCAGAAAATTAGAGAAATAATCACGTGTGTCTTTGTCCTGCACATAGTGCTTAGCAAAGCAGAATGGCATAATCCAGCATAGAAAAGGAATCAGCGAGAGAAGGAGATTTCAAAATCAGATTGTTTTACGTCTTCCTAGATGCTTTTCTCATCAATTTGCTTTAGTTTTCTGGGTCACTGAGCCTGCATCAAACACACAGTTTAAGATCAAACAGTTCTAATAACATCAGAGTAGAAAGTGTAGCATCACCTAAGAGATGCAATATCTAAAGTTTTGGAGACAAAGAGTGAAAAACATAATTAATGACTCAAAGATAGAAAATATGCACATACACATGATTTATGGCAAAGATAAATAAACATAACTCTCAGGAGGTAGAGTAAGAGCACAATTTTGAAAACAAATTATTGCAGGAGGCAGATATATTTTAGTTTCTATCTGTTTTAATTCCATATAGAAATTAAAACTAAGGCTAAAAATGATTTAAAATATTTTTACATATCAATCTGCATATTTATTATTTGAAATATTAAATACATAAGATGTTGAATCACATAGAAACAGAAAAATAAAATTTGAATATTATAAAAAATTAAACCAACAAAATCTGTAGGTTTGAAAATAAAAGATGTGGAAAAATTTAATTGAGTTCATTTCTTTATTTTAAATATAAACAGGTCAATGAATACTATTTCTTAAGCAATTAACAATTTCAGAAATATAAGGTCAATTCACTTTTTTATGTAGAATTTTAAACCATGATTTTATTAGAATAAAAATAATAATTAAAAAATCTGTATCTTCCAAAGTTGAATAAAAAGAAAATGTAAGAAACATAAAATGAGATAACAATAAAATAGCATATAAAAGTTCCATGTCTGATATTCAGCTAGTACTCATGATACAATAAATGTCTTCAGACCATCCTGAGGTGTTGCTATCTGTGTCACATAGGTTGTTAAATATTTTAAATAGTATCTTAGCTACTACAGTTAGTGAAATGAACTAAAATGAAAACTAAACGAAAATGAAACAAAACAAAAACAGCAAACATTAAAACAGGTCTGGTGCGGTGGCTCACACCTGTAATCCCAGCACTTTGGGAGGCCTTGATGGGTCGATCACAAGGTCAGGAAATCGAGACCATCCTGGCTAACATGGTGAAACCCCAAACTCTACTAAAAATACAAAAAATTAGCCGGGCATGGTGGCGGCGCCTGTAGTCCCAGCTACTCAGGAGCCTGAGGCAGGAGAATGGCGTGAACTCAGGAGGCGGAGCTTGCAGTGAGCCGAGATTGCCCCACTGCACTCCATCCAGGGCAACAGAGCAACACACCGTCTCAAAAAAAAAAAAAAAAAAAAAAAAAAAAAATTTAAACAAAACAAGGACTCAGCATTTCCAATTAAATATTCCAAAGAAAAAACATACGTCAAAGTTCATTCCCAAATCAGTAACTTTTCCAGATATAAGTACAAAAGAAAATGAATAAATAAAGATAGAAGAAAGAAAACATGAGAAATTCAGACAATAATCCTGGCTGATTAGTGATTGATTAATAGTTGTTTCAAAGGCAGAGAGCAAAGAAGACTTGGGAGAAAAATTACAAAAAACTTAACTGCCAGAAAATTTGTCACAATTGAATAGCATGAATCCTTCTAGATTGCAAGGCCATCCTGTGACCCATTAAATGAAAAAAAAAAAAAAGACTTTACACAACAAACACAGTAAAATTTTCATAACAGCAGAAATAGAAACTAAAGATTTCTAAAGAAAGAAAAGTAATAATATCATGGGATGGATTTAGCAAGATGTCAATAGAAGAACCCCTTCAGATTTTGAGGAAAAACAATTTCCTACCCGGATGTCTGTACAAACTCAAATAATAATGACAAACATGTAGAACCAAGTGACTCTCCAACATACAAGATTTCAGTCTATACTGACCTTTTCTGTGGAACCTACTAAGGTCATAAATTAGAAAACAAAAACATGGCATCCACAACAGAGAAGATTCACACAGAAAAGAATTTAAAAAAATATTTAGGATACTAGTTAAGGAAAGATGCAGTACTATAGCTGGGCAACAGACTTAGAAATTTCCCTGAATTAGTCAAATATGAAGTTAACGGCACAGTCATTCAGACTGCCAAGTCTGCCCGACTTCTGCCACCAAGAGTTTGGCTAAAGTGCAAAGTCTGAGGGAACAGTCCCCACAAGACTGACTGACCTCACTTCAAATACCAGCTACAAATTCACTGGTTTTCAGACCTTGTCTCACTTCTGAACAACTGGATATAAACTTGAGGGTCCTTATGGGCCCCCTTAGGTTCAATAATTTGTTAGAAAGACATACAATTCAAGGAAGTGCTATCTTACTAATAGTGCTTTTTAACTACTAATTAATATCACTATTAACTACCAATTAATATTAATACTACTAATAAATATTACTTACTAATATTACTTACTAACATTACTTTTAATGGCAAAAACCGCAATTGCTTTTGCACCAACCTAATAGTTTATTACAGCAAAAGGATATAAAGTAGAACAAGGCAAAGGAAGAGATATATAGGGCAGATTCTGAGAAGGTTCTAAACGTGAAACTTCCAGCAACCTCAGGGATATGTTACCCTCTCAGCCTCAATATGTGACAATGCTGAGTATTGCCAATCAGAGAAATTGTCCTGAGCCTGTTTTCCAGAGGTTTTATTGGGATCTCATTATTTAGGCAAGGCTGAGTCATTGTCCATTATGTTGGATTTAATTTCTAGTGCCTTTCCTTCCTTAGAGGTCAGATTGATATCATGTGGGTCATGCCTCAAACCTCTAATGACATATGTGGTCTTTCTAGCAAGGTTACCCTTTACCTAAGAACTATCAGTATGTCTGGCCTCATCCTATCTCGTTAGGATAAACTAAAAGGGCCTACCATAATTAACAAAGACATTTCTATCACTTAGAAAATTCCAGGGGTTTAGAAGTTACCCTCTATCCCCAGGAGCTTGGACAAAAGCAGAGCTCTCTTTAGATAAAGCCAAATTTCTACCAGACAGATGTTAATTATTTTGAAGTGGAAGTAAGGAAGGGTCTAGGAAGGATGTCTTTGGGAGTATGGAGTGAGGGGTTAATAGGAAGGACTACCTGGTGTCTTTAGTCACTGTAAAAGATTTTTATTGTTTTTTGTTTTGTTTTACCTTTTTTGTTGTTATTTTGGAAAGTTGTGGACTGAACTAATGATAATTGCATAGAAACTAAGGCAAAAAGCAAACAAAAAGTTAAGACATTTATTAACTCTAGGGGCAGAAAAAAGAAACTGTACAAGAAAAGCAGTGCATGCATAGCACCCTTAGTGACTCAGTTATACTTATATAGTAATAATAATAGTTATATGTTCGTAATAATATAAGCATCAAACACTAACTTACCAAATTGCATTATGAATAAACACACTGAAGGAGCAGAAGAGTGTTTAGTGATGAGCATGGCAAGAGCTCAAGGCAGGGTAGGTTGGTGTAAGAAAGGTAGTAGAATGGCAGTATAAAATCTATAATCTATAACATTGAAGAACAAGCAGAAATGGTTGTAAAGCTCAATAAAGAAATCTGGAAATATCAAAAAGAGTATCTATGAATGTTTAGAGAAGTTACCTCTAATGTGAAGATTTGAGTGGGGCTGGTTCAGGGTATTTTTTTTTTCCTTATGTCTTTGTACTTTTTGATTTTTCGTACTACATGTTTATAACCTTAACCAAAATTTTTAAAATGAAAAAATATAAAGTACAATTAAGAAGAAGGATCACAAGTAAAGGCAAAGTTTTAAAAATATACATAGTTTACCCTGGGAAAAAAAAAGAGTTAGAATAATTTGTTCTTTATTCTCTTAGAGATATTACGAAACATGATTTCCTGACACAAACAAAATTTGTAAAACAACTCACAAACTAGAGCACAGTTCAAAGGAGAGATTTTGGTTAAAAAAAAGGAAATAAAAATAAAGGCAAGTTGGCAAAGTTCAATAAATGAAAGAGAAAAATCAACACTACAGAGAAGAACATAACTTCCAAAGCAACATTAACAACAAAATAAAAAGAAAATGCTTAGACTCAATAGCCAGGATTAAATAATTGAAATTAAAAAGATAAAGAAAGCAAAAATTTTAAAAAAATGATTGTAGTTAATGGCTGATGTAAGTCACAAGGAATACTAGCTTTAAATTAGTTTGCAAATAAACCTAGCATAGAAACACATTTAAAAATTAGAAAATAATTGAAAGAACATAGTAATGGGAGACTTTAGTGGACATTTAACTTATTTGTCATGGCAAAGTATGAATAGTAAATAAGGATGTATAGATTTTTAATAATGAAATTAATAGGCCAAGTGTGTCTGTGTTATACAAGTAGAGAAAATTGTTTTATTCATGTCCAATAATGGTGACAACAACAAATTATGTGTGTATATACATATATATATATAAACCATATTTACAGCAATCCCAGGAAACATATATATATGTTATATATATGTTTATATGCATATATATGTTATATGTTTCCCAGGATTGCTGTAAAAAATGGTTGCCTTAAAACAACAGAAATATATTTTCTCACAGTTCTGAAGGCTAGAAGAAAACTGTATTTTCTCACAGTTCTGAAGGCTAGAAGTCTGAAATCAAGGTGTCGGCAAAGCTGTTTCTTTCCGGGTCTCTCCTAGCTTCTGGCAGTTATCAGCAATCTTTGACATCCCTTGGCTTTTGGCAGCATAATTCCAATATCTGCCTTAGTCTTTGTATGCCCTTCTCCTCTCTATACCCTTCAACCTGAACTGGCAGTGTTTTTGATGTATAGTTAATTGGATCAGTAAAGAACACACCGAATTTCTCCAGCAATAGGTCATCCAGCCACACACTTGCACTTCTCTTCAGAGCATGCTATCTGGATCAGTCAAGGATTTTTCAAATCATCGAGTGCTGGTTCCTTTTTGCTTGGCAGTTTCTTCCTAAATGTATTTCCTCCTCTTACATTTTACCATAGACAGCAAGGAGAAATCAGAAAGCATCTTCTGTACTTTCTTTGGAATCTCTTCAGATGAATATATAAGATCACTGGCTTACAGATCCTACTTTCCATCCTACAGCAGAACAATTCAGCTAAATCCTCTAACACTTTATGACAAGGATGGTGTTTCCTCCAGCATCCTTTCTCCTTTCTCCCTGAGACCTCATCTTAACAAAGACCCTATTTTTAAATAAGGTTCCATTCACAGGCACCAGGATATTCTGGTCAACACCTATATATCCTGTTGTTGAATAACACCCTGGATAATACAAGATGGCCAGACACACAACAGTCTCCACTGGACAGGTAAGATTGGCAGCAGTTCATTAGTCACACTCATAATCTCAGCGAGAGAAACACTGCATACCATTCACGGCCACATGGAGTCTGCACTTGGGAGCAGAGTGAACCAGCAGGAGTTGTGGGAGGAAGGCTTTATAGTAACCGGGGAGTGGGGTGCCTATGTTTCCCATAAGACCATGTGATTAGTTTCTTTAAATAATTTTACAGGCTGGCAGGCAGCTGAAGACTGTTAGGTTAATCGCCAAGTGGAGTACATGTAGACCAGCTGATGGGCCCTAGCAGAGAAGGGAGCCCCTCTCACTAAGTAAGGGGTATATCTGGTGAGAGCAGGGGAGTTCTTGGTTAGACCTTTGGGGCCCCAGGAGGCTCAAAGATGTCAAGGCAGCATATGAATTGTTAGGTATACAAGAAGTTAGGACTTGAACATACCTTTTTCAATGACACAATTCAACCCATAATATAAGCCATAAAATGAATCTCAAGCAACTACTTGTAAAAATTATTGTCTGAGCTAAATTAGAGAGCAAAAAGATTAATTTGTAAGAAATTTATAAATTATCACACTTACAAAATAAACTATAATATACTCTCTTATATAACTGAATAATCAAAACAGTATGGTATTAATGAAAGAAAAGACAAATATATCAACATAAAATAGAATAGAGAAAACAGAAATGGATTAAAAAATACAAACAGATACAATGTCAACAGATCTTTACAAAGGAGAAAAGCAATTCAATGGAAAAAGGATTGTCTTTTCAACAAAGAGTGCTGGAATAACTGGATATTTATAAACACAAAAATGAATGTAGACTTTGACCTTACATATTTCACAGAAACTAACTTAAAATGGACCATTGACCCAAATGTTAAATGTAAAACGATAAAACTTCCAGAAAATAACATAGGAGAAAATATAGATGATCTTGGATTTAGCGATGAGGTTTTAGATACAACACCAGAAGCATGATCCATGAAAGAATAAACGGATGAGTTAGGGTCATTAAAATTTTAAAAAACAATAACGACAACAGAAAACTGCTCTGTGAAAGACAGAGAGAAAGTAAAGCCACAGACTGGGGACAAATATTTACAAAACACATGTTTGATAAAGACTTTGTATTTAAAACATAGAACTCTTGAACCTCAACAATAAGAAAGCAATTAAAAATGGGAAAAGATCTGAACAGACACTCTACCAAAGAAGATATACAGATGACAAACATAGGTAAAGATGTTCAATATCAGATGGCATTAGAAAATTGCTAATTGAAACCACAATAAGAGAGCGTTATACACCTACTAGAACAGCTAAAATCAAAAGCATTAACAATATTAACTGCTGGCAAAAATAGGCAGCAATGGGAACTTTCATTCATTGCTGGTGGAAATGCAAAATGACACAACCACTTCATAAAACAGTTGAGCAATTTCTTACAAAGCTAAATATAGTCCCACTGTAAGATCTAGCAGCTATGCTTCTAGGTATTTACTCAAATGAATGGGAAACTTATGTCCCCACACAAATTTGCACCTGAATAATTACAGTAGCTTTATTCATCGTTGTTAAAAACTTGAAGCAACCAGGATATCCTTTAATAGGTAAATGGATAAGCAAACTGTAGTCCATCCATACAGTAGAATATTATTCCATGATAAAAACAAATGAGCTACCAAACCACGAAAAGACACAAAGATATTTTAAATGCCTATTACCAAGTGAAAGAAGCCCAGTCTGACAAGGCTACATAATGAATGATTTCAATTATATAACATTCTGGAAAAGGCAAAACTATAGAGATAGTAAAAAGATCAGTGGTTGCTAGGGGAGAGGGAACCAGGAGGAAGGATGAACAGATGGGATACAGGGGGTTTTTAGGACAGTGAAACTATTCTGTGTGATATTCTGTATGTATGTCAAGAGTAGATATATGACATTATGCATTTGTTAAAATGCATATAACTGCATAATATAATGAGCAAACCCTAAAATAAACTATGGGCTTTAGTTATTAAAATTGTATCAATATTGATTCCTCAATTGTTACAAATATATCATACTAATGCAATATGTTAGTAATCTTGGAGAAAAATGAACTCTGTACTATCGTCATTTTTTCTGCAGACTTAAAACTGCTCTAGAAAATAAATATTAATTTTTATAAAGAAGACATTGTATCAGATTATTATAACTTTGGAGTAAAAAAAAAAGCAAATCTTAATCTTTATTCTCTAATAGGCAAGTTCATAGACTTTGCTTTTATTAAAGAATAAATGAATAAGTATTCAACTTAAAAAGATCCGTGACAACAAAGCAAAAACAAAGTAGGGTAAATTATATTAATATATAATTAATATATAATTAATATATATTAATATATAATAATTAATATATAATTAATAATATATTCTATTAATATAATTAAAATTATATTAATATAGACAAAAACAAACTGGTGAACTAAAAATGAAAAATAACTCATAATAAATTCAAGAAGTTTTTCTTTCAAAAATTAGATAAAAAGGGGAATTACTAGACTATATAATCAAGCATAAAGAATAAGACTGTTAATAAATACATAGTAGGAATGATAAATGTGATTAAATCACAGATATGGAGATGAGAAAATTATGAGATATGTTACTATGCACAATGAAACATTAAATTGATAATCAGTCCTTTTAGATGCTTGTCAAAATAAAAACCAAAATCTCTGAAGCTAAACTTAATCTGTTGGAGTTTTTAGAATAAAAAGATGAAGCAAAAATTTTAGGAAACCAAGAGACAAAAAACAATCCAAGGTATCTATCCTTTGCTATATTCTTTTTATAAATTGACAAATAATAATTCTCTATATTTATGGTGAACAACATCATGTTTTTATAAATGTATATATTGTAGAATGATTAAGTCAAGCTAGTTAAAATATCCATTACCTCACATAGTTCTCTTTCTTGATACAAGCATTCAAAATCTACTCTCTCAGCAATTTTCAAAATATGATACATTATTATTAACTGTAGTCACAATGTTTTTCAAGATCTTCAGAATTTATTCCTCCTATAGAACTGCAATTTTGTATTTGACAAATGTTTCCTCAGTCCCCACCTACTCTTGAGACTTCTTTAACCATCATTCTATTCTCTGCTCCAATGAGTTCACCTTTTTTCATTCCCACGTGTAAGTAAAACTGTGCAGTCTTTGCCTTTCAGTGCCTGAATTATTTAATTTAACTAACATCTCCAGGTTCATCCATGTTGTCGCAAATGATAGGATTTCCTTCTTTTTAAGACTGCATACTATTTTGTTGTGTATGTATACCACATGTTATTTATCAATTCATCTGTTGATAGACACTTAGGTTCTTTTGATATATTGATTATTATAAACAATGCCATAATGAGTACGGGAATCTAGATATCTCTTGAACAGACTGATTTCAATTCATTTGGATATATACCCAATAGTGAGATTGCTGGATCAAATCGTAGGCCTATTTTTAATTTTTAAAGAAAACTTCCATGCAGTTTTCCATTACTGTTGTAACAATTTACATTCCTACCAACAATGCAAAATTGTTTCCATTTCTCTATACCTTTACCAAACCTTGATATCTCTTATTTTTGTGATAACAGCCACCCTATTAGGTGTGAGGTGATTGCTTATTCTGGTTTTAACTTGCATTTCCTTGATGATTAGTGATGTTGAATATCTGTTGGCTATTTGAGTGTATTCTTTTCAGGTTTCTTGACCAATTTTTAAAGTTAGGCTATTTGTTGTCTTGCTATTGAGTTGTTTGAATTCCCTACATATTTTGAATAATAACACCCTCTCAGATGTAAGGTTTGCAACTATTTTCTCCTATTTTGTAGGTTGTCTCTTCACTCTGTTATTTCCTTCGCTGTACAAAAGCTTTTTAGTTTGATGAAGTCCCATTTGTCTAATTTTGCTTTTGGTTCCTGTGCTTTTGGGTAATAACCAAAAAATCCTTGTCCAGGCCAATATCAAGAAGCTTTTCTCCTGTGTTTTCTTCTAGTAGTATTATAATTTCAGCCCTTATTTTTAAGTCTTTCATTCATTTGTCATTATATTCTTTATTTAAAAATCATTCTAGTTATTATTGCTAGATAACAAATTATCCCAAAACTTAGTCACTTGAAATAACCATTTTACTTTAATCATGACATTAGAGTCATAGCAAGAATTTAAAGAGTGCTTGGTAGGACAGTCTTGTAAATATTTACGAGTTTTTGTAAAGTTGCTGTCAGATGTCCACTAGGCTACAATCATTAGCAAGCTTTGTGGAATGGGCATCCAAGATAGCTCCCTTACAAGACTGGCAGGTACTATTGGCTTCCCACCTGGAGCTCAGCTTGGGATTCTACCAGATCCCCTGTTTGAGACATGAAGGCCTCTTGATAGCTACACTTCTTACATAGCAATTGGAGACTCCAGAGGTAGCATGCCCAGGGAACCAGTCAGAAGCTTATTGATGTTTTCTGAACCAGCCTTAGAAGTAATGCATTATCGCATCTGCTGCATGCTATTCCCTGTGAACCAGTCACGAAGATTGCACAGAATCAAGGGGAGGAGACACAGACAGCAGCAAGAATATTACGAAACATTCAGAGACATCCTCAGAAGCTTGGACCTCACCTGTGAAATTAGTTCTGTTTTAATATTCTGAGCAAATAATACACACTCACACAATGCTTGGACCCAGAGGCTTTTGTCTGCAAATGGGCCTCTCTTTCAAAATAGAAAAGTTGCTCCGGATTATTTATATACTCTCCTGAGGAATAAAACAGGCCATGCTAACATCAGTCACAACACTATTACCTCTGTAAAGGCAGATTTGATGGGCAGGCATCAAATTTATTAGTAAATTTATTAGCAATAATAACAGCCAGCTGGCACCATTTTTGGATGAAAGAAGTGTATAGGAATTCTTGCATTATGAATGCAGTTTTTGGCAATAATATGGGACATATCTTTCTGAGAAATATACACAGAGATTTATTTGGAAAAAAAAAAGTGAACAGTTACAATTTGTTGTATCTATCTATCTTCCACTGAAGAAAAGAAAAAAAAAAGTGGCAAGTGATCAAATATTTTAAAGGAGGTTTGGACTATATAAAGCCTGAAGAATTTGAACAAAGACCAGATAATGCCCTTAATTTTTTTTAGGGAAAATAAATTACTGCATTGACTAAAATGAAGTTAAAATATTGCACATAAATAAAAATAGGAGAAAAATCAAAGAAGGTATTGGAACGCTATTTCTGAAAAGATAATAATAAAGAGTATTTTGCGAGTTATTTCCTTTGACCCTTCAGAAGGAGATACTATCATATTGCACTCCAGAGATTATAAAAGGTTGAAAGTCTTGAATTGAGCTACAACACAACTTTTATACCAACAGTTGAAAAACAGCTATCAAAAAATGACAAATATAATTCAAAATTCTGAAATAAAATAATATAAAGGTAAGATAAAATCTATACCCCCACTACTTATGTTTGATTCCTAGCTCCAACCAAGACTTATTCTCTGTGTGAACATAGACAAGTCATTTAACCACTCTGTGCCCCAATTCTCCCACCTGGAAAATGAGATTCCTAACAAAACCTATCATATGTATTAACTGAATAATACATGTAAAGCACTTTTGATATTCTGCTACTTGTTCATATTAGAATGCATAGTAAATAGTTTTCCTTGTCAGTTTAGCTTTTAATTAAATAGACTATTCCA